>NC_142517.1:51620000-52249642 GCF_057876585.1 Rhinolophus sinicus | reverse complement strand
TGGGATAGGAACTGGAGGAAAAGATTATGCTCAGCTAGGTCTCTTTTTAAAAAATTTTTTTTATTAGTTTCAGGTGCACAAAACAACGTAATAGTTAGACATTTATCATTTATATCCCTCACACTGTGTGTTCTCGGCATTTGACTTACAGGTGTGTCAATCACTATCCCTGCCAGGGGTGCTTTGGAGCCTGCAGAGACATGGTGACTGGTAACTAAGATCAGCAAAGCGCTAGGGGCTATTTTGGGAAAAGGGCTAAATAACAACCACTAGCAAAGGACAGTGCAGTAAGTATTCTTCCCCCCCTGAAAGCCTTGCTCTTGTAAAATTATAGGGTACTAATATGAATGCCTGCTGAAGTGCAGGGTGCTTCCCAAAGCATATTCAATCCTCAAATAATTTTGCTCACGACTTAGTCATTCCTGTAAATTTTTATAGCATTGTTCACTTAGATCATTTACACTTTTAAAGATTTTCCTAGGTATTTTATTTTCTTTGTTGATTCTTTTGAGGTGTTTGAGGTGTTTTTCCTTGTTATAGTTTCTAAACCTAAAGTTATAATTTTTATTTTGCCAGCTTACTAAACTTTTATTTTTCTAATACTTTAGATTTTTCTAGAAGAATCATATCATCTGTAAATATTTGTACATCCTAACCTTATAATACTGAGTGAAAAAGGCTCAGCAAAAAGGTACAATACACTGCTATTTATTTAAAATGAAGAAACATTACATGCAAACAGCACGATACACACACACACACACACACACACACACACACACATGAGTGCCAAAAAAATGTATCCACATTTTAAGAAAGGAAAAAACTGTATTAAAATTACGCCCATGGTAGCCACTTTGAGCACGTCTTGTAATTGCAGAAGTCAAACCTGATGTGTATTCATCTTTTGTTATTGTTATGTATTGAGTATTATAATTTTAATACAATATTTTCCTTTAAAAAAAAAAAAAAATATATATATATATATATATATATATATATGGAGAGAGAGAGAGAGAGAGAGAGAGAAAAGAGAGACATGAAAATATAAACAAATGCATAGATAAGATTGAAAAATGAGCATAGTGGTTACCTCTGTACAGAAGCTTTGAGATGGTGATTAAGGACAAGAACCTAAAGAATTTCAACTGAATTGCTAGTGTTTTATTTCTTAAATAATGGATACACAGAATTTAATCATATTATGCTTTCTTTATATTTGTATCTGTGTTCAAAATACTAGATAAATTGAAATGAATATATGTATATACATGAAAGAAAAAGTTTATTATATTAAAATTATTTATATGACTTTTGTTTCCCAATTTCCACTAGAAAGGCTAAAATATTAAGAGCAATATTAATATAATAGCAGTGATCTGGTGCATAATTAGAAAGATTTAGTTTAGTTTATCCTACTCAACATGTTTTTTCCTTCTATTTTATTAGAGCTTGTTTTGTGTTACTGCATTTTTGTAACAAGCATGTGTTCTATATTTCACTAAATGCCCTTTTACCATCCTTTATAAAGATGAATAGTTTTTTTAAAAAACTGATGAATCAATACAATTAATTGCATTACAAGTTTCCTATTATTATCCTAACATAGCGATGACGGAATAACCTGGGCTGTTTCATTATGTGTCATTCAATTTGCTAATAGTTCATTTAGGATTTCTGCATTGGTAAAAGGTTATCACAGTTTTCTTTTGGGGGCAACCTAGGTTAGGTATTATTAACTGGGATCAGGCTACTCTTGTGAAATGATTTGGGAAGCTTATCTTTTGCTAGGCCCTGAAATTTGAAACAATACAGGAATCAGTTCTTTAAAGATCTGAAAAATCTTTTCAGTGAAATTCCTTGGTTCTTTCAAAGGTTGTAGCTCTGCATTTCATTCATATTTTTGAGGATATTCAAGTTTTCTTTTCCTGCTTTTATTTATTTATTTATTTATTTATTTATTTATTTATTTATTTATTTATGTTTATAGTGCTTTATTTTTAAAATTATTTATGTTTTTTAGTTACAGTTGACATACAATATTATTTTAGTTTCAAGTGTACAGTATAGTGTTGGACATTTATATAATTTATGTAGTGATTCCCCCACCCCACATTAGTCTAGTAGCCACCTGGCACTGTACATAGTAGTTGCAACATTATTGACTATATTCCCTATGCTGTACTTTGCAACCATCAATTTGTTCTCTATATCTATGAGTCTGTTTTGTTTCTTTGTTTATTTTGTTCTTTAGAGTCCACATATAAGTGATGTTGAGCATCTTTTCATATGTCTATTGGCCATGTTTATGTCCTCTTTGGAGAAATGTCTATTCAGGTCTTCTGCCCATTTTTTAATTGTGTGTGTGTGTGAGTGAGTTATATGAGTTCTTTATACATTTTGGATATTAACCTTTTATCAGATGTATCATTGGTGAATATCTTCCCCCATTCAATAGGCTTTCTTTTCATTTCATTGGTGGTTCCCTTTGCCACAAAAATTTTTTAGTTTGATGTAGTTCCGTTTATTTATTTTTCCTTTTGCTTACCTTGCCTGAGGAGATAGATCAGAAGAAATATTACTAAGAGCAACGTCAGAGAGTTTACTGCCTATGTTTTCTTTTAGTTCTTCTGTATTTGAGATTTGCACAGAAAATAGCCTCTTTTATATAAAACTTAAGTGCAATAATTTTAAAATGTCTTATATAACATTTTAAAGAGCTTTTTTTTCATTCCTAATTTTCTCTACTTTGCGTTTCTCTCTTTCTTGATTATCTTGACTGGAAGTTTATTTCATTGCTCCTTTCAAAGAATAATCTCCTATATCTAAAAATTCTAGTATTTTTCAATTTATCAATAACTGCCTTTATTTTAACTAATTCTTTCCTCCTTTAAGTTGATTTTGTTGTCATTTTCTAGTTTTTTAGATTAACATATTTGCACTCTTTCTAGTTGCAATTAATGGTAATAACTTGACTTAGAATTTAACTTGGCTGCATTTCCTTCTTATTGCCATATAGTGTTATCATCATCACTACTTTCTAAGAATTCTTTACCCCAAGAGTACGTTTATTTGCTTATCCTTCTATAGATTTCTTGTCTTTCTGTACTGTGATGTGCAACTCTGTTAGCTAAAGTAGGAACTGTCTACATTTTCCTTTTAGACGGTGATATAATGTTTTTCTAAATATTCCATAGAGATTTGGAAAGAAGATATAAGCTTTTTAAATCAATCATATTATTCAACTTCTATAATTGATTTGCCCAAGACTGTAAGAACTGTGTTAAAGTTTTATAAAGAATATGGTTTTACCATTTTCATCTCATAGTTCAACATTTTTTATTATGTTTTTCAATGTAACGATATTTAATGAAGAAAGACAGTACTATTTCTCAGGAACTATAACGTTTATCAATAAAATCATGTTCTTTGGCCTATTTAACAGTTTTGTCTTGAATTGTACTTTGTCTGCTACTAATACTGCAGTTAGTAGGTAAGTAATATTTTCTTTTGGTCTGCTATTTGCCATCATATCTTTTCTTATCTCTTTATTTTTAACTATTAATTTTATTGGTTCATTGCTTATCACTATTTCATTTGCTCTGGAATTCCCAGACACACTGTATTTGGATTTATTTATTTGTCTGCAGAAATATTTCTTTGAGTCACATTTTCAAAAGGGTGATATACATTCTTTTTGACTGTCCATGGACTATTTAAAAGAAACTATTTCAGTAGATGTCAAATTTGATAGACTATTATGTAACAAAAACAAGTTACTAATTAGTACAGATGGTATGATTCCATTGTGCGTATGTAACCACATGTACATAGATTTATGTTTATAGTTATAAACATATATCCATACACAGATACATTAAAATAGAAAAGGAGTATATGCTGAAATATAAGTTGTTATAATATTTGAATGGGAGAGTCATGTACCTTTTTACATATTTTCTAATTTATCTCTAGTAAGCATTTAATACTTAAAAACACAGCTTTTTGAGAAAGAATTACTACCATATGAAAGAATAGTCTAAGTACAGTATTTTTCTAACATGTCTAAAAATAAGGTGAAAGGCACATCTATAAAATTCAGTTTGGGTTCACTGTATTTCAGGTTTTGTAATACTGTAAGTCATAATTCACATGCTCATCAACGAAAGTGTTGGAAAAAGAAGGCTATAACCACAGGGGGCTGTCAGTATCTGCGTGTTTTTAGGAAGCTGAACGTGAGTTTCAGGGTGGTCGTATGGACCCAGCAATAAAATGCAAGTTAGAAGATCTGCTCCTAATTTTCATTTTGTTTTTTACTTTGAAAATATCACAGCTGCTGTAAAATAGAACTAATAATCTCCCCTTTATCTATTTCACAAGGTTCTAATAGACGTGATGATGTGCAATCATAGATGCTCAAAAGCACCGTAAAATGTTAGGGGCTGTGCAAATGGAAGAGATCAGTATTGATACTTATTAGCATCATTACATCTCTCAAGAGAGTAGTTCCCCTTTCTTGAACCATTTTTCTCCTTCCTGGGAGAATACTTGTGGGGTGATGATGTAATGATATCAAGAAGAAAACGCCTTTGCGTGTGTGCGCATACGTATGTGGTGTGACAGAGACTCCTTGGAGATGAGAGAGCAGAGGTGGGCAATTAAGAAGAGGAGGGAAGTTCCTGTGAACGTTTCAGGTTCAGTCCAAACGTTCAGTTCCTTTCCCAACACTCACATGAAGGCCTGGCCATTACCGCTTATAAAACAATTTATAAGAAAGAATTAAGCATAGAAAAGGACTATGTTCCTCAAGAGGTACAAAGTCGACCTCTTAGTATAGGCTGAAAAGTTAGACTGTTTTAACTAGTCATTTAGTGACATAAAGGAGCAAAAAGCTACTAGTGTGTTGGCCACTAATGAGTCACATTCAAGAACCTTACAGTTTTCAGTCTCCTGTGGAGTTGGCCTCCTATTTCCTGAGGCCTTTTAATCACTTGGATTTGAAGTCTAATAAAAATGTCTGTACCACCTTCCACTGCGGGAGACTTAGGAGTTGGATTTGATCCACTCTGAGTAAAAGCCCAGGTTGAGGGGAAGATCCTTGGCAGCTATTTCATAAACTGACTTGCTGAGAATCTCTGAGGTGCTGTGTTAGGCCCAGATGCCTTGGCTGTGCTAAGAACACAGAAATTCTTTTGTAAATCTACATGTGTGGGTATACCTGTCTCCTTATGGGCAGAAGGACGCATAAGTGGGAGGCACTGTTGCTGGTCTTCATATTCATACCGACATACAAATCTTCTTCAGGAAAGCATGAACCTCTTCTCATGTATGTCCTCATTTTCCTTCTATGACATCTATTTATTTCAGTATTTCCATAGCAACTGCAGCTATGAAATTACCCAAACTTAGAGGATTTCTAAATTGTATCAGATTATGCTGAGGGAAAACGCTACGACAATAATGTTACTAATCAGATTAAGACCTTATATTAGTAAATGATTTCATACTGTACAAAATATCACACTTGCTCATTTCTTTTTTTTGAAGACAGGAGAGAAGTTATTGTCACCCTAATAAATGTGGATACTGGCACTCAGAAATCAAATGACTTATCCAAGGTCACACTGGCAGAGCAAGGACCAGAACCAATATATTCTATTTATATCAATTTACTGCCCCAGGAAGCTTCATGCCCTTAATTTTAAGCTGTTCATTTATACAAATCCATAAGAATAATCAAAACTAAGCTTTGAAGAGATCTATCACTAAGTAGAAAATCATCTCATTGACTTTGCTAATAATGGCACAAATTCAAATTCAAATAACTATTACATAATGTATTTCTCCAACAGTGGATAGGTTATAGTTTAACATATGGTCTCATTATTGCAGGTGGTTCTGTAACGGAAAAATCTTTCTCAAGAAATCTAGCAAATGTTCTCCAAATTGTCATAAAGGAAACTTGGTAATATAAACCAAAGAATTTATGCTAAGAATACAATTAAAAATAAAATGATATATAAATTTTCCTCAGTCATTTATAGGCATGATATTTACAACACTAAAACACTGGGGAAAAAACCCAATACCTTTCTATTGGCAAATGATTTTAAAATTTAGCATGTAAACATAACAAAAAACTAAACAGATAAAAAGGTAAAAATAATGATAATTAACAATAGAAAGCTATATAAGTATTTATAAAGTCAATCGATAGGAAACACAAAACAAAACACGTATAACATGATTAAAGAGAATTGCAATGCCTTACAGAATTAAATGTGTTCAATTACAGCTATGTATACATAAGAATTAAGGATTTAAGAGAATATAGTAAAATAGAAATAATCATTGAAGCAAAGATGAAGACATTATTGGTATATTTTCCCTCAAAATTATGTAAATGTTTAGTTTAAATATGATTTAAAATGGATCAATTAAATGGCAGGAATAAATTAAATTTATATTATGCTGGTCTCCTTCCTGGACTCAGAGCATCAAACTTGGGAGGGCCTTACACAGAAATAATTAACTAAACCACTATCTTCAATATTCTGATTCCATCTATTAAAAAAAAAAGAAAAGGAAAGAAAACAAGGTTGAGGTCCAGGACCTGGTTTTCTCTGCTTTGTACAGGATGTCTTTCAGACATCTGTTTCCACCAATGGAACAACAGACAATTTGACTGGATGACACTGCAGGTGCTTGTTCTAAGGGCTTTGGTCCCAAGAGAGATACACCCAGCCGTACTGTCTCCCTATATTTTATTCTCCCCGCTTTCCCAATCCCCTCAAAAGAAAACTCTCTACATTTCTAGTGTGGTGGCAACTTATTGGACTTATGAAAGTTCAGAGGAAATTAAAATGTTAAAACATCCATTTAATGGCTGTGCTGAATTCTGAAATCAACATTGAACAAGGGACTTTGAGTAAAGTTTAACTGAATTCTGATAAGATTTAAATTACATTTTAGAGTCACCATGGATAGAACTCATTAAAGAAGAAGTCATGATTAAAGTTTCTTGTAAGGGAGAAAAGTCAGAAAGAATGGTAAGAATTTCCATTATTTGAATTCAGCCAGGTCTTCCAAGGATGTGACTGATTATCTCCCAGATAATGTTTCGTGTTGTAAGCATAGTATAGTATCAGGCAACCAAAGCAGAAGGAGCTACAGGCTAAAGAATCACCAAGATCCTATGCCTGGAATGGAGATGGAAACCTGAGCCCACACACTGTAGAAACCTGTCATTTAGCCAGATTAGACTTTCTTCGGTCCTATCACATATTTAGGAGAGCAAGCAAAGCATTTAAAAATGGAAGAGTGATATGTCTGACAGGCTAAAATAATTTCCTAAAGCCCAATGAATCTCACTACACATGTAAGGTCCTCATATTCAGAAATACTAAGTAGGCCGGAAATCTTACCAAATTTATCTCAGAATAGCATTCATTCCACTACCATTCCTTGAGCAAGCCACGTGTGCTTTACAAGGATTGCCTCGTTTCATCTTCATAAGCCTCTGGGGAAAATCCTGAAATCATTCCGACTATATAGAGGAGGGAACCAAAGCTTAGAAATATCAAGTAACTCTCCCAAAGAGACAAAGCATTAAGTGATAGAACCAAGTTCAAACCCATTATTCTTCACACAGTATTATATCATATCCCAGCTCTGTTCATATGATTCCTAGCTCATAAGGGATAAAAAAACAAAAACAAACAAACAAAGAAACAAATGGAAGGAGGCTGCCACAGGAGTATTATTAAAGTAGCAGGAATCAACATCGTCAAAAGAAGGCTGGAAACTAGACATAAGAGCTACAAAGAAACACAGCAATTGGTCGTCACACAGTATAAGGACAAACAGCAGTAGGTGCTTCTGTCGGCTCTGCGACGTCACTGACGTCACAGAACTCACTGCAGTGAACACTATCATGGTGGTGGTCCTAGGTGAATGTCATTGTGAACGATAGTCTGCACAGTCTTTTACAAAGCCAGGGACATTTGTAACCTTCTCTTTTCAACAAAACTTTCAAAGGGTGATATCTGAAATATTCTTTTTTATTACAGAAGTAAGCTTTCGGTCACTCGACTTTCCCTGTTATGTAATTGCTCCTTCCAGATCAACAGGACATTACTGTGTTTGTGGTTATGTTCTGGACAAACTGAAACCGTGTGCTGTTTGCACAGAACATGGGACAAGGAGTGGAGTGCCAATGACTGAATACAGCCCTGGCTCTGACACTAACAACAGAAGATGAAAGTCACTTTCTTCCTCTCTGCGTCTCTGTATTCTCATTGCTAAAGAGAGAAGTTAGACAAATTCTCTTTACAGTTTTTTTCCAGCTCCAGCATTGCGTGGCATTACAGTGATGCTATATGTTGTTAAGTTGCCGTTGGGGAGGAAAATTAAATGAAAGTGAACTGAAGGAATGCAAAACAGTATTAAATCCTGCAAGATTTTAATCTTGAAGAACTTTCAGATCTGTGCTACAGACTCCAGGGCTGCAATGAGTTAGAGCTCTCAGGTTAAGGGAAAATGCCAACAAGGCCAGAAACTTCTGCACTAAACTTAAAACTTGGGGATCTGCAAAGCCATGAATAACTCCCGATATCTTGCACCCAAAGCTTCTTTTATGTTGCAATGCCTGAGCACTGAGGACCATACCATGGCTCTTTTGTGGGTTTGCAAAAAAAGCACTACTTTTTCCACTAACATGTGTTAAACAGACACATTAAAATCATGCAGAAGGATAGCAAGGAAATTTACTTTAGATTAAAAAAATGTTTATGTTCACTCATTAAATTGCTCTATCAGAAGATAGCTTAATGTATAGATTTGAATAGATTGGCAAAAAAGTAAAAAAAAATGCGAATATTAGTTTTTTTCGTCACCTAATGATGTTATTAAAATACAGTTGTTGTGTTCTTTAAAAAAGGAAAACAATTATTAGCTCAGTGAGCAGTCATATTCATTTCCCTTTAAGGTGCTCTGTAATGAAGGGTTTCCCCGTTTACATCATTGAAAACCTGGTAGGTATGATAGGTAAGAAACATTCCAAGTAGAAAAGAGCTAATTCAAAGACCCAGGGTTTTGAAAGAGCATTGATAAGTCCAGAGACCCTACAACATTTTTTTACAAATACTGCCAACTTCAAATGCAGGGCGAGACCTAAAAACGAGAGGTGTGACCCTGCTATTTGGGAGACCTTCTGATGCTCCAGGAGGTAATGTGAGAGCTCATACACATATGCTTGAAAGTCACAGGGTAATGATCTTCCCAGCAGACCATTGACTGAATGGCAGCCCCAGCCCAACATACCTTTCTGACTTCATATATGAACACATGGAAAAAAACAAGGTATGCCAATTTAAACACACATATTTTGAAGTCTGAGGTGAAGTAAAGATCTGACGTCTACATTCTATCTGCAGTGATTGGCACTTTACCAAAGAAGGTATCTTTGCAAAGCATCGGAGGAGTAAATCTGAACTTACAATGTAGCAGGGCTCACAGTAGGCTTTCTTCTCCACCGCATAGAAGGGCTGCCCTCGGAGCTTGTTGTTGCAGACGATGCAAGTAAAACAATCCACGTGGAAGACCTGATCCATGGCAGTGCATCCAGTCCCTTCCCCCACTACATTTTCCCCACAGCGAGCACAGCGGCCTGAAAGATAAAAGGGATTGACTGTTAAGAATACACTGAGGAACACTTTCAGTCCTGCTATAGAAGCCAACATGGGGAAGCCAGCAGATTTGAAATGTTAGCATCAGCAGTAAGATCGTCACTATCGCCATCACCACCACAAGAAAGATCACTGGGATAGCCACCACTATCCCCTGTAAGGCCACCACGATGCGGATCCTACGTGAGTCAGTTGAGGAGTTGACCATCACAGCCCAAGATCCCACAGAAAATGACAGAGTAGAACTCAAGTCTCCTGACATCAAGGCCAGTGCTCTGTCTCTTACACTCACATGGAAGTTAGAGAAGAAGGTGACTGAGGAGGGGAGGCATGGAAGGCATCTTCTAGGAAAGCCTTGCTCCTTAGAGAGTCTACGTGTACAATCAGACTGTGAGGAAACTGGGTCCAAACTCAAACTTCAATGGCTTTCACAAAAGCCCCAGTCATAATCCTCTGCATCCAGCTCTCAGTGACGGGCAGATCAAAAGGTAGTCCCTTTTGTATTTCCAGACAGCTCTGGCTGCTGGAAAGTACTTTCTCATAGTGAGCTGGAATGCTTCCTTACTCTAAATACAACCCAATAGTTCTAGTGCTGTGTTCTGAGGATTTATGCAAGAAGTCTCACGTCTTATATTTGACACTCTAAAATATTACAATTCAGTTAGCATCGCCCCCAAGTCTGCCCTTAGTTTGGACATGGCTAAATCCTGCAACACTTCCACATACCGTAGGGTTTTGAGTCCCTCATGGCCCTGAGTTCTGCAAATTTTCAGTATTCTTAAACTGATTCGTGGGGCATCTGGACCACATATGGACATCAGGTTTAGCTTTTTAAAAATCACATTAAGTTTTAAATAATAACAATAAAACATAAGTTAAGAAAAATATTTATGTCAGTGAGAAGCATGGTGCAGTTTGCAATCTGTATTTATATCTGACTCCATCAAGGGAATATTAAGCCAGAGATCAGATCCGTATCCAGTTTCCTTTCTTATGCTTTATTTCTATTAAGGTAAAAAAAAGTCTTAACAAGTAATGACAGGTCACTGGGAATATCAGCAAGAATATCTAGGCTCTTAGAGATACACTATAGCAAGCCTAGTGCTTCCTATGTCTCAGGCATTTTCTCAGTGCTCTATACATATTAACTCATTTCATATTCACAACAACCTATGTGATAGGTAGTGTTATTATCCCTATTATACAGATAAGGAAACTGAGTCACAAAATGATTAATTAACTTCAAACTCAAGCAGTCTAGTTTCAGTGTGTATGGTCTTAACCATTATGTAATCTTGCCTCTGCCTAGTTCTATGCATCAGGATTGAAAGTAGACCTGATATTATAGAGAGATTTCTCACTGAAGATTGTTTTCAGCACTCCATTACATTGGACCAACAACCATTTCACACCTAAAAATAGGAGGGCTAAATGTTTCAACTTGGGAGAAAAGAGGCAAATATTATTTCTAATCCTCTGTGCTTGCATTTGTCCCTGGAAAGAATTTCTTTATACTGAAGGATTTGAATGTCTTTACAGTATAACCCATCATTTTTTGCCCCTAAGGAATAAGAAATATCAAGTGCGGAAAAGGAATTAAATTCTTGGAAACTGAGTTGCCTCCACTGTAACTGATATATTGTGAAGCCTTGATATCATGTTCTTGACATTTGATGAAAACTTTTGTATAATAATTGTAATAAACGTTCTGGTTGGATTTGCAAATTTCTATCCAAGAGTTAACTTGTAACCTGTTTTTATTATAAGATGTATAACCTTAGAAAGGTGCCTTTAACATTTTGGATGTTCATTGCTCTTAGTAACAAAATGAGGTTATTTCATATGTCACTATTTTTGTGATTATTCAGAAAAAATTAATTGGTTTATTAGAAAGTTCACTGTGCTATGTTTGAAAATGATGCTAAAATTCTGAGAGCTTCATGCCACTATCCGACAACATTTCATTATAGAAAACATACTGGGGATTACAGGTAAATGGGTCACCGACCCATAAAGTCTAATGTTTGGAGAGTCATCATCATATTTAGTATTCAAACTTTTCTCTTTTAACTGCCTGTGCAAAAATCGTCACATTCATCATCCCAGCATATACAGAATCACTTCCAATATTTATACTGGAATGTAGTTCATTAAAATTTACATTTGTAATATTAATCTGAAGTAGTATTTATGGTATTATCTTTATTACTATTTTTTCCACCTCCACGGAATCATATTGAAATCATGATCTATTTTTGCTGCACTGAAGAAATAATGCAATACAATAGTAATAATGAAAAATGTAGAGTTAGCAGCAGCAGAAAAAATACATCATAATGTGACATCAAAATACTCTGAGTGGAATGGCACTGTTACTGAATGTTGATTAGCTGACACCTTTCAACAGACAGGCTCTGTGGCACATGTGCAATCTTTAAGAATGTGATGATTATTAAGAGTACGTTGGATTCCTGTGAAAATTTTTATTTTCAAATTTCAAACTTAACAAATTTTAAATTTGTTAAATACAGGTCAACAAAATTAATTGTAATTATTACTCTTTCCCTTTCTAGACACAAAACTGGACTCTGATAGTCCACCAGGGACTAACATGATATGCGGACCACACTTAGGGAAAAACACCGTTTTGCCCAAATGCTTTTGCCCGTTGGCCATGCGGGTCTACAAAGCAGATAGAAGTAGCAGTTATGATTCAGATCAGGCTGCCCAAAATGTAACATCTGGAATCTAAGAGTCTGAGCCCACAGGGCTCATGGAGAGTTTGAGAGCTACCCATGAGGACTGGGGAGATATTTCAATCACTGATTAGACGGAAAGATCAGAGCAGAGCCCTAAAGGTCAAATGAAAAGATTAGCGCTGGATTTCTCATTCCATTCAACAGGCATTCTCCAGGTTTCTACTCTTTGCACAGTACTATATTCTGTGTCTGTATGACATACAGAAATGGATTAGACAATATCAGTACCTTTTACAGTCATTATGAGACTATACACATTCCACAATCACGTGACAAAGTGTCACATGAGAAAGTGCAATGGAAATGTGGAAGGAAAAATAACATCTGAGAAGGCTCAGGAAAAGTTTTGTGGAGAAAGAAGTATTTGAGCCCAACCTTAAAGGACGGAATTTTGACAGGTGGGTATGAAAGAGGAAAAAAAAGAAAAAGATCTTAGTTTTTCCAAAGAGGGAATGGGTGGCGGGGCTTACTGGATCCAAAATCCTGCCATGATTTGGTGCTGGCACAACAAGGCTTTGTCTTCTCAGCACTGAAAGCAGATGAACTGTATTCATTAGGAACAATCTTCTCCTTTATATTTGGGAGAATATTGTTCCAGAGTGGGTCAAACTAATATGCTGGATGGACCCAGACATGACCAGCTCTCCTGCCTCCCATATTTTTCCTATTCTTGGGAGGAATTGGGACACTAGGCTCGAGGGCAGTCAGTCTGGCACCTTTAAAATCACAAGCGCAGAAAAAGAGCAAAGAACAAAAATTAAAAATAGCTCTACACATCAGCGGGACACGAAAGGTGCCCGAATGTTCCCTTTTCACATTAACGGAAACTTATACAAACTGCTTTTTAGGGAGGCATTCAGAATGGAAAGAAAGTTACTCAAGCATAGTGCATCCTTGCCTCTACAGGGGCTTATGCTCCACATCACTGAAAGCATACCACAGTCTACTAATGCCCTTCTTTTAGACAAGTAGCTCAGCATTTTAAAACGAGAACAACCAAGGGAAGGGTACCGGACTTGAAGGCATCAGAGTATGAAGGAAACATCGTTGATTAGGGGCCGGTAAGAATCCAGGGTCAAGTTCAGACCCAAGGCTGGTATGAGGAGCTTGTTGGCAAGGCTTAACACATTAACTTAAAAAATGCAACAACAGAGGATCAAACAGCCTGGGCAGGAATTTGCCAGTGAATTAAGACACCTGAACCAATAATAATAAAAAGAACAAAACAGGAAAACTTGTTTTTATATTATTGCTTTTTCTATATGTTGTTTTCTCTAGGGACTGTGGAGAGACAGTCATAAATTCTTCTCGTCCCTTATCCCTGCTCATTCCTCCAACTACAGCAACCTCTGGAACATCTCTGAAACGCTTCCTTCTCATCACATGCCTACTGCCTAAATTGGGCTTATCTTTCATGGGCCATTGCAATGGCTTCCTGGTTGTTTTCGCTCTCTCTGATTTATTTCCTCGTGCAAATGGGAAGTTGTTATGAAAGTCTTAGTACTTGAGCTAAGTCTGGAAGGTCACACAGTTTTTGAACAAGTCCTTTTTAGGAATGGCATAAGTAGACAGTGACATTGCAGGCAAACCAACATGTTGAACAGTGGAGGTGGAGTAGTGGAACATGGATTTTCATATTTAATGAGTCCAGTTTCCTCTTTTTGTAATGGGAATTTCTTTCCCTCATAATGTGAAAATAAAATTTTATTTAAATTTTTTTTTTCCTGGGATCAGTACATCATTAATACAAGAGGCCATAGGCTCTCTTTCGCAAACACTGCTTGTTTTTGAGGTGGGACCGAAAATGTCCATAGCAATTTTGAGGGTTGGTGTCATAGTGATCCCCTGATGACATACTCTGAAACTTGAATTTTATTCAACATCAAAAGTAAAATAGCAAATTTATGTAGACATCAAGCCAGGTCACATTTGTCTTCATGTCCTCCTTGCTTGACTTATAATAGAAATTTTAGGCACAAGCAAAATTAATATTCTGTCTTTAACTATTATAAAGAATTGAAACTCTATATGCCAATTGTACAATATATCAGCTTTCTCATTAAACACCTTCTAAAATATATTCTGAACAAAGTCCTGTCCCAAAAATTGAATCAATAAGGTTATATCAAGGTAGTGAAATGACGATAGTTTTCCTAGAAACAATTTATTCTATATATGGCCACTGGAGTTATGATCTTAAAGCAGAGCCTCCATTAAGCTGATTCAGAAATCATCCTCCACTAAAGGCACAAAAATATGATAGAACAAGTTTGCATTCTATATGTGACAGGACCATATCACATTCACTGAAGGTTCTATCTAGACAGGTGGAATTTTCTAATCACCAAAGCTTTTATTTTATGGAACCCTGCGGCATCAATCCACGTAGTAACAGACAACCTGTTATTTAAACCTCTTAAGTTCTAGGACAGTGATTCTCAGTCTTGCTGGTATGTTGTAATCATCTGGGAAACTTAAAAAAAAAAAAAATACTGTTCTTTGGGTCCCTGATCCAGAGATTCTGATTTCATTAGTCTGAGGTGGGATGTCCTAGGATGGAAGTTTTAAAAGCCTGTCTGGTGACTCTAACATTCAGTCAGTTTGAGCCACTGTTCCACGGGGTGTCTATTTCTGTACTGCTTGTCAGGAAAACAGCTGACAAGTATCACCCAAACAGGTTTCATCTGCATGCAAAACAGTTTGGGGCAGACTGGTAACAATGAGTTGGCTGGAAACAATTTTTTTGTTCTGTGGCATCACAATATGTGTTGCGTTCATCAACAAGAGTAATCTCCCTTATGTCTTAGTTTGAAGAGTTTTCCGTGGCTTTCCACCCTTTGATAACTACATGAACAGAATCCACTAAGTTTTCTCACAAACTATTTTGCTAGCACTGAGTCAGAGAAAGTAGTTCACCTAATTATAAGCACTCCTATGGCACAGGCTTCTTTTGTGTCACAAATTAATTTCTCATGTGGCATGGCTGTATAGCCGTAGACCATACAGAATCTACAAAGAATGTCAACTGGCAGCCATTAAAGGTGTGCTATCACATATTACATCATACATCAAATTTATGTATTGCTATTTCTCTTGGACTCTGCATTTAAGTAATGTAGCAATATTCAGTCTCCTATGGTTAGTGCTACTGAGCTCTGTACATACTGGAACCCTTATCAGATTTTAAGAGTGGGACTGCAGAACACATTCAGTTCTATCACTCTGCTTGTGTATACACAACTGTATTATACTACTTCCTAGGTTATTGCTTAGGTGGCCCTTGCAGAAATGCTTGGAGATTCAATGGGTACATGGATGGCAGGCTGAAGGAGGGGGCAGACAGCTGTTTCCCTCTCTCCTTCTCTTCGTTATACAGTTCTCTCTCTTCCCTATACAGCTCTCTCTCTCTCTCTCTCTCTCTCTCTCTCTCTCTCTCTCTCTCTCTTTCTCTCTCTCTCTCTCTCTCTCTCTCATACATATGCAGACAGGAAAAGGAGCAGTGACTGTGCTAGGACCAGTGGTAGACACGTGAAACATGGTCATTGAGAAACAATTTATTTTCTCTCATTTCACTGACAGATAAGAAACAAAATAAGAAATATTTTAAGTGCAAAATAAGAAATTAAGGTAGGGTGACAACAAAACAAAGAAACCCCCAAATCGTCAGCGAGAACAGTTCAGGAACGGGTAAACAAAGGCCTGGGCAACAAACTTTATGTGATAGAGTGAAGGCTGAGTTACCTGTTGATAAAAGGAAGTTATTATGAAGTCTAACCATGAGGTGATTCATTTACAGATACATATTTGCTTAGGTTGGACCTTCAGGTAAGTAGGTGAAATGGAGGGGGAGTCCCACACAGGTTGCTAAAAGCAAGTATATTTCACTAATTTAAATATACTGCATTGGAAAAAGTGTTGCAAAAAGATAAAAGGAAATTACTGTGCTTTTTGTCTCTGTACCAGGCACTGCCCTAAGCACTGCACATACATGCTCTCATTTAGCCTCAGCAACCTTTATTGATACTTATTTGATAGATAAGAAATGTGAGTTTAAGTCACTTGGCCAAGGTTTCAAAGGTAGAATGAGGTGAGACTGGGATTAGAACCAGGTCAGACTTCTAAAGCCCATCTTCTTATTCAGCACGTGTTTTCTTGTGAATACATTTTATTATTCAGTCACAACGCTGAGGTTTTTAGCATTGTTTACGAGTGGGGCCCATCCCACTCCCCGGGAAAGCAGACGAGCCAGCACAGCATCATTTCTCCAGACCCCTAGTCTCAGGAGCGCCCGGCCAATGTCAGGTCTGCTCCAGGTGGGGAAGTCAGTAGAGGTGAGGGTCCTTTAGAGGAGATCCTGAAGGGCTGAACTTCAGACTCTGGCTTCCCGCCAGGAAAACTTTCAAAAATACTAATGCCCATGAGCCACTTGCAGAGATTCGGATTTATTTGGTGGGGCCCTGAAATAGCGGGGTTAATGTGCAGTGGGTTTGAGAACCATTGCTCTGACCCACTGCTCTGAAGGGAACTGTGCGTTTATGTGTTCCACAGAGGACAGTGTGTACTGGAATATTCTTTGAAAGCAATGACGGCTAGGACCAAAAGCCCTTGCCCTGTGAGCTACATCCTAGAAAACTGCACTTTGTTGGGACCATGTACCCTGGTTCCATCCTTCACTAAATTAATTAACATGCACTGTAGTCAGGACAACCCCTTTCTCAAGACAACCTCTATTCTCTGGAAAAGCAGGAAAAGCAAAACCCAAAACCAGACAACAAGAACAAATGCAAAAGAAAAGCAGAACAAAACACGACGTAGCTTTGCATGTTTTGGCTATAATACATGGTACCCTTTAAACAAAGTTACACATAACATGATGTAAAGGCAATCAGACAGAACTGGGGGTGTTCCTCACTAGCTATGGGAGCCTCGACAAGTTTTCAGGACCTCTGAGCCCGAGGTCCCTAGCTTTTAAAACATGCAACTAAGTCGACTCCCTGGAGGGACAGGTGGTCCCATCGAGCCAACTATCCAGTGTTCTGTCAACCCCTCAGCAAACACCCTTCCTGTGCTTCTATTCTGTGTCCAGTTCCGTGCCCAGCGGGAACTTTCCTCAGCCTCTATAACAAGGAGATGACAATGACAGCCTTGACCACCTGGCCATGAAGGTCAATGAGGGTAAGGGCTACAAAATACCTAGTGCAGGTCCTTCTTTTTCTCCCTCCAACTACAGGAGATGTAGGAAAACTTCAACGTGAAGAGCTCCTTATGACTCAGACCAGAGGTATATACACTCTGGACCGTCTTCTAAAAATGATAGTCACTGTGGGATCATAAAGGCAGCTGCCTCTATGAGGCAGTTATGTAAGGTTTCTATTTACCAATATGCTACTCACAGAATTTCGTGCTAGAAATTCAATCCCAAACCTGACAAAATGTGTGGATCCTAGAGAGCTGATAACCATCAGTATTTCTTCAGCACATATTATGTGGCAAGCATTCCATTTTTGAATGTATTATCTCATGCAATCCTTCAAACAACCCCATGAAGTAGGCCCCATCATTGTCTCTAGTCTAGTTGAAGAAATGGCAGCCTAGAGAGATTCAGTAACTTGCCCAAGGCTACAGAGTTAAATATTGATGTTGGAATTAGGGCCCAGACAGTCTGGCTTTAGAGCTCTGTCCTCCCCTAACCTGGTTTATTACTTTAGAACTCCAAAATTCCTAAAAACATCCGGTCTGGCAGCAAGCTTGTGTAAACCTTATAACATCCCTGACAGAAATATTGGTATTCATTTTGGCTAGAGGAAGATTTCTCTTCAAGTTAATTTTTACACACGAACATTTTCATATTCCCACTCTTAATTTTTAAGTTCTTCTTCTATATTTAAAATTTACTTTGTGATTGATCTGTTAACAGTAAAAAAAAATGAATATCTACAAGTGGAGTTACCACTGTTACTGCAATGATTATTTTTGACTTATGATTTGAATCTGCTGTATGGTGTCTCTCATGGGAATTTGTGTTTTTCCTCAAGCTCCACTCAAAACTGAAAAAAACTTTAAATGTGCCCAGTTATTTTCAGTTTTTTTGGTGGGAAATCTCCAAATGTATTCTGGTTATTTAGTAGCAAACCTAACATTGAGGTAACTCAAGAGGATGTGTCTAAAGTTATTGTATTTCAGTGCCCAACAGTAGCCATGATTTTCTCCTTATGATGTTAACAAGTACTCTTTCTGTTTATACAGTGCTTTATAATACTATACACAGTTCCTCACCTGATGCTACCAAAAAGAGCAACAGGAAAATCATAGCTAACATTACTTCCTTTACATTTCTGATACATGGAGACTGAGAGTAATCCTGCAAGTTCACATAGAACATAATTTCCATATTCTAATTTGATTCTTACAATAACCAAAAGCTGGATAAGACAATTCTCCTTTTTAAACAAATAAGTTAACCAAGGAATAAACTTGTGACTTGAGAGGTCGACGGTAGAGTTGGAATTCAAGGTCAGCTCAACTGGCCCCACGACTCGTGGTCTTTGAGCTGGACCATATTACCTGTACACCTGGCACTGGACCCAGAGATGGGTGGTATTTTCACCTGACACTATGTCCAAGGGAAGCCAATGAGTCTTACTTGGGTTTTGATTTTTCTACTTAGTGCTGAAATGCCCATAATGCATTGTTAAAAGGATTTAAAAAGTCCTAGAATGTAAGAGTATGTGGAGAACTTAGAAAGCAGCCAGTCAAACCTCATTGAAAGATGCAAAAGCAACGGCTCAGAGAGAGGCAGTGATGAAGGTTCCCTAGCAAGCCGACAGCAGACAAGGCTTGGATCCAGGCCTTCAGGCTCTCAGGGTAGTGCTCTTCAGCTGCATAAAACCATCTCCCAGGTGTGCCACCTCGAGTTTAGTTTCTTCCCACTAGTAGGCACTGTTGCCTGAGCATGAGAAGTTCTCCCTCCACAGAAGGTAAAATTTCACTGTAAATGGGAGTATTGTGTGGGACACTGCAGTCCACGAGGATGACTCCCACATGATTCCAGAACAAAGTTAACTCCATTACCATCGGAAGCAGCACAACTATCCCATTTCTGTCTGAAACACCGTGGCGTGTTCTGCATTTGCACATCTGTGAGTTCTGAAAATCAAAGGAATGCTGACAATACCAAGCTGTGTTGACAGTCCCGATTTTTGCTAAAGACCTTCAACTTTGCATTGCCCCTGTGTACTATCTCTAATAATCCCACAGTGCAGCAGGATATGGGGTGGTGGGTTTCTCAGCGGTACCTCAGGGACAGAGCAGGCCAGGCTCTGGTCCCTGTTTGACCATAGCTGGTCTGAATTGCTATGTTTTGCACATTTGAATTGTGCTTAATATTCACTTGGTAGAAGGTTTCTGGTTTTATTTAATTTATTTTTTTAAAGAGTGAAAACCACTCTATTGGAATAAGACATAGATTTTTGTTTGAAGAACTGGGTTCTATCCCACCTCTACCATATATACGATTTGTGACTTTGGACAAGTTACTTCATCTATCTAAGCCAGTACTAGGTACCTCAATAGTAATCCCAGCCCTAGGTGACTCAAAGTGTTATTGGAAGGAATACACACACACACACACACACACACACACACACACACACACACACGCGCGCGCGACAATAAAATATAAGGAATTGAGATATATCACTAAAATAAACTTATTAGGCATATTAATATAATTCACATGCACAATAGAGCAGAAGGTACTTATATATCTGGGGCTTCCATCCCCAGATCACATTCTGAAAAATTCCTATGCAAAATCCACAAGATGGAATGCAGTACTGGATATGAGTGGATATATTTTGAGGATCTAAGCTTCTGGGAAATGCCAGCAGTGCCATTTATCGTCTCAGTGGAGTGGGTAGATGGATAACATCAATATTTGACATACGATGCTACATCAGACCTCAGAGGGAGACCCAGGCACAGAGCCTTAAACCCCAGGCCACCTCCACCCTTGTGTGTCTGTAAAATCCTCATTGCTAAATTGCAGTTTGCAACTGATTCTTCCGGCACTTGCATAGCAACACTGAGCTCTCTGAGCGATAAAGTGACGTCTTGGGAACAGTTATTAATACACATATGTATGCACACAGTATGTAAAAATATGCATGATTGAAAGCGACTGGTGTATTACTTTTAGGCAATACTTCCCACTGGGACCATGCTCCTGGAAAAATTCCTCTTCCTCTCAAGAAGCTTGCACAATCATCTGCTATCACTTACCAGAATGTTTGGATTAAAAATGGTGTCAATTTTAAGGAAACACACTTCTCAATTTTCTTTGTTAACATCTGAATAAAACATGAGAAGCTACCTACTTTTCCCCTCTTCCCTTTCATTCAGAGAATAAGTCCCTTCACAATCTTGCTTTGTGTGTAGAGGAAGTAGTCACTTTTCTTTGCCACCTCCCAATTAGCAGAATTCACTGGGTTTAAGAGTAGAAAAAATTAAATTTCATTCTAATAAACTCCACTAGCTATCATTATTTCTGAAGTACAGCACAATGTTTTATAATAAGAACACAGCAAGTAATCATATTTCTACCTTGTGGGAGCTTATAGCCCTGTGAGATCACGAGAGAGCGGCAGATGGCAGGCACAAGAACTTACTACAGGCAGGATTTGGTTGGGATTGAAGGAACACTTTCTGAACCATATGCGAGTTTGGAAAATGGAGCAATTCCATAAGAAGCCATGTACCTGGGCTGGACATGTACTTTCTATCTCCTTCTATAAAATGAATACACTTAGTGAAGTGTTTTTCTAAGCACCTTCAATTTTTCATTCTGAGATAAAATGAACAGGCAAATTGAAGTTAGATTAAGGCTATTTGAGAGTAAGGAGAATCTGCTCAATGGTGATCTTTGGATAGCCCTTCAAGACTTCAAATTTGTGGAAACACTATAAAAGTTAAGAAATAAAAGTCATAAGAAAACCGGGTTATAAGCATGTTCTATTTATGTCAGCAGAGGAGTTCTGGGCAATTCCTCTTGTACTAATGTCATTTCCACTATTAGATTATCATATTTGGTAAACACATTTAATTTTTACACGATGACTAATACCTATGTGCTTAATAATCAGTGAGATAAGTCAAGGGCTCTCCCTTCCTATGACTTACAGGGAACTTCCAGCAACCATGTAAATCCACAGAAACTGCAGAAAAACAGATAAGCTAAGTAATGGGTTCTTGCATCAGCTTCTGCTACTTGCTTTTATTTGTAGTTCTGTCTTGGGCAAGAGATAGCACACAGGGGAATGCAAAGTTGAAGGTCTTTAGCAAAAATCTGGACTGTAAACACAGCTTGGTATTATCAGCATTCTGTTAAGTTCAAAGAAGAGATAGTTACAACAAATACAGCTTGCTTTATTTCTGAAACAAAATTGTGCACATATTTGTGGCCATACTACTAATTAACCTGTAGATTGTTCCTTTCATCTAGTCAGTACGTTTTTCTCCCCCCTGTTACAACATGTTGGGGTTATTTTTTCCCATCTGGAACATACTCAAACTGTTCTCTTCTAGGCACTACAGAGAAGAACTGTACAAATGATGAAGAGACTAGAGACATAGTTGTACAGAAAGATTAAAGGAGATATATATGTACACATAACGAGGCTGGAGGATGACTAAGGAGTGCCATGATGATGGTCTATAAATACGTGAAATGTGTAAACACCAAGGAATAATTTAGCTTGTTAAAGGTGGTAGAACTGAGAGTGATGGTGTATATTCAAGGAAAGGGAAGATCTCTATTAAAGAAAAAAACTTTAAATGCAGATATTATCCATGGGATATAGCAAAATTGGAACAGAGAGTAGTTGAAAAAACAATGGGGGTTAAGAGTCAGAAGACATGAAGTTGTATGTTGCCTTTACCATATATAGCCCTGTGGCCTTAGAAAGGTTATTTAACCAAAATGGGCTTCAGACCACTCTTTCGTAAATTAAAGTACGACCCAGCATTAGAGACTTTTGAAGTGTTCTCCAATGAACCTTAAGAGTTCTGGGGATTCAGCTATATTGGGTCCTTAAAGTAGGAAGAAGAGTGGAGGAGAGTGGTGATTGACGAGAGCCCCTTTTATCAGTTTCACTGTTATACCATCAACTTATTCAGAATAATTTTTCAGGAATTTACTGACTTAAAAAGTGTTTGCACAAGAAATTTACCAACTTAAAAGTTTGAAACAGGTATTAGAGATCAGTTTCAGACCCATTCCTGTTTAAGACTCCTGACAAGATAGAAGACTCACCATGTTTCCCTGAAAATAAGACCTAGCTGGACCATCAGTTCTGATGAGTCTTTTGGAGCAAAAATATAATATAATAATATACTACTATATTAATACATTAATAATGTATTACAATATATTAATATATTAATATAATATAAGACTGGATCCTATAATATAATATGATATATAACATAATACCCAGTCTTATTTTAATATAAGACCAGGTATAATATAATATAATATAATATAATATAATATAATATAATATAGACCCAATCTTATTTTAATATAATATAAGACCGGGTCTTATATTAATTTTTGCTCCAAAAGATGCATTAGAACTGATGGTCCAGCTAGGTCTTAGTTTCAGGGAAACAGGGTATTAAAGTTATACTTTCACAAAATGTTCACTGAGTACCTACTGTGGGCCAACACAGCAGATACAGCAGTAAGACAGATACATCCTCATGGAATTCATATTTCAAATGCAACTTTCAATATAGAATTGCCAAAAATTCATAAATAAAGAGGAATAAATCATGCAATTCCCTGTATGATTTAAAATAATTCTATTGAACATTTATTAAACACCTAACTACCAGTCCTTAAGACTGGTGATGAATAAAATAATGTAGAGGGTAAAGATCCAAATTAAACAGATACAGGGTGCTCGTTAAATGTCAGACACCGTGTGTCAAACTAGGAATCCTCAGTTTCCATCCGAGTGGCCCTCAGTCATGTGTCTGTGCAAAACCAACACTGCCTTGAGCAACAGCCTGACTCCTGCTCCAAACTGCTACCAAAGTCAGTTGTATTGGATCCTAACTCAACTCACACCACTTGAACTTGCTATTGTAATTATTTAATTAACTATTATGTAAATTAATAAAAAAGAATAAAAATATTTTAATTTTAAAAATCACATCTAAATAGAATGCTTTGGAAAAGTTCTATTAAAAGCATTTCACTTAGGAAAAAAAGAAGAGACGCTGTTCAATTAGGTGTGGATAAGCAACTTTAAAATATTAGGGACAAAACTTAAAAATCGAGACGTGTACTGCACTCACTTTGTTTCACAAATATCTTTAAGTTCTTGTTCTCCTTTAAAGAAACCCAAACTGGAAATTGCAGAGGTCCCGTTATAGCTTTATTCGTTATAACTCATGTCAGACAATGGCTGCCAAGCCCTCACTCAAATATGCCCCGGCCATATATTTTTTTAAATGATGAAAATGCTTTTGTTGTTTATTTATTAAAATAAACTTTATTGAGATATAATTTACCTAAAATAAATAAACCCATTTTAAGTGTACATTTTGATAAATTTTAAGAAATTCGTAGGCCCTTGTAACTACCACCATGATCAAGTTCTAGAATATTCTCTTTACCCAAAAAGAGTTCCCTTGTGCCCCATTAGTGTCAAACCTATCCCCCAGCCTCAGAAAACCATTGATTGTTTTCTGTCACTATAGGTTAAATTTGCCTTTTCTAGTATTTTAGAAAACTAGAAAGTATAGTATGCAGTATTCTGGCTCCTTTTACTCAGCATAATGTTTGTGATGTTTTCCCATGTTGCTGTACTTACTAGTGGTTCATTTCCTTGTTACTGATGTGCAGCATTCCATTGTAAAAATATAGCATAATATATCCTTTCACCTGTTGATGGGCATTTGAGTTGTTTCTAGCTTTTGGTTATTGCAATTAAGCTGCTAGGAACTTCTGTGTACAAATCTGTGTGTAGACAAAAGTTTTCATTTCCCTTGGGTCACTATATGGGAGGAGAATGATGAACCATATGGTAAATATGTGTTTAACTTTTTAAGACACTACTGTTTTCCAAAGTAGTTGAACCATTTTACATCCTCACTAGCAGTTAAAAGAATTCTAGTTGCTGCTCCTTCTAGTTACCACTTGGTGATGTCATTCTCTGAAATCTTACCAATTCTAAGCAATGTGTAGAGGTACCTAATGGAATTATAATTTGTATTTTGCTGAAGACTATAGCGTTAGAGCATTTTTCAGTTGCTTATTGGTTGTTTGTGTACTTAATTTGAGAAGTGTCTGTTCAAACATTTTGTCTACTTTTTAATTTTGCCTACTTTCTACTCCTCTCAAATTCTAGGAGTTCTTTTTATATTCAGGACACAAGCCCTTTGTCAGATACATATACACTGCACTTATTTTCTCCCAGGATATGTCATTTAATTTGTTTTAAATGGCGTGTTTTGAAAAGCGGAAGTTTCACAATTTTTATGAAATCCAATTTATCTTGTTTTTTTTCCCTTTTTTGTGTTGTGGTTTTTTGTTTGTTTGTTTGTTTGTTTGTTTTTGTATCATCTCTTGAAAATATTTGCTACCCCCAATGTCATAATTATTTTCTAGTAAAAGTTTTATACTTTGGCTTTTACATTTAGATCTATGATCCAAAATATGTGTAAGACGTTTACAATGAGGACCATGAAAACATTGCTGAGAAAATTAAATAAGATCTAAATAAGAGGGGGTGTATTCTATGTTCATGTATTGAAAGACAATATTGTTAGAAGTGTCATTTCTCCTCAAATTGATTTATCGAGCATAAATCCTACCAGATTTTATTGGTATAAAATGCCAAACTGATTTTAAGATTTGTATGTACATGCAAAGAATGCAGAATATGCCAAACAATTTTGAAATGAAGAACAAAGTTGAAGGACTTACATTACTTAATATCAATATCTGCTCTAAAGCTATAGTGATTAAGACAGTGGGGTACTGGCGCAAGAACAGACATAAAGAAAAATATATTTAAATTACATTATGTAATCTGTTCTCTCAACTGGGATTCCCCAATTCAAAGTGCATTCTGATTAGCTCATTGGACCCAAATTAATTAAATAAGGTTCTACTGTATTTTTGTCCATAAAATTTTGCCATAAAATTTCAAGGTTTTAGTTTAAATAACATATTCAGGAAAACACCATGCTTCTTTTACTCATTTTTTCTATTATGATATTAAAAACTAGTGTTTTGACTTTTTTTGATAGTGTATTCCAGTGAAACATACTATTGCCTTTTTTATTTATTTGCTCTTCCAGAAGGACATTTGTATATATCTTATCAAACAAATTAATGTTTTGCCTCAAATCTGCTTATTTGCTAAAAAAAAAAAAAAAAAAAAAATTGTGCACAGTCATGGAAACTAGGAAGAGGCAGAGGATCAACAGAGAGATTTTACATTTTGTCAAGAGATCAGAATTAGTACTTGGTTTTTGATGTTTCACAAACAAGAAAACCCACACACATTTTTTTTTTCCTGGTGGGGGAAAGATGATAATCATTTTGCAACTCACAAGAATCAAATTTAAAAGTGTTTCATTATGATGAAGTCACTCTCATGGATCACTACAGAAAGATATGAATTTTACAACCTGCTGAGCACATCAAATAAGTTTAACTGTACAATCACAATCTGAAGAAAAAAGACTTCTAAATGGTTCTTACCCTATGAATTCAGGCTTATTTTTCATTTCTTATCATTTATCGTGCCTGAAATATTTAAAGTAAGTTATGAGGTCTTAAAGTATAAAGCACTCCTTATAAAGGAATGTCCTTCACTAATAAATGAGAGTAATTTTTCTAACTCTGTGGAATAAAATATTCATAATGGATTAATGTGAAAAGATAGAGACACAATTAAATGTAATTTCTCTTTATTAAAATTAATGTCAGATATTGGGCTTGGATAGGTATGCTGTAATAGAAAATATGAATGTAGCAAAGCGTAAAACATATTACATTTTTCTTGTAGACCTACAATGCAAAAGTTTATTCTTCAGTTCACAGGTGGATCCACTTACTCATTGTTATTACCCTGAGAAAATTAAAGTTCAGAATCCATTAGGCTACATAGTCCCTATTGCAAAAGTAACATTTAGTAAACTATAGCAACAGAGTAATTGGCTTCATGTGTCTGTTAATGCCCACATTAGCTCTCATATTGATAACCTGGAGGAAATTGCCTTACAGAGTCTATTAGTACATGGGGTTATATTTTGCCCTCGGGTGGACACTGCTGATTTCTGTGGCTATTCTGCCTGAGAAGCAAAAGGCAAACATTTTTTCAACTCTTTGGTATCAACAAACTCAAGCCAATGATGGTCACTGAACGATAGTCATTGATCATTTACCTTCATAAAATGTGAGACAGAAGACCTGAGAAGCAACTTTAAAGGTTATTATAAAATGGCACTGTTGTCAGTCAAACTGTTATTATCAAACAAACACAGGAACGACTCCAAATTCTGGAAAGATAGGATGAGTGTAACTCAAAGTCTATTACAAATCCTGGTCTTGAGCAGTCTCATAGATAATATTGTTGTATCCAAGCAGAGCTGCTTTATCAAGGATATTTGTGACCCTAAAGTAACTCCGATCTTTAGTTAGGAGGTAGCCCATTCTCCTGGATGGGAATCAATTTTCAAGAACTTTAGACTTATCTTATCACATTCCCCTTTGCTATTTCCCCAGAATTTCATCTCCTAAGGACTTATGCACTGACATGCCATTTGCGTTCTAAAGCCTTCCATTCTAGGACTATAAAATGTAATCCATATACATCTCCTAAGAATCAGAACAGATCCCTCCAATCTTAGAGGGAGTTATATGAGTTTCCTTCATGACTCCTCTGTTTCTCAAGTGCTTCATGTTTTCCAATTTCTCTGTCTTTGCTTAAGTTATGCTTAGTCGCTTGGTGCCCTGCATCCCATTTTCACTATTCACAATCATACATTATTATCCAATGCCTGTCTCGAATGCTGCCTTCTCCAAGAAGCCAGGCAAGAAATAAGTCCTTTCCTCCTTTCCTCCCTCCCTTCATTCCTTCTCTTTTACTAATGAATACTGCAGTGTTTCCCCTTCTGTGAATTGCCCATTTAAAACTTTGACCCATTTTTCTATCGGATAGTTCACAAAGCCTTTCTTTATACCACACCCCCAAAAGTCCATATAATATCTCCCTGCTTCAAATTACTGCAGAGATTTTAACTCTTTTTAAGTGAACAAATGGATTCGTTTCATGCTTCCGGCATTTGTGTACCTGCCTCACGTCCCCTGCAAGCTCTTGAGGAACCTTTATGGCACAGATTGTGCTCATTTGTTTATATACCTCATGTGTAGCCTAACCAATGCCTGATACCACAGAGACTTCAAATAAATGTATGCAGTGGCAAGCCATCATTTTTTCAATACTTTTTAAACTTAATAAGGACAGCAAATCTTTTCAAGACAGGAATTTGATATTTATGCCAGCTAGTGCTCTCATAGCAAGAGTAGAAAGGTACATCGTTAATTGGTCTATAGGAATTATGTCTTGCTGGTGTCAAATGAAGAAATAAAATGAATGTAACTTTCACAACAGAACTCAAATACGCATAACATCAGTGATCCAATTAAATGTTTAGAGCTGAACTAGGGGACACCAGAAAGCTTGGTGTACCAACTAAGGAACTATCCGCATTTGTGATTAAAAGCAGGTCACATTCTATTAAATGACTATGTCTGGAAATGGGGATCCCACACACCTATGTAAGTATCACCACAATAAAATAAATAACTTTAAATTTACCACTAGGTTAGAGGAAAATTCTCCCGATACTCTAAGTCATATTACTATAGCTAAAAAAAAAAGTATGGTTTCTGAAGTCATTCTTTCCCTTTAAAACCTGGTTCTGTCACTTACTGATTATGTGTCTTTGGGCAAGTCACCTAACCTATTTGGGCAAAAGTTCCCTCAATATAAAACTTGGATATAATCATCCCTACTTCATAAGAGTTGTGTGGGAATTACAAACCAGTGCGTAAAAAGAGCGTTGGATAGCGCTGAGCACATCCGTGAATACCACCTTTATGGTTACCGTGCTTGCCAAAGATCTGCAGATTCCCTACGTGACTGATCCTTAT
Source organism: Rhinolophus sinicus (assembly GCF_057876585.1). Classification (NCBI taxonomy): domain Eukaryota; kingdom Metazoa; phylum Chordata; class Mammalia; order Chiroptera; family Rhinolophidae; genus Rhinolophus; species Rhinolophus sinicus. The sequence goes on along the minus strand of NC_142517.1, from coordinate 52,220,966 downwards.
CATTTGGAAATAATACCGCCGAGGACTTGTTTGCTATAACATTTTATTTACTTATAATTAACAGATTAAGATTATGGACTAAGAACACAATTGCATTCCAAGACTATTGAAATAAAAGCACACAGGTACCAAAAATAATAACAACAACAAGTGGGGAAGGGGAAGAGAAAGAAAATGTATGTGGGGGAGGGAAGTTACAACAGACAAGATATTTTACTTTACGTCTGGAATAAAAAAAAAAAAATCAAATGCGAACACGTTGAAAATAGTGGAACAGGCCACGACTTAGCATAAGGGAGGTTGGAGCTGAGAAAGAGGTAAAAAGAAGGCTGAACTGTAGGCCATTCAAGCAGCAGAGATTTTTCTCAAGCGGATCCTAGACACGATGACTACAATTTCTATCTGAATCATAGGGTTGGAAAAGGTGGACAAAGGCTTCCTCAGTCCCATACCTAGAGGGAAATGCCACATCTCCTAAGGCTACTAAACATTTCAAAAGTCCAAGGGGATGTGCAACAAGAAACCACAGCCAAAGTCAACCCAGAATCACTCTGGTGCCGTGGTGTCTGGGTCTAGAACTGCCTAAGCCCAGAAACACTGCTGAATATTTGCTTCCCCATCTCATAGCTGAGGTCGAGTGGGAAGGGGACAGATGGCATTAGCTGATGGTAAATTTCTCACTTCTCTTCCAGAAATGTAAAAAAGGTGATCAATGGGGAGGTGTTCTGAAATTCATCCACAGGAAATTGAATCGAGGCTGCGTAACTGTCCACCAGGGTTGGCAGGACCAAGGGTATAGTACGAAGGGCTCTTTTGTAAAACATTGGCTCATAAAATCTTTGAGCCAGAAGAGACAATCTCTGCAAGTTTCTCTAGATTCCAGATTCCAGGTCCCCTGACTCTCAGTAGAGGGATCTCTTCACTATCCTATTCACTGGTTCTTTTGTACATTCTTATTTTGCTAGTTTGTTCTACTTCCTTTTATTTCAAGTATTTCATGATTATAAAAATAGCACATGTTCATTGTAGATAATTTGAAAATTAAGAAAAATTATGAAGAAAACCATATAATTCAATTACTGAGAAATAGTCTATTAACATTTTAATGTTTTCTTAGACATTTTATACATATTTTACATATGTTTGATCATAACAAATACACAAGTTTAACCTGTTTTTACCCCACACAAGAGTATTTTTGTAAATATATTAAATTCTTCAAATACAGTATCTTAATAACTCATCATTTGGGATCTGCAATTTTTTATAAAACAAGTACTTATTTTTGGTCACTTAGACTTTGCATTTATCATTATAAATGATTCCTCAGTGAACATTTCTATAAATAGATTTTGTTCAAATTTATATTTCATTAGGATATACAAGGGGCACCAAAAAAATGTATATAAGAGGACACTTTGGTCAACATTGCTCAAGCTGTAGTTCGCCATAATCAGAGTGTTTGGATACTGATGGTAACCACTTTGAACACCTCTTGTAATTGCAGAAGTCAAACGTGACTTGTATTCATCTTTTGTTATCAGTATATGTTGAGTATTACAATTTTAATACAGTTTTCCTTTCTTAAAAATGTGTTTACATTTTTTGGCATCCTCTGTATCTCTTTATATGTACCTCTATCTGTCTTTCTGTCTATCTGGATTGAGAGATATGAAAATTTAAAGGTTTTGAGGAATATTGCCAAATAATTTTCCAGAAGAGTGGGGCCAATTTACACTCCCACCAGCTCCAAATGAGAGTCATTTATTTCCCTAAATTTTTGCTCATTTCATAGATAAAAAATGAGACATCAGTTGTTTCAATTTTCATTTCCTACTTGTGTGAATGAGAGTTGAGATAATCATCCACTTATACTTATTCCTTTAAGAATTTTATATATATATATATATATATATATATATATATATATATATATATATATATATATATTTTGTCTTTCCCTATTGGGATTTTTACAATTGTATAAAAATTTTCATATTATATTTATCATATTTATTAAAATATTATTCTCATTAATTTCTTAATTTTATCTTTGACATTTACATACACTTTAAAATTTTTGTTGTCAAATTTATTGATAATTTCTTTTCTGATTGTTCTTGATTGCTTTATATGCTTAAAGAAAATCATTCCTTAATACCAGGTCAGATTAATATTTATATTTCTGCCTAAGTTTTTTTTTTTTTTTTAAGTAGCTACTGTCAGTTTAAAAAGATTGAATTATATAATCCATCTGGATTAGGGCGATAGTGTGAATTAAGGGAATATATATATATATATATATATATATATATATATATATATATATCTCCTTTTTTTTTTTTTTTTACCTGAAAGCACTACTATTTTGATAAGACATGACCCTTACTTTTAAAGTAGTATAAATTTTCAGGAGACATTTGTCTACCTCTTCTAATTAGAGCGGTAATTCCCATTCTGCTCATCTAAACCACTTATCCCATGCAGGGCTACCCTAAGCCATAATCCCTCTAATTCTGCTGAGTTAGTAAATGAGTTAGTTGCCTATTCCATTTTGCTATCTGGCCATTTTGACACCAGTGTAGACCAACAACAACTTTCCAATTGTTAGTTTGCAACTCCAATCTTTTTAATCAAGGCACTTCATTGCCTGAGACAAAAAGGGAATAACCTCTGAGGAACACAGTTAGAAAAGCCAAAGTCAGTGGGTCAGGGTATGATGACCTAGCTTAAATAAAAGAATCAGACTCAACAGTATATTTAAATTTCTAGGTATGGACTAGTTAGCTAGCTGTTAAAAAATAATTCTGCTTATGATCAAAGATCAGAACCGCTCCAATTTGAACTACATATGCACATAACTTGCAAGGGTGGAATAACTGATTGCCGGATTCACATGTGGAAGATGGCATTCGTGAATTCAGGGCACAGGGTGACCCTCAGTGGCTCCAATTTCAGAAGGCCCAAACACCCTCAGGCTCTTGACCATATGCTCCCTAAACCTATCACTGTTCCTTCTGGACTCTTTTCAAACTCAGCAAATGCATCCTTTCCATTGAAGTCGTTGGGATGGATGACAATCTTCACAGGTCATCTAATCCGTGCACCTGCCTGTAGGCAGGGCTGCTCTTAAAACCACCCCAGACAGATGCTTCTTTGCTGTTCTCAAAATTCCCCAGGGAAGGAGGTTCCACAGGCTGCCACAATAATCCAATTCCATGTCTCTCAGTCACCCCTAGAACACTGAATCCTAAGCATTTAGTTAATAGCAGGTGGCAATGAGACAACTCTTTGTCTCTCCCTGAGGAATTGGAAATTGGCCAAATTAGCCATGGGGCAATTGCCAAAGTGTACAGGAACCCCAATGCTGCTGTGAGCTTTACAAATATCAAGTTAAGTGGAGGTATTTAGTGTTCCCAGCTGACAAAATACCAAATTCAGCAATAAGCTGGGCAAGTTTTATAATGTTCAGTCAGGAATGTATATATCAGTAATAAATTTCAAGACTTACTTTCTTCTTTCTATTAAAAAATAGAAAAATAAAAAAATCTGGAAATAAATTTTTAAGTAATTCTTAGATTAAAAAAAACTGAATTATAAAAATATTTATAATAAATTTTCAAAAAGACATTTTAAAATCCATGTGATGCAGATGAAGTCAGAGGGACATTTATAAATTTAAATGCTTTCATTATTAGAGAATAAATGAACTAATATTCAGATTAAGCTGCTACAAATATGAGTAACTAAATAAATTAAAACAAAATAAGAAGCAGAAAATAATAAAGCTAAACACTAATAGTAAGGAGTTAGAAAACAATCAAACTCAACACACATGAGAAACCTCTTAGGAAAGCTTAGCTAAGGGGAAAATAGGAAAACTAGATAAAATAGATATCAACATAGACAAAGATATTTTGGAATTATAAGTAAATAATATGACTATGTCATGCTAACACAGTTGAAAATCTTGATGAAATGGATAATCATCTAGCAAATTATAAACTATCAAATGAAGTCTGATAGAAGTAAAACAGACAAACTTTAGTAGCATAATAATCACAAAGAAAGTTAGTACTTATTAAAAATTTACCAATAAAAAAGATACATAGCTGTAAAGGCCAGTTCACCCTAATGTTTAAGGAAGACATAATTTCTAAATGATTCAAACTGTTCTAGACTTATAAAAAAAAAAGAGAAGCTTTCAAACTGATTTTAGGAGGATATGTTTACCACCAAAACATGATACTGTGCAAAAAGCGAGGTATGGAGCAATCCTAATTTATGAATATAGGCAAAAGGATTATAAATGAATAGCATTAACTACTTGAAGCTACCAGATCATTAAGTAGCATATAGTATAAAGTAGGTTTTATACCAACCATGTAGGATGGATCCACATTAGGAATTTTACTAACGTAACTCGTTTACACAGACATGCAAAAGGAGAAAATTATATAAGTAAGGTTTAGTAAATCTTAAAATTTAACAAAATTTAATGGCCATCCATTTCTAATTTTAAAAATCCAAGTAAGAGAGAAATAGATTGGTACCTCCTATATGAAAAAAATAGTCGACTCAAAGGAGTAGAACATATTACATCACAATATGAAATACTAAAGGCATTGCTATTAAAATAAGAGGAGATGTCCAAATAAGAAGAGATCTCTATCATTCAATAATATATCTTTGTTAATGTGGTAAAGCCAAAAGACAAGAAAATGACAGAAGCAATGTAAATCTTAGGAAAGAAAAGACAAAATTGGTAAATAATACTAACAAAAATCCAAGTGGCCCAAACAAAAGAGTTATAGAACTAATAACATAAATCAGTAAGGTGTTTGGAAAAGTCAAGAGCTTCCTTTTATATAAGCCATAACCACTTAAAAATGGAAACAGAAAGATTGCACAATAGCAAAAACAGATTAATCTTAGAATAAAATTATTGAGAAAAGGTATACGACTTAGATGAAAAAATATTAAAATGTATTAAGGAGTATGCAACAATTTAAATAAAGAGAAAGAATACTACAGGGGAGCCTAATTTAAAAATAAAATGACTTTACTGCAGATTTATGGGACACATTCTGTGAATACCAGTTTATGGCGCAACATGCTAACAGCAAATTATTTTTCAGAAGTATTACAGAATTCTTTAGTTTTTCTACAGAACTTTTTCTAGTTTAATTGAAGCCTATTAGCATGTATGTATGTATACAAACACATAATTTTGGTGAAGAAAAACAAAATTCCTAAGATAGGTTGAGAATTCTATTGTAGACATAGCCACTTTGCAGCACAGGAACATAGGACTGCGCCATTTAGATTGTACCTCTATGTAGTCACAATGAGATGGATTAGAATCAGGGCTGCTGTCAACGTAATCATCTCTAACGTAACAAGTTTAAATCATCTGTGGCCATGACAACGGCGGTAGTTCCGGCAGTTTCACCGAGTTTCACTGGCACTTGGGATTCGCCCACTTTGATGCCAATCGCCTTAGTGGCTGGTCTAACTTTTCTCTCTGGCCCAAGTGAGAGAAAATAAATGATCTCTAAGGTGAGATAATAGAATGAAGGGGAGCAGAAAGAATACCTTTTACTACTCTAATAGTTTAAGGAGCATTTTCACTGACATTCAGTTTAATCCCAAATAGTGGGAGACACATTTTTCACCTTCATTTTATGGGGAAGAAATATGAATCTGATACTTTAGAAAACTTTGTCTTTTCTCTTTTTATTAGGATATTCTTTTATGATCTATATCGGTTAATCTAATTGTCATAATCAGCATTAATATGGCAATTTACAGTACACAGTGATTCCTAGAAGAGGGAATTCTGAAATGTGAATCCAAGTGTATCCTTAGGGCTATTAGAACCCATCCCCTTAGTGCTCCTCTTATACACATAGAATAAATTTATTCATTTCTGAATTGTGTTTGACTTGATCTGTTTTTATTGTTGAAAAGTAACATTTCTACTTGGGAGCCATGTTTGTTTTCTAATTTACAAAAAACAAACAAAAAACTGTTTGGATGAACTTGTCCTTCCCCACAATATTAGTCATAAGATTCTTTAATTCTTGTTAATGCATTCCATGGAGTTTCCTACCCAATTCTGGAACTCCTGTCTTAACTATTTTCAGAAAATCAAACTCATAAGACTGAGCGGCATGGGGTTGGGGATAGAAACCTTTCGTCATGACCGCTCCTCTTTATCCATATGCTTTTTAGCACATATATTTTCTCCTAATCTTTCTTCCCTTACTCCTTCTCCTTCCCTTCTTCTAGCACTTCTCTGTAAATGAAAAGAAGGAAACCAAGGGAGATAGGGAAGGAGAAAAGAAGGAAACACAGAAGGAAGGAAGGAAGGAAGGAAGGAAGGAAGGAAGGAAGGAAGGAAGGAAGGAAGGAAGGAAGGACCTGGGTGCATTAAATGAAGGATTGGACAAGGATGACCAATGTTGAGGGAAACCATAGCTCAGCTTCTAATAACTTATGAGTTTAAATGTTCCATCAAAAGGATAAAGCTTACTTGGGAATCAGCAATTTTTTTCTAGAGACCCCAGATGGACCTTCATGTGGTTATTAAGTCAGAGCAACTTTTCCCACAGTGGAATTAGCAGTACCATAACATTTTTAGGCAAATCTTAAGCTTTCCTTTACTCCAAGGTTATAATCCACAGGAAGAGTTGGGCTTCCTAACAGTTGACTTTTGGGGAGCACCTCCATGCATGTCCCAAGGACCAGCCTGGTATTGTTATCTTTAGAAGACCATTGGCAATTTACCAGAAGAGCATTGTGGTAGGCAGCATAATGATTTCCCAAAGATGACCATGTCCTAATCCTTAGAACCTATGAATATGTTACTGTACATGAAAAAAGGGACTTCTCAGATATGTTTAAGATAAGGATCTTGAGATAGGGACATTATCTGAGATGTCCACTTGGGCCCAATCTAATCACATAGGTGGTTAAAATCAGAGAACCTTTCCCAGCTGTGGTCAAAGGGGGACAGTGATGGTATGCTGCAGGCTTTGAAGATGGAAGAACGGGGCCACAAGCTAACGCGGGCAGTCTCAAGAAGTTGGAAAAGTAAAGGAAATGGATTCTCTCTCTTGGAATGTCCATAAAATACTGCAGCCCTGCTAACAACACGATTTTAGCCCGTTGATATCGATGTTGAACTTCTGACCTACAGAATTGTAAAATTATAATTTGGCATTGTTTTAAGCAAACAAGTTTTGATAATTGTTATAGCCACAGAAGGAAACTAACACAGGCATCATAAGTTAATATTGACACAATCTTTTATGGCCAATAAAGCATCCTCATAGCATATCAAACCAGGTTGAGGGTTTTAGGAGAAGGCCTAAAGTGTTTTCATGTTTTGTCCACCCATGCATTACTCAAAAAAGATGATTCGCATTAAAGTTACATATGATAAATCCAATCATAGTTCTTAGGCAATTGCCCAAATATGCTTTTCTTATTGTTTCTACATTTATAAGTGAGTATCAAGATAATTTGTTACCTTGGGAAAATTCACTCAGTCCATAACTACCACACACTGCAAATAAATGATGCAAAAAGGAATTGGAATTTCCTGTGATAATGGAAAGAAACAAGTTTTAGCCTGGGCATTGCCTGTTAGTGGTTGTGGCTTAAACGCCTCTTTCTCTCTGGACATAATTTCTTCAACAACAAAAAAAGACAGAATTAGGAGATGATTTCAAGGAAATTTATAAATTCTTAAGTAGGCATCAGGAGTTTGAAACTTCTTGAGATTACCTGCATTTTGTTCATAGGTGGGACCAGCACAAACAACACACACACACACACACACACACACACACACACACACACACACACACACAGATTTTTGGAGGAGCTGCTTGATTTTTGAAAACTGAAAGTAATCTTTAAATCTGTATGTTTACTTTTAAAGTCTGATGGTCTGCCTTCAGTTGAATCTGGTGCATTATTCACATACCATGTTTCCCTGAAAATAAGACCTAGTCAGACCATCAGCTCTAAAGTGTCTTCTGGATCAAAAATTAATATAAGACCTGGTTTTATTTTAATATATTTAAGACCGGGTATGATATGATATATGATATGATATGATATGATATGATATGATATGATATGATATGATACCAGGTCTTATATTAAATTTTGCTCCAAAATACACATTAGAGCTGATGGTCTAGCCAGGTCTTCTTTTCGGGGAAACATGGTAGTTATATTTAGTAGTAGTACTGCTGATGTGCAAAAATTAAAATACACAAAAACACACCAAAAAACTTAGTTGACTTGACTTGCATTTCTGCATACCTAGGCACTTCCTGTTTTGAATCATGAGAAAAATGATAGCAATACCTTTTTTCTCACCCCACAAGTCCCTTAAATCGGTTCTCATGAAATTTCCATCTCCATTATCCCCTGTGAAGTGGCTTTATAAGTTTATCTAGGCTGTTAGTAGTATTACATGGCAATAAAAGTGGTTATCCCCTCTAGTTTTTTTATAAATCACTAATCTGATGTTACCTTCTGTTTATCAATAGTCACCAATTTCCCATTTTGCACAGATAAAGATCCTTTCTATAGTATACCACACCAGAGCTTTCATCATTGAAACCAGGGTCTCTATCCTTCCATGTCCCACCACTTTTCCATCAACTAAGCTTTGCTCCAGTCCCAGATCTGTTTTGCTGTCTGCCATACCTTAGTGCTCCCTAGTTCACCATGTTTTCCTACCTCTATTCCTTTGCACATGCTATTTCTTCTCTATGTGATATTTTTCCTCTCCTTCTCTACTTGGAAAAAAATTCTGTTCCTCCTTGAAGACTTGGCTCAGATATCACCCCTTAACATCCTCACTCTCCCCACGGCACCCAGACATTCTCTCTCAGAGCCATATTTTCACAGCCCCTTTATAACACTTATCACATGAGAAAAGGATTACTATGTATTTTTTGTTCCTTAACCTCTAGTAGTCTATGAGTTTCTTGGGAACAGAGACCTCTGAATTTAATTATTTATGGCACATTCTTCCCCCCATCAAGGATTTATAGCAACTCTGATTCACCCCATCTAGGTCAGTGATGGACATATAGTAAGCTCTCAATAAACATTTACTTATCAACCAAATCAAATAACCTTATAATCTACTGTGTCATTACTAGACATACTGACTCACTAAAGAAGAGAGATCACAGAAAATTTAGGAGATAATTCTCCTCATGAGTTTCACCATCACTGCTATTTGTTTAGTTATCAAAGAAACAGAAATTGAAAACAGACACAAAAAAGCTATGCAACCCACAAAGCCTACCATTATGAAAATGTGCATTCCGTATCGATGAGCTGGTACTTACCTAGAACCAAGTGAAAATGTGTAGGACAGCATAATACATTGAATTTATCCTTTCTTAACCAACTGATGTTACAGTATCTCAGGCAAAATAATCACTCCCTTTGTTTTGTCTTGCATTCCTCTAGCACCAGGAGAACACAGTGCATTCCACAAAGACAGTTTTAAGGAATAAATTTTAAAAAAATTGCCTAACACTGAAAGTCAGAAGACACAAGTTCTATAGGTATATATGTCATAAACGAGCTGTGATGTTGGGGAAGTTATTGCCACTCTCTGGTTTTCAGTTTTCAGGAAAATTCATCACTAATTCTCTTATCTCCCCCCGACCCTCACCCTTATATCAAACCCGGAGAATCTCGCACACTATCAGCCAAATTTTCTCAGAGTGACATCATTTTCTCAGTGCAGGTGGGCCTAGGGTTAAGTCAGAATCACAGTGTAAGTATGTACAAGGTAGGAATACGAGGGTATGTAGGGATAGTGATAAAGTTCCCTTAGGTGACTCTTAGTTTTTAAGGTAAGAACCAGAAAACTCCCTCTAGGTCCCTCTAGTTCCAACAATCTATGATTTTATAATTATGATTGAGTAGCAGGGATGGCACAGAAAGGACAACAGTGTAAAGTGCAGACTAATTCAGAATACAATAACTAGTTGAGAAAAGGAACATCATTTAAATCAGTTATATATGCTGAGCAAACGGGAACAGAGACTTGGTTTATGAAAATCTAGGCTGTGCTTCTTAACTGTCTTATTTTGGACAAGATATTGAATTGCCTTTGGACTGAATTTTCTCATCTATAAAACCCAGATACTAATGCCTCCCTGCAGTGGGGATTAAATATGATTCAGCATGATGCTTGGCACATAGTCAGCGCTCAATAAATGGCTGTCAATAATTATGAGGCTAGACTGGGAAGAATATACATAAATGCGTAAGACATGTCTCTGTCTTTAAAGGGTAGGGCTCTACTTCTGGTTTAGAATCTCATGTAACTCAGCTCTAGATGGAACTAAACAAAACTTCTGTGAAGGAAATGAATATCAATGTTATTCTAATGTGTTTTCTGTTTACTCAGTGACCCCAAAACAACCAGTTAATATTTTAACATCTTAACTAGAAATTCCAGAAAATTTTATGTGTGGCCATCATCAGAGACTGGTTTCAAGTTTATGCACAGACACAAAGCCCAAGTAACCTATTGCAATAATGCAGTGAACACTCTCTAAAAACTACCTGTGTGTCAGGACTTGCTATAAAGAATTTACAGGTATTAGTATTAACTTATTTAAACCTCAAAAACACTGTCATAAATACTATCGTAATCATCACTATTTTACAAATGAGGAAAGTGTGCAAAGGGAGCCGAAACTCGCTGAGGGTCACTGTGGCAAAGTAGAAATTCAGATCTAGGATGTCAGACTCCAGATCCCACACACTGGGCCTGTCTGGAATGGTGCATGACAGGAACCCTAAATGGGCTACAAGAAAACCTGAATTTTAGATCTATCTGGGTGTCCTTGAAAATGTTACTTCCTGGCTAGGTCCAAGATTTCTCTGTCTAAGGGATTTGGATGAAATCTAAATTTCCCCAGCATTAAGAACATCAGAATTATTATTCTGGTTAAAGAATGATTACCTCTCTCCTTTCCTTGGCTTTCCAATTCACACCATCCTGGGATTTGAATGACAAGGTTTAGTGTCTGAGAGAGCTTCCACTCTCCCTCTCATGTTTTGTGATATTTACTTTTTTAGCTATTGTTTTCTTTTGTTTTTCCTGGCATGTGTTATGTTCGCAACACCAAACCGTGTGTATACATCTATATGTTTATAAATGTTTATGCTGCTATTGCTGTTGATTTCCCTGGTTTAGAGGAAATAATTTATAAAACAAACACAAATGGAAAGGAAACAAAATTAAGCAGACCAGATTTCACCAACAATAGGAACCTCCCAATCACACTTGTCTCATTATTTATAGTGTTATATTTCCATCTGCACCACCACTGCAGCCCTCACTATCCCTTCTCCTGCTTAATTTTCACTACAGGAGACACTACCATCTGATATACGATAGTGTTTCCCTGAAAATAAGACCGAGCCGGACCATCAGCTCTAATGCGTCCTTTGGAGCAAACATTAATAAGACCCGGTCTTATTTTAATATAATATAATGTAATATAATATAATATAATACAATACAATACAATATAATAATGTAATACCGGGTCTTATATTAATGTTTGCTCCAAAAGACATGTTAGAGCTGATTGTCCAGCTAGGTCTTATTTTCGGGGAAACATGGTATATATTTGACTTAGTTATGTGTTGTTTCTCCTGACTAGAATGGAAACCAAACAACAGAGGCTTTTTGTCTCCTTCATTCATTGCTGCTGTGCCCATGCCTATAAGAGTGCCTGCACACAGTAGGTGCTCAATAAACATTGATGAATGAAACTAATTTTTTTCCTGATAAGGAGGCTCTCTGGGGACTAAACTATTAATGTCACTATTAAACTTCTGTTTTCTCACCTCACTTAATGTCATCATCCACCCAACATCCCTCTTACTCTCTAATGAACTGTGAGAATTTGCAATTGCCTGGGTGCAGGCTCTAATCGGTCCCCCTGAGAAGAACGCAAATGACACCCAGACTGACTTCCAGTCTCTCAAATCCTCTCCTGTTTAACACCCATCCCCCCAAAAGTACCCAGAGTGATCTTTAATTAATATCTATCAGATCATGCTGTTCCTTTGTTTAAATCCTCCAAGAGTCCAAGACTCTAGAGCCTAGACTCTAGTAGGAAACAAAAAGCCCTCTGACCTGACCACTGATCACCTTTTGAGTCTCATTTCCCCTCCTATACACTATTCTCTAGTCTCTTTGTACTCACTGAATGGTTTATCTGAAATGAACTTAAATTCATAATTTGCCTGGGAAATTCAGTCCCAACATAAGTTATTTAGAAAACCTTCCCCCAATTTTCTAATCATAGAAGCCATTCTAACTTCTTTTGTGTCATTGCATTTTTCAACTAACTCCACTAATACATTTGTCTTATCACAATTGAGTTATTTGTAAACACTCTCTAATTTGTAGACCCAAGTATAATGGCAATGCCTAGTGCAGTGCTTGGTACATAGTAGGTCTTCAATAACTACTGAATAAATAAATGAAGAATCAAATGACTACTATAAATTTCCTATCTAGAGATCCTTATCCTTCTTGTTTAAAACATGTTTCTAAACGAAATCAGATTCCAAACCCTTACCAACAAACAACAAGTTTAGAATTTTCCTCGTCTTACCTAAACAATCTCGTGGCCTTTCTACAGTATCTCTTGACTTCCCAAGTGACTGCAGCGCCGAGGCCATTCCTTCCACAGGTATCTTCTTACGTAAACTCCCAACAAGAATCCACCTTGAGCCTAATGTCCCAGTGAGAATGCTGCTACTAGAAAGTTCGGATTGGCAGCTGAATGCACACACCTGAATTGTATTTCCTTGATCTGTTGGAGGAGAACCAGAGGCGATAGTATCCCCATGTGCCTGTGACCAGGGCTGCAGAGCATGGGAGATTCCAGGAGAGTAGGATGTGGGGTAGACTGTTCCCAGGATTGCTTTAGAAGTACAAGAAAAGTTTTCTTTAAAATCAGGGTGGCACAACAGCTGCCTGAAGACACCACACATCCAAAATTAGGAGTGGGAACTAAGTCGAAGAATCAGTTAATCAGTGTCTGGCTTCCTGAACCACCTTAATGAAATAAAATGCCAAAATTCACAGATACATTGACACTCCTGCTGACGGCCTAAAATAGCATCAACTTCCGACTGAGTGAGCCAATTGCTAGCTATTGCATTTAACTCTTTTGCCTGATGACATATCAATAGGGTGACCTTATTTTCAAGATGAGTTCCCTTCACCCTCTCTCATTTCCACTTTGGCACTGAGACTGGACTTTGCTTTTTCCAAGGCTCACTAGACTAGAAGATGTCACTGTGAATGGATTTATAAAAATTAAAAGTAACTATTTCTGTGCATGAAAGCACTGGATTGGGATGAAGTATTGGGAGAAGGGGCTATAGATATTGCTAAAATCACAAGAAACAGGTTTCAAGTTCAAGAGGGATCAGAGGAATAGAGATGCATATCTTAAGCGCTGTTAAAAAAAAGGAATATTACATTTTGCACTTGCCTTATATCACTTAGAGTAAGTAGCCCAGCTGGACACCATTACCCTTGCAGGGGAGCCAAGAGAGTGTGCTGCAAGGCGTCTGGTGTAATGCACACAGAGTGATGGTGCACCTGGATTTCTACCCACTACCTGGTCAGGGATGGAACCCTTCATTCAAAGGATATCTAGTCATATTTTTTAAATCCCATAAGAGAGTTAGAGGGAGAAATAGAACGGGATTTGGCAGAAAAGTCACATGATGAGCACAGACTCTAAGGGTCCAGTCTTCTGCCAGGCCTAGTTAGCTGACCCACAAGCTGTAGTCATAGGCAAAGTATATGCTGGGGTGAAGAGCCAGGCTTTGGGTTCAAATTGCACCTCCAATAATTATCAGACTCTGGGAAAATTATTTAACTTCTCTTTGCTTTAGTTCCGCCTCTGTCAAAGAATAGTGCCTACTTCATAGGGGTATAATCATGCAATATGAGTAACATATAAAACTTGTGTATAAGAAGTGCTCAATATATGGGAGTCTTATTTTAAACAGAAACATTAATGGAAATACTTAGAATCAAATCAGACTAGAGAAGCTGTACTTTAAGTAAAAGTCTTGGTGGAGTGGCATAGAGAGATTTAACATCTCATCTGGCTCTAGCTCCTCATTTTGCTCTTCGGGGAAGTAAGATAAGGAAGATGTGACCTTTCTTCTCAGTGATCTTACAGTAAAGTAGGAGGTATAGACATAAACATACATATATATGTGTATATTATAGAGTGTATATATGTCATATATACATATGTATGCGTGCATATATAGATGAGAAATAGAAGCTATAAAAGCTATGAATATAATGATAACAAGAATTGGAGAAATTAACTGATTTAGGATTTGGAGGCTATGTTCTAGGCTAAGTTATAGTGCCTCTCTAGTTGTACAAAATTATTTTTTTTTCTTTAAAGCTACATTTGCAAACAAATATAGATTATACATCTGGATCCTGGACCCCAGCAGGACAATATCTTCATTTTTCTTTTTCACATCAATAACCCAGGTGAGTTCAATTCAAGGAAGCATCAATTCCACCTTGGGCAGGTTTCTGCTGCTTTGCTGTTACCCTGCTCCCTACTGTCTGACAAAAGAACATTGGGATCAGATGTGGTCCAAGCGTGTCCAGACTCTGACTGGCCTCTAATTGTTCTATAGAGACCACGGGTACATTTCTGATTGGTTTGGGCAACAATTGCTGATGAGTCCCAAACTCTCCTTATTGAAATGTCTTAACCAAGGCAGGGAAAAAAAAATAATAATAATAATAAAAAAGAAAGACAATTTCAGCAGACTACAAAGAAAAAAACATAACTGGGTTTTCTAATACCTTCAATTCTCTAGTAGTAATGCATTCTCTGTTCTGCTGAAAAACACTCTGTACTGATTATGCTGACACTGACAGTAAAGCTGTGTGGTAGTTGGTTTTCTTTAATTTTTTTAAGTTTGTATCTCAGATGAGAAAGTGGGTTATGATTCATCCTGCACAATCTGAGTCAAAATTCATTTTTGTCCCTTTTCAATTAGTTCTTCATTCCACATTAAAAAGCAAGAGTAGTTTGCTCAGCAAATGAGAACATTGTGGTATGCCTTTGTGTGTTGCTTTCTCACACACAATGACTGAAAAATATTTTTTTGTATTATCAAATAATATTCCAATAAGAAAAGAAGACAATAAGAAAACACAAAGTGCTAATTCAAATAGAGGCAGACACTAACATTAAAAATTCAAAGGGGATGGTTATTACATACTAATCATAAATGGCATAAATCAAATCAGATGCTGCACTGGGAAGCAATACAAACATCTCTTAAATTTTTGATCTGTTATGGTTTAGAATGCATTTTATCATCTATTAATTTAAACTGATCATCACATAAGCAGATAAAATAAATAGGGAAAATAATGATCTTTTTTAATAGGTGAAATAACTGAAACTTAGGAAGATTAAGTTATATAAAATTGCTGTAAGTACAGGTAATTTAATCCAGAAAACCTAAATTAAGAATTTCTCCCATTTATTAACCTGTCCTTAGGTAAGCTGATTTCTCTGGCAAAATGATAACTTTAATCTTAAAACTGCTGAAATAATATTTTAAAATAATGCGTAACAACATGTTCTAAAGCACACTGCAAATGTCACCGATGTCAAATAAAGAAGATACAGGACTTACACTTGGATTTCCTGACTCCAAATACAGTGCTTTGTTTCATTATGCATTGTAATATATGATGAATTACCCAATTTTATGACAGTGTTGTCTTACCTACACTGAAGACCATTATCATATTAATGGTTACTAATATTAATATCACTATGTATTCTAAGTACTATGAGAGAACGGCATTATTACTGACCCAGGAAAAATCCTTGGTCAAAAACAGTGATGCTAGGGTATCCAACTGAGTACACAATATTTGTTATATCCTGCAGTCCTATTTTATTTTTATGAACTGACACTTAAAGCTACTTTAATGCAGGGAAACTTTTCATAAACCTTAAGAAAGGAGGAACAATACTGAGTACAACATATAATGGTCTAGGAAATATAATTATTTTTCATTTTTTCTGTGGAACTCTGAAGCAAGCAATTTTATAATTCTACAGAGTAACTGTTTTCCTGTCCACCTATGTTTTAATGGTGCAGAGGACAATATATAAAGAAGTATTTGAGGTAAATAAATCAAGAGGCCAAAAGTTCCCAATAGATCATGAAGTCTAATCTCTTAAAATGAGAAATGAGGCCCATGGAAAATGGGGGGGCTGAAGATGCCATAGAAAGTCAGGGGAACAGGGTCAGGCCCAGAATCTGGCCTCTCAATGCTTGATGCCCGGATCTTTACACCACTACACGGCCTCTCATGTTAACATGATGCTTCTGGGTGTAAATAATTTTTATTTTGGAAAACAACTCAATGGGTAAGTAAACTTGAAGACATCATTTCACTATAGTGTTCATCAACTTGCCTTCTTGTTGAATTATATCCACATTTCTGAACATTTTGAACATTACCGTTTTCATGGATGAGGATTTTAAAATTTAATTAGGGTATTTAGTTTAATGCCTTTTAGGGGGAAAAAGCAACAAGTACTTCAACCCATAAAATCCAGTTATGGATATTGTTGACATGGATGAAGATAAAGTAGGTTGAAAATTATTTGATTTCAACAACAAAAAGTAATAGGCAAATAATAGTATAGATAGATTACGTATATGGTAAAAATTATGAAGGTCGCTCCGATGACGTAGGAAAAAATGAGAACCTATCAAACTAGAATTTTCTAAGTGCCCAATTAACTTTGCCATCATCCTAAGGCTGAATAGGAGATAAAAAGAGAGATAGTGGAGAATAATAAATGTCTTTCACTACTTCCTGCCTATTGCACCATTTAGCTTCCTTCAACAATTCAGTCCTGTACAGTGTTTTTATTTTGTCTTGTTCAATTTTACCAAATGATGCTCACTTACAGATAGGAGTGGACGTGGGTCCAGCACTCAGATAAATTGAAGGTTTGATGGAGAACCACATGAGGACAGGGATAAGAGCTGTGCAGTGGTCTAAGGATCTGGGAGAATTTAATGCAACATGACTGACATCAGTCTTACTTACCGTGTTTCCCCCAAAACAAGACCTAGTCAGACAATCAGCTCTAATGTGTCTTTTGGAGCAAAAATTAATATAAGACCCAGTATTATGTTATGTTATGTTATGTTATGTTATGTTATGTTATGTTATGTTATGTTATGTTATGTCATGTTATGTTATATTGTATTATAAAGACCGGGTCTTATATTACAGTAAAATAAGACTGGGTCTTATATTAATTTTTGCTCCAAAAGATGCATTATAGCTGATTGTCCAGTTAGGTCTTATTTTGGGGGAAATAAGGTATGAAAAGGATTGGAATAAGGTCATTAATTTGGACCCGATTCTGGGATTTCCCAGTTTATTGGCCCTGTATGTTTTCAACTTGTTTTCGTTTATGAGCATTCAACTGTCTTTGCTAAAAACTCTGACCATAGTCCATTGCTAACGGATGTCTACTCCCCAGAATGCTGTCCCTTCACGTGGACTCCTCTGGCATTTTATTTTGCACAGGTCAGCTGGTAATAATGGCAAAAGCCCCTGGCTGGATGAAAAAGAATGTATTTTCCATCATCAGTCATAAAATCTGTTTTCCATTAAAGCCCTTGGTGCTTAGAGATTTAACAAACGCTTTTTCTCCTTGGCCACGATGTTACCTCATTTCTATTATCTCCCATCACACAGACTACAATGATTGGTGTATAGTAGGCACTCAATAAATATTTGTAGATGAATGAATTTGTTCAATTAAAAATACAACAGATGCCTACCAAGTAGAACTCCACAGATGTTCAAACAATGGCTTTGCTGACAGTCAATTAATTATGCCTTCTGACAATTCTAATGTCACTTCAAAGTCTGGAAGAAGATGATTATCTGAGTGCTTTAGAGAAAGTTGTGGGGAAAGTGCTGGTGGGGGTGAAAAAGGGTAGTTTGGTGGAGAAAGGGAGTTGAGTTCACAGTTATCTGTATTTGTATGTTTAAGATCAGAAAATGCATAATTAGCACTTGTAGGTTCAGGCCTCAATTCTCACCAAGTCTCAGTATAGAACCAGAGACAACCTACGAATGGAGTGCTTTTTGCCATCCACAACTTGTGCCCCCATTCTTCCAGAATGTCAAACTTGCTTTCACAGTTATTAGGCAACTGATGTTTGATTACAAAGTAGGAAAATCCCTTTTCGACTTTTCTTTTCACTCTCTGATAAAGAGAATGGTGGTCTCAATGTAAGTGAATGAGTGGGTGTCTGCTGTTTGTATTTAAGACAGTATGAAATACAAACCCTGGGTGGTGTTTCACATCCTTGAAGGGGCATAGTGAACTTTCACAACTGGTTGCTAGGCAAAACACACTTAAACATGGGGGAAGAATGTTTCTTTCAATCTGATGCCCTGCCTATCTGAACCAATTAGATTAGAACAGAAAAAAACTAAGGAGGTAAGTAAGGAATTACACTGGGAACCAACAACTCCAAATGAACTGCAGTGTGTGTGTGTGTGTGTGTGTGTGTGTGTGTGTGTGTGTGTCTTAACTATGTAACCTATCCATTGATCAATTTCAATCCTTAATTTTCACAGAAAACACATGCAAAAGAGATCAAGTCCAAAGATGTCAATCTAATTATGACTGAACTTCAATGAATGTAGCAAGCATGTCTTACTTTATACATTCTCCAGTGCCTTTAAATGATTAAAGAAAGGAATGAGAAAGTCTGAGTTATAGTTCATGGCTCTGTCACTAAATAGTTTGCCAACCTAGGAAACTTGCTCATTTATTTTCATCATCTCTAAAAATGAGGGGATTTTCCCAGATAGTCTGTAAGACACCCACCACGTCTAACACTTTATGATTCCATTAAGGTGCTAAATACATATCTATTAAGTGAATGAAGCATTTTCCCTCTATAGTTTCCTGTAGTTCATGTCCTGCCAGAGAATATGGAATACCTGCTCACCATTTTCATTTATAGGTTCATTAATTAAACAAACATCAAACATCTCGAATGAGCCAGGCATTGTTGTAAGACTGAAGATGGGGCACTACAATGAACTAAACAAAATTATGGCCTTCACACCGACTTACATTCTAGTGGGGCAGAGAGACAATACTACAAGTAAGTAATTTAATGAGGACGCGAAAGAAAGATACTGAGGATCTCTTTAGTTATTTGAAAAGGAGGGAACTCAGGACAGAATCTACACATAGATCCTAAGAAGCTACTGCTTTTTATTTTATTATTATTTCAACGCAAAGTGTTCTTTACCCAAGTTTGAATAAGGTGTACCCAGGTCTGGGTTCATCAAAATAGCTGGCCCTCACCTGCTTTATCACCTTTGTGCATAGCCCTGCAGGTCCTCCCCTGCTAACAAAGATTAATTTCTCTTCTTCAGTAAGAGGAAATTTGGCCACACAGTTCAAAACCCTCACAGCTGTGTGACCTTGAACGAGTCATTTGGGCTTCAGTTTTCTGAAAAGTGAAAGGTTGTTTTAGATAGTTTCTAACATTAAACCTTTATAATATTATAAATCTAGACTTTCAAATCAATGCATAAAAACACACTATGTAGCCAAATTAATTAAAAATTAACATGTGCTAAGATGGAACACATTAAAATGCTTAGGATTATTTATTTAGTGCTGTAAACATATATTGCCCTGAGTAGACATTTTACCAGAAATCACTACCGCAAAAGGAAATATAACTAATATGTCTCATTAACTAGAAAAATTCTATTCCCACGACCCACAGATACCTTAAACAAAGAGCTGGAGAGAAACAAAACCAAGCAATACATTTTTTCCCCCAAATCAATACAACCTTTTCTCTAAACTGCTCATTTTCTGATTTTTCTTCTAGTGTGTTTTTTAATTAATTAGGTCATATTTTTCTGTGAAAAACAATGGTTAAGGCCTCAGGTTCCATCTATACTAGAGGCAGCTGCCCACCTTGGGTCATTTCCCAATTTGTAATTTACAGGAGCACATTGGAAACCATTTTCTTGAAACAGAATAATAAAAACAATGAAATATAAATTACTTAGCACCTCTCAGTTGAGACCCTCTAAGCACTTTTCAAAGCAATCACATTGTTTTTTGTACTAATGAGAAAGCTACAGCACAAATATGTTAACTGATTTATCTTATGGTCCTTAACCAATCCAGCAACAAGGTGCTAGGAGAGTGTGATGGGGTGGAAAGAAAACAGGATCTGGGGTTAACAGTCCTGGGCCCCAGTACAATTCTGCTGCTTAGGGTATCCATGCCTTGTTGGGGTGGTGGTGGCCCTAAAGAGTGGGGAGACCCTTAATCTGGACAGATCCTGTCCTCATATACCAAATGGAAATAAACATACGTTTTGCAGGGCTGCTGTTTAGCTAAAATAATATAATAAGTATAAAAGTGATTTACAAAGCCTATATACATGTCAGTTATAATCATGTAATAATAATGATAATGTTAGGGTAAAATGGGAAATTGGATGCAAGAGGCCGAGTCCCAGGCAAGTTTAGACACCTAAGTCACTGAATGTCACAGTTGGGCAGTGCTTCCACGATTTAATCTCAGAGTTCACAAGATGCTTGAATACCAAGTATCACTTCCCCAACAAGGGTGTATGGGTTTTGGCCTAGACTCTTCTAGGAACTTGCTTCTCTCTGTTTAAAAAGTTAATTCATTATACTGAATGGGAATTTGCCAGCTTCCTCGCACTTGCCTTTGTTGCTAACTTTGGAAGCACAATTCATTCCTTTTCCACATGGTAGTCCTCCAATAGCAACGAGGGTTTCTTTTCTCCACACCTTCAACTGTACCTCAAATAACGGTTTCTGAAGGATCTTAACCCAAGTTCTCTAGCCATGCTCACTACTGATTGGTCTTATTCACAGAGAAAAGAAATGGACTATCATCCTTGGTGTTTGAGGCACTCTGTTTCTATTCATGGACATTCAATGGACCCTCATTTTGCTCTCAGTTGAGAAGATACAAAGTGCCAAATATGGTGAGTTGGTTCTATCAATAAAGTAATCATAGCACATCCCCACCCGTGCCTTTCTCCTCGTGAGGCTTACCACGTGCCAGCTCCCTGCTGCTTCCTATCGCCCACTGCCCAACTGTCCTTTGAAGCAGTAAAGCCTAATTCCCCTAGAACAAACTTCTGGATGTATGCAAATTTTCTCAATATACCTCACTAACAATACTCAGGGACAAACAAAAAAAAACTCTTAGATAAATGACAGGTTTTGAGAAGAGAATTTACCTAGTGCTTCCTGGAGGCATAAGGATTCTTCAAATAGCTCACTAAACAATACCAGACTCACACACTTCATTTTTTTTTTTTTTTTAAAGAAGGAATAAGACAATACTATGTAAATGATGCCAAGATAATTACAGGTTGTGCTTCAAAATAAGCTGGTAGATATTCTCATTCCAGCTTATTCTAATATATTCTCATTCAGATATATTAGAGTATCCATTTGCAGAGATACTGCAAATATCTAGTGTTGTCTTTGATCTTAGGGTCTGCACAGCCAAAACACCACTATTTTGGAGAGAATCATGCCATGGTCACAGACAGACACATGTGGATCTTTCCAAACATGCCCTTTCTCTTTCAAAATCAAGAAAGCAAAAACCTAGAGGCTTTGAGTGTATCAATCAGTATGAAAAACTCTCGGATAAATGCAAAGAGATATGTCAAGGATACCAGAGACAAACTCAAATTCCTTTTAGATTTTACCCTCAAAACTGTCTGAAAACATAAGCTCCAATGCTGTCAACTAGCCCTGTACACTCCCAAATTTTCTAGCAATGATACCTTTTTCACCACCATTCATTTTAATAGCAAATTTTAAAATTCCCTCTCTGCTATTTTATGTTCTTAAATTTACCCTAACTTCTAAACCTCATCCCTTGGTCTGTCTATGATCTATCTTTGGAACTGAGAGTGTCCTCTAGTATAAACATAGTTTTCTAGTCGCCTAGAGAAGCAGGTTGCTCCTCTATGCAAGCACCTGACCAGGGCATGTGGTCTTGCTACAAATGATTTGGGCTAAAGACCTGTTGCCTGGTTAATTGGATTAGATGAGAATTTTCTCCTACCTCCACCCTTCTATGTTTCCTTTCTTCCCAGTACAGTGCAGCATTTCGAGGCCCACTCAAGGATTCCACTGCCAATGGAAAGACACTTGGGAAACTGCTACAGCCCAAATTTAAGCCCAGGTAGATGGAAAAAGTTCACAGCACGAGAGACTTTATCTTCACTTCAAAGATATAGACTTAACCAACTGCTGTTGTACAGTTCATTCTTAACAGCATTTACTTAATACTGGAATGCAAGTCACAGTTTTTGGTAAAGATGGAAGAGGGAGAGCATGGAAACACAATATGTAACAGCTTTTTAGAAGAAATTATTTAAAAAAAAAATACACGGCTGAGACTCAGTTACAGGCTCTTGCCTGTAATATTTTATCAAGGACTGACTTGAGAAAACATGATGAGCTGTAGTTATCAGTGATGCGCCCTCCCCTCAGAGGAGCAGCAGTGCTACAGTCAGCTGACATGGGTGACAGGGAGGTATTAGGTATGCTGTCCTCCTAACGTTTCCATCTGGGCCATGGCCAAAAGCCCATGCTTAGTGTCACATCAGTTAGTTCAGGAGTTAAATACATAGTTAAAATATAATGTCAGTGACAGTGAAGTCCATGCTACAAAACTGATGGCCCTGGGCAAAGGTGGTCTCGCATTTGACGATCATGAATTCAGGAAGGCAAGAATGACACGAGGCGGGGACAGACCACTACTGACAAGCTGCAGGACTACATATGTCTGTGTAATAGTCGTAAATCAGAACGGACTTGAGACCTGACAAATAAGTCCGAATTCTGAAACTAATTAGCTATGTGGACATGACAACTCACTGAGTCTCTCTGGATCTCTGTCACCTCACATAAAAAAGGAAGACATCATCACCAGATCTGTCAGTCAGACCATGGCTATGAATAGGCCTTTTAAACGTATAGAGCTTTAGGTAAATATCAGCTTTTGTCATCATTACCATAATGGTTATCATCTCACCAACAACAGAAAGGGTGTATGTCCTCTAGAGAATAAGAAAACATGCACGAAAAAGGGAAATTTTAATGGTCTATTGTAGTCATTAAACAGTAAAGTTTAGAAGACACAGGAATATGCCCCTGTCTACTTTTACCATCCAAGAAAATATTCTAAGATATTTCATTTGTGACAGGTTTCAATATATTTTTGGGAAAAACTAGTGACCTGTGTAGTGTGTAGTAATAGCATCTCTAGCTGTTTTAATCTAAAGTCATTTGGCCCTCTCCACAATCTCTCTCTCTCTCTCTCTCTCTCTCTCTGTCTCTCTCTCTCTCTCTGTCTCTGTCTCTGTCTCTGTCTCTGTCTCTCTGTCTCAATCATCTTTCTAGACTGTTTCAAAGTGACTGCACCCTAAAAACTTCAATGTGTTGCTCCTAAAAATGACATCATCCTATATAACCACAATGTCATTACAATAGGCAAGAAATTAACACTAATGTATTATCTAATATATAGTTCATATTCAAATTTCTCGAACCTTGACCCAAATACTTTATAGTTGTTTTTTTTGATCCTGAATCCAGTTAAGACTCATGCATTGCATTTGAATGGCATGTTACTTTAATTTTCTTTAATGTAGAACAGTCTCTTCTAACACTGGCCTTTTTGAAGAATTCAGGACAACTTGTCCTGAAGAATGTCACATCATCTGGATTTGTCTATGTCCTAACGGTTGGATTCAAGTCAAATATTTTAGCAAGACCATTACATAGCTATGTTGTACACTTCCTTTTATATCATATCAGCTGGCGCATGTTAATTTGTTCCACTATTGGTGATGCTAAATTTCATCATTTGAATAAAGAAGGTTTCCTCCTTGTACACTTGATATCTCTGTAACTTAATTAACAATTGTCACCCCAACAAACTTTAATTAAAAAAAAAAAAAAAAGGTTTTCTCCAGACCTCTCCATTTATAAAGGCATCTTCTTTGTACTTAAGTCATCTGTAAGGTGATCTTTTGATATCCTTCCTGATGTTTTTAAGCATATCATAATTACGGTTCTTTATTTAAAAAAAAAACCAAAAACCCAAAACTGTTAAAAATGATAAGCTCTATAAAGAAAACAAACAAAAAACGAAAAATATATTCATGAATCATTTCACTTAAGTAATGAATAAAAAGCAACATGACCACAGGGGAATCTACTCTGTTATTTACAGTTTCTTTCCTTTCACTCCCTGATGCAGCTTGTAATCTAGGAGATCTTTGACAAGAAAGCACTTAATGGCCTTTAGCAAATCAGCTATAGTATCAGTAAAATTTCCAGCATTAAATAGGCAAAGTCATGGAAAAAGACAGTAGGTGGATGGAGTTGAGGTACAGCGGGGGTTGATAATTTAAGAGAGTGGATTTCTTTTGGGGTGGTGCTTGGAGATGTTGTTTTCAACACAGAATGGAACTCAGGTAAAATTCTGATAGAGAACAAGAGAAGCCTGTTATCCATCGCTCTTGGGTTGGGCCCTCCTGTTGTAAATACCCTGATATGTAGCTCTCCTTCCTTCATCTCCAGGCAGACTTATGGATTCTGTCTTCCACTGTCATGTAGGCCTCAAGCAGACAAAACACAGCGCGGATATCTGCACTGACGTCCCTTACATGTCTGCCTCTCTCCTGTCCTACCATCCCTAACAACACCACAGCTGTCAGGCATAAAGAATGTGTTCGGGAAATGTTTAATGTTTAGAGCAGAACAGTAAACAATAGTTCTATTAACTCATCCTTTGATTCCTGCTTTTACCTAGCCAGTAAGAGGGAGAGCTGGCAGTCAAACCAAGGCATTTTGGCTTTGGAGTCCACATTCTATCCACTAGTGATGGAACAGTTCCCACAGCATTTGATCTCAAAGTGCAAGAGCTCATTATGTCAAATAAAGTCCCTAGCCTTTAGTCAGGCATTAGAAGTCTTCTTCACATGGGTCCCAATTGACTTCTCCAACCTTACTTCCCAATATATTTCCCTTCCCATATGGGTGCGTCACTTCAATGGTTGTGCTCCCTATATGTTAAAATTCCACTCATCAGAAATGACATCACTTCTCTACTGTTGTTCTACTTGCAAATCTTTATTAGCATAATTAATTCAAAGATGAACTGCTCGATAAACACTTCTCCATTCTTGCCTTGGGATGTCCTCTCTCCTTTTTCTGAATTCTCAAAGAACTTTGGCTGAACTTTAAGTCACTTGTCACTTGCTGTTTTGTATATGATTAAACACCATAACTCTGTACACATCCCCTATTAGATGATAAGCTCTTTTAAAGATAAAACCTATGTCTGCCCGTCTCCACATGCCTCCAGCACTTAGCAGAGTATCCTGAATATAATAGACACTTGATGGGTGTTTTCCATATAAAGTAAATTTTCCTTGAATAATCCTGGTCTCAACTCATATTTTCTTCATTCTATCTACTTAGAAGAGAATACTCTTCTATTATTTTCCATCTGTCCAAAGCTGATCTCCATAAAACCTTTCTAAATATCCAACCTAAACTTTTGGAGGTCTCAGATATGTTTATTACTTAGATTGTGGTAATGGCAATAAAAGTATATACATATGTCCAAACCCACCAAATTGTATACAGCAATTACATGCAGTTTTCTTCTATACCTCAATAACGTTGGGGAAACAGCTTTCAGAAGAAAAAAACATATGTATAGACCTAGAGTCTGGATTCTAATTCAGTCTTACAATTTATTAGCTGTTGATATGGGGCAGATTACTTAACAATTCTATGCCTCAATTACCTACTCTGAAAATAATAATAGCATTTACATCGCAGGGATAGATATATCTATATATCTATATATGTATATCTATATCTATATCTATCTATCTATCTATCTATCTATCTATCTATCTATCTATCTATCTATCTATAATTTGTAAGAATGAAATGAGTTAATTCCTATAAAGTACATAAAACAGTGCTGCCATATTGTAAATACTTAATAAAAGTTAATCATTATTCCACATTCATTCTCAGGGTTTGTAATTCTCATTTGGCAATGATGATTTACCAGTCAGTGACATATGTTCTATTTTTGGTAGGAACTTAAATTTAAGTCAAGTATCATTAATAGATTTTTGATGGGCATGTCCAGTTTTGTTTTGTTTTTTAATAATGTATAGGATAACTTTGATTATTGATCATATTCTACATGCCAATAACTTGGATAAGTGCTTTCTATAAATATTTCATTCGATACTCACATTAACAATATAATCTAGCTATTATTTCCATATTATAAGTAAAGCAAAACAAAAACAAAGATTTAGAGAGAGTAAGCAATTTGTTCAAGTTGTCAAGATAGTAACAAGTAGGGCTAGGATGGTCCTTGAAGGCAAAGATAATATTTAATTCATATGTGTTTCCCAGAGTGCTTAATACATGTTCATTAAATAATTTTCTTTATTGCTATATATTTTTTTGCTATAATATTTGAAGCATATATACTTGATATGTTAACTTCTCATTTTTAATGTCTTTAATACAGATAACTTCTTTTTCACTTTTAACATGTCTTTTTAAGTTTATCTTGGAATATAAACTCTTCTCCCACATGATATAATTTTCATACGTTTTAATATAACTATAGATTTGTTTTTCTTTACTATCCTCCATGCATTTGTGCTAATCTCTGTCAACTTATGCTTAGCTCTTAGCTTTATTATATTTTTTTGGATTGATGTTGTTTCCATATGATCTTACCAGTGTTGAAAGAAATGCTAGAGAACATTTTTTTCTACATCTTTGATTTACCAAAGTGGGAAATGGGGCTCAGGCAGATGGGAAACGTCAATAAGAGGAAGAGGGATCACACCAGAGGTCTTCATTCTCACTATTGTGCTCTTTTCGTCTAGTTACACCGCCTCTAGCATAGGAGTACAAATAAATGTCATGTTTTAAATATCCTATCTAAGTCTATCTATGGCCTGGCTTTGGACCAGTGCCCTCAGTTTACCTGTCATTACATATTCCCAAATAGGAAGCAAGTGGGAAGGCATGAAAATAGGAAATATGTGAGGAAGTAAAATCCCTACACAACTTTCTAACTTTTTGCCTTTGCTCCCAATGCTCCCCAAATGTAATGTCTTTCTTTATATGTCCTTAAAATAGCGCTACTCAAAATGAGGTGCACGGATGGGTGTCTTACTAAGTAAGGTTTATTACTCTGTTATCAGACAGTACAGAAATACAAAGTGAGCATTTAGAAAATATTACAGCAATTTAATAGTGTATTCTTATTGAATCTAATAATGGTAAAACCTGGTCTTCCATTTTCTATTCTTCTAATTTCATGTTCTTAATAACTGATTTTTAATTGTACTATTGGTCTCCAACAGATTGGGGAGGGATCTTTCATAACAAAAAGCTTGAGAGTCAGTGCTTTAAAGAGTGTGGGTTCAAGTGCCACCAATTATTCTATAAAGCATTCCTCATGTTCCTGATAAATAGAGATTTTAAATTTTATAACATTTGACTTAAGCATGCCTATCTTATGCTTCTTATAACATTTTTTTTTTTTTTTACGTAGGCTAGTAATTATTTGTGTATTTTTCTTACTTATCTCTTCTGAATAATTACAACCTCCCTAAGGATAAGTTACGTATCCCCACCTCATAACTGGCATATAACTCACAAATTCACATTACATTAATGACTGGATGGATTAACTATTCATAATTATTCACAGGTTTGGAGAAAAGTTAAAAACAACAACAACAAACAAACAAACAAACAATACAAAGGAATATCTTTTCCTGAACTTAGATAGGGAAAGGATTGAGAGTACAGAGTTCAGACACTACCCAATTCTACATTTTGTATACTAATATTTAGGCCCAAACCACACAAAAGCCCTATTTCTGCCTAATAAGAAGTTAATCAATTGTCAACAATTAAGTTTTAAATTAAATTTGTTTCTTAAGAAACTCTGCAATGCCCCTGAGATTTTTATACAAACTAAACAAATACCATACACTCATGGCAGTCTCTCACAAAGCAATTTCCAGAACACTTAGTTGTGTGCAATGAATACCAACTCCAATGTATTCAGACTAAAAATCTTTACCAGTAGAGCTGATACTATACCTAATGACTAATTAAGAAAAACAGAACTCGACATTTACTTCAGAAATCAGCTCTAGAGCCCACTCACCAAAATATTCATCGGCAGGAGGGTTTTCCATGTCATACAGCATCTTCTTGGTCAGGTGCTCCAGCTCGTCTTCTGGGCGGAATGAGGCGGTAACTGCTGGAGGCCCCTTTGACCCAGTTTGTCCACCCTGCAAGGCAGAAAGCACACAGTCCTTTACATGCAATCTAGACATCATGAAGGTAATCGGGTCGTGTACACTGTAGTGGAGGAAGCACTGGACACGGCCACGAGGAGACCTGGGGTTCAGAATCCATTTTATCCGTTATTCAGTGTCTGACCATAGACACTTTATTCACTTGCCTTATCTACAGGATCATCTACTATCAGGCTTTAGGAATCCGTGTTTACAACAGGAGGGCTCTACTTCATTTAACAATTGCTTGTCATATACTTATTAAAATGATGAATAAACTGAGCCACCCTCTTAAGGAGCTTACAGTCAAATGAGAGACAAAGGAACATTAATAATGAAAGATAAAACAACTGTGGAAAGTGCACAATCAGGAGACAAATGGGACCTCTCATGTGGCCGGAGAAGAATTCCAGAGAACAGGCGGTGATGCAATTAAAGGGGAGTAAACATACAGGTTAAGGTTTCTCACATTCACGTGAGAAAGAATAAGCTCCTGGCAGTTGTGTATTTCTGGACTATGTATAACATTGGAGATAGAAAAGGAAACACATCTTATTGATAGGAGTCTAGACAGTGTAGGGCCTTGTGTTCCAGTCAAGGAGGCTGAGTAATGCTTTTCCCACCAGCACTGTAACCAGCCAGGTATCAAATGGGGAAGGTAAAACAGTAGCTCTGACATTGGGTTGGTGTTTAAGGAAATCAAGTGACAGGTGAAAGAGCACTTTAAGGTGATCAACCAGGAATCCAAAGTAAGTAGAGAAAGAAGAAATGCCAGATAGATGCCACATGTAAAATTGTAAAATAGCTTTGTACTGTGTAAATAAAAGGGGATTTATTATATTTTCCTTTACCTACATTGTAACTTAGACCATTTATGATACCACACTCCAACATCCTCCATCAAAATGTTAAAAATAGAAAGAGTGGTCCAAAGGGTTTAGAAATGATGATGATGTCCACCCTGGCTAATGGGCAGAGATGAGATTGGGGATGCTTTCCCCTGATGTTTATGCATCTTAAAATTGTTGACCAAGAGTTTCTGCTTTCATGAATAGTTTACAAGAATTAGTTCAACAAAACTTGCATAGTCATTCACCAGTTATCTTCACTGTACTAAATGAGTTCTCGGATACGAAAATCCAGGAAAGTACAAATCCCTATACAAATGTTTCATTCTTACCACCAACATTGATTTCAAAAACTCCACGATGGGTATTATTTTATTTTTGTGAAATCTCATGAAATGCCTTCTAAACATATTTAAAATCAACTGGTACCTATTTAGCCTTTCTCTATAATTATCTTAAATTTTTAGGTTTTAAAAAATGTATAAAAAATTCAAGTACGGATGTGCAGAAGGATGAAAAGGCCAAGAAATATTTATGTTGCTCACTAACCTTATGCCTGGGATTTTATTTCAATCTGGACAATTTGGACTGGAGATTCAAATCACTGAACACTATGAAATGTTCCACGAGACAGATATAAAATATCGAGCTGCCTGCTGGGATCTGAAGAATAATTATCTCAATCCACTCAATATGATATAAGAAAATTAGGGTAGGGCCATTATGATAAAGCCAGGACATCTTAGACTCACTCATTTCCAATAAACATTAAATGTTAAATTTGGAGCCTCCTCTAACGTACAAATGATGCCTGCCCTATAGAGTTAGTGTGAGTGTTAAAGATGCTGACAACTCTTTCATTTATTCTTTTGCTTATTAGTTTATCATTCTTACAGTGTCTGTTTTGTGCACCCTCTGCAAGCATCAGGGAGGGACACAAAGACATTTTATACAGTCTTTGCCTTTAAGAGAATTGCAATCTAGTAGGGGTGAGAAACATGTATAAATTATCAACTGTAAAAAGGTATATTTGTGGGAATAAATATAGATATGAACACTGGAGGAGTGATTTTCTAGTATGATTAAACTTCAAATTGCACATGTGATCCATTTCTAGGAAAATTTTAGAGATACTCATACAGGACATAAATTTATATGACCAAGGCTGGTCACAGGAACTACATTTGAGAGAAGGAAAAATAATGTGATTATCCATCCATTGCTAAGAGATCACCTAAACTGACAATGACAGATACATACAGTGGAATATGAACAGACTTTAAAATAATACCTTGTAAATCTATACCTAAGAGTATGAAAAGATGACCTCACCATGTTATCAAATGAACAGGTCCATAAATAGAATATCTAAATGATGGTCTCATTTTTATACGATAAGTGCAGTTTAATTTCTGTAGATCTATACATGGTTAGAAACAAACAAACAAACAACAACAAGAAAAACAAAACAAAACAAAACCCTGAAAGGACACATACGCAAGTGTTTTAAAGGGGATTATCTCTGGAGTTAGAATCCTGGACCAGGCTCTACTTTTAAAGTTTATGTTTCTTTATTTTACAGTATGTAACTCTACTTCTGCAATCCATGAAATATAACTTTTTAATACAATGTATCAAATGATAAAGATATGCTGGATACTAACAAAACCCTGGAACAGGCTTCTAACCTGGATCAAGTGGGGAACTCTGAGGAGCAAAAGTTCAGAGGTTAGAGGTCAGGGGCAACCTAGTGTTAGTGGGGAAAACTGCAAATGAATGGTTCAGTGTTTAAGAGCAGAGGTGGGGAGAGAGGAAGACTCAGCTAATAACTGCCATGCATACTGAGGTACTTAGGGCTTCTGCAGAGGCCACGGTTCTAGGCCTATGAGAGACCACAGACAACTCTGAAAATCTGATGAGCTAAACTCTCTTTAGCAAAGAATGATATCCATAGAGATGCACATACAATTTAGTTCAATTTCAGAAATTTCATAGTCCACAGGAAACCTATCTAAAGATCCTCAGGTAGGAGCATCTAGGCAATAGAAACTGCAGTAGGGGCCCTCACCAGGGGAGGAAGCTAAGCAGATTCAGAAGTTTTCTCTGGAGTGGAGTGTTATGAGACTGGAATGAGATGGAGAGTCAATCATAATATATCTGTGGCCAGAGATAAGTGAAGGGATAGACCATGTGGCAGTGGCATTATGGCTGAAGACAGAGATTAACTACAACACGAACTTGATGTCCTTAGGTGAGATCCTGAACCTTTTATGACTTCAGATTCCCTTCTGTAAAATGGGCTTGCTAGTGTTAACTCACAGTCTGTGTGAGAGTTAAAATGGGACTCCTTGCAGCTCATGCCATAAAGAGCTTAACTACTTTCAAACCATGGTAACAAAGAGAGGCTCTTTGGATTCCCAACCAGCTTCTGAAGAAGGGGATTATCCCAGCTCAGGTGATAAAGACGAATGAGGATGAGAAAATGACCTATATTGGTTTCCAGACTTGCAATAATGAGACAGCTCCAAATGTGATATCACTTGACTCCAAATTCCATGCATTTTTTCCAACCAACCATTATTTCCCATAGAGAAAATGCTAGAAAAGTATGAAATATTGCCTCTGATATCAATGGTGCTGGCTGTTTTAATTTAAATCAACAACTATAAAAAAAAAATACCCTGCTTCCTAGCTTAGGATAGACAGTCAGGGAATGGACACATTTTATCGTTGTCTGGGCCTGATAGCTGCTTTCCTTTTAATCTAAATAAAGGAAGCAAGAAGGTTAAGCCTGCCCTCTATAAATTGAAGCCAGCAATTCAGATTCTACCCTTAGCACTTACATTTCAAGTAGAACTCTAATTTCAGAGTTCTTGTCAGTAATTCACAGATTTTAAGAAAAATATATCATTCATTTCATTCTTTAAAAACTCCTTATTTGCCTGCAATACTGTTTCTGAAATAACATGTTTGGAAAAGAGCTTTTCTTTTAGATTCTAATCTCATAATGCTGATCTTGGATTCCTGGTATTCCTTATGGGGAAAGATGCCAAGAGATCTCTTCCAGTATTTCTGAACTTTCCTTGGGTTGCAGAACCCCCCTCCCCAATCTTCCAGTGCATAATACTCAAAATCCATGGACTACAGATTGGTAAAAACACAGGTTCCTCAGTTTCCAGTTTTCTCACACCGAAGAAGAGATGGCCCGGGACTTTCTTTGGGATTCAAGTCCCGTAAATTGTAGTTTAGTACTTTTCTCACTGGGACGAAGAGACACCTTTTAGTTTCTCTGTCTCAGTAGCGCTTAGGACTCAGCATATTCTAAGAAAAGTTAATAACTGTGTCCAATTCATTTTTTAATAAGTAGCTTCTAGCATTTCAACTGGGTAATAGAACATAATTGAAAATGTGTGTGGTGAGGGACAGAGAGGAGATAGGTTGCATTATTTTGTCTTATTTCTTCAAAAGTAGAAAGTTGAATAGAATCAGCAGTATATCCATCGTAGCATAATAATAATTCCTCATATTTGTGCGCTCCTTTTCAAGGTGCCTGCCTTCACATACATGTAATTTCAAGTGTTTACACCACAGCCCCATATGCTCTGTCGCCCTATTTTATGAATGAGGGAATTGAAGCTCAGGGAAGGTAAGTGGGCAATCCCGCGTAAAGAACTACCCATGAAAAACGGCAGAGCCCTGACAGAAACTGTGTGTGCTGAGTTGGGCGAGCTTCTGCTACACCGCAATGTCGCTTAGGAGTCCCATATCATCATTTCCAGGCTCTTCAAGCTCTATTATTCTGGAATATATTGGATTTTTATCTACTGATTTTATTATCTGAGCAAAGATATTTTCAGAGTGGAGGTTTACTACTAAATAGTGAAACAAAAGCTCTTCAAAGCAAATATAAACAAAGCCACTAGACTTTTCTAAGGAAAAGACATTCTTATAAGTATCAATATTAATCACTAAATTGGGTATTCTTTGAAATGCCTGAACCTCCTAGCAAAGGCAAAACACATTACCTGACCCACAGATGAGTCTTTGAGAAACAGATTTCAGGGGACTCCTTCAAAATTCTCTTAACATACATACCTTTGCAAAGAAACTGCCAAGTGCCAAGAAGTATCATTTTAAAGTCAAATTACTCAGGATTCCTGCCTCTGACAACTCACAGTTTAAGAAAAAAGAGCCATGAACACAGATAATTATAATAAAGTGCAAGTACTAAAACATGGGTATGAATTTGATGATCTGAGATGGGAGAAAGCTGCCAGAAATGAAATGCCCTCTTAGTTTGATCTTCAAGGTTAAATTGGATTTCAGCAGATATTACTAGGAAGGAAGGAAAGAAGGAAGGAAGGGAGGAAGGGAAAAAGTAAAGACATTCCAAGAACAGAATTTATAAGAGAACATGTATATTAGCAAAAATGTTAAGAAACAGAAGAAGAACGGAGCTAGGATGAAGCTAGAGAAATGGGTTGAGGTCAATTTTTGTCAAGACTTGCTTTTAGGTAATTAGGAAATTTAAAAATGAGGACTGACTTTATTAAAGTAATACTTTTGAAACATGCATATTGGCAAACATCTCAAACACCCAGGTCAATGATGCCTTGAAAAACGCAACCAGAGGTCATGGTCTTTCTAAGCAATTTAATGGCTAATATGCTTAAAAAGGATTCTGATATTTACTGAGTCAGAGACTGCTGCTGCTCACCCACATCTGTTTGCTCTCTTTCTGAGCACACAGCTAGACTACATTTTCCATTCTCTCTTGTAGTTAGATGTAGCCCTATGAGGTACAAGAAGGAAGGCACATAACCTGTGGAAGAGAGCCACCCACTGACTAGGCTGGCTTGTCTCAAACTATTACTTACAGAAGGGAGACTGGAAAGGAACATGCGCAAAGGTTAATGGTTGAAAGTGATGGGGCAGTGGTTTTCATTCTATTTATATTTCTCTATATTTTCATTGTTCAACAGTAATGTTGTTTTTCCTCAGGCATGAAACACACACACACACACACTCATTCTTTTTTTTTTTTTTTCCTGAAACAAAAGTGTCAGGATTCAGAAAATGTTTAAGTTTCACAACTGTTTCTTCTCTGCCATGGTTTTCTTCTTGCTAGGGGCCCAGCTGACTATCATTCCAGAGACAGCTTAATATGAATACTGCAGCAAAATTTGAATCTAGGTCTCCAGTAAAAGTTACGGGTGAGACCGTGTAACAATGTGGACTGCTTCTGCAAGCAAAATACATATGGGCAGAATCATCGGTGAGCAAGAAAACTACCACATCAAGAATAACACAAATAAACAATATCCGTTATTATTTATATAACACTTCATAGTACTCTTACATAGGAGCCCATAAGTACAGAAGACCTATTTTTCTCTCTAATCTTAGCACTGCCTTTAACTTACCCCATAATTTTGATCAAATCACTTCTATTCCCTGAGCCTCTGTATCTTTATATGTAAAATGAAGTTTTCAAAGACTCCTTGGATTCTACTCTATCATATTTGTGTGCCCATAATATGCAGGGTATATGTTATTATGGATATTTATAGTGAAATCGCAGATATTTACAGATGCTTTATAGTCTATAAAAACAGACACAATGAGTAAGTGGAAACCTCATTATTACAGAGATTTCCATCTAAAGGAGGCCTTGACTCATTTGTCAGCATTCCCTGAAACAATCTAGAACTTCATTCAGCATTCTGAGTCTGAGTAAGCAGCCGGCAGGTCACAGGGTTTCTGCAGCCTACTGAACTTTCACTATAAATGAGCCATGTAATCAAGAACATACAAAGGTTAACCACCCTATCCTACCACTACTGCTCCTTGGGTGGAGAAATAATTCCACCATCCCACCTGAAGAGAAAACGAAGGATGGTAAAAAGCCTACACTAAGGTACAAACAGTGAATCCCGCAGGCCCTCCACCCCTACCCCTGAGAACACCCATTGCCTTGAATCTTTGTTACCGGCAATTTAACTATTTTAATATATGTGGTAAGAATCCATTTTACAAAATGGCTACCCGATATCTCTTGAGTTTCTCTGATACTAACCTCAGCGTGGGTCATTTTTTTCCCGTGAGTTCCAACCTACTGTTGATCTCCTAGTTTTATAGCACTAGAATACTTGAACTTACTGCAAATCTGAACCTCACCAGGAAAGTACCGCACAAGCAGATAAAATACGGGGAAAAGGCAGCCAAAATATTCAGAGACATTACATGATAATGCATACGCTATCACTCTGGGTACCAGAGCCGCTCGTTTTTCTTGTCCATTTGTAATGATGTACAAGAAAGAGGTGCCTTCTCTCAAAGGGAAAATAACTTAAATGATGTGTTTTTGAAAAAAGAAACATGGAAATTATCTCCTTTCAAACGGTAGAATTAGCCCCATTTTGGAGCTGAAAGACTGCCAGAAAAAAAAAAAAAAAATCTGATATTTTCATTCCTTTCCCCCTTCTATTTAACTGTGTCAAGTTTGCAGTTTGCAATTTCCTGAGGCTGCTTCTACTTTTCTGACTCTCACTGAATTAACTCTACTCTACTCTTAATGTCTCACTGTCTGATGCAAGGAGAACCTCTTCAGACCAAGGACAGATATTTACTGGATATCCTCTCTACTTCAGATGGACAGCAGTGGGCCCCAGAGGAAGAAGAGGCACCTATTAATAATGAGAAACCATAAGAAGACACTGCCTATTAATAATTAGAAACCCATTCCAGTTAGTCAACTTTCAAAAGCTTGATTTTCTTACAATCGTTCATATTGCCTTTCTCATGCCATGCATTAAGGCCTCTAAATCTCCTTCCCTAAGCCAAATTTGGAATCACAGCCAAAAGTGATGATTCTAACTTACAGCATAGTAAGGGGGCTGGACGTGAGTGCAACCAATGGAAAGTGCTGGATGTCCATTAGTAGGTCTGTGGTGTTTGCACACTAGGGCATCCTGATGAAGTAGACTGAGCCGAGAGAAAGTGGCCTCTCTCCACGCCCACCGCTCTCAGTTTCCATGTGTCAAGGCAGACTCAACAGTGTTAGCGATAGAGCATGCTCATTCCTAGGCCTCGTGTCTAGGGCACCATTTCAGGTCCCCCAGGGTTTGACTCTCCGTTATTGATTTTTCTCACCTATAAACTGGAGGATAACGTCTACTTCATATGAAGAAGTTTTATAAAATAGTAAACATCAAATGCATGGCAGTTATAATGATCTAAAAGGACAGCTTACTGACCACTAACAAAAATGATTTTCTTCTTGGTAGTGGAATGTTTGCAGAGTTATAACATCTCTTCCGTAACTCTCCATTTTCCTATTTGCTGATGAAGTACTGCAGTGTAGTATATCTGAAGTTCACATTAATTGTTTTAGCAAGAGGTGTAATTACTCTGCGTTCTTTTAACTATAAGCCTTGGAATACATGACATTTGGTGACCATATGCTTTGCTGCCTCTCCAGATTGTCAACTTTTCTACATCCTCGCCTTTGGCACCCAAAGATAAATAGTAAAACAGGGCTTGTGTTTGGCTATTCAGAGCAAAGCAGCCTCCCTTGCGCTTTCCCGCTGAGATGAGCTCTAGGCAGAAAAGGCACAACCACAGATGCTCTCTCACCTGGTAGGCAAGAACTAAGAAAGGCAAGTAGAAGGAACCTCAGAATCTCAGGGTCAGGGAGAAGCTAGGTCAAAGCTCTCTTGCCAACCTAGTTCAAAGTACTCATTTCACTGCTCCTTCCTCTTTACTGCTAGGCTGGTCCTCTTTAAAGGAGAAAGCAAGTTGCCTATGCAGGGCAATAGCATTTCTCTCAATTTGTTCCCTTTTTTTTATACACCTTATGTTATTCCTGCATGGGACTAAAAGCTATTTCCACAATACGATAGCTATTAAAAACTGCATGTATGTTTCCCCCGTTAATTGGGCTTTATGCATGTTATGTGTAAGTGATTTGAAATAATCAAGGCAAGATAATTATACGACATTATTTCCATTGGTAGGTTTCACCTCAACAAGACTCAAGATATGAAAAGTTTAATAAATGGAACAAACTATTGTTCAGGGTTGTGTTTTCGAACTAAACCAGGTTGTGGTCTTTGCTGTGCCTCACTAGTGTCTGGCAGTGACTTTCTCTGAGAAGACATTTCATCTTTATCTGGTTGCCTGGAACAATGGAAAGGGCTAGTTGCTCCAACATTGGAAAGAAAGGTTTTACCACAAGACTCTGCTTTCTATGCACTGACCCACAGAAAAGCTATACTTAACCAGAAACTACACTTTTAATGAAGCTGTATCAAGCAGACACATAGTGTTTCTCTTACCAGGGCTCTGGCCCTAACTGTGGTTCTAATTCATTGTGTTCAAAATGAGGTTTAATCAATTCCTA
Organism: Rhinolophus sinicus; assembly: GCF_057876585.1. Classification (NCBI taxonomy): domain Eukaryota; kingdom Metazoa; phylum Chordata; class Mammalia; order Chiroptera; family Rhinolophidae; genus Rhinolophus; species Rhinolophus sinicus. Next base: position 52,183,121 of record NC_142517.1, on the reverse strand, counting down.
TTGCTAAATATTTACTTGTGTCCAGTCCTCGCTATTATCATGTTTAAAAAAGGGTATTCAAATAGTACATCTGATATTACAAATAAATAAAAATATATGGGCAGGAGTGCCAGTGTGTGTGTCTATGCAGATATTAAAAAAAACAGATACTAGAAGGAAATATACCAAACTATTAACAGTTCATGTAGAATAGTGGGATGATGAGTGATTTAAACTATTTCTTGTACAATTTTAAAATTATCTAAATAAAATATAGTGAAAAATGGATGACCCTTAGAGAACAATAAATATCCGTTACAAAACATAGGATTTTAGTCATTTCTTTTGTATTTTACGGTATGAAGCCAGGAGAGAATGGAGAACCTGAAGTGAAGACAATTTGTTGAAAATATAAAAGGCACCTAGATTTTCAGTCTGATATGCACAGAAACACTTTCCTACTATACAAGCTATTTCTATCTAATGGCCTTGACAGATGCCTGAACGTGACACCAGACACTGAAATAACATGCAAATCAGTTTTCGGTTTTAATATGCAAATATGACACTTGGCACATCACTTTCCATTCCTGAGGTAAATTTCTGTTTTTGAGTTTTTCGTGGGAAATGCATACCAGCAAACAAATGGTTAACTCCCCCTATTTCACCTGACATAAGGTGGTTTTTATTTGAGTCAGAAAGGTTCTTGCTCAGAGATCCAAGGCACTTTGGATGCAAAGAAAGGGCATGCGGTTTTTTTCAATAACAATGCCACCTGCAGCAAACAAGTCTATCCTCTGACAGGAGCACTGCTCACACTGGATTTCTGGCCTGGGGGGGGGCGGGGGAAGTAGGCAAATTTTCTCAGTGAGAATAAAGAGAAAAGGGTTTTTGCTGGACCTGTGAAAATCAAAGTAACAACATGGTGGGAAGATTTGCTTCTGGCCCAAAACAAAGAGGAAGTAGTTAAAAGTCCTCACTTCCAGGGTATTACAGGAGTGTGGAAAACTATATCCTCTGGTGAATGCTACATTCAATTACCTACCAATACTAGTAGTTAGGCATTAAGGCAGTCATCAAGATAAGTGAGATAAACCCAGTTCAAGGAATATATAAAACAGTCCGGAAATCAAGGCACATGAGGGAGAAATAGAAGAGTGAAGCAAAATATTGACTGTTGACAGTAATTAGTGTGGCTTACTTTGAGGTCAGACAATTAAGTTCATGAACTCATCCTAGAAAAAGTGCCAATACCTCATTGCTGAATATCACTACGGTCACCTTCGAAGTACTCCCCTTGGGAAGCTATGCACTGATGCCGCATCTAGTCCACCCTTCAAAGCAATTTTGGAACTCTTTTTCTGGAATGGCCATCAGAGCTGTTGTTGTATTATCCTGGATGTCCTGAATGTCATAAAAATGTCTTCCTTTCAATATTTCTTTATCTTCGCATAAAGAAAGAAGTCACTGGGGGCCAGATCAGGTGAGTAGGGAGAGTGTTCCAATACAGTGATTTGTTTACTGGCTAAAAACTCCCTCACAGACAGTGCCGTGTAAGCTGGTACGTTGTTGTGATGCAAGAGCCATGAATTGTTGGCAAAAAGTTCAGGTCGTCTAACTTTTTCATGCAGCCTTTTCAGCACTTCCAAATAGTAAACTTGACTAACTATTTGTCCAGTTGCTACAAAGTCATAATGAATAACCTCTCTGTTATCAAAAAAGATTACGAAAATCACTGCAACAAGTTTGCGAACTTAATTGTCCAACCTTGTAGACACTTTAACGTACAGGCTCTAAAGGCTATCTGCTTTTGGGTCTGAATCCCAATCCACTACTTACCAATTATGCAACCCTGGGCAATATGCTTCATTTCACTGAATAATAGTTGCTTAAACTATACAATGGCATCAACAGGATTTATTTCATGTGTTCAATGCAATGGTCATTGAATGCATTTAATGACATAGCATATATTTAACAGATAGGGCAAAAGTTGAGAGGTACAGGTCCTATGACTGAGCACCATGCCTGAGTGACCCCCTTGCCTTTGGAGTTCAATCCTATCAAAGCCATTTTGATTGTGCAGTAAGATGAAAATTTGTCATTACAATTCATTACAGTGACAGAGAAAATGCACACTATGTATCGAATAACAAGGTAATGAAGCAAATTATAGCAGTGTGACAACACAAGAGCAAGGAACCATTAAAGTAACATTTACTGCCTGCACTGATCAAGAAATTACTCTTATCTTTAAAGATATGCTTGAAGATATGCTGTGCTGTATAAATCTCATGTGAACATATCAACAGATGATATGGATACAGAAGAAAGAGAAGTTACAATGGACTGAAGCTTACCAAAACATGTTGAGAGGATAAGGGGCCTGAATTAGAATTTGAGGGAAAGAGAAAACCTTTCACATTTCTATTCTCTCTTACAGGTAACAAGGAACTCTGGTGCGACACTCGCAAGCACTAGTAGCTTTAATTTAATACTTTCCACAGCATGAGAGTGTGGTTTTCTTTTTTTTTGTTCTTTTCTTTTTTCCTTTTTTTCAGTATAGAGAAACAAACCAACTTAGTGGTTTTGATAAGTGATGATGTTAAGTGACTTAGCCAAAATCACACCCATTGTGAGTGGCAGAGCCAGGAGTTAAACATGAGTCTTCTGATCCAAGCGTAGTGTTTTTCCACTAATTTACAGCTGCCTCTATATACTCATTTAGAAATATGAAACTTACATGATCTATCATAAAGGTTAATCAAGGCAGTCAACCTCACTGATTAAAGCATGATGCTAATTATACCAGAGGCTGGAGACCAATGTGGCCCCTATTACTTTCAGAAACATTGATTGTGGTGTAACGGAGAAAGTGTGGGCTTCAGAAGCAGAAAAAGCTGGTTCAAATACCAAGCTACGCTACTTATTTTGTTTAACATTTCACAAAGTTTTTAAAAATTTGTCTTCGCAATAGCTTCTTCATCTGTAAACGGGGATGGGGAGGGTAGGGGGGGTGGGGTGGGGGTGGGAATGTCTCCATTTCAGGGCCATTGTGAGTAATACCGAGAACGATACATGGGATGTGCTAATGTTTAATAATGGCTCATGACTTGTGTCAAATGTTCACAGTCTGCCAAATCCGAGCTCTCAGCGTCTTTCAAATGTGGCAGGAAGGTGGATAAGGGAACATGAGCGACTCGGTGTCATTCATTAGCGCTACAACACAGAGGTGAAAAGATTGTGCTCTGATGCCTAATTTAAAGACCGACATCATTTACTATTTCTTACTGACCATCAGCCATAGTTCAAATAATAGTAAATCTGTTGAAGAACTATCCCTTTCCGTAAACTCTGAAAGGTAGAAATATATAAGTGCTAAAAGGTATATTTATTGATTTATAATTTATGAGACTGAAATGAATTAAGGTATACTTCGTGTTTAGCAGGGGTCAGACAATGTTCGAAATCGTTTACATTTAATCATTTAAGCCATTTAATCACCACAGCAACCCCATCAGGCATTTACTATTCTGATTTTAAAAAAAGAGACAACTGAGGCACAGAGAACACTTTGACAGTTATCAGAAACCTGGGAGTTGAATCTAGTTGCTAACTCGAGAAAGTGCATGTTTAACCATCACACCAATGCCTCAGCCTCTTAATCCATCTGCGTTCTTTCAGAGGGCTTGTATGACCTATCTACTTATATAGGTCACACAATTTACAAGAATTTAATCATATATTATAAAGGAACCTTCCTTAGGGCCAAGTACTACTTTTTATGATATAATATTTCCTCTGTGTAAAAAGTGGCAACTAAAAACACACAACCAGCTTTCTGGGTAATTCTGATGGAGATGGACTGAGTACAAGAGTTTGAGAGACATGGTTGTTTTCAACATCTTCACTAGAGATTCAGCAAGAGGGATAGAATTGTTGTTCAAAAGACTATTCCCTTTATCAATTTCTGATACAAGCTGAAGGGTTAATGCTATATCTTAAAACAGTAAAAGCTAAAAAACAATGCCATTTCCCAGTCAGCAAAGTAATGCTTTTTCATTTTTATTTTTTCTTACTGGATTAGGGCCTGACTATGAATAAAATACTACAGAAATATTCTATTCTATAAGAACTTAGGCCTCTCCAAAATGTGCTAAGCATAGTCTATTGGGAGAGGGAACTTTAGATGTGCTGTGCACTCTGACAATTTCTGAAACAGAAGACACACTGGAGATCATTTAGTGGTAGGTAAATCCCCGCATTAAATGAAAAATAACAGAGTCAAGGAGGGGACCTGACTGAGTGGCCCAAAGTCATCTAGAAAATGAATATAGAATCAGGAAGAACGCCCAACTCAGGAAAGCAGGTCTAATTTGGTATTAGTTTAGTCCTCTTTCCACCATGAAAGATCCTCTCAAAACAGTGATGCATGCTTGATGCCCTATAAAGTATGCCCATTCTTGGCAACACATTTTGGGAGCCCTAATCTACATTTATGCAGCATTCTGAGATCCTGAGGTGGGAGTTGCTATAAAGTGAAAATCATTGCTGTTATTCTTGGCAAGCCTACACAGACTGACAACAGCTGGCACAAGCAGATGTGGTCCACAAAGGATTCTGTCAGGCTGTGCTGGCGCCATCCCCGTGCAAGTTTCCTTTGCCTCGACTAACAAAGACTGCTTCTCCTCAGTTTCTGCAGACCCCAGGCGCTTCTTGTCCCAGGTGAGTCCAGAGCCCTAATCAAACTGGCCTCAATCTCACCTCTCTCCTTTCATTTTAACCACTATTTCCTAGGGACATGCCTTTCAGAGAGAAATACTTCTGGAACATGGTGACAATTTTCTTGATCCAGGGCCTTATGAAACATCTGGGGATTGAAATAATAACATTCATGAATTCAGTACTCTGTTCATGTATTATCTCCTTTGACCTTTGAAATACTCCAATGACATAAGTACTTCTGCTCCCTCTCTTTACAGATGAGGAAACAGACACACAGAAGCTAAGTAATTGCCTCAGAAATCACAGAGCTGGTATGAGCTAGGATTTGTTGCTAACTACAGTGATGCTAGAAACTGCCACCCAAGTTTTAGTATCTAGAGATTACGACCTGAAGGATGAAATCCAGAGTGTCACTCTAATCAGAATGATTTGATATAATTGTCATGGACATACAGAGGGCTATTATTATAACACTTCCATGAGTATCATCAAAAAAGCTATATGCTTCACCATCTCTATCATTCTGACTATCCTGGGTAATAGGTAGGAAGCAAGTTATTACTGGCTTTATTATTTTTCTAATCAAGAAATATAATACAGTGACTGACTCAGGTCATTCAGCAATGCCTCACCTCCTTGACAATGCTCAATGTTATAGACTTAGCCTCCAACATTTCTTGAATATAAAGAGAGTGTTTTGGAGAAGAACAAGTAACTAGATGTTAAAGTACACAGAAAACATTAAGGATCATGTTGTTTCACTTACGAGAGGCAACCTAGCAAGCTTCTGATCCACAGAAAAACTAAACATAACTCAAGAAATAACAGGAAATAATACATTTATTCCAAGAACACTAGTTTGAGTGTCTACTAAGTACTAGTGCTAAAGAGATGATTGAGAAATGGCTCCTGCCCTCTAGGAGATACAGTAGGACATTTTAGACATCTGGAAATATCAAAAAGTAAACTATCCAAAACTAAAATATCCAAAGTAAACTCTTTTAATCATTACCATCACACCACAGAGAAAGAAGCGATGTCTCAAGCTGGAGAGATGAACGGACACTCATAGAAAAGGTGGGATTTTTAATCAGGTCTTAGATGAAGGTGGAATTTGAACATCCAGAGATGTAGCAAGAATGACATTCCAGGTGAAGGCCCCAAGAAGTACACACAAGAGAGTCAAGTTGACAAGTTCACACCTTTTATTTCAGGTAAAAATACATATAACTAACCTCCAACTCGTGTGTCCTTCTATTCTATTTTCTTTTGTTTATTTCATTGTCTACGCTGTGCATGAAGGTGTCAGTGATATTTTAATGCAAGAGAGGAAACTGTCTGTTGCTACAGTCAACCCATATAAGAGGCTGCATGGGGAAATATGTCTGTCGGTCAGCCCAGGACCGTGACACAGCAGGTCAGCCGTTCCAGAATAGGGCAAACACTACACACTGAAATGTATGCTTTCTGCAGGTCTTAAAAAAATAATTGCTATAATGAGAGGCTGAAGAAAATGAGCATCAACGTGGCTGTGATGATTCCTGATGCTGACAACTCAATGTTTAGAGGAAGACCAGGGTAGAGAAACAAGAGTGCCCTGGGATTTTGTTGCAAGCACTATATGACGCATAGGGGTGAGAATCATGATGGAAGCTGTTTTTGTTTGTTTATTTGTTTGTTTTTGCAAGTTCCGTAGAGTATGTACAGTCTTATATAAAAACATGGCAGAAAGTTTCCAGAAGTCCTCTCCGTTTCCTTCGTAGGCATCTACGTTCCAGTGGCTATGAGGCACCGTCAAACAAGGTCAGTGTTATTGTAAAAGATTTCTGAAAAAACTCAGAGTGTTTGACAGTTTCTGTAATTTAATCCACATCTCAGACAGTAAATAGGAATCAAGTAACTAAGAAATATCTATTTTCCAACCCAAGAAATATCTATTGAATTCCAACTAAGAAATATCTTTTATTTTTTTCCAACTAAGAAATTTCTATTGAAAATAAATACAGAGCAGCCTGGTTGTTCTGAGCTGTAGGTCTCTCTTTGTCACAAATTTGCTGGGTGTTCTCTAGAAAGTCATTTCGCCTCTCTGGGCCTGGTTCCCTTAAACGAGTATAATTTTCAGTCTCCTAATATGCATGTTTCTTGTGACAGACAAAGAAAACAGGGGAAGTAAAATTCCTCGAGCAATTTGTGAACAGCAACATGCCTAAAGGTGACACACAAATCCTCCTCCTCACCATCATCGTCATCATCCTCCTCATCAACATCACAGCTAAAATTTTTAAGCCAGGCCTATTTTACATGTTTAAAATGAACCTCATCCTCCCAATCTCCTGTTAGTTAGTTACTCTTAGTGCCCTCATTCAACAACAAAGAAATTACAACAGAGTTATAAGTATTTCTCCAAGTATTGCAGCCAGTATTCAAACACGACGACAACGCATGGCCCTAACCACTACACCACATGTGGTATTACAAGGGGTGCATTGTGGGTACTGTTTTCTCTTCTCTGCTTTCTAAATTTGGCTATGTTGTTATGTTGCTCTCATAACTAAAAATTAAAATGTGTTAATCCAAATTGTATTTACTGAGCAGGCACAAGGTGGCAGATACTGCATTAGTCAGCACTTTGATTATAAAGGTAAAGATAAATTTAGAAATGCAAAATACCCCATGACACAGTAGCTTAAATTGACGTTAAATGTAGCTGATATTATTTCCTCTCTATGGAAAAAGGCAGGGATAGAAATATCCTGAAGGGTAAAACAAAGGGTCTTAGATGAAGATAAAGAACAGTGAAAAGAGGTAACCATAATTACCATCTAAAAATGTGCAGGCATTGTACTAAATGGATATTCTACAAATTGCATGTAAAATCATTAAACCTCCTTCAGCAAATGAAGAAACAGAGGCCCAAGAAAGTTAAATAGGTTCCCTAAAGTCTTGTAGGTAGTACAGGAAGAGCCAAGGCTCAAATCCAAGTCTATCTGGTTCTAGTGTTTGTGTTCTTAACCATCGAACGACCTGTAGAAGAGGGAGAATGGTATGGAAGGAGGAAGAACGCTTTGATTATTTTCTAATTCTACCTGGTCCTGACTACAGGGATTTTGGTGAGTATTGCTAATACCCATCTGTATTTTACACTGCTATTTATCATCCTTTAAAATGTGTTAGTGCTTGTGCTCAAAGGGAACATAGAAATTAAGCCAACCTCTCACTTCCAGCTAGTAGATTAAAGAAACTTGGAACCTTTTTGGGGACATTAGAAAAATTAAAGGTAAAATTGGGAAATAAATGAAGTTTTTTCTTTAAGCAAGTGGAGCAGTCCCTTTGAAACAAAATATGATATTTCATTTCATAGAGTAGTTCATACTAACATTTCTATGGCAAACATAGAAGCTTCTAGGTTTAGGTTTACTAAACTCTAACTTCCAAAGGGAAAGCTAAACCCCAGCAAATAGCAAGGAGGTCAAATCAAAACGGGGATGTCACATGCATATAGTATAATGATTGCTGGATTCAGAAGCCATAAGACTAGGATTTAAGCCCCAACCAGCTGCATACTAGTCACATGACCTAACATACGTCGTATAATCCCTCTAGACCTTGCTTGTATACTCTGGACCATGTGGGTTCGACCTACATGTCACAGGGTAGGTTTAAAGATGATTGCCCTTGGAAGCATTATATAAATGCTTAAGTTTGTCAAAGGCAAATACTGACAGTATCTTGAATAGAAGACATGACCTATGATAGAATAAGTTCACCTGTGATCAAAGTCATGGGAAGAGACAGTGATTTCACAGGTCAGAGAAGCATATTGGTCTTAGAAATCCAATTCTGAATTTCCCCAGCTCACTCACTGAGCCAAAAACATGAGCTCACATCTCCTGATATACCATCACGTGCTAACCAGACAGGAAGTACTAATATCTTTCTCTCACAGTTTCTCTCATGTAATAGCAAACCTCTTATAAACAAATGACACAAGAAGCTCTGTGACTTTGGGCAAGTTACTTTACTTCTGTGGGACTCAATCACTCCCGTGATTGAATGAATATAGTGAAGGATACTAATTTCTGCCATGTGGACCTCAGAGAGACTTTATTAGGAAAGAGCGAGACAATATATTGTGAAAATGCTCTGAAAACAATAAAATGTCTAAGGCCAGGGACAGCCAACACCTCCTCTTTAAGCCACTGTGAGGACTCAGTCACTTGCAAATACAATTGATTACACAAGCACAGGCAAATCAACTTCTCCTGCCAAGATTTGTTGCCCTTGGTGAAATAATAGCATTTTGGCCAGACAGGAAATGTCGTCATTTTTCTTTTGACTTTGGCTCTGACTTTTGCAAGATGCATGCCTGGAATTCGGGAACTGAGCATCTAGAACCCAACACTGGTCCGGACTATAGATCATAGCCTAGAGTAAGCAACTTGATCACCAGTCAGCTGAGAGGAGAGCTAGCTCCAGACACCAGGCTGAAATCCTCCCAACCCTGAGACACCAGAGTCCACAGGCTCTGTAGACAGCCAGGCAGCAGCAGAAGAGTGCTGAATACCTACCACATGCCAGGCACTGGGATATAGAAAGAAACAGATTTACAGAGCTCCTGCTGTGTCAAGCGCATCCTATCCTCTCATTTAATCTTTCCACCTCCTCAACAAGGCAGGCACTATTAGGCCTCATTTACAGATGAGTTCACAGAGGGGAATATAGTCAAAATAACAGAGCTGGGACTGTAATCCAGGTTTAACTCTGAAACTTGCACTTTTTGTCAGTTGAACAAAAGTGCCTGCCCTCCAGGAGCTCACAATCTAGTGGGGAAGTCAGAAGGGCAACTCAATAGACTGTGAGCTCCTTGAGGGCAAGGACTATGTTTGATTCTTGCTTGTATCTTCAGAGCCAAGCATGGTGGCTACCATGGAGAAGGTGCTCAGTTAGTGATCGCTGAATGAGTAAACCAAAATCAGACGTCTTCCTGCTTAAAATACAAATCTAATCGCATTCCTCCTCTGCACTCACAAACCTCTGAGGGCCGCTCTTTGCCAATCAACCCCTTGAGTGCTACTTACAGGGCTCCTTTTCAGTCCTACCTTTATGATACCTACTTCGTGATTCATTCCCTTCCACAGCCCTGGCGCACACTTCCACATCTGCCAACCACTCCGGCATGGTGTTCAACAAATATTTATTGAATGAACAAACAGACACGAGAAAGGACAGATGTATGCTATCTATGAGCAATGGAATAAGAATATCTTGTAACCACCAAGGTTAGATTTACCCATTAGGAAGCTTCACAGAAGACAAGACGATTGATTTGGGCCATCTAACTCTAAGATCTCAGAGGCTAGATGACATTGCATAGAAAAAAAAAAAAAAAATCCAATCCTTTTTTACTATTAATTAGACAAATGACATCAGAACAAAACATTTTTCATTAAATCAGAATATGAGCAGTGCCAAATTCCATCTCCTAAAGGATATGGGTGTAGGCCAAAAGCCCATCATATACATTATTGTTTTTCTTCTCCTAAGTACTTAGGGAAAATTAAGTCTCATTTGGCATGCAGTGGCTCTCAGCAAGGTCATGGCTCTTCTGCAGTGGTGCCTGGGGCAGTTAAGGTAAGGACTGTGTTTTTAAAACAAAGAAACTTCAGCGATCTTTGAAAATAAGACAGCTGGTTAGCCAGGATTGCATGAGAATATTCAAGGCTTTGGTCAAGAGATCAGAGTCAGTAAGAAAGTTGGAGATACTCCAAAGTTAGCCCTTCATCCTTGAACCCAGTATTGATTAGGACACGAGAGCTGCCTCTGTCATACTGTAAGATGTCGGGCATCACTCAGTCTGCTTATCTGTAAAATGAGGCAGCTGCAGTTGAACCAGATAATCTCCCCTAATTTGAAAACTGAAAATGAGAAAGCACGGAGAAAAGAGATAAGCTGTAACCAAGCATGTATATCTAAAGACTCATAAGAATGCTACAGAATGCTTTTATTATCTTCACAGCAAGCAAAGCAAAGAAAATCTCTGTCCTTTCAGAGAGCCTGACAGTGAGGCTCTCACAGCAGTACATACATTGCACCTCACCACACACGCACCAGGTGCTTTTGCTATTGCCCAAGCTGAAGTCTTAAAGCCCCTGCCTAATATCTTTTTGAAGATTAGAAGCAGCTTTCACATCCTTGATGTTGAGGTCCTTTTTTTTCTATACTGACTGCAAATGCCACACTGAGATAAGAGATAGCGGAGAAGCAAAGCTTCCGCTAGATGAACACTTGTTGAGTCTGTTTTACACTGATTCTTCTCATGGCCGCTGTCAGAACATTTCCATTTCCTCCCTTGGCTTATCCATCCTCTAAGTCATGGGCTCTTTATCCTGGCTTCCCATCAGAATCACTTGGGGAGCTTAAGAAATAATAATGTCCACCCTCCCACATCCCCACCCAAGAACAAATAAGTTAGTATCTCTGAGGCTGCTGCTCAGAAATTGGTGCGGTTAAAAGGCTCCTACGTAATTCTGATGAGCAAAAGGGGACAACAACAAGTGCCAGTTTAAACAGTGGAAATGACACACCATGTTAACTTCTCTGTATTTTCACTCTCTGGCATTTCTCTGAGGTAACATCCATCCACCCGGCATCCGTGACACCCATTAGATTTCTCCCAAGAGACATCTATCAAGGTAAGAGTTGCAAGAGAGGCTGTGGGGACAAGTGCGAGCCACTCGCCTAGGTTTATAGAAGCCTAGAACTTTGTTTATCTTCCATTTATCATCACTGCCTCTGGTATAGGCCTATGGCTACTTCAAATAAGATCCTTCAGAGGAAAAGTCATGTACTTTGACTGCATGAACCATCCCGAAAGCTTCATGTTGTTCTCAATAATAACAATGGATACATTTATTAGATACTTATTATATGCAGGGCACTGTGCTAAGTGTTTTATTTTATTGCATTTTGGGGCAAGAGGAGGAAGAAAATGTTATGGGCTCAGTGGATCAAGGAACGAGGAGACAAACATGCTGTGAACAGGTATAGTTAATATGCTCATTATACAGATGAGGAAACTGAGGCTCAGTGAGAAGACGGCATGATACATGCTGGCCAGGGCTGCCTGACTCCAAAGCCAGTAAGGGTATACATGGTGATACCCCGACTTAATCGCTATCACTACAGAGATAAAGGAAGAATAAAGCTCTCCATATGTGAACAATTGACTCCACGAGTAAGATGTCATCCTTTGGATCTCTTTATGTACCTGATAATACCCTTGACATTGGCCTAAATAAAAGCCAAACTGTGTGGAGAAAAGGGGTGTGGTGGTTGGGGAAGGCGAGGGCATTTAAAAACCTTTAGAGGAAAATCAGTTGGTAACTTAAGAAATGTTTTAAGCCTAGGTGGCAAGGCTGGCAGCTAAACTCAACCCAGGCAGTGATATCACGTGTTTTCCCCAAAGATTCAAGTGGCATCTGAAAAAGTGGGCTGTGCAGCTCCCAGGCAGTGGGCCTGTTTTGCTAGCTGACCAAACAAGCTCCATGGAGAAGGGAGGAAGAGCTATAGTTGTGTGTAAGTGACTGGAACTAATGCCAAGGAGTGCCAAGATGCTTCCCTTAGACCTACGCCCTTCAGGGGGCCTTTTATTCCTGGCTATCTCTTCTCCGTGGCGAAGGAGCCCTGTAGTAGGAAGGGGTAAGCCAGAAATCATTTTCTTTAAGAAGAGTAGAGAAGGTTCACCAAGGGATCAAGGAATAGGCACACACTTCAGAATTCCTTGGTTCCAATGGAATGCAGAGCTGTACTAAAGCAAACAGGTTGAATTTGGGGAGCTTCCTCCAGCAAGAGAGAGGTGAATACTTCTTAGGGACATGATCCAGCTTGCTGAATTGGGTGTATGCATCTGAGGTTGTTCTCTGTCAGGACAGCACATTTCAACTTCTTGACTTGAAGTGGAGTGTTGCTGTGAACACAAGGCATGCTCTTCTTGCCATGCTGGCCTCACATCTCACTGCCTAGTGACACCACTCAGACAATTAGATGGAGTAGAAGGGCTCTTTGTTTGACGTTCAAAGCGCCTCATATTCTGGCACTGAGCTTTGTTGTCAATCTTATCTTCCACTGAACTATACTTCCTATTCCAGGCCAGTCCCCCTACTATACTCTCAACATAACCACAGAGCCCTTTTGCACTTCAAGGTCACTGCTTCTATGATGTCCACTGCTATGAACGCCAAGAACCAGACGTTCCTGACCATCCTCTGGAGGCTCAGTGCAAATTCTAGTTCAGATGCCTCGTTCCTTGATCCACGGACCCCACAGGAACTTCCTCCTCCTCTTGCCCCTGGAGCACAGCACAGTGGGTACGAGTGCCCTGCCTGGACCCACTGCTATTGACCAGTTGACCTTGTGCAGATTTCTTACCCTCTCTGTGCCTCAGCTTCCTCAGTGAAAAATGGAGATAATCATAGTGCCCACATTTCCAAGGGCTCTTTTGAAGATGACATGGGTTAATAAAGTGCATGGAACAGTGCTTGACACATAATAAGTGCAATACAAGTACTTGAAAAATAAATAAGTGCCTCTTCTGAGGCACCAATTACTGTCTAGCCAGTAGGTTAGTTATATGCTTTTAGCACATTATGGGGACTCTTAAGTGTTTGCTTCGTTAATGGTGTCTGTACTTTCCATAGTGTGAGCCCAGCACCTGACGCACAGAAGGCAAACAGTAAATGTTCATTGAATTGAATTGTGCTGAATTACTGAGTAGTTAGACTATAGTCCTATGATTCTGCAAACTGAATACCAAAAAAAGAGGCTTTGGCTAAGTTTGAGCACCTTCCTTATCCTATAGCATGTTCTCAGTAATGCAGAGACAACTAGTCCAAAGGAAATTGTGTTTTCCTTGCAGTGTTGTATAATTTTGGTCTCATATCAACATGCCTCAGGGAATAAAATATGTCTTTACATAAAAATTTCTGGTAATGGAATCTTGAAAAGTAATTGAATGAAACAACAGATTCGATCTGCTGAGGGCTCTGTTTCCAAAACTAGGTGTGTGACGATGCCCTGAAGTGAGACCTGGACAGCTGCTGCCCCCCAAAAGCCTTTATCCATGAGCCACAGAGAAAGAGCTGGCTCACCTATGACTTCCGGAATACAGAGAGATCTTAAGAATATGCAAAAACCTAGCAGACATTACGTTCATTGACATAACTCCATGGGCAAGGTAAATACAGGTATTTCATAATGTAAGAAAGCATACTTCATTCCTCCTCTCTGCCAGTTGCTCTCTTGAAAAGAAGCTCAACTAAGAACTTGGAGAAGATTTTATAAATTGTCTAGGTTAATGCTTCTAAATATGGTTGCCACTGGAGCCTACAGTGTCCATAATATCTGTATAAAAGAGGGTCAGGGGTTGATTTCAAATTTTATTTAAGCCTAAAAATATACAAGCATTTATCTGGAATAAGACTGTTTATTGCTAGATTATCAATTCAGTGCAGTGACGTTGGTTATGTCACTCTTCACAGTTCAAATTTGTCAGTGTGTATGTGCCTTGGAGTACAGAAAATGGACATAACGCATATTTAATTAATAAATGCAGTTAGCTGTGCAAAATCTTCAGTACAAGGAGTCCAAATTACAATAATAAAATGAGGCCCTCTTGTTGATGAGAAGATCCAGACTGAGATTAAACTGACACAACAACTCAGATTTCCTGACTTCAAGTCTAGTATTTCATTAACTACGTCATAGCTGATACTTCTCTCTAGAATGTCTCTGCAGGGATGTTGTTGCGTCCTTGTGTCTACCTTTAAATTTTATGTCTAATGTCTTTGCATCTACATGATACGATTTCTTGGCCTTCCCACTGTTCATGCACACTGCCTTTCTGATTAGAATAGGCGAAACATATAGACGACTGGAAACATAAAAACACAACCCATACACAACTATAATTTTCTAGCTGACCATTCATTTTCATAAACTTATTTTCAACAAATTTCAAGGGGCTTTCCCTAATTTTGGGCTTTTTGCCTTTCTGTCAGATTAGGAAATAATCAGGGTGTACAATCGAAAACCCAGACGGGTGAGGCAGATGGACACAAAGCAGCAGTTTTGACAAACTGTTTCCCTAGGAAACCAGGCAAAAAGCAGGAGTTGGACCAAATATAGAACTGGCAGTCAAAATGTGGAAATAGAAACTTCAAGTCATGGACTGGTGGGAAACCCCAACACCCCATCTCTGCAAACCACATACAGGCGGTGGAATCAAAGTAGAGGCATGTTTCACCGGGCGAATCCAGTAAGCTTACAGGACGTGGACTTCTACAGTGATAATTCTGGGAACAGAAGCACACGCGGTTCTGTTCCTGAGTCTCCTGAGTCATCGATAAGAAAGGAAAAGGGAAAGAAATGAGTTCTGCTACCACTGAGAAGCCTGATTCCATGGACGGCCGCCTGACTCATGGTCAAATGCAGAATCAGATTTGTGAGTTTGGATAGATGTCCCTTTCACCTCATTATGACTTGTCTGAGGGAATATGAAAAGAGGCCTTACAGAGTTCCTGGACTACTTGCTGCCATTGCCACAGTGTCTGTGACAACATGTGACTTAAGATCTCCTTTGTGCAGTTTTTCACTGACTCATCTCTACCCACATGGGCTGTATATAAAAATGAACGTTTGTTTTCTCTTGCACTTTAATGTAGGATCCTATACCAACGGGCACCTTATTCCCATTCATAGTCATCCTGTTTTAAGATAAAAGAAAACAGAGAGAGACCTGAGCATAGAAAGCGATTGTTGCTACACCTCAATTTTGGTACCAAGTATGACCTATCATGTCTCCAGTTCCTACCATGCATTGGAGCCTACCATGTATTGGGGTGCCCCTTTCCTGACTGATGTGTATGGACCAAATCTGTCTGCAATGACAGGGAGAGACTGCATGTGGTGCCTGGCTTCTGTTTCAGTAAAACAAACAAACAAAAATGATACTTCATTTGAATTGCAAGGTCATTATTGGCATCCTTGGATATTCAGTACAACTCAGTAATTTACATGGGTGTTTACTCTGCTTGCCAACGTGAACTACAATTAGGGTGAATATAAACTTTTTGCAACAACAATCCAACCTAGTCCTACTCCTGAAATGCCTACTGTTTCACTTCCCTCAAGCCCTTTGCCCTTGCCAAAGTAACTATAACAAACCTTGCTGCATGTTGCTTGGTCTTAGCCTGACCAAGCAACAGCCTTGACAGGCACTGGGGATGGCGAGGGCAGGGAGAGCCTACAGGAGGAATTAACAAGAGACTGGAAAAGTACAAGCTGAGAGCTACGCAGTGTGTGTGTGCGCCTGTATGGATACACATGCTAATAAAAGGCAAGAGGATGTCAAAGAAAGGCTTTTCCTCCTAAAAATCACACAATCTGTGTTACCATTGGATTGAAAAGTCACTTTCTTGTGTATGCATCACAAATTTAAATTTGGAAACAAATTTTCCTGGTGTGACATTTCTTGCTTTGCTATTAATACAGCAAATTCCCAGAAGACAGAAAGAAAAGGATCTGAAAATAGAAAATCTGAATTCAAGTTTTGCTTTGGCCAATAACTCACTATGCAACCTTGAGCAGGTTTCAAGGCCTCAGTTTTGCTAATTGCCCAAAAGGAGGATATAGTACAAATACTGCATTTGCTTCACAAGGTTATGATGAAGATAAAGGAGGTAACATCTTCATTCATTCATCTAACAACTATCTTTGAGCTTTCCCTTTTTGTCAGGCACTGTCCCTGCCACACAGAGCTTACATTTGTGTGCGTGCAATTTGTGTGCGTGTGTGTGTGTGTGTGTGTGTGTGTGTGTGAGAGAGAGAGAGAGAGAGAGAGAGAGAGAGAGAGAGAGAGAAAGAAAGCAATACATAATTCATTAAAAATATGCATTTGCATATATATACTATACACCCATGCACGTAATATCAAGACAGTGATGAATGCTATGGATATACATGTGAAAAAATTAATAAATAGTGAAAGGGCATACAAGTCAAAAATATTATTGAACATTATTGCATTAGGGCCCCAGATATAAGCTTTCTGTAGTTGTGATATTTCCTTCCTTCCCTCCCTCTCTCCCTCCCTTCATTCCCTAATACTGGTTAAGAGCACACTTGGAGAACTGCATTGGGGTGCAGCTCAATAAGGGAAGCAGATAAATTAGAAGCAGATCCTGCCCTCAGGAAGCTTACAATGGCATAAAAATAAGGCATTATAAATTAATGTCATTCTAGGTACACATAACAAAAGCCATCTCGGAGAAGAGTAGGTCCAATGCCATGGAAATGCCTGCACAGAAAGATCCTTTTTCACTTGTGAGGGAAAAGGTTCAGGAGGCATCTCTGGGAGGTGAGTGAAATGCAGAGCATGGGGTGGGGAGGGCTGTCCCTGGCAGAAGGGAAGGAGTAAGCAATAGGAGTGTATCCTAACATGGCCTGGGGACACTGGAGGGCTCCCAGTGTACTAAAGGGAAATGAACCTGGGAAGATAGAGAAGGGTGTCCTTCAGCTCCCCAACAGTGGAAAATTGGCCTACTTAATGTTCTCAGCTCCATTTACAACTTAAAGGGAGAAAGTCCTCACTTCCACTGGGAAACTCAGCTCTCCAGCCATCAAGTTCTGGTCTTAACCAGAGCAAAACAAGATTTATGTTTTACAACAAGATTTTCCCTAAAAAATTTTGCAGATTTTTGGTAACTGTTATCCAGTGTTCTTTTTTATAACAATGGCACAATGATCCTTTCAAAGATAATTTCTAAGTGAAATGAAAAGTAAAGACATCTTCCTCTATTGGATCTGCAGTTCTTCTTACTTCCTAAAGAAAGACTTTCAGAATGCCAAAGCCTTTCTTACAAATTTAAGCAAGTGATTCTTTATTTTTTCCTATTTGCTGTTTGAGTCTGAGAGCATCGCTGTCATTTTCTGCTGTTGATTTGGGGATAAGGTCGGGTAGTAAGAAAATGTTCTTCCATTACTGTAGGCATCTGTAATATGAAGTTAGACAAGTAAGTTATGCTTCTTGGCTTTACTTCAAACACCCTTTTTATTATGAAGGGTGTGAACTGGAAGTAAAGATGTCTTCTTTCAATTGAAAGATTGTGAGCATTCTTGCTTGATAGTCCAAACAAATGGATGAAAGATGCCAACAGTATGTGGTTTCAAATCAGTTTGTTCTTAAAGCCACAGAGAACTGAGACAATCTGAAATGATTCAGTTTAGAAACACTCCTCTAATTGTTAGGAATTAGGAACAAAATCCGAGCAGAGGGTAAGAAAACACAGTCATAGTCCAAGTTTCAATTTCCCTGAGAGTTGGGGGGTAAAAAAAAAAAAAAAAATGTTGATGATGAAGAAAGGGAAGGAGGAGCAGCCTCAGCTCTGTGTTTGTAAAATAATGATTTAACAAGTGCCAGAATAAAATGATTCCTTCCTCTGATGGATGTTCCTTTAGTAGCAATAAGCATCCAATGCTTATCAACTCATATTCAACAATTCTCATGACCATTTTGCTGCTTCTTCCTCATACCAGAGATTAGAACCAATAAACCTTAGAAGGTGGTGGGAACGACTCTGAGAGGCAGCACAGTGACAGCAGAAATGGCAGCTGACAGCCAAGAAAAATGACCGAATTTCAGCAGAGCACAGTAATAGATGGTCATGATGACGAGCTCGAGTCATCAAGTGGTTTCCAAGGCTTAGAATGGCCTCTATGGAAGGAGAGAAATATGAAATGCATTTTAATAAGGTTTTCATCCAAAACCATTCAAATTGTTTATTATTATTATTAACTATCAATTTTGTCTCTGATAGAAGAGAAAGCTTAAGCTTTATGGAAAAGTCAGGTATAAGGTATAAAATGACTGTACTAAGTATCTATATTAACACATTCACGTGTGTAAGAAAAATCACCAGTTCCCCACAGAGGCCAAATATTTTAAAAACTAAATACCTCCTCCCACCCCCACCTTCCCACACACACACAACATACAACACGCATATCTAGAGTAGTCAAAGTCTTGGCAAACTAAAGCAAGACAAGGATACAGACTAAAGTGCTATTTGTTTGGCTAGACTGGACACAGTAATCACAAGAGGAAAACCATGATTTTAAAGACAGGTGAAAGGACACAATCTTAAAGAAAGTGGCTCCTATGACATTTTTGACAGCAAAAAATAATGAGTGAACTTTCCCATCGATTGTCACCATGTACACCACATCTGCACCATTATCTGCATTTTTTCTAACCATCTTGTAAAGCAGACCATCCAATGATCACCATTTACACCTGCTGAGTCCAAAGCATTTACTCAGTTAGTAGGTGGCCCACAGTCACAAGGTTGCTGTGACTGGACCCCAGCTCCACTGAATTCCAACTCCCCATACCTTCCTCTGCCCAATAGTACTTCTCCCTTAGCCAGGGGCTTCTCTGTCCAGAGATACACAAAAGCTGTTGTTCTTACTCCTTATTATGGGTTGCCTGTTAAATGCCAGACACTCCCATGTTTTCTCATTCAATTGGTAAAGAAGAGATTATTAACCCCTATTCTTCACATGAAGAAACAGTTCTCGGAAGGGTTACAAATTACCTACCCACGTCAGCAGATTTATAATCCAATTGCATTCATTTTGTCTGGCCTTCTTTTTGTGTATACTGTTTTTTTTCTTCCTACAAAACTCAGGATTTAGCCGATTTAATTACATTTTCCTTATAAGGGTACATTCTAGGCCTTACTCATCTGAGTATCCCTCATCATATCTAACCTGGCTCATGGGACAATAGTGGTGCACAGAATATGTTAGATGAATATGTGTACGTGAATAATGGGAAGAATATAAAGTTTGGAATCAGAAAAACTAGGATTTACATCCTTTCCCTGCCATTTCTGAGCTGTGTTCTTCGTAAATTTCTCATAACCTTTAGGCGATCTCTGCCCACTAGTGATAACTATATGACATATTCTGACAAGAATATAACTAATACCTCCCTTGTTAAGGTCCAATGGAGTCCCCCACATTCTTTTGGGTGACCCATTCATTAATGCTTTAGGAATATTTTAGCAAAATGCTTAACCTATAAAAGTAAATCTGAGCTATATGCAACAACACCAAATGTAATGCCCTTCATGGGAAGAAGAGATTTGTCTGTCACACTAACATTTATGCATCCACATCTGCCCATTCATTCATTCATTCATTCATTCATTCATTCAGTCAGAATTGAGGGAAACGTGCTATAAGACAGCACCTTCATGGAAACAGGGTCCAAAGAAGAGGAGCTCTGCTAATATTGGAACAGGAACTAGAATGATGTGATGGGAGTTATGAAAAAAGACATGATGTGGTGTTTCTGGGAACTCTCCAAATAGCTCTTTATCTTCCAGTCAGTTGGGTGAGTAAAGAAATGCTAGAGAGCATAGTTGAGGGTTTTGCAATTTCCCACAGAAGTGGTTTGACGATAGGGGGACATGTGTGGGCTACTCCACGGCTACAACTTGTTTCAGATACCAGGATCCTCTGTCATGTTCACATGGTCAAGCTCCTATCTTCTAGCATCCTACACCAGGGTCACCTAGGTGACAGAGGCAACCTAATACGAAAGAGGCAACCTAATATAGACATCTTTAGCATTTAATGATTTTAAAGTTCTTAGTGTGCTCTAATTGCTCATTGTATTACATAGACACATATTAACTAGTTTAATATGGCCGCTTTGGGTGCCTGCTCCACTTCTGTAACATTCTTTAAGCCGAAGATTGACCTTATACAATGGCTGCTTTATTTTAAGGCCCCACTTAATGTGATTTTTAACTTAATTTGATTTGTATATAAGTGAGAGTTGCCTGCAAGATCATCTCCCTCCCCCATTTGCCAGCAGGAGAACTTCTGATATAGCATCTATAACACAGTTACAGGAAGATGTCAGAGAAACACTTCATATAATTCAACTGGATTCAACAAGTATTTGTCAATGATTGTCAGCCTTATTCACTTTCCTTATAGAGTCAAGGGACATTTCCCTTGAGAGATACCAGAAACTGAGGCACACATTTATGATGTACACAAAGCCATAGATAAATCAACTTTTAAAGTACCCTTAACAATTCTGAGGACGGGGTAACAAGCCACATTCACTTAGTAACTATTATGTAGAGAAGGAAAGATGAAGAAAATGGTGGGTTCTAAAAATAACATCATTGTATTATTATCTATTGCTACATAACAATGAAAACTTCGTGGAGTAAAACAACATACATTTATTATCTCACAATTTTTGTGGGTCATGAGTACAAGTCATGGCTTAGCTGGATTCTCTGTTTCAGGGTCTCTGTAAGCAAGGTATCAGCCTGGGTTGTTGTCTCACCATTAGGCTTGACTAGGGAAGGGTCTGTTTTCAAGTTTCCACGGTTGTTGACAACATGCAGTTTCTGCAGGCTGTGGGATGGGAGGGGCAGTTCCTTTCTAGCTACTGACTCTCCTGAGCTCCTTGCCACATGGTCTCTCACAACATAGCAATGTTTCTTCAAAGCTACCAAGGTACAGAGTCTACCCTCAAGATGGTGTTACAATCTTATGTAACACAATTATGTACAAGTAACCATGTACATCTCATCACCTGTGCTTTATTCTATTGATTAGAAACAAATCATAGGTCCTGCCCACACTCAAGGGGAGTTCCATATACAAAGGCATGCATACCAGGAGCTGGGGATAGGTGGAGGCCACCTTATTATCTGTCTGCCTTCATGACATTTTCTTCCTTCTGCAAAAGCATTTTCCATGAGGCCACGTTGATCTTAAATGCAAGAGAGGGGCTTTCATACTCTGATTGAGAAGGAACATTAGCTTTGATGTAAATTTTACCCTGCCATAATTTGTTTGAAACAGAATGCATATATTTTTTTCCTTTGTCAACCACAAAGACAAAGAATGGTAAAGAGTGGAGAAAACACTACTGTTGTTGATGTTGTTTAAGGCCCTTATAATAGAACCCCTGGACAGAGTTAGAAAACATAGGGGTATCTTAGGAGACCTTCAAAAGGAATCCTTTTTTGAAGTTCAACCCTGTACTCAACTTCAGGGCTAATGATTTGTTCTATACCTAAGAAGTGGGGACACATAGGGTCGGCAACTGAAAACACTTACTGAAGAGTTGGTACAACCTGTCCTTGGGATAAACTATAACTATTTCAATAATTTGGTGCATCCTCTCAAGTAGTATAAAGCAGGATATTACCTAGAGCATTCCATTAATAAATAAATATACAAGGATTGGATTCCACCAGAATATGATAGTGGCTGCTATCTATTTTCTCCCCAACATGTTCCCTTTTCTAATGCTTTCCTCTTAAAAACATTGTATTTTTATCTAGTCTATCTTAAAATAAATATTAGATATGAGGAATCTTTTGCTCCTAGTACTCTTTCTCTTTAATAAAAAAAGGGGGTTTCCACTATAAAAACTTACAACTGGCTTCCAATGTAAGAGGGAGGAACACTGAAGTAAAGACATTCAAACACAAGAAGAAGAAAAACTGCAAATTAAGAATTCTGAATACATGATTCCAGAGTGTTTTCTATAACAAGGTCGGCCTTCAGCATTTGAGGAGAAACAGCACACCTCTCTTGATGCATATTAAGGTAGTTAGTACGTGCTCATGTAAAGCAGCAGGCAATTAGAGCACACTAAGAACTTTAAAATCACAAAATGCTAGAATTGAAATAGAATATTATGCTCATTCAGCCCAATCTCTACAATTCCAGAACACCGGGGGCTTGAGAAATTATATGACTTGCCTAAGGCTAGACAATAACTCAATGGTGGAACTGGAACTAGAATTATGGTACGTGGGCTGCTAAACTAAGCATATTTTACCACCACCACTTCTTGATGTGTTGTCCTTCACACACAAACATACATACATGATCCGGGAAATACAGAGTTGAAGCTATTTCTCCAAATTGTTTGAGCAATCTCTTTCCCACTCCTATTTCCTGCCCTCTCCCCCTTCCTTCCTGTGCTTTGAGGTCTAGTTTTTGAACAGGTAAGGAAGTAAATTAATGAATATGGTAATTCAGGCTACCTTATCACTCCTCAGGACTCCTTAAAACCATTCCACTGCCTCTGGGAGGTCTTCTCAGTATATCTCAATCAACACTGACTTGACACAGTGCCTCATCTCTACTAATAAATCTAATCAATGCCATAAGTTTGAACACTTAAGTGATTTGTTTCAATCCTTCCATCTTTTTATCTACCGTCTGGTATGAAAATCCTCTTCTTTCATGTTATGAAAATAACTCAGCTTAATGCTAGGTATGTAGAAATTGCTTAAAACTATTTCTGAATTACTCCTATGGCCTCCTAATCATAATTATTATAAATAGCCAGGATCAAAATGGAACTAAAAGGTAATTTTGCCAATGATTTACAATACACAGTTCTAATATTTCATTCATACCCCTCTAATTGCTAAGGCGTCTTTGTCACCTATCCTCAGGCAAGGTAGTATCTCTGAGCTTCAGATCCCACATTGCAAAGTGGAATGGTAATGCATACTAGCAGAGTTATCGTGAACATTAAGTGAGAAATTACATAAGGAGAAGCTTAGCCCAAGTCTGTTGCAAATTAGGTACTCACTGGGTATTAGTTGTCCTTCCTTACCTTCACTAATAGCATGGGACTAATTTAACTCAGCTTGAATACCTTAGTGTCAACAAAAACCAATGAGGTGTACAAGTGAAAAATTTCCTAATCTAAATTATATTGTAGTATGCTAAAAAATTAAAATGCATTACTGTATACCCAAGGTGGGATGGAGAAGTGGGAGGAAAGACAAACCATTTCTGTTATGAATAAAAAGTGGGGAGAGAGAAGAAAAGAAAATTGAGCATAAAATAGTGAAAATGTACCCTAAGTGTTCACAGAAAAGACATTGGGAAACAAGGAGACCAGGAGTACTAGGAGGAAAGATTATTAGGAATTTCAAATTTGGGAACTCCTTTGCGCCAAAATTGAGTTAAAATGTTTTCAACTAAATTTTTATAAAACGGTTGTATACCTAGTGCCCCAGAATATACTATGTGAACACTTAAACAAATATAACTGGTTCAGAATGGGGCAATTCAAGAAGTAGGATGGCGTTTAGGTGAATTCAGTCAACTAAGCGTAAATATATTCTAGAAAGCTGTTGTGTTTGTTATGACTTGCTCATGCTACAATGGGTTGGGGATGTTCTTCCTTATACTACACAGAAATGAGATGCAAATGGCCCAGGAGGTATATTTCACCAGTCATCTCCCGGAGAGAATGAATCTTACTCAATCTTCTTTGAAGGTGAGACAAAGAAAACAATAATTACTTTAAAAAAAAAAAAAAAGGCTCCAATTTTCTTTACGAAATTGTATTGGTCCTTGCCATATTCCAGTTATGCAAACAATGGGGAAAAAAAGAAAGAAAGAGAGAGAGAGAGAGAGAGAGAGAGAGAGAGAGAGAGAGAGAGAGAACGAAAGAAAAGAAAAGAAAAGACAAGACAAGAAAAGAAAAAGAAAGAAAAATTTTCAGCATGGCATGCTAAGTTTTCACTTCCTGTCCTCAATATGGAGAAGGAGCAACTTGGTCCTTTCCCTCTATGTCAGGGGGTCAGGAGGGTACACAGAATCCAGAACTGTAGCTTCCATGAAAAAAAGAGCAGTCAAGATCAGCTGGTTAAATTAATTCTGCCAAATGGCCTCACCCATGATGTTTCAAAAGACTCAGGGAAACAGAAAGCATGAGTCTAATTATCATTGATATTGTTGATACAAATTTAAAATGGGGATGTATCATAAAGAAAGTGCTATGTCCATTAATTATAGAGGCCATATATTGTCAAACCATTTTATACATATTTAATAATTTATATTAACGTTGATGTGGGTGAACACACCTTCTTCTTTCTTTGACACTATTCTACAGTTGTTTTTTGTTTTCTTTCTTTCTTTCTTTCTTTCTTTCTTTCTTTCTTTCTTTCTTTCTTTCTTTCTTTCTTTCCTTCCTTCTTTCTTTTTTTTTTTTTCAGATGTAGGGCTCTCAGTCATTCAAGAGATGATGTAAACTGACCGAACTCAACAGGGGCTCTTAGAGTAAAAGTAACAAAAGGGAGCGTTCTTTATCATGAATTTGCCCAACTCAAATTGAACTTCTTCTGGTAGAAATAAGCTTTGTCTCATTTGAACCTCCACAGGTTTTTATTTGTAACTCCCTATAGGTACTTATCACTTGTAAAAACATTATTTATAAGTTATTTTATTTCCTCTACTTGAACAGATAGATCACGTTGTATCCATATTAGTGTCCCAAATGGGACTGATGATAGCTTGGGATTCTTGGTGAATGAGTGTCAAACAGAAGCGAAACAAAACAAAATAACAATAACAGTTAAAAGAAAAATAATTTCATCCTTGGATACAGAACTTAAAAGTTAAATTCTATGTAATGTACTACACAGCGATTCATATACTATATCAACTCATTTCCTCCAGTTGCTCTTCTTCCAAGGTCCAGACATTTAGAAGAGAAACTGTGCTATTTGTTTATCAGCAGCTCTGGAAGCCACCCTAAAAAGTGTTGTCAACGCAGTAAAAGTAGAGAAGTGAACAGACTTCTTTTGTGGAAAGAATATGTGATTCAAGAGTAGGCAAGGTGCAAACCTTCAAAGGCATGGGGTAGACGGGAAGGCACAGGGAGCGTGCACTGTAGCTCCCAGAGTTAGGCAGCAAGTTCGCTGCACCAAATAGAAACAAAATGGTGCCTGAAAAAGTACTCTCTCTTCACCCCACACAGGAACACAGGCTAAATGCAAGGAAGTGGCAAAGACAAATACCATTTTTACTTTTAACATTTCCTATCTCCATACAATAACAACAACACCAACACAGCTAATCAGAAGAGTTACATATATTAAAACAAAACAAAACAAGGGCCTAGACTACAAAGCACCAAACTCAACAGAGTGAGCCCTGGGGAGTGAAGGGGGATATTGGCGTGGTTCCAATTTTTTCTTCATTTACTTTTGCATTGGGTGGTTATTTAAAAGAAAACAACAACAACAAAATTTCATAACAATTTAAAAATTAAAGAAAAAAGCTCACTATAAACAGCATGTGGAAAACGGACTTTTATTAGTACCTTGAAAGATTATAATAAACCTGGTTTCTGCCTCATTTCTACTCCCAGTTTTTACGTAGATGCTTCTATAGTCAGTTCAGACTCCTTCAGTCCTTTGATCTTTAAAGTGCGAGCCGGACAGCATTCAAAATGCGAAAACGAAGATTAATGGAAGATTTTTAAGCACTTCTGTTTAAACTGTTTTGCACAGAATATATTCTTGCTCTTCTAAGGCAATGCTGCTGGAAACCACTGAAGAATACTATTCTTTTCCAACAAATACAGTAAATGATGCAAAAAAGCATAATGCTCAGAGCTGTCATTTATGATTAAATAATTAATCAATATTGCATTTGTTGCTACCTCCAGACTACAGCCACTCTGGACAGGAAGGGCTCTCTACTTCCATCATATGTAGGGGCCCATCACAGTGCTTTGTTTCAAACAAGCTCCTTGTGTTCAGGTGAGTATAGGTCAAGGTCAACCCTTCTATACTAGTTACATTTAAAAGTGAAAATAAGGAACAGCAAAGAATTAAGAAGTTGGTTCCCCCCCCACAAAATAACATATGCAACTGCCTCTTGATTACGTTTCAATCAATCACATCTTTTATTCAACCCCCTCCCACACACAGACATATGTACACACATGAACATACACACATTAAATAAAAGTATAGTTTGGTTATCTTCACTTCAGATGGAAAATCATATTTGGTATGGGGCAGATCATCAAGCAACGCTTTTGGAAAAAAAGGTGATATATAGATATTGAAATTACTTCACTCATTCATGAAATTTGCAGCTGTACATGGGAATGACACTGTGCCGTATTGTGTGTGGAATCAAAAGAAAGAAGTGACACAGTGCAGGGACAACACAGTACACACGCTTTAACACAGGGCATCTGTGTGCTTTAGCTATCTTTTAGGCCCTGGGTTTTTCCCAAATCAAAACTACTACTGGTAATACTAGACGTAAAATGGTGAGTGGTCTTAAACATCTATAAAAATACTACAGAAGCTCAGAAGAAGATGGCACTGTGCCAGTTACACTCAGAAAATGGTCACATATTTCATTCTTTTCTGCCTCTCCCACTGTATACCCATCCACTAGCAAATCCTGTCAGCTCTACCTCTGAAATACATCCACTATCTAAGCACCTCAGCTGTTACCACCTTAGTCGCAGACACCACCAGCTCTTGCCCAGTTGATTGTAATAGCCCCGGAACTGGCCCCCTGCTTCTGGCTTGTACCTCTACAGTCTAGTCTCCACAGGGCAGCCACAGTCACCCCTTTAACACTAATTTGAAAAGATATATATATATATATATATATATATATATATCTTTTCAATATATGTACCTCTATGTTCATTGCAGCATTATTTACAATAGCCAAGTTGGAAGGACCCTAAGTGTCCATCAATAGATGAACGGATAAAAAAGATGTGATACACATACATACACACACACACACACACACACACACACACACACAAATATAGAAGAAAATCTTGCCATTTGCAACAACATGTATGGACCTAGAGCATATTATGCTAAGTGAAATAAGTCTGACAGAGAGACAAATACCATATGATTTCACTTATATGTAGACTCTAAAAGGTAAACGAACAAAACAAACAGAAACAAACTCATAGACACAGAAGGTTGCCAGATGGGAGGTGGATTGAAGTGAAGGGATTAACAAGTACAAATTAGTAGTTATGGGGATGTTGGGTATAGCATAAGAAATATAGTCAATAATATTGTAATAACTATGCATGGTGTCAGATGGGGACTAGATTTATCGGGATGATCACTTCTTAAGTTTTATAAATGTCTTGTCATGATGGCATACACCTGAAACTAAGATAATATTTATGTCAATTGTAACTGAAAAGTGAAAACAATATTTTAAAATTTTGCATCACAGATGATTACTAGATTTAGTGAGGTGATCACATCGTAAGGTATATAAATGTAGAGTCACTACATTGTATACCTGCAGCTAATATAATATTATCTAGTAAGTACAAAAAAAATAAGAAAATACAGTCAACTTTGCTGTTAAAAAAAAGAAAAAGGTTGTTCAGCTCATGTCATGCCTTAGCTCAGAAGCTTCCTATGCCTTCCCAACTCATTCAGCATCAAGTCCAAGACCTCATCATGGCTTCTAAGAACCTCCAGCGTCCGGTCTTGGCAGCCTCTCTGACCTCATCACCCACCACTCTTCCCTATCACCACACTCTAGGCACCTGGCCTTTCTTGTGCCTGCGTATTTCAAACATGCTTGTATCTCAGAACCTTGCATTTGTGTTCCTTCTATATGGCATGGCTTTCCCCAGATTCCTTTACATCTTATTACTTCATTCAAGTCTCAATACAAAAGGCACCTAATTGAAAGTGGCCCTTCCATAAACTAACTCACTACATTCCTACTCTATCTTCTTATTCTTTATTTTCCATTTTAGCATTTTTAATCATTGAACCCAGTGTGTGTGCTATTACTTTTTAAATTGTATTGTCCTTCTCTACCCTCTAGAATTTAAGCTCCATGAACATGGGGACTTTATTTTTGTTCACTGTTGTGATGAAAAACCTCAGCACCTAGGATGTTGCCTACCTCATGGCAGGAGCTCCAAATGTTCTGGAGTAGGTCGTTAAAAGATGGATGGATCTAGAATGTAAGGTGCGGATGGAAGCAGCATCAAAGTCATTTAAACAGTAAACATAAATCAAGTTCCAGCCATCTGAGGCCCTTCATTCATTCAAACTGTACACCGAATGTCAACTTTGTGTGAGGCATTGTGGTGCTCTATGCAAAAAATGGGAAATAAGTTTGCCTTTGAGTAGATCAATAATTACGTAAACTCCAAGAGGCTGGGAGATGTTAAGACACCTCTCAAGAAAGTTGGAATCTAATTTACCACTAAGGTCTATGATGTCAGTTATCACATAAAAGGAGAAGGCTAACAGCCCTTGATTTATTAATTAACAATGACATAAATCTGATAACCTAAATATTCTATCACCTTATGATGCCAGAGCTGTATGTAGCTTCAATAACCCTTTTGACCAATCTTCAATTCTGGTAACATATAAGGCATATTTTCAGGACACATCACTTTATTTCCACTGTTTAATCAGGCAATTCTAATGGAAAAGCTGAGAGATTTAACACTGGATCAGAGCTACCATGGCCCATTTCACGCCAATGTCACTCAGGTGAAAGGGGCAATGGGACAAACTATTAACAAAAAAATGTCTCCATTGTCATCTCAAGGTGTAATTCTTTGTATTGCTATAAGGGCAAAGGGGAGGGGAATTGTGTTTTTTTTGTAGAGAAAATGGCTGATTTTTAAAAACTTCAATAAAGTAAATACTGAACTATGATAAACTGAAGGAAATGCTGACAGCTTTGCCAACACATATAGATATCAACTTTTATAGTTTTTAACTTGACTGCAAAGGGAGTCATGCAGAATTTTTAGGGATAAGGGATATTATGGCAAAAAAATGTATTCCTTATATACTTATTAAGTGAAATAGGCAGTGCTAGGTCCTAAGCGGATAGTGATTATTAATACAAACTATGTCTCTTTTCAAGCTTTCGATATCTAGTGTCAGAATGATAACTATAATCCAAAGTAGACTTTAATCAATGCCATAAAAGACGTAAAGTGATTTTAGGCTGGATGATACATGATCTGAGACTCAAACATTGGAAGGATTTTGAAAGGTAGCGAGAGCCATCCAGGAAGAACTAAACTGAATGAACAAATATGTAGGAAAAAGACAACTTATGTGGGGGGAACTGAAATTGGTCCATTAAGTTAGAAACATGTAACTGCTAAGAAGTAACAATGGGAGCCAAGGCCAAAATGGCATCAAAAGACAATTATAGAAGGCTTAGGATGTCGGTGGGGACAGCATTAATCACAGATCTGGCTGAAATAAAAAGGCTTTAGCCATGAGATGGGACAGTTCAGAATCCCTTGTCTTCACTTTGTCTCTCCACCCCTACCCCTTCTGACTATACAGTTTGGAGGCAAAGGAGGCTGCATCCAAAAATAACTATAAATCTTCAAATAAGGTTGTGGTCAAAGCTTTAGCACCAACCACATGTGTTAAATCCAATACCAAAATTATAAAGGGGGAGAGGAAGTAATGTGTGTGCCCACATGGAGGTGAGTTTAGTTCAACAGGAGATCCCTGTCTCGAAAATGCCCTCATCTGGAAGTGGTTCAAACCCCACTGCCTGGCCTGAAGTACCCTTGGGAAACAGTGGACATGACTCCAAACCTAAAAGTGGAGAGACGATTGGCTTGAATGACAAGAAACCGGGGATCTCATCCTGGGTTTTTTATTAAAGAATATTAAACACCTATGTGACCGCTGGCAAATCCCTTCCTCACCGAGACTCTTGCTTTCTCATCTGTAAACAAACAGCTTTGACTAGAAGATTTAGTGCATGTCTTTCAACTTCAATAATCTGACTGCACATGCTGCATGCTCTGAGTAGGTGAGATTTACCACCATGTCAGGGTAGACAGGGAATTTGAAATGGCCTTTTCTGTATCATGATCCCATTTTTGCTGCCCAGTGTCAACAGGCTTTCTTCCTTTCTCAGTTTTCCTAAAACTACACCTTCATGTACACCTTCTCTACTCGTCTATATTCCAATTTAGCATTCTGCGGGACTCACGTTTGTATTTGATACAGCTCCTAGCGCAGGGTCTTACAAATAATTACTATTCAATAAACATTTGTGGAAAGAACAAATGTAATGTCAGAGTTTTTGGGTAATATAACAGGTTATAGTCATCCAAAACAACTTCCAGAAGAAAGCTTAGTGGAAGTATTAACAATAAATATCAAGGAAGATCACACATTGCTGCACCTATTATTTTTTACTTTTGGAGATCTCTTAGGAAATTGGCACAAAAAGAGGAAGTAATTTTCTCATGGAAAAACAGCAAATCACTTAACAATACTGCACGTCTAAGTGCCAGACTGAGATTCCCGGCTAAAGGCTTGATCCACAGATTCATGCATCAGAGAGACAAGTGTGAGCTCTGAGGATCTAACTTCCACTCTCGCCTCTTATCCTCAAATACCTAGGAAGGAGGCCGATTGCATCCTCGCTGTTTCAGTACCACTGCTAATTCTGGAATTAAAGAATTGTTCAGTACTGAAAAACACTTGTTTGGGCGTGATTACATACACTGCACTTTCTAAGTCATCTAACAAATTTTAATACCTAAAATGTTACATAGTTCACAGAGAAACCATATGGCTGAGGGCAGCATAGGACTCGGTCACCGTGTTTGCGACAAACACCTCCCAACACCCACTCTGCGTATCACGTGGTAGGTGCAAACTAAATGACTTCCCATTGTACATTGTTCATGTCGCTGGCATAAAATCATGAGAGTTTCCATCTTCGGCGTCAAAAAAAGGGGAAATAAGAAAAAAAACCCATGAATTTAACACATCATATTTAAGAATAAACGAGGTTACAAATCTACATTTGGAAGAACAGAATCTAGTCCATATGTACCAGATACCATTTTTTTTCCCCCCGAACTCAAACTCCAGATTCCAAAATGTATACTCGCTCTATATACCGAGGCAACAGCTTGTCAGAGAAATGTGGCAAGTGGCAGCAGGACTAGCGCAGCAGATGGGTAGTATTTTTATACTGCCTTTTAAGTGATAATGTGAGTTTACATAGGGTCATCCTAAATATTGTTTAAGTGCACGGAATGACTCGAGTCACTGTCTAACCTTGTGTAGGCTGTTTTGCTTTCAGTTCTTGTCTAAATTTGCTACCGTCAAGGCTTCATCGAGAGAAGTCTATCTTTTCTTTGAAATAAGAGCTGCACAAATTTCTCAGAAACTCTTCAGATGTTTCTACATGTTTTAAATTGTAAAACCATGGGAAGAAAACAGCTATCAAAATTTCTCTAGTTAACAAAGTGGACTAACTCAGTTTCTGTCAATAGGTCACATATAACATGTCCCAGGAGAAGAAAAAAACAAAAACAAAAAGCACCGGATGGTGGTTGGGAGCCCTAAGTTTTAATTTCCAGCTCCCCCATTAATTGGTTCCATTGCATCTCTAAGTCTCTGTTTCCATCCCTGGAAGATGTGCTTGCCAGTAACTACTATACAGTGTTGCTGGGGTGGGAGGTGTCAAAAGCAAATAAAGCAGCTACCAAGACTTTCAAAGTTCACGCCCTTCCAGTCTTGGGCCTGAGCCTAGTTCTTTTTATGATAAAATGGAGAGAACAGATTTGCTAACCTTCAATTTTAATTTCAAAAGATTCTATGGCTTTTAAAACAATTCTATGTAACCAGAACAAAATTTCCATATTGTTCATTCACAAATAATGTACATCAATCTTAAGAAAATCTTCAGAATGCCCTGAGATGAAAACTTTTATCAGTATTTTCTTTTTCTGTGCAGGAATGCTTGAGGCATATAACATGCAACCACTAGAAACAGTGGCTTTCTTTAAAGCAAGACTTCTCAAATGGGGGCAGATGCATTGGACAAGAGTAGCAGAATGGAGGTGTTAGGATTTTAGTAAGGTATTAGGTACCTTTGAAAAGCTGGGTTGGGTCCCCCAATACAGTCAGAATGTAAGCACCCAGGAGAGGTATTTTTGATTATTGTTTTCAATACTGTACCCCAATGCAGAGAAAAGTGACTGGTACATGGTAGGCACTAATAATATTTACTGAATAATTATTGAATAAGTGACAGGCCCATTCAAGCATATCCCTTTCCCTCTTCCCTGCTGAAAAAAACCATTGTTCTAAAGAGATCACACTCTCCACCCTCAGCCTGCCTCTCCCTAACCCAAAGAAAAAAAACACTGTGTTCAGAATGAAGCATCTTACCTAACTAAGTTTGCACATCCAGAGACGGCCTGAAGCAGGAAGCCACCCCAGCTTACAGCTCTCTATTCTTTCTAGTAAGCCATACGGCCTTGATGAACCTTAGAAGTTGAAAGGCATGAATCAACTCCTTTGACCATGAACAAGACTGTGAATGCTTCTGACTTTTCAAGTTCCACACCTGTAAGGATGGATTGATAATGTAATACTTCAGAGAGTCACTGGATCGAAAAAGATGAAGTCATAAGTGAGTGGGGAAATAAACATGCGTTCTCTAGTCTCTGGGGTACAAATAGGAATATGCAATTTTGCTTTGTAAGTTTTAAAACACTACAGAAATAGTAATAGTTACTGACATTATGATTCTTAGTTTATGAGCTTCTTGAGTCAGGGCATTTATTCACTTACTTATGAATGAATCGACCAGCACTTGATAAATAGTGTCTGGCAAAGTTGGCATTCTAAGACTGAATGACTGGATATTGAATAGAAGGATTGAATCTTGGAGGCATAAATGTAAATGACTGCATTTCTGATAAAACATTAATTGTAGAATTATAGGATGGGTCAGATCCTACCAAATGAGGCAGAGATTAAGATAAAATTATGCATTAAGTACAAAATTCATAGTTCCCCATTTACTTTTTTAACAAAACGGATCCATGATACAAGGAAAAGACATGTTGGCCTCAAGACATGTATTTTTAAAATTGCGTTTAGGCACAAAATAAAATGTTAGCTGCGTAATGAGGAAATTACAATTTTCTAATAGAACCGTAACTATTCAAATGTGAATTGGAGAAACTATGATGAAATAAAGTGATTTACCAGAACCCTTCTTTCCTTTGTCCTAAAAATCTTACCCTATAGATTATCTGGAAATTTTATATTTTCTAGAAATTAACAATATTCAGCACAGAGTAGGGGCAGGTACTATTTACAACAATATTCAACACATTCAATTCCATCTAAGTTATGATTAGACAGGTCACATAGCAGCAAAATCTGAATTTGAGAGGGGTGAGGGGAAAGAGAAAAACAACACACGATCCTCAGGGAAGCCTGACTCACCATCAGTCTCAGTGCACCACGATCTAAACACTAGCTCTCAAAAGATGCTGTAGTGAGAGGATAGTCCTCCAGAGAGCTTCATGCACTGCAGGTGTTTGGGTTGTCACAGTGGGTGTGTGTGTAGCAAGGTGACACTGGCATTTAGTGGGTAGAGACCAGGGATGCTAATGTCCTGCCATCCACTGCACATTGTCAAAAAACTGAGAAACTCTCTTGCCTAACTGTGAAGAGCACCAGTTGAAAAACAATAAGGTATGCCTCAATTTACTCCCCAGTTTTCCATAATTTTGATCCCTGGTAATATTTGTACGGCTATTGTAGTAGTTAATTGTATGTGTCAATTTGACTGGACTAAAGGATGCCCAGATCGCTGGTAAAACATTATTTCTGTGAAGGTGTCTCTGGAACAGATTAGAATTTGAGTCCATCAATAGACTATGTAAAGAACATGAGCCCTCACCAATGTGGGTGGGCATCATCCAATCCTCTGAGGACCTGGACAGGACAAAAATGCTGAGGAAGGGTGAATATGCTCTCAACTTGGGCTGAGACATCCATCTTCTCCTGCCCTCCGGCATTAGTGCTTCTGATTCTCAGGCCTTCCGACTCTGACTGAATTACACTACCAGCTGGTTCTCCAGCTTGCAGACAGCAGATTGTAGGAGTTCTCACAATTGTTCAGTCTCCACAATTTCTTGAGATAATTCTTATAATACATCTATCTATCTATCTATCTATCTATCTATCTATCTATCTATCTATCTATCATCTATCTATCTATCTATCTATCTATCTATCTATCTGTCAGTATCTATCATCTACCTAATTGGTTCTGTTTCTCTGGAAAAATTAGTCAGGACTAATACACCTTTCACACGAAAACACAATCTTTCATCAAAAAGATCACTAACACAGAACACAAAACAGAAGATACTGACAGTCTCCTCAAAATTATTTAATTACTTTTATTGTTTCATATCACTAGAGGGCTGAGCCTGTGGACCAACAGATCTCCCTCAAAGATGCACAAATTCTCTCTCTCTCTCTCTCTCTCTCTCTTCATCTCTCCCTCTCTCTCTAATGGTAAGGGTAAGCAAAATTTTAAGAATTGTTTTCATCAGGGTACTGACTATATGAAAGTGTTAGAATACACAGGACTTGAAGTTTACAGTTGCTTTAATAAAAGCAGAAGTCTTTTGATACTCAAAGAAATAGGTTAACTTGAAACACTTGGTGTGATTGTGTTTGTTCATTCATCTAAAGAAGGTTATAAGACACATAGGTTTTAGGCCATTAGCAGCATACCCCAATGAGTCGATAAACAAATAAACAAACAAACAAAAACCCATTTCATTTTCATAGAGCTTTACATCTAAGAAGGTTGCTAAGACAGCAAACATGTAACTTTAATATGAAGCAGAGGATTAAAACTTCCATTAAAGGTGAACGGTAGGGCAATGGGAATTCACATAGGGCATGCCCTTTTAGCACAGGGATCTGAAAAGGCTCACAGGCAAGACGCCACCTAAAAACAAAATGTTCCTGCTCTACCCTCCCTACCACTCTGTCTGAGTATGGTACATGGTAATAAGTGGCTGACAATGGATTTAGTGTGCATACCCGGTAATATTTAATGGTAAAAATTCTACAGCCAATTCATTACAATACTCTATGAAAAACCATTTGCACCAATTGCAGTCTGCAAAAAAATGTGTGAAGACACAAATGACAGTACTTTGCTTCTCCCCACTTACAATAGCATTTCTTATTGCATCACTAAAACACTAACATGGTATTGTGTTCTAAATATATGTGTAATATTTATCATGTGGACACATACCACCTATCACAGCACCCTACTTGCTGCAGTTTTAAGCAGCAATGTGCTTGATACTTAACATGACAAAATAGGGTGGACAAGAGAATAGCAAAAACTGGTTTGAAAGAGTTTGTGTTTAATTTATCAGGTACAAAGAATTTTAGAAGTCAAATTAAAAAAAAAATATATATATAGTTTCCCTTGGAAACATTTCATTTACCTAACAACTTGTAACATTTCATTTACCTAACAACTTGAAATCTTTACTGATGACTATCTTTTCTATGAGGCTCCCACATGCCTTTTTGAGTTTGTACATTGCACTTAAAGGAAATATATGCTGATCAGCCAGATACACCAGGACCCTTTAATGATCCAGATCTGAGATGCATGTATATGGCAAAAGAGCAGGACATCCACACCCATACAGATTACTGTATAGCTTCATGTTCAGCTAAAGATGCCTTCCAGCGATTTTCATTCCCTTCAAACCCCTACCAAAACACACAGTGTTGTGTTTTTCTTTTCTTTTCCTCCCCTCTTGCTTCTCCTTTCCCTTTGGTTTTTCAGGGAATTTGTACTGTCTTCTGTTCCATTTGATGACACCTTGTCACTTAGACGCATTCCATTTAGTTCAGAACTTCATTAAATTCAGATAACACACCATTCTTGCAAGCTGACTGATGTTTATTAATGTAACATGTGAAATGGCGAATTCAGTAGGGAATTTGAGCCTTTCTTTGCATCACTCAGACACATAGTATAAGGCAGTGTGTCCAGGAGCTTTATGATACTTACATATTTAAAAAAAAATTCTTGGCAATCACATGCCTTTGAGAAACTCAGGAATGTGTGCATTGGGCAAAGATAAATCAGATATAGACAATATGCTGATTCACACATCCCTAAATAGCTTTGATTTTTGTGCCTGAATTGTGGGGCATGAAGAGGGAAAGGGGCGGGGGAGAGGCAATAAAAAGCTCTTTAGGTGATTAAGCTTTGGGTTTTTAATAAGACGTTTGAGATTGTTAAGTTACACTAATATTAACCTTTAAATTTAAAAAGTGCAATTTTCAAAGTTTTATTTTTTCTTTCCTATTTGTTATCTCATTAAGCTGGGTTTTTCTAATACGCTTTTCTGAAGAATAAAAACAAACATGAAGGGAACAAATATTAATCAATCCATTAGTCCTCAGTCACTTATATAATCTTGTCAGCAGAAAGGAAGCCCAAGTCCAAGTGATAAAATAATTAAAAGTTATAGAAATGCATAATGCCTACCACCAATAGAGCTCCCTCAAATCTTTATATCCTTTGTGTCAATGGAGCCCACTAAGATAAAGATGGTGATAAGAAGTGCAATGATGCCATGACACTTCAGAATACATAAGTCTGGCCAGTTTAATTCAAGAAACATTGCTTCAATGCTTACTACCTGCTGGGTACGCTTAGATTCTATGAGCTAAGACTCTTCCTCTTAGGGAGCTCATACACTAGGGAGAAATAAACAAGTACCACGTCTGCATAACTGAGAGAAATTATTTACATATTTTATTGTTTAATATAAATAGAAGATTGAGCAATGATTCTTCCTTCTTTTCTTTTTTCCCTAATAGCAGGTGTGGAAATGTTAGCATGTGTATACAAGGGCATTGCAACAACAGTCTAAAGTTTTACTTAAGGGTTAATAAAAAGATTAAACACTCACTGAACATGGGAATATTCCTCTAACTCCCGAAGACTGCTTTCTATTACTTGAAAGAAAAAATTTTAAAAAGTAATATAGAGTTCTCTAAGAAAAAAAAACTGCTCTTGAGTTAATTTTTTAAACCTATTTCAAGGTATGCTATAGATGAGGGAGGGTACATTGGAACAAATACGGTTGGTGAAAAACGTATCTTTGTCAAGAGAATGACAAGATAAGCCACAGAGAGGGAACAAATATTTGCAAAAGACACATGTGATAAAGGACTGTTACCTAACATGTACAAAGAACTCATAAAACTTAACAAGAAAATGAGCAACCTGATAAAAAAAAAAAAAAAAAAAGAAAAGAAAAGAAAGAAAAAAAGACCTGGGCATCTCACCAAAGAAGATATACAGATGGCAAGTAGGCATATGAAAAGATGCTACATGTCTAATGCTATTAGAGAAGTACAAATTAAAATAACAATAAAAATATATTACATATATATTAGAATGACCAAAATCCAAACTCTGACAACACCAAATGCTGTCCAGGATGTGAGGCGACAAGAAATCTCATTCCTTGCTGTGGAAATACAAAATGGTACAGCCACTATAGAAAATGGTTAGATGGTTTCTTACAAAAATAAACATATTCTTACCATAAGATCCAACCATCACACTCCCTGGTATTTACCCAAATGAAGTGAATACTTATGTCCACACAGAAACCTGCAGCTTTATTCATAATTGCCCAGACTTAGAAGCAACCAGGGCGGGCTTCGGTATGTGGGTGAACTACGGTACATCAAGGCAATGGAATATTATTCAACACTTAAAATAAATGAGCTATCAAGCCATAAAGAGACATGGGAGAAACTTAAATGTATATCACTAAGCGAAAGAAGCCAGTCCAAAATGGCTACCATACTATACAATTTCAACTATATGACATTTTGGAGAAGGCAAAACTAAGGAGACTGTAAAAAGACAAGTGGTTGCCAGAGGTTGGGGGGAAGAAGCTATGAATAAGCAGAGTACAGAGGATTTTTAGTGAAGGTCTTTAGCAGTAAAAGT
Organism: Rhinolophus sinicus; assembly: GCF_057876585.1. Taxonomy (NCBI): domain Eukaryota; kingdom Metazoa; phylum Chordata; class Mammalia; order Chiroptera; family Rhinolophidae; genus Rhinolophus; species Rhinolophus sinicus. The sequence goes on along the minus strand of NC_142517.1, from coordinate 52,144,652 downwards.
ATTCTGTATGATATTATAATGGGGGATACATGTCATTATATATGTGTGCAAACCCATAGAATGTACAACAGCACGAGTGAACCTTACCTGGTCTTGGGAGATTATGATGTGTGACTATAGGTTCATCAACAGCAGCAAATGTACCACTCTGGTGCTGAGATGCTGATGGTGGGGGAGACTGCCTGTGTGCAGGCAGGGGATATTTGGGAACTTTCTGAAAAACTTCCTGCTCAATTTTGCTGTGAGCCTAAACTACTCTATAAAGTAAAGTCTTTTTAAAACACACACACATACACACACACAAGCACCCCTTTGGAAATCTACTTCATGTTGGAGAAGACAACAAGTCCCATACTGCTTAGTAATGGAAACTAAAATAGTTGAAAGAAAGGTTTTAAGACAAAAAGGATGAATTTGACTCCTAGTTTGGATCTTTAACGGCTGTTTAACAGCTCCTCTAACAATGCCCGCATCTGGAAAATGGAACCAAATACGTACCTATAGGTTTTGTGAACATGAGAAAGAGATAATGGACATACAAATGTGCCAGACACTTTAAAGCATGTACATTTTATTGAATGGTCCTGTTTTGGGGTGGTTAAAGTAACTCCCTTAAAGAATTGGTTCCAAAGCATTTAGGTTTTTCTGTTCGCGTATGCAAAAAGTGAGCGAGCATCCGATATGCCACTGCATTCATTATGGGAAATAAACTTGGAGTCGGGGTGGCAACCCTGTGATTGGTGGTCTTAGAAGAATTTTCACACATTGGAGGACAGAGCCAGGGATAAGGAGGTTAGGATGTAAAACAAAAAGCATGACACAAATGCACAAATATGTGAATTGTGCCACGTGCCATTCTGAACTTCCCTTTACTCTTACATCTTTATGCCTTAAACCAATGTAGTCCAGAATAAACTCATTTCTGTTATATGTAAAGTGAGAAACACTTCGGTAAGAGATGAAGAATGACAGGGAATGGGTTGAGAACAATAAGGATTTTTGGACTGTAAAAGTCAAATGGATTGAAAAATCCTTTCCAGTATGTGTCCTGTATGTGTGCGTGTGTGTGTGTGTGTGTGTGTGTGTGAGAGAGAGAGAGAGAGAGAGAGAGAGAGAGAGAGAGAGAGAAGGATCCGAGACACAAACAATAATATGAAATTAAACCTGAGTAAACTAATCAAATTCTTATCCGTGCAACGGGTTCCCTGTAAGAAGCCTGAAGATGAGAACCGTTGCCAAACTGTGAGAGGCAGCAAGGATTGGAGAACTCCTCAGGGAGTGGTGACCCAGACTGGCTTCATTACCCCTGAGCTTTAGGGAGGCCCATGCTCAAGCTCCCAACTCACCTGCCTGTCTGCCAGACTCTTATTTAGTGTAGATCGAACTTTGCAGAACAACAGAGAAACACTTGTTGAATATGCGAATCACAAAAGAATATATTAAAGGCCACTCCAGATTAGGTCCTTAGCAACTAGTGAGCTACATAGATAATCAAACACTCTGGCTCCATTGACTGTTATAAAAAATTATTCCAAGGCAAGAAGTAGTAAACCTATTTTATAGAGCAAAAACTGAGGCACTGAAAGATGATGTAATATGTGACGATTGCCTTGATAGAAAAGAGCCGAGTCTATGTCTTTAGACCCAATAATAAATTTTGTCCACTGTATCATATTACAATCTCCCTGGTAGGCAGAGAAATACATCAAAAACAACTAATCTAATGTTGAATGAAAATTATCCCCAGTACCTAATAGATTATTTTGTACCATAAAGAATCCATCAAGATATACTATTATTCGTTAACACTTATTAAGCATCTAGACTACATTTGTTAACAAGGTTGAGATGTGGATAGGCTGTCAGCTATATGGACAATAAGAGCATCTTGTATTTCCTGAAAGGACATTAAAAATGTCCAAGACTTGCAACTTTTAAGCCTAAGTGTTGTGTGGAAATGGAGCCCTAGAGAATCGTCAAGTAACTCTTGGCTCAAAGGCAGCCACAATCTACCTAAACACCACGTGAGAAGACCATCAATGAAACCAGCAGCAAGAAAAGACTGGATTGTTCTGATTTCAGAGAGAGAAGGACTAATGCCCCCTAAAGCAGGAGACTCTAAAAGGTCACACACAGATATGAGTAGCACATTCATATCTTGTGTATTACCAATCCACAGATAAGGTCTAAAATCCATGAATCCACAGATAGAAAACATGCCTTATTTTGAAACACAGAACAGTGCAAATGTCTTGGAGAAGTAGCTAATAGTGTGTTTTACGAAGTAGGGCTGGGAGAGTGGAGAGAGGTGGGGCAGAAAAGGGATGATGTTTGTTTTATACCTATTAGTCCTATTATTAGACTTATTAAGTTAGGAGTGTGTGTTACTTAAATTAAAAAAACAAACAAACAAAACACTTGAGAAATATGGAACGTTTATCCACATGTTTAACTGTCAAGAACATTGGTTACTCATTCATCATCACTGCCACTGTGTTGATTGATAAACAGATAACCCCAAGAAAGTCAAGGAGATTAAAATTTAGTAGGGATAATAAGATTGCATGTGTGTAAGCTGTACTACTATATGTTTTTATATATCGTTGTTCCGTTGACAGAACCCATTCTCATAGGGCTGTAAGAGAGGTTCAGTAAGGTGTTGTGGGTATGCAGAAGAAGAAATCATTATTTCCAGCTGAAGAAATCTGTGGAAGTGTCACAGAGGTGGGATCTTTGTGCTTAGCTAAACTGGATTAAAAAAAAAAAGGCACTCTTCACAGAAGGTCAATTTGATTAAAAGTGGAGGAGTGAATGAGATGGGTAGCATGCATAGGGACTATCTCTTTTTGTTTGAGTAAACTGTGGAGATTGTGAAGGAATATTTGGAAAAATGTCTGGAGAGGTTAAGAAAAAAGACCATGGATATCAGTAGGGCAGACTTGATTTCATAGTCATGGGAAGCTGTTGGAAGCTAAATTAATGATAACAAAGGGAATAAATCAAAATTAAAAAGTTGGAAACTAGTAGTAAAGCTAAATTCATACCAGCCTATAATCAATGATCTAAAATATCAAGGAAGGCTAAGTTCAGCCAACAACATAAGAGCAAAACATTCTGAATTTCATGTTTTAATAATAGTCACAAAATTATTTGCATTTTATATTATTTCCTACCCAGATCAAAGTAAAGTAACCATTATGAATGTCCTATAGCCTCTCTTTTGGGGTATACATTCCTTGAGAGCTTTGGGAAACTAATACATCACTGCAGTATTAAGGAAAATGTGCACACTGGAGGGGAAAGAGGAGAAAATCATTGAATTTAGATATGATATCCTGTGACAACTTGAACCCCTCAAACAATTGGACAATTAATGAAACACCCGAAAACGTGCAAAATATCCCATGGAAATGCGCCAACGCGGACTCCGTCTGGAAAGCCCTGTGAGAAAGTAAGGAATCTCGTATTATCTTCAAAGGATGTAACAGAATCTCCTTTTCAAGAGCTATTGAATGGGTGTTTAGCTAGAAGCAGGATTATGAAGTAGAGAGAGCAAGTGATGTGATATTGGAAAGCCTAGGCTTGCATTCTCACTTCATAGTATTACTGGTCCTGTGACCTCGAGCAAGTCTCTAATCCTCGGTTTCCTCACCTACATTTTACAGGGCTGTTGCGAACCCCCAGTGGCATACTTCCAGTGAATGCACAAGGCCGATATGTGTTGTTATTCACTATCATCCCCTTAAGTGGAGAGCTTTCCTGAAATTTTCATTCCAAATGAGAACATGAGCTTCATTTGCTCAATAGCACAACTCTAGCCAGTGAGAAACCCCTCCAAAACCCCTCTGGATTTAACCACCAGAAATAGTTCACTTGTCAGTAGGACATGGCCTGATGTCATTTGCTGTAATTTGGCAAAAACAGAAGGTTAGCCATGAGCCCTTGGCAGGTGAGCAAAAAGGTTGTCACTGTTTTTTCCAACACTTTGTTTTTAAATGTAATTGTTTGTTTGCTTTTTTTTGAGTCTACACAATCTGTTCTTTGATTTGGGATCTCAAACAGTTTGCTATTTCTTCACGGCTTTGAAGATCAACTTCAAGAAAAGAAACCAAAGAACTGTCACAGACTGTGAGCATTAAAGCAGCCAATTTGCAGACACTGGAAGTGGAAGGAGCACTCTGGTTTGTCTTCAGGACCCTCATGTGGAGGCCTGGCAGTGCCGGGGTACTCCCTGGCATGGGCCCTCTTCTTAAAATCAAAGTGTTCTTTAAATGTGAGATTTTCACTGCTTGCTATTTGCACAAGGAAATATCAACATCACAGTTTGATGTTTTCTGAAGTCACAGTTGAAAGCTGCATACAATAGGTATTGCCTGAAAAGTTCAGAGCAATGTCCCATTATCTAATTTACATAAACTTGCAGAGGGACTAATTGTCTCTAATCTCTAGTAGATCTTTTTCTATCCAATGAGAAGAACTCATTTGAAATACTGAAATTTTAGAATCTTCATGTTGGATACAACCTCCATGGTGATCTATTCGACCCCCAAGCTCTGCTTCCTTTGCTGACCGAATTCCCACTGAAATCTCCCAGTCCTTCCAGGGATGGCAAGCTCACTACTTTCAAAAGCAATGGGGTCTTCTTTCACACAGCTGCATTTTGGGTTTCCTGTCCATGAGCTAATCAATATTTCTCCCATGCACTTTCCACCTATCACTATTGTATTGTGATGTTTATTAACCAATCTCCCTATTTATGTTGGCCAATTTTGTCTTATTTTCTAAAGCCCACCTTAAACTTTATTTCTTCCTTGAAGCCCAGCAGGACTATTCTAACTTTTTCTGATATTCCTCCCTCTTCTTGAACCTCATAGCACTTACTAACTACCAAACTCTGGGCTTTTTTCTAGGTGCTACTAGGACATGTACCTTCTCTTCTGGGTGTCTCCTTACCATGTAGTTAGGAGAGGAATGGGGGTATATTTTAGACCCATACTGATATTGGTGACTAGATTATGCAGATGTGTCAATTAAGACTAAAGGTATAGTACATAATACCTTCACTGCAACACAAAACATGAGCCTAAGAATAGCTTACTTTATATCTTCTGTTCATAGTTGGCTTCCCAATAGTATACATGCTATCACCCGATTTATAACGTCTACCATTTTATTTTACACACACACACACACACACACACACACACACACACACATATATATATGTATATATATATACACACACACACACTTTCCACATAAATTATCTGTCCCTCTCAACTACACTCCAGGGCAATTTTACCCATCTACAGGATGCTGGCCCAACTCTATGAAACCCTTGGACTGAAACTCTTCTATTGCTCTGTTCTCTGAGTATAATTAGGATGGTTTCCTCCCTGCTGGTGTAAGCAAGTGGAAGCTATCTTCCTGATTCCTGACTGACTAAGGGTACAAGAGATCCTCGTACTCGCAGATACAGTTGCCTATTCTCACCTGCGTATCCAGGAAGGAACTGACTAAGCTATTGGAGACCATGCAGACACTCAGCAGGACTGGGAAGTATTGACAGACTACATCATTTTGTTGAGTGCAGTGCTTAAGCATGCAGTTATTTGAAGAAAATTGTGGAAAATTGTTCCATTGGTCATTGATTTGTGGAAATGTGGAGTTTGTGTGTGTGTGTGTGTACACACACAATTTAGAGAGAAAGAGTTTGATTGCCTGCATTTTAAGGGTTTTGTTGATTCTCACCTTAAAATATGTAGGAATCTTGAAGTAAAGTGTGGCTACATTAATAAGATGTACCATTTTTAAGGCATACTAGCAAGCAGCAACAAGTTTAATCTCCAGGATTTCCTGTCTCCCTGTGTTGACTCATATTATTTCCTCTGTCAGGAATGTCACTCTTCTAATACTCCCTATCCTCAGGTCACTGACTGCCCAAGCTCAGTTGACAAGACCTAATCAACATCACTTTCCTCCTGAACCTCCTCTCAACTACATATAATACATAAAGATATTGTTTCTCTTCATGGTACTTAATATACTCTGCTTTCTATGCCCATTTGTGTATTGGTGTCAATCAGTTGGATTTATCTTTGCATAAACCATGTAATTTTTCCTAGTTCCTGGCATATGATGGGTTTATCAGGAAACCTTTCATGACATTTATTTCCAAAATATAAAATAGGGGACATGGGCATTTTATAAAGCCAGCTATGGACCACTTTCGTTGAAACTGAACCCACAGAGGACAGGAGATGCTTGTATGATAATTATTCTACCACCAAGCAATGATTGCGATAGTGGCAAATCACTAACTGAGCTCCGTTCACAAGCCTGAGGACAGATGATAGGACAACTAATTAAAGACTTGTTACTTTTACATCAAAGACTCAATGGGCAGATGCCATCTAACTACTGACTCTCATTTCTTATTTAATAAATAAATAGACAAGGTCAGAATGCAAAGAAGCAAAAACCAACAACAAAAAAAATAAATTTACTTCATAAACCAAATGATTGACGATTGTATACATGACATGATCGGTTGCATCAGGGCGGGAGCATTAAAAATGCCATGAATGTAAATTCAAATGTACAAAAATATTTAGTAAAAATATTTTTGCAGACTTTCAATTATCTTTTACCATCAGGCTCCTTCTTCAAGTTGGATAATCTTATGGACGAGTGATTTCAGTCCAAGAGTTTCTTTGTAGCTCATCTGTTTGGAACTCAGGAATTCATTGTCTCATAAAAACAGTGTTATAATTGGATGTAGGTGCCCAGGCTAATCTAAAAATTCTATTAAACCTGTGATTAAGTTAAGCATATTTTCTAAACCCAAAATGGAGACACGGTCTGAAAAGTTCAAGTACAAAAGAAAAGTAATGATAATAACTAAAACTTGCACAGCCAGGAACAGATCTAAGAACATAAAATACGCTCGTTTAATTCTTAAAACAGCCCAATAGGGAGAGTTCAAGCCTAGAAACGTTAGGAGAGGTGCTCAAGGTCCAGTCCAGGACTATTAAGCGAAATAGCAAGATGGAATATTGGCAGTCTGATTCCAGAGCCCATGTCTTAACCTCTGTGTTTTATTACTTCTGGCTAAGAAACAATATTCTGAAAGCTCCAACTTATTTTTTTTTCAAGACCACTCTTGTTGGGGTAAGAATTGGCAGTAGAATCTGTTCCTCCGCTAGCCACAGAGGGACAAGTGGGAAAAGAGACATTTCCAACACACATTTCCAACACAGTGTTAGAAGTTTCTTTGGCCCAAGACAGAGAACTAAGGAGAAAACAGAGGCTTGGGGGTGGAGTGGGGAGAAGACCTTGAACATTTGGAGCTAGGGATCTGGAGAGAAGATTGAGAACATAAACGTAGAAGAGGCATCTGCAATAGTACTGGGTGAGGGGAGAGGGCATACGGAAGGAGGACTACAGTTATTAGCATCGTGAATAATGGGACTTGGTAAATGGTAGGACTTGAGGCCCCTCCCTCTTCTCTCACATACAGGGGCGGGGGGTGTGTGTGTGGCAGTTAAACAGAGTCACCTCCCTCTGTTCAAAACACCATCAGTAAAGGAGGAAACTGTGTGATGAGGGAGCACAACGGGTATAGAGAGTCCACAAGCTGATATCCACAACAAGGAAGGGGAAAAAAAGGTCAGAAAGTAGAAACATTTTTAAAGAAAGTTAAGAGTAAAAAAAGAGTCCTGTGACGAGCTAATAGGGCTCCCATACATATATAAGAGGAACGCATATGGAATTCAGACTACCATTATTTTGATGAGCAGCATGTGCAATAATTTCAGGTACAAAAATCATTTCTTGGCAATGTTGGAAATAAAGCAGTTTACTCTAGTGCAGGCAAAGTCAAAGGCCCTTTTCTCCTGTGTTCAGACCAATTACAAGTTCCAGGGAAGATCTGTAGACTTAAGCCAGGGAAGTGTGACTCGTGGGGACAGTCTTGTGGCTTTGGCATCAGAAGAAGCAGAGTCGGGTCAGTTTTATTGTTTATAAGCAATGTGATCTTGAGCAAGTAACTTAACTGTCCTGATTAAGCCTTAGTTCTTAACAAAAGGTAGAAATTATAACCAACCTCTGTCGTAAAGACCAATGAGATTGTGGATGAGACAGTATTTTATAAACTGTGATGCAGTTATGTGGAAATAATATACCACATTATTTCAAGGTAAAGTTGAAACTTCTAGAAATAAAACATTTGTTTCCACCCTTGCTTGCCTATCAAGACTCATCCTTTCAGAAATTGGTCAAATTTCAACAAGCCTGTGAGCTCTCTCCCAGAACTTCAAGAAGACAGGCAACTCATACTCCATGCCTCCTCTCTGCATCTTAAATCTATCTGCTATAAAGCATCTATCACTTGGAGAAGCATTTGCTAATTTGCATGTCTGTCTCTACTAACAGACTGGAGAACTCAGATTGTATTGTATTTGCCTGAATATTCAGCATCTGGCAGAATCTCTTGAAACATACACTATTCTAAGAACAAGTTGGTTGAAGAAGAGGGGGTATTCTATTCTACGGATTTCTTGTCCATCATCTTTTATCCCAGTCTTTTCCTCCTTTTTAATTGTTCTGAGTTTTATTGACTGAAAGTCTCAGAACATGTTGTATAACTGAAAAAAATATGATTAAAGATAACTACAATTCTTTTGTCTGCTCTCCTTCAGAGATTCATATGTTTTCCTAGATTGGCAAAGCTCTTCTATAAAGAGCCAGAAAGTGAGTATTGTAGGGTTTGTGGGCCATTAGATCTATTCAACTCAGCTGTGTATAGAGAAATCAGCTATAGACAACATACACACAGAAAAACAGGCATGTTGAGTTCTGATCAACTTTATTTACAAACACAGGTAGAGGATTTGATTTGGCCCATGGGCTAGAGTTTGCTGACCTCTGTCCTAGATACATAAGTTAAATCCTCTTTTCTCCTGTTTCCAACATGTCCAAGTCACTTAGAACATGATGCATCAAATGTCCTCTTGCTATGATGACCAATTCTAAGTTGCAACCAAGTGTTGCAAATGCTTGTACATCCTAATGTTTTAGTCTCTCACCTTCTGACAGCACCTGGTACATGTCCATTGAAACCCAAACAAAAGGACAAAAGATGATAGGAAAGACAAACATAGAGCCAATGTGTATACCCCTCGGCTATGATGGGCAGAAGCAGAGATCCAATCACAGTGAAAAGAATTAGGGTCAGAAACAATGTCTCATGATATGAGAAGACCACATATCTCCATTTTACTCTAGTACAGTGTCTGACATGGAATGAATGCACAGTAAACACTCATGGAATAGATGATGAAAAAACACATGCCGGCTCACAGGCATCATTCTCAGCAGTGACAGCCTGAGTTTGTGATTATAATGAAATCACCTTCAAGAAGCTCTCCATGTCTTTTTCTTGAACTCTTTTATGGATCCATAACATTTTCTTAGCTGTTTTTAGCCCCACTACTAAATTACATGTTACTGCCCAAGTAAATTATTTATCTCCTTTAGGATATAGCAAAATGTGTGTCATATAAAGGGCATGGACATTAGTAGGATGGATGGATGGATGGGAGCAAAGTACCAGTCAGACTGTTACCAAGTGAGGACTCTTTCCTAATCTGAAACATACCATCATGTGGAACTATAGATAGATAGATAGATAGATAGATAGATAGATAGATAGATAGATAGATAGATAGATAGATAGATGATAGATACAAGCATACAAACATACATACATATGTGATAGAGCTATAGATAGTAAATGACAATAGAGATATAGAAACAGGAGAAAGTGGAAGCCAAATTAATAATTATTACTTATGGCTAAGACAGATTCCTTCAGGAAGAAGTAATGAAAGGCTCCTGCACTTCCTTGGTATCCTGTGCATTATATTTAGTTTACAAATTTGGAAATAGCTATTTACACATCTGTCTTCATCCCTCGATTATGAGCCCCTTGAGGACAGGAAATCACAGTTGACTCAGGAGCCAGTTTATTCATCTCTCTATCTCACACCGTCTCAGATTCCCCTTCATTTCTTCTGTCGCTCACTGCAAGGCCTGATAGAATGAAAGCCTCCATAATTATAGGACTACAAAAAGATTTTGGATGCCTGACAGAAGAATGTAGGGATTTTGCTATCACGTCAGTACACGAAAGATGGTCTTTGTCTAGCTCATGATTTCACCTGTGAATATCACTTCCCACAGGGAGCTGCATTTCACTGCCGGAGCTCTGAGTTCTCTTATGGTCAACACCAGTCTCCTTTGGAGAGGCTGACATGAGTTTTGATTTGGTTGCAACTGATGAAACTAGAGAAGCATTAAATCAAAGTGTCTCAGTTGTCACCCAAAACCTGGAGGTCACTATATCAATAGCACTATCCCCTTCCTCCAAGGACACCTTTCTTTTTTTTTTCTTTTTTCCTTGAGTAGTCATAATATAACAACAGTCTGGGTTAAGCATCATCATTTACCTGTAAATGATACTGTCAGGGCATGATGCACTGGTAGCTTCCCATTATTTTAACTTTAGGGTTTGGAGACATGTAAAACTAATTAGCTTTCACTATCACCTTTTTCTTTGCATTTGAAATTTCCCTTGTTGAATTTATTTAAAATATGCAATATCCTTGGTATGAATAGAACATACCTGCCATCAAGCTGAAAATGACAAGAGCACTTTGACAAGACAACAGAATGATAAAAACATTTTGTAGCAAACACTTCATATGCCAGAATTAGAATCAAGCAAATACTCTTTTCCCATCATTATAGAAAAAGAGGGAAGACCTTTTCAGAGAGAAAGAAAACAAAATTTTTGATATGTGCCTCTTAGCTTGGTTACAAGAGCTAAGAAACCGACACAACCTAGCAACACACTGGCCCAAATTGGCCAACAATAAAATAGAAAGAGGAAAAAATAAACCTCCAATACTAGATCCATCTCAAGAGGAAATTTTCTTGGTGACTGAGCACCATAATCATCAGTAAACTCTGGAGAAATCCCCCAACCTCAGGAATACTGGAAACAAATATCCAAATGAGGGTACCATTTCTTTAAATTAAGGGTATCATGCAGAAAATGGCTCAAGAAGTGTCGATGTTGGAGAGCACAGCAGAAGGAATACAGGAAAGAGAGACCAGCAGAACAGAGAATAAGGCTTTTATTACAATGGACCAAAGGTGATGTCTTGATGAGAACAGTTAGGCCAACAAACAAACATCTCATGGTCCCCCACCAATCTTCCCTGGTGAATATTCATTATCTGAAAAGAAAGACCCCAGAAGCCAGTCATGAGCACTAACCAGGATCTAACTTCCGATCCTGATTTGGAATTATGTAAACCCCTGTGAGCTCAATGGACTTCCAAGGGCCTGCACTCATTGTCTATAGAATGGAAATAAGGCACAGTCCTTCAAAAGCTTATGCTAGTCGTGGAAAGAACTCACCATCTTTTGTGCAGCTTGCAAAGTCCACAAAACCACATGATAGCTTATTTTCTCCAAATAATTCTTAGGTAAAGTTTAATCTGAAGTCAACTACATCAAGTGCTTAGATCAACTACCTCTATAATGCAGACTGCCAATTTATTAACGGAACATGAGGGAAGGTCAATACAAAATTTCCTATTTACATAGTACTCTATTGTCTATGAAGTACTTTTTCATTGAATCTCACATTGAAATCTCACAATAGCAGAGTGAAAAAGGCAGGCCAAATATAATTATCCCAGATTTCCAAATCAAAACATTGAGGCCCAATAAGACCAAATGACTTAATGAAGTCCTACCTTCTAACCGCAGGCCCTGTGTGCTGGCCACCAAACCTTTCAGCTCCCTTCACTGGTGCTGCCTGGTCTTTAATTATGAAGGAGTAACACTTTTTGAGAAGAGAAAAATATGCTAGGGTAGCCAAGGTAGAGCAAAGAAGGATCAGGTCAGGACAGCAGTGATATATTGGGGAAGTGACCGGCAGTGACCTTCTTCTTGAAAGAATGTGCTTGAGGTTAAGTTCGGGTGCTCATGTGGGCTCTATTAAACCTTTGTGGACAGAGTGGAGGTGGTGTTTGTTCTGAAGTCCCCATCATACCAGAACTCATGTGAACGCATGCTCTGTCTCATACCCACACCCTTTTTTATTGTCTCTTAAAGATGCCCAAGGGGGAACAGGAGGGATGGCAGAGAAAGGTTTCTCTTAACTTTGGAAGGGCCTCAGTACCAGCTGTGTCTGAAGGTGTAAACACACTAAATTAAACAAAAACTAAGAGAGGGCAAGAGAAAAGGAGCAAGTGAATCAAGTCTTCTCTTCTGTTTACAGTCCTTCCTGGCAAATATTTTGTTACGAATGAAAGATCCATTCATGAAGCCCTATCTCCCAATTAGGCAGGCACTGTGATCACGCTCTGTGGCAGAAGCCCCTTAGATCAGGCCAGATCCCCTAAGACAGGAAGCACTTTATGCTAGCATCCCAAAGTAAACAGTGTCCCACACAGGGACACAGAGCCGTAATGGTGGGGGCATGGGGATGGGGGTACACTATGCTCCTCTACAAGTGAGATTACACAGGAAAATCCAGAGTAGAATGAATAGTTCAAAACAGCAGTCCCAATAGCATAAGGAAAGTGAGTGAATGAAAGGAAGTAAATATTAAGTTGAGCATTCGTTGTGGACCAAGTAGTAGGCCAGGCAGACTCACTATCTCACTTAATAAGAGTCAACACCCTGTTTGGCACATATTATTCACAGTAAGGCTCAGGGAGGGGAAGAAACCTTGCTAGACAGAAATGCCCAAGTAGTGGCAATGAGATTTGCACTGAGGTTGCAACGATTCCAAAGATTCTGCTTGGTCCTTTTATAGTTTCCTGATGATTTCCTAAGTTTATGAGTCTAACCCTCAGCACAACGTGATGTAAAGAAAACATGTGTTTTGTTCCCAGCTCAGACCTCTTCTGCCATATGGAGGCATCAGATGAGATGCTTTCTAAGGAACATTTCAGATTAGAAATGCTCTAATGCTGTGGAACTTGAGGGGCTTTTGCACCTATATGTAGCAAGATAACTCATTTAGAGGACGTACTCCACAGCATACCAGTTCACCCCAGGTCACCCTCCTTGGATACCCTTGCCTTTATGAACAGCCTTACTTCAATGGGCTTCAGTTGCCTCATTTGAACAAACTGAGACAACAAAGAACCTGCCTTAACTAACTCACAAATTTGTAGGAAGTGTCACATGAGTTTTAGAACTTTGCATACAAAGATTTATTTTGCAAATATTATTAGCACTCCTGTTCCTCCTCCAAGGCATAGCTTGTAGAGTTCTTAGTCATTCACTGAAAGCCAGAAGTGTGTCAATATGTTCTAGAACATGAGGGGTAGTTTTGTCTAAGGTACCAGGCGACCAATCGAGGTTCTGATAGTCATCCTTGGCCAACCTTCTCCGTGAATCCTGAAGGAACATGGAGGGAAGCATGACACTAGGGAACAAGGGTTAATGACTGAAGTTATAACATTATATATCCACAGCATAATGCCTTCTCGTATCAGCAATATTATTCCTCCCGGACAATAATCCTCTGATACAGGGAAAGAAGATTTGCTCCACGTTACAGGTGAGAAAATACCTATAGTGTTAAAATAAAAAGACACTTGGGGAATGATTTAGTTTTACTTTTTTGCTTAAATTTAGGAAAACTGAAACCCAAGTTTTGGGAGATATGGGCAAAATATAACCTATAAAAATAAATTCAACACTCAACATCTACCTAATTGTTAGAAACGTGTGTTTTTTCTTCCTGAAAATTTTGTTTAGATCTACATTCATTTTTTTGGTCTAAATTATTTAAATACTTTTTTTGGGGGAAAATTCCTTTCTTTTTTTTCTTTTTCTTTTTTTTCCCTTTTCTTTGTTGTTGTTATTGTTCAAGGAATAGTACTTGACATTCGGGGCAAAGTGAACTATATAATCCTCTCAGGGTAAAAAAGCGTACAACAAATTTATTCTAAATATACTAACTGTTTATAAATATTTTCCTATGAGCAAGGAAAGAAAAGCTCAGTAGTTTTCTCTAAACCTGCCCTCAGTTACAAAGGGCCACATCGCAAAACTGATGTTAGAGAGAAGGGATTCAGATTCCTAAACAGTATAAGTTATTATTGGACACCTATCATCTAATAAAACGTGACAGTATACTCCATTGCTGAGCCCACACTGCAAAGACATCTGATTTTGAGCCATGCGTTTCTTAACAGGGATGAAGGCAATAACCTGAATACAGATGGTTCTTAAAACCATACTAATGACAAATTGTTTAAAGACTGATGATGGCCACCCAGATGAAGAGAGTGTTGAAGGCATCTGCAAGTATTGTCTTCAATATACTAAAAGAAAACCAAGCAGACAGGGATGTCTGTTCCTTTCCTTCTTTGTACCCCACACCAGGCTACAGCCACATAGGAACAGAACTTTCCAACAAATATAAGGTTTAGAAGAACTGGTTGTCCTTTTGTTGAGTTCATTAATCTCAGTCATAATCAGTTTTATGTCATCCATCACTCAAAAGCATAGCATTTCCTCCCAATTGTTGATCCCTTGAGTCAAAAACACCATAAAGCCATGTAACGAGCCTCACAGATGAAGCCAACATATCCCGAATCCTTACTATTAAAGGTTAATCTCGTAAAGGGAGACCTTACCAAACACTGCATGAGGACACTTATTCCATTTCTTAGTCTGGCACTGTGTGTGGCTGCAGGAAAGTTGTTGACTACTAAACGTTAACCAAACATCCCATTTTTAGAAGAATATTTCGCTCCATCTTTATAGTGTCTGGACTTGTAACTACCCATTTCTTGAACATTAAGCTGAGCCACACAAGAAAATTACTATAGTGATAGTATTTCCAGGGCACACTGAGTCACTGTGCAATGTCTAAAATTGGAAATAAATAATTGGTGAGGATTTGTTGGGACAATGAGAAGGAGGGTACTCCAATCTTGGTGTTCTGTAGCAAGCCTCTGGGTTTAACATGGGGAAAATGCTCGTCCCCCACCAAAAGTGGGTTGTTAGCTTTTTTCTCTCTCTCTTTTTTTTTCATAAATACTTCAAGCTTAGGAATAAGAAAGTAAGAGTGGGCAAAGGCCAGTATCACCAACAATTATCCAGCTTAACTGCTCTAAAAGCAAGGATGCGGTTTGCTTCTGATGGTAATAGGCCTCTCTGGGATAATGAATGATCAGAGCCACTCCACCTAGCAACCAGCCAGGAGAGAGTCCAAGCATCAAAGACATCTAGATTCAAATCCCAGACCACACAGAAAGAAAGGGGTTTCTATCAGAACAAGCCAAGTGTCACAGCTATTGTGGGAGGTTGCCCGGTCCCCACGTGAATGAACACAAGTGTTGTGTCTGTACTTCGCGTCCATCTGAAACCTTCTTTGGCTGCCAACTTTATCTCAAAGGGGAAAAAAAAAAAAAAAAAGAAGAAGAAGAAAAAGAAAAGCAAACAACCCCAACAGATTACAGAGGCGATGGTAATATACCTGTCTTCGTTGTGACCAACACTATTTTGATCAAACCTAAGCTCCTTTTAAGATCGCTCTCCAACAAATATTTCTCTATAATTTTGATCTTTTCATAGGTGAAAAGAAAGGAAAGGATGAAAGAAACAAACAAAACTCAAACTACTATTTACTCTCCCAGCAGACCAGCATGGTGTAAACAAAAATAATAGTTACACTCCTGGGTTCTGAACCTTCACTGTGCCGCTGCGGAAAATAATTTTAATGGCGAACCAGGGAGTCTTGCAAAACACATATGAAGCCATAATAAAATGGGACACTTATCCTGCTGCTCCGATTAGGCCACTTCCATTCAATAGTTGTAACTAATGACTTGTTTTTCCTCCGGTATTAGGGGCCCTATTACTCTGCTAAACATAACATACCTCATTTTGTTTTCCTAGTTATGCTTGTCCCTTTCGCTGATGACTGCAATTCAATATTTATGAAATCTCATAAAAATAATATATAATCCTCTCTGTAACCCCCTCCCAAATTGTATAAAATTATTCAGAGGACAATAGATTGATGTACCCTCCAATGCACGTGTCCTTTTCTCTAACCACTTCTATGTCAGTCTCTCTTGAGCGCGCGCTCTCTCTCTCTCTCTCTTTCTCTCTCTGGCTAGAGAACACACTGTACTTTGGAGATAATTGACTGTGGAATATGATGATGTTTATTCAAAAACAGGTCACACAGACTGCAATTTCAGAGTCTTCCTTTATCCTGCTCACTTAGTTTCATCCAAGGGAAATGCATAACACTGTTTCCTGCAAATCAGAATGTGCAGTCTTAATTACTTCTTTAGATTTAACCTACTGAGAAAAATCCACTGCAAATGTACCCTCCCCTCCCTGGAGACTGGCGACGTTCAGAAAACCAACTTCAGATTACTCATTTAGAACAAACTGGGATGAGCTAGAGTGTGCACTCATATCATCTTAACAGTATGTTCTCCTGTTGCGAAAAGAGCACATTATGGCATTAGACTTTGTTTTCTCAGGAATAACACAAGTGGACAGTAATTACTGGGTGAGAAGTTGTGGCTGGAAGGAAAAAAAAAAAGAGGAAAAACCTCTGGCTATGAATAATCTCTGCCATGATATAGACATGAAGTCCTGTCTTTGACCTGAGGTTACAGCTTTTTCTCCAGTCTGCTGCCAGTTACTGTCATTCTGGCTGATTCAAGAAAAAAATGGAGTTGTCCAAAAGAAATACAGGGTAAGGCTATGAGAACTCTGCCACTGGAAGTGTGCACACTAAATCACCTATGCTGGATAAGACATATACATATTCAATGGGTTGGATTTTCACTCTTTAAAGTGAACTGAATGGGATGTCATTAGCGATCTAGTTCTCAATCTGTAATACCATTCAGCTTTCATTGCAAATATCTAGGCCAGACACTGAGACACTGGATGGAGCATGTGACTAGTGGCATATTATTTCCGAAAAAACAAAACCCCAACAAACAAACAAACAAAAACAAACAACAAAAAAACCCTATCGCTTTCAAGCCACTTCTCAACATAGTCTAACATAAGCCTGTGTTTAGGGCAGATAACAATCAGAGTGATCTCATTTCACTGGAGTCATTTAATAAATGTTAGCTGTGTACTGGCTAGGTGCTCAGAAACATGCTAGGTAATGAGATCTAAACCTGGAGTTTGGCTAAAAGAAGTTAAGGACTATCTACTCGTCCATCATTCGACATATCACTATTGATATTACCATGGTATGGTACTTACAATAGTTCTTGATTAATTTGTGACTTAATATTAAGCAGGGAGATTTCATAGGCTCCTTAGACCCTTATAAAAAAGTAGTCCAATCTCCCATTTTAAAAAACTGAGGAAAAGAGAGAGAGACAGTATATATAAAATCATTTATGGATTCTTATCTCGAACTAGAGCCCAGGACTCTCAATCGGGCATAGTTCTCTTTCCTGTATACTATACCATTTCCTTTTTTATCAGCTTGGTCACCTACAACAGTGCACTCAAATTAGATATGAAAATTCACACAATAAACACGTATGGAGCGTTTACTGGGGTATTTAAGAGATTCTAGATTAAGGAATACATTTTCATTATTTCAGCTCAAGTATGCATCACCTGTCCATCCTCCAAAACATCTTCTCATTCCTCATTATCTCACTTTACAAAAAAGAGAACTAGATTCTGCTAGATGAGAAATGGTCTCTGGGATGTTGATTTATCGAGGCAGTTCCCTACATACATGAAGTGGAGCTCCATAGAGATTCAAGCAGTGCTGTGGGTATTTCCCTCTTATGCAAATAAATATTCAGCTCTCACGCAGCTCAGAATGTCCTCTCTAAGCATGTCATAATAATCTGGCAAAGGCTGTTCTCACAATATTTGTGGGGGGACTAGGGCCAAACATACTGGTAACCTCTTAAGAACAAGCTGCTTTGTAGGATTTATGCTCCACAATTCAAATAAGAGGGACTTAGAACGACATCGAAACTGTGTTTGTCTAGGTGCAACTGGAAGCTTTCTAAACTGCCCCTACTGGTGGCCTAAGCAACATTATCACGAAAAGGAAACCTTTCTAACGACCCAGAATGTGAGATTAGAGACGTCTGAAAGCTTAGAGAAGTCAGCTATCTATTCTATTTCCAGATACTTATGAAATTAGTATTGGACACAAAATACGTATTTTAAGCATAATGTTTCAACATGGAGTCCATCAAGTTTGTAACGAGGAGCAAGAATGATTTCAATGCAACTATAAATTCTTTGCTATATCCTGGGTTAGCGAGTTGGAGTGGTTGAGAAGAACCGAAACTGAAGGATGGGCCAGGAGATCTTGTTCTACTCCCTCTTCTATCTTTTACACCTAGGACCTTCAAAAAATAGTCCTAGGTCTTAGTTTCCTCACCTTTTTTCTCCCCTCACTGAAATCTTTGTGAGCAGGGACCGTATCTTTTCCAAGTCAGTATATGTAATAACTAGCATAGGGCCTGGCACATGGTAAGTGCCTAATAAATGTCTGGGTAATGAATGAGAAAAATAAGGGCTTAAACCAGATGTTATAAACAACAACAACAACAACAACAACTCTCTCTGTGCTAAAGTTGAGTTCCACCAAGAAAACATCAGGGTGATCACTTGAAAGTCTGAGACAAAGGATGAAGAAAAGAAAGTTTTGATTCTAGAATCTGAGGCACTAACCGCTTCCTCGTACTTTGTTTTTATTAAGGTTTATGTAACTGCACTTTACATGGAACATTTTCATTCAGCCTTTTATACAGATCCCCTTAAAATGCATGATGTGCTGAACTGCTACACTGAAGCAGGTGGTGCAGTTCTGTCTAATCAAGCAATGCCATTTACCTAATAGTTCTACGGCAGACAGAAAGCCATGTCTGGGACAAAACAAAATTTGAGATCAAGAAGTTAAAAGCCTTCAAATTAATTCTCACCACCAAAAGCAAAAGAGTAAAAAAGAAGAGCACTCTATTACTTCATATAACATATTGATGAAACATCAAAGATGGACCTATAATAATTTGAAGAATTACTATATGAATGATATACAGATATATTTTTCAATTACATCTCTGACATTTTATTCCTAAATATTGTGACTGTATCACCAGCCATTTGTCAGAAAAGTGATTGATTCTTTTCATTGGCATGTTCCTCTCACCCCACCAGATTTTATTTTAATATATTCAAGACATTAGAAGAAGTTATCTGGGAAAAAAATCACCATGGGGAGCAAAATTATTGAAGGTCTAAATGTGTTTGAGATGAGTGGGTTCATTCACTATAAATGGAAGAGTAGTCTTTCCTATTAGTAGTATAGTCTTTCCTATTATTATTCCTAAAAAGTCAGTATACAGATAGCCAGACAGTGATATTAATAGCACTCACAGGGCTGCCACTATTAAACCTTACAAACCAGTTATATCAGCAACTGATTTATCATTACCTATATACTCCTCAATCACAGTAAGAACAGTCATGGGAACCATGGCAAAATCAATGTAACATTTACGGAACACATTCTCTGTGCAAAGAATTGCGTTTCGACGGTGAAGTGGGAGGTAACTTGGCTGGGTTTTGTTTAGATTGGTGGTGCCTGTGTACAACTAATTATCTGGATATTTTGTATTTTATTACACAGTTCCTTGCCCTCAAGTGGCTCATAAACCGGGACATGGGTGACAAAATACCTCTTTCACAAAGATTAAACTAACCAGATTTACATGACTTGACAGAATCGTGCAATGACTGAACATTCAAATATCTTTGACTGGTTCTGTCACCAGGTCATATTGGATGATGCTGGGCCAACTACTTGCCTCAGATTGCATATGAATGAGACATTCTTCTTCCTCCGGGCCAAGGAAAAGATCAGAAAGAGGGTCACAGCTACACTGTCCTCTATGGGAGAAAGAAGAGTCACGGGAATAAACAAAATACAAATACAAATAGGGGATGAGGAAAAAAGACAGCAAAAGTAAATACTAAATTTGGGAGATAGTTGAGGAGAGGGGAAAAGGAGGAAATCAAAAGTGGAGTATCAACCTTGCTACCAAATATCACTGACATATAAATGCCCTTTGTCCTTGGATACTAATATTAAAACATGGGGTCTTAGTGAAAGGGTGGTCTCAAATCTGTTTCTGGTGATGTGAATAAAGCTAATAACTTAATTCTATCAGATGTTGTCACAGAAATTACTTATGGGATCCCAAAACATGATATGAGTGATCAGATATTCTGAACCTTGAGCCTTAAAAGAGACATGAAACTCTGAAGGACATTTCTCAAAAGCACTGAGAGATGGCCACCAAATCAGGGATCCCCTTTAGTTCATTTGTTTTGGCCATGTACCCAGTTAAACTTTCAAGCTTACAGGTACAGAAAATGTGTCGTAGAGGTACAGCCATACGCAGCACCAGCCCTTCTCTTTTCCCAGTATCACCAATCCTGATCCTAGTCATATTTTAGGCCAGATCAAATGCCACTTCCTCATATAGCCTTCCCTGAATGCTCAGTTCAATGTGCCCCCTGAATCATCTGGACAGCCAGCAGATTTCATCTTTAACAGCGTTGGTTATCCAAAACCTTATACCTGCATGGCAGACATCATCATATATGTCTGATGCTTCTTAACATGGGGTCTGAAATATGGTATGCACTAAAATAAATGTTTGAGGAAGAGAGAGGAAAGGAGGAAGGGAGGGAAAAAGGGAAGGGATAACTCTTTCTAAGCAAGTACCCGGAGTAGAAGAAATACTCAAATATGGACTGACAAAGATAGAAATGAAGCTTGAAGCCTCAGGGCCCCTCACTTGCTTTGGCCCCTCCTGAGGTCCTGAGAGGGGCCCAAGTAGTGTGTTCACTGCTCTCTCTCCACCCAGACTGCCCTCTGTTACACACTCATGTGGAGCAGTCTTAGAATGGTTTGGGGAATTTCGGGGTTTGGTTAGGGGAAGTTGGGTAGAGGATATATTTAGTTGAATATAGTGGGACACTACATTTACAGGGTTTGCAATAACTATGGTGTAGCTTAAACTATCAACCGTTACTGTGTGAGAATGACTTCCTAGAAATGCCCCTGGGCCCACTGCCCTCCTACATCTGGGACTCAGAGGTTTGGAGCCAGAATTCCTACGGCATGAATGTGTTCTACGGAACCCAGAAGATGGATTATGATGGTATGGGAGAGAAGCAGGGTGTGAAATGTATGGAGTCAAAAGATAAGTCAGTTGAATATTCTACCAATTATGAGATGTGTAAAAGTGTACACATAGGGACTACTCAGTGATGCAAAAGGAGATACCTTCTCTTAGCAGGAATGTGCTCAAGAATGAAAGCAACTAAAAATGCACCACTGGCTTGATTTTCTTTTGGATACAAATTTCCCAAAATAGAATTTATCACTGGATGAACTTGGACCAATAGTGCAAGTATTTTTGTAACAGCTTAAAAATAAAAGAAACTTAATAGCAGTTTCCCCTAATTTGATAATCATCTTAAGTTTTACAATGTTACCAATAGAACCTTGTGAAGATTGAAGAAAAATTTCCAAACTTTTAATAATAATAGTAATAATACATTTCTATACCATGCTAGAGGAAAGAGTGAAATTATCTTTCTAGCCTTTCAATAGAAACTATTACAAATTTAGGTTGCATGGAGAAGTGACCAGAGAGCGTGTACCCACAAAATGGAAGAAAAAAAAAATCACTGGGCACTTAATTAATAAACTAACTAAAAATATATTTTTCTGCATTTTGTGTTGCCCTATTTCACAGCTTTTGCATCAATTTAAAATGTGTTGCATTTGCTTTTCTCATTTGAAGGAAATACTCAGTTGGCATGATTGTTATTGGATGAATTACGCCCTACACCCAATATTCGTATGTTGAAGTACTAATCCCCAGTACCTCAGAATGTGACTGTATTTGAAGACAGATCCTTCAAAGAGACAATTAAGTTATGATGGTATCATTAAGTTGGGCCTAATCCAACATGACTGATGTCCTAATAAGAAGATACTGGGTACATATATACACAGAAGAAAGACCAAGCGGCAAGACAAGGAGAAGATGACCATCTATCGGCCAAGGAGAGAGACCTCAGAAGGAACCAGTGATCTCAGACTTTCAGTACCTTGATCTCAGACTTCTAGCCTTCAGAAATGTTCAGAAAATACATTTCTTTTGTTTAAGACATACAGTCTATGCACTTTGTTATGGCAGCCTTACCAAACAAATGCAACAATTTTCTCGTCATAATTTTGTAGAGGTCTCTCCAAAGATATAAGCTTCAAAGCTTTAGGTCCCCGAACATCTAACTATATCTACACACACACACACACACACACACACACACACACACACACACACACATCTCAATATTCACTATTGGGTATATTAACCAGAGTAGATAAGGCCAATACTATTTTGTCAGCGACCCTTACTTTTTATACATGTTTCTTTACAAACACTTTCCATCTTGAACAGTCATTTATATTGTAGTAACTACCAAATGGTTAATA
The DNA here is from genome assembly GCF_057876585.1 of Rhinolophus sinicus. Classification (NCBI taxonomy): domain Eukaryota; kingdom Metazoa; phylum Chordata; class Mammalia; order Chiroptera; family Rhinolophidae; genus Rhinolophus; species Rhinolophus sinicus. Next base: position 52,122,022 of record NC_142517.1, on the reverse strand, counting down.
GAACTGAGTCTTTTAAATAAAAGGTTTATCTGGCTCCTGAAATCTGTGTAACCTTATCATCTATAGAGTCACTGTCTACAGACCCTTTTGAGGTAGGTTACTGAAAAACACCTAGGTATCATTAGATAGCATTCCAAGTCTGTTATGCAGTGCCCTGTTTAATGAATACATTATTTTTCAATCTAAATATTTAGCAACTGCAAGGGAAATTCTGTAAATAGAAAAGCTGGGAATGGAGATTTTTTTTGTTTCTTCAGTATTTCATACTATGGATTTTATAGAAAAGAAACAAAGATTCTATGATTGGGGCAGACGGGTGGCTCAGTTGGTTAGAGCACAAGCTCTGGGCAACGGGGCTGCCAGTTCAATTCCCACATGGGCTAGCAAGCTGCGCCCTCCGCAACTAGAATGAAGTCAATGAGCTGCCGCTCAGCTCCCGGGTGGCCAGATGGCTCAGGTGGTTGGAGCGCGGTCTTTCAACAACAGAGTTGCTGGTTCCACTCCTCGACCCCCGCGAGGGATAGTGGGCTGCGCCCCCTGCAACTAAAATTGAACACAGCACCTTGAGCTGAGCTGCTGCTGAGTTCAAGATGGCTCATTTGGTTGGAGCGTGTCCTCTCAAACACAAGGTTGCCGGTTGGACTCCCGCAAGGGGGCTGCACCCCCTGCAACTAACAACGGCAACTGGACCTGGAGCTGAGCTGCGCCCTCCACAACTAAGACTGAAAGGACAACAACTTGAAGCTGAATGGCACCCTCCACAACTAGGATTGAAAGGACAACAACTCGACTTGGAAAAAGTCCCGGAAGTACACACTGTTCCCTGATAAAGTTCTGTTCCCCTTTCCCAATAAAATCTTAAAAAAAGAAGAAAAAAGATTCTATGATTTATGTGGTGGGAAAAATTGGGGAAGTGACTTGACTTCTCTGAAATTATAATCATCTGTAAAAAAAAAGATAATTATTCATTTTCTGCCTATCTCAACAAGTTTTGTGTGTTTTTTCTGAAGAGCAAATGCGACAATGAATGAAAAATTTTGTTGCATTTAAAATGGTCACTGTTATTTATAAAAGGTAATGATAAAGTAACTGTCAATGTAGACGCAGAATTATCCACGATATCCCAACTTTAGAAAATTGTGTTAAAATCCTAACTCTGCTGTGAGATCTTGGGTAGTCATTCTCTGGTTCTTAATTTCTTGTAAATGGACAAGATGGGTTCTTAGAAAAGCAAAGGTAACACAATTATTTCACCTCTGAATGAAATAATTCAGAAATAGAAACTTCTGCATAGAAATTATTCAGAAACTATGACTATTCAGAAACTATGACTTTTTTTCAGAGTCTATGAACTCGCCATCACTGAGCAAATTTGTTGTAATTATTATGTTCTGGGAGATTATTGGGAAAGTATGTTTTAATTTCTAGGACTTCTTTTTGACTTCATAATTCGTTAACACTCAAAAGAGAAAACTAGACTTCCATTTAAATAAGGAATATTAACATTAAGCATGGAAATAAGCATGGAAAAGGAGGATATAAAAAGGCAACCAAGGATTTCCTCACCTGATGACCTCCTGATTACAAAAAGGGTCCTTTGTAAATATGAGTCATGTAGTTAAAACATACACACACACACACACACACACACACACACACACACAAGAAAGAAAGCAGCAGCAGTACATTCGTGCTTCACTCCCTATTAATAGCCTGGTGCTAGAACTCATAGAATGCCACAGAAGGCTGAACAGTCCTGGGCTTCTCACGTGATCAGGTTCACACTTCCATGGTTCTCCAAATAAGGCTTTCCAAACAAACTTGGCCTAGGCTCACGGATTTGGCATTTCTCCTGCAGGAATGCAACTCGATGTTCTACCCAAAGGTTTAAAAAATGACAGTTTTGCACATTTATTAATTTATACAATCTTTTCTCAGGACAGGCTCATTTTGAAGCAATGGTAAATAGGGTTAGAAAATGGGAAATTTACTTTGCCTGACTCCAAACTTTGGATATAAACATGCTGGGTTTTACAGCTTATTTTAACATTTTATTTTTCCTTCCCTTTTTCTGACCAGGTCTTCCATGACAATGCAAATTATTCATGCAAATGTACAAAACAATGTTACTGCTAGCATTTGACAAGCAGGTCACATGCTTGGGTAAAATTATATTGTTTTTTAATAAAACTGGTCACTGTTGGCTTTGCTACAAGGCCTTCCTTCTCACTTGGAGACACTGTGCTGACACAGGACATTGGCTCTGAGGAGGTCTTCAGCTTCTCTTGCATCTCTTAGAGCTCGGTAGTACTTTCCTCTCTGAGATTCAAGGTCATTGGCTAGGTTCTCCTCTCTGACATTCTGCTTAGCTCCATTCCACAGCCCACCGATCACACCCCTCATGATGCCAGTTACTTCATAAGAGCCTGGCAACACAGAGCAACTGATGAAAATTCAGGAGTTTAAGTCCTCTATTAGAAAAATAATTAGAATGGTTTCCCAGTAGAAAACCTCCCAATAGCTTCATACAAAGAGGACGGATGCTCAGTAGCTTGGCATATGAGACCTGCTCAAGATCAGAAGAGAACAAGATTTAAGGTTTAAAGATGGATTGCTACACATCAGTAATGATTCTTTAAATATCCTTTTATAAAGAGGTAGTGTTGTATAATGGCTAAGAGCTGTGGTCTTGGGAAAGTAACCTAATTCCTCTCTATCAGTTTCCTACTCAGTAAAAAATCTGGATAGTAATAGTATTTTCTTTGTATACTTTTTGCCAGGATGAAATAAGTCAATACACATGAAAGCATCACAAGGAGAAATAATAACTTATCTTGGGTGATTTCTAGCATTCATACTTGAGAGCAGGCTTTAAAACGTCAGAACACATGGACATTTAACCACCATAACATTTTAAGTGTGAAGCTCCCCGTGAGCTTTGAATATGCTTCCTAAGGAAACATGGGCTCCCAGTAGTTAAGAATCACTATTGTAGAATAGACAACATTGGGTTAGGTATTACTTACCTACTAACTTTGGCCAGTAACAAAAAGTTATGTTAGGGTTTTCACTATGCTTGCTTGGCATTATGTTATCGCATGCAAAGATATGTGGTGAACCAGCGTTGAAATTGATCATATTTTGAGAGATAGATAGCTAGATAAGCCAATGCACAATGAAAGAATCGGAAAGGCATCAATTAATATTGAAATAAATCTAAATTAATGAAGATCTTTTGATTCCCCAGCTATTAGAAGCTCTGGACAATTCTATAATCTAACCCTGTGTACGTTCCCACCCCCCATTTCCATTGATTGAAGATCAGTACTGCTCACATCCTACATAAAGCCTTGCAAAATTGATCCACTCCACCTCTTCTGTAGATCATTAGAACTTTCTCAGGGCCTCTCATTTAGCACTGTGACAATTCCTGTTTTGTGTGAACAATTTGTCCATATGTATCTGATCGTGGAGGGACATGCTTTATTCTCTAAAAAAGTGGAGTGTTAGCTCTATTTCTTTTTGTATTAATACATCACACTGATGAATCAGAAGGTAAGAGCGGTCAGAGGCAAGTGTCATCAATAATACATATCTGATCTCTATTGGATTTGAAGTTTCTTGAGGATGATCTAAGTTTTAGTTGATTTTTGCATGTTCTTTGGCATTTAAAAAAATAGCATTAGACGGTATGTGTTAGTTATAGTTATGGAAAGTAAAATTTTAGCAGTATAGGACTATGTAGCAATATAGTAACACTGAATTATAATTATAACTGAAGCCATTCTACATTTTTTCTCTAAAAATAACCATGTAACTCATATATGATTGTCTGTGCTAATGAAATAAACCATGTAGCTAAACTACATACGTCCCTGTCGAGACAGAACTGTAAGTAGCTCATGAGCTGCACAGGAAGCCCTTAACATGTCCCAATACTGGTGCTGACAAGGCAGTCCCATCCTGATAATCACTGTGGGCCATTTATACAAAGAACCATTATGGAGACTGCAAAGGATTGCAGTACTTATTTCAAGGAAATGGATAAGCTGAAAAGGAAGGAGGGTGAAAGAAAATCAAGCTGAAGAGAAGCACATGTCAAGATGAGTGACACTTGGTGTGAAAGGAAGTCTTGGAGAACAGATGTCATCATTTGCCTTTTACTGATTACATTGCCACCAGGGGTGGAAACTGGGTGAGAAGACCAGCAGGATCCCTGGCTGCTTAATTCCTGTTAATATATTGATCCTGTCATAGAAACAGAAGTAGGTGAAACCTTCATCCTATGTTGACTGTGCCTTCCCCGATTTTAGAATACTCAGTGTTTGACTGCTCAGTGCAAAAAAAAAAAAAAATTTGTAGGTGTCATACTATATCGTTTTTGGCTAAGCAATTAAAATTTAAAGATTTTTAAAAAACATGTAACTCTAATTCATCCCCCAAACTCATTAAGTCTCAAACCATTATTGCTTCCATTACTGCTTGTCTTAGGAAAACTTCCCCTGTTACCTGTGAGAGAGCCAGTGCTGTGTCTTTGGTATTTTCACTTCTCATTCAACAATTACAGTCCTCCACTGCCCCTGGAGCTAGAGGTTGGGAGGGAGTCTTAAGTATAGAACTACAGGAATCTGGAGATACAGAGTCGATGCCAATAAAGTGGCCCATACTTGCATGTTTCTTAATATAAAATTTCTTCTTTTACAAATAAGAAAGTTCATAAGCCCATCTTTTCAATAGTTTTAAGGGAAATCACAGAAACACCAGAGCCTAACAAATCTTCCTACATCCAGTCCAATCTTACACAGTGGCTGAGATTATCTTAAAACACAACCAGACCCTATCACTCCCCTTGCTAAAAACATTCCAGTGGATTCCTATTTCACTCAGAATAAAGACAAACTCGTTACCACAGCACAGAAGATCTGGACCCTGCTTACCTCTCCCACCTCATTTTATCCCATTCTCTTCCACAGACTATGTTCCATCCATCCTAGTTTTCTTTCTATTCCTGTAAACGCCAAGCTCAAAAGACTTATCCTTGCTGTCCTCTGCCTGGAGTATTCTTTACCAGGTCTTGGAAGACCTGGCTCCTCCACGTTATTCAGGTTTTGGCTCAAATGCCATCTCTTCAATGACTTTCCTGAGACGGCTACCTAAATCAGCCACTCTCTATGCCAATAGTAAAATTCCTCATTTTATTTGGAGCAAGTATCACTACCTATGTCTTACTGCTTCTCCTTTGAAAACACTATTAGAATATAAGCTTTAAGAGGGAAACAATCTTATCCTGTTTCTGACTCTAACCCCCAACACCAAAAAAATTGGCGTTGCATAATTTTTTAATGAACTAGTTAACAAATGAAGCCACGTTTGTACCCAATAAAACTGACCATGTTTGCCTTAACATTTAACTTTGTTTATATTTACGAAAGTTTATAAAATTCTAAGTTTCTGGACTGGGTGAACTAAATGTCTTCAAGACTCAGTTTTTATTTGCAAAATGAAAATAACAACACTTTGAAAGTGTTACTGAGAAGACTGCATGAGCTAATCCATAGAAAGTGTTCAGTACAATACCTGATACAAATGTTAAATCAATATTAGCAGCTGTTAATCCATACAGCTTTAACATATTTAACAAACCCATCTATCGCTTAGATTTTTAGTCCCCTCCTTTAGCCTAAGACCTTCAAAATATAATAATAGTCTCTCACATAGGTGTGGTATTTTATAATCAAAAAGTAACCCCACATTGGTCTTCACACACAACTTTCCTTGTAGTTTGAAACTCAAACTCAGATTTGATTTCAAATACCGTCTTTTTACCACATAACCATCAAAATAGACAACATATGGTGTTAAAAGGGGGGCTGGGAAACTAAGGTAGGGGACGGCATGGGTAATATAACATTTAGAAAAATCATGCATAAAGGTGGGATTAATATACCAGAGAATCTCGGGCCTTTGTGCCCTTTCCCACATAAGAGCAATTTGGATAAAAAGTCATTAGAGGGAATGATTCTGTGCTCAGCGCTTGTTCATTCATTTATTAGCACATCTTTCTGAACTTATTAGCTTGCCAAGCACTGTTTGCTACATAGCAGTTATCAAAACAGACAAATACCTCTGCTCTTGCACACATTCTAGGGAGCCAGAAACAAAGAACAACTGATTAAACTATGAAATACGTCCAGGGTGGTAAATATTACAGAGCAAATAAAGTACGTGTGGACAGGGACACTGACATAGGAGAGGTATCTTCGACAGGGAGGTCAGGGAAGATTTCTCCAAGTAACATCTGAGTCAAGTCCTACAGGAAGTGTGAGAAGAAGCCATGTGGCTATCTGGGGAAAAGCATTGCAGGCAGAGGGTACAGAAAACAAAGACCTTGAAATAGGAATGAGCCCGGATGTAGTGTGGTTGGAGCCAAGTGAAGGGGGGATCAGGATAGATGAGGTCAGAGAATTAATGGGTGGATAAATAGAGTCAGGCCTTGATTTTTTACCTAATTCTGAGGTGGGAAGCTGTTTTGAGCAGGAAAGTAAAATAATACGACTTGTATGGGATCACTCAGTGTTGAAAACAGGCCAAAATTGGACAAGGGTAGAAAGAGAGCATTGGGAGGCGGTTGTGATAACCCAGGCAAGATGGGATGCGGCTTGGACCGGAGTAATGGTCGTGGAGTTGGGGAGGAGGGATCTGATTTTCAATTTACTTCAAAGGTGAAGATGAGAGCATTTGCTGTGTGAGAAGAAGAGGGGTGTCAAGAATTGGCAAGTCTATAGATAGAGAAAGTAGATTAGTGGTTATCAAGGGCTGGAGGGTTGGAGGGAAATGAGCAGTGACTGCTAATGTACATAGGATTTCGTATTTTGGGATTTGAAAACCACACGCCTCTGCTGTACCTTTCCCACTCTACTGTTGTAGTGTGAAATAAGCAAGTGAGCATGGCTCTTTCAATAAAGCGTTACTTAAAGAACCAGGAGAAGGATAAGATTCAGCCCACAGACTGCAGTTTGCTGGACCCTAGTCCATATTCCCCAGCCTGCCTTCTTGAACTCTTTAGGTCTCTGCTGGTCACCAGCAATTTTTCTGCCTCTGCAGGGATCACAAGATTTAGCTGTCTCCTAGAGAGTTAACCTAACTAATTACTTTGTGTCCTGTGCATGGGCTGGATAGCAGGATTAAAAACAGGGATTCCTCTAATAAAAATTATGGTTATCTTATAGACACTCTATCCAAATTGTTGTTAAAGATTGCATGTATGCACCATGAAAAACAAGTAATAGCTAACAGATCCATAAAGAATACAACTGGCACACCTACACCCTCTTATCCTACCTTTTTCACAATAATCCCTAAAGGAACATCAAAAATCAACATGGTGTCTATGTTTAAGGACATAAAAACATACCAAATACTTACAAGGACTAAATAAAAGGGGACCTATTATCTTGAACTTAGATTTAGGGTACAGTTTCAACTTCTTGACTCTTGACAAAATGTTGAATAAATCTTTTACTATTTAACAAATAATGTTCAATATGCTATGTCCCAGAATTACAATTCTAAATTTTTTTTTTAAACTGCTGAGCTGAAGAAATATTTGATGTTTGGTTAACTGTACAATGATCTAATACATTTTTTTTTTTTTTTTTTTTTTTTACACAGAGAGCTATGAATGGAGGCAAGTGTCATGGAGTGGAAAAAACAGTGGGCTGGCAGTCAAAAGACTTCAGTTCTCATCCTCCCTCTGGCGTCCCTTATTGGTAGGAGACTAGGCAAGATGCCACCAGGCACATTATAGACCTTTCCTGGTATGTGAAAGTTTGGTAAGTTTTGTAAGAGGTAATAAAAATATTACAAATTGTTATTATATATTTCAAAATGTTATTTTAATTAAGAAACCTTCTGCAAAATAATAATAAATTGTAATTGTTTGTTCTGAAGAACATCACCGAATTCCAAGGATGGAACAGAACAAACACCACATAATTTGCTAACAGTATATCTAAATGTTGGGATCTCCATAGTCCAGACAATCAAAGAGCTAAAACAACACATAAGTGTTTATTTCTAGGACAATGGCACTTTTGGAAAGTCAAGTATTTGACTTTCACTATGGGATACTTCCTAATACACTGTGTGCAAAATCTTCCAAAGTTTGTATAGTCATCATTAATCATGATTCATCAATAATAGTCAGGCTTTGTTTTCTGGAGAAGAGAACAACTACAGTCTATCCTATGAAACAGGACAGTTTGAGTGTTTGTAGCGGGCCAAGAAGGAAATGAGATTCTTACAGGGACATATCAGTGAGCTGGGTAGTTGTTTTGCTGTAGAATTGAAGTAAAACAAAACAAACGCAAAACACTGGTAATCTGAAGTTGAATTCTCTCACTCTATAAACACAAAAAATGACATTTTACTAGAATCATTTGTTTAAATGATTTATTATTTTCCAGGAAAGTTAGATACCTAAGATATTTTAAATATATAAATCTATTAGATATTTATTAGATAAATATCTAAATCTATTAGAAAATGATTAGATGAGTAAAATGAATAAATAATATTCACAGGCATTTTAGTGTACTAGGACATCCATCCTGATAGTAACCTTTAAAATCACAGAAAAAATTTATGGCCTGAGTCAAAATCATAGACCCTGAGAACTAGTCTTTTCACAGGAGCAACTGGTGAGACAAAACAAGGATCCTTAGAATGTTGGCCATTTTATATTATTAAGAGGCCTTACTAAGGCTAAGTGATAAGCTCTTTTTGGTAACAATTATTACACTTTTTACAAGTCCTATATTTTGATTTCATTGGGCTTAAAGCAATGTATAGAGGAACTATGATATAGAAATTGTGTTAGTTTTCTAATCAAATCTGCCACTTACTGATTGTATAATTCTTCAAGTCACTGTAACTCTTCAGGCCTCAGTTTTCTCATCTGTAAATCTGAGGGGTTCTAAACCTAATGATTTTGGCTGCAACTTCCATGCGTGACAGTTTCAATAGCTGGTCTAGAGAAATGGAGAGTAAAATAAGCGTTTACCATTTTGTTTTTCCAATGTACATCCTCCAAATTTGTAGGAAATTGTTTCTTCTTTAATCAAGAAGCCAATTTTCCAAACACAGAAAGTTGATGGATAGGCTCTTGTCCATAAAGGAAATATGCAATTGAATCAATATTCTTTTCCAGATGAAACAATATGGTAGAAAAGCCCAAGGAGTCTTTAAAAAGTCAATAAAACTATTAAATTTAACAAGTCATAAAATGCAAGGTCAACACACAAAAAATCAATTGCATTTCTATATACTAAAGGCAAACAATTGCAAATTGAGTTTAAAAATACTATTTACAATAGCATCCAAAATATAAAATGCTTAGGGATAATTTAACAACACATGTGCAAAACTACAATAAATTCTGGTGAGAAACTGATGAAGACAAATAAAATGAGAGATATACCATGCTCATGGGTTAGAAAACTAAATATTGTTAAGGTGTCAGCTTTTTTTCAAATTCATTATAGATTCAACAAAACCTCAATGAAAATCAAAACAAGGTATTTTGTGGAAATTGAGAAGCTGAGGCTAAAATTTATTTGGAAATGGGAAGGACTTAAAATAGTCAAACACTTTTGAAAGAACAAAGATGGAAAACGTACATTGCCTGATTTCAAAACCTACTATAAAAGTCAGTGATCAAGATAGCATTAGCCTGAGGATAGATATACAAATTAATGGAATAGAATAGAGTCCGGAGGGACCCACACATATATGATCAATTGATTTTTATAGAAGGTGCCTAGGTAATCCAATTGGAGGAAAGAGTCTTTTCAACAAATTTCCATGCTAGAAAAACTAGATATCCCAATGTGAAAAAAATGAACTCTGACCCTTAACTGAAGTGAATCATAATTCTAATTTGTTCTGTAAAACATCTAAAATAAAGCATAAACTGTGACCATGCAGAAGCAAACATATCTAAGGAAAGAAGAAGCACAAATTAGAGAAGAGAAGTAATCAATTGAACTTCATCAATATTAAAAACTTCTGCTCTTCAGAAAACAACATTAAGAAAATGGAAATGCAAGTCACAGACTGGGAAGAAATATTAGTGATGTATATATCTGAGGACCCTTGTTCAGAATATATACTGTATTCTTACAACTCTCAATATAAAGAAATGATCCAATTAAAAATGGGCCAATATATGATGATACTTCCCAAAAAAGATGTAAGAATGACCAATCGGGGATGAATAATAAGTGCTCTAAATCATTAGTCAAAATAAAAATATAAATATAAGCCACAGTAAGATGTAGCTATGCAACATGAAATAGCAGAAATTAAGAAGACTGACAATAGTAGTATTACCAGGATTGGAGAGCAACTGGACCTCTCAGACACTGGTGAGATCTGAGAGGTGAGTTGGTGAGATTGTAAAATGGTTCATTTAATAAAGCAGTTTGGCAATTCCTTATGATGTTAAATAGTTAACTCATGACCCAGAATTCCACTCCAAAGTATTTATCCAAGAGAAGAGAAAAAAACGAACAACAACAACAAAACTATGTCTGTACAAAGATATGTACCTGACTGTCCATAGCAGCTTCATTCACAACTCGGAATGGAAAAAAAAAAAAATGCCTCAAAACAAGTGAATGGAAAAACAAAATGCAGTATACCCATGTAATGGAACATTGCTTAGCAATAAAAATGAATGAACTATTGGTGCATTGAGATGAATCTCAAAAAATTATAGTGAGTAAAAGAAGCCCACACACCAGAGTGCATACTGTATGAGTCTATGTATGTGGAATTCTAGAAAGGGTCAAAACGATCAATGTTAGAAAGCAGAATGGTTTCCAGAGGCTGAGGGTAAAGGGCACTGACCACAACAGAACACAAGGGAGCTCTGCGGTGTAGGTGAAACATTCTCTGTTTTGACTGTGATGGTGGTTGCATACCGTATTTCCCCGAAAATAAGACCTAGCTGGACAATCAGCTCTAATGCATATTTTGGAGCAAAAATTAATATAAGACCCGGTCTCATATCATATCATATCATATCATATCATATCATATCATATCATATCATATTATATCATATCAAATCATATTAGATAAGACTCGGTCTTATAGTAAAATAAGACCGGGTCTTAATTTTTGCTCCAAAAGATGCATTAGAGCTGATTGTCCAGCTAAGTCTTATTTTTGGGGAAACATGGTAGGTGCAAACATTTGTCAAAAGTTCCCTGCCTTATGCATTTAAAATGGACATATGCTATTGTGTGTAAATTAAACATCAAAAGTTGATTAGATTAACGAATATGTTTAAACAGATTCTGTGGACATTTGGCAAGTGCCGAAAGTAAAAAGGACTCTGTGTACATAACAGCATATACTCAAACACATGTAACCCAGAAGGAAAGTAAAGTGTCAGTGCAACAGTGAACCTGAGAAATTAGCTACTGTGGATACTGAGTTGCTGATGAGACAGCGCTTGTGTTATTGAGGTCACTTAAGCTGATTTGGCGAAGTAGGTTTCGGTTTTGGCATTTTGCTGCACAGCTTGCTAAGTGCTAAAGCAGGGCTTACTCCTTATTTTAGAAGGACATAGGGAGTTTCTTCAAGCCTCTTCATTAAATAAGAATGAATTATGCACGGTGTTAGTTACTCTGGGGAAAACAGAGTTCTTTAGGTACGATCTCTATCCCTTAAAACTCCCGTGTCTAATATACACTGGGGCATAAGTGGTAGAAGACAGGTATATCTAGTATAATAAGAGAGTGATAACTTATGCAAGAAAAGGTGAAAGCATGTACAACTCAATTTTAGGAAGAAGAAAGAGAAGGCTTCACAAGAGAGATTAACACTTTAGTTTGGTCTGCAAGTATTTTATTTATTTGGGGGAGGTCTGGGGAGGCGTTCCAGGAGGAAAGAGTTCCACGATCAAAGCTATAGAGGTGAGAGATAACTAGGGATATAATACATTTCAGCTGGAAGCCTGATGTTTAAAGCGGGACGATAAAGCTGGAAATCCAGGCTGGGGTTTCAATTCATTCCTTAAGTGGCTGGGAAAATCTAAAGGTTTTTTAAAGCAGCAATTCACGACAAGGGCAAAGCGTTATGGTATAAAGATTAATCTGGTAGTATGTTCAGCAGGAACAGGTGTGGAGAGATTACAGGTGGAGATACCCATTCACTGGCCAATTCAATGGCTCAGGTGAGAAATGAGAATTGAACTAGGAAGGCAACAGTGGGGATTTTTGGTTAAGAAAACATATCTGCGATACTGTGAAGTCAGAAAGAATTTTGGGACAAATTATGTATGGGTGATGGGAAAGAGGAAGTATAGCCCCAAGGCCCCAAGCCCGGGTGCCTGGCAGGGACTTAACGGGTGCTTCCCCTCCAACTACTGATCTCCTGACACTGCACTACAACTGCCTGAGACCACTTACATGGCTGTCTGAGATGTGGGCCACAGCGGAGCCATGCTGATGTGGCTCTCTCACCATCCAAACACCAATACATGCCACCATGGTTTTCCATGAGGAAAGCATGAGGACAGTCTTTGGAAGCCCCAACTTGGAGTCATAGCTCTTCCATGAATTTGACATATGATCTTAATTGAGTGACTCTCATTACTGAGTTTTGAACCCTCATCAGTAAGAGAGACAAAACCCTCTGTGCTTAATGTGCATGGATTTTGTGAGGTCCACAAAGTACTTTAGAAACTGAAAAGCCCTGTACAAAGGGAATTACTAGTAGTATAGTCACTGGTGTCCTCAAGCATTCTCATCTGCACACATACTCAGGTATTAGCAACTTTTCTGAGGCACAGGTACATATCCAACCCTCTCCTGACCCTAACATCAATTCTGTTTTGGTTTCTTTTTTACTTCTTTTTACCTCTAATCCTGGAATTGAGAGATATTTAGCACAGGGATTTCCATAAAGATAGTTCTCCCAAATGCCACCAAGTCTTTGTAGCACATCCAATCTATATGACTTCCTCTTTTCCACAATAAAAAAAAACCACAAGCATTTGGATGTTACTTGAATGTTTGAAATTCTACCATATCAACATTCTCAAATATATATTTTTAATCTTAAATAAATTACAGGTTTTACACACCCTTCAACACTGACTCCAGCATTTCATTACCTTAGCTCTCTTCTCTGACCCATCAAATATCCCCAGATTCAAAACTAAATGAAGAGAGGGATCTGTTCTAACTCTGAAAGACCTAACAAAAACTTTGTATTAGGTTTATTGAAAGGTAGTTTGTTGTTCTCCAAGGTCTCAGGTTCGTGAAGGATTTTTCAAGGAGATTAAATAATAGATGACTTTAGAATTTAACCTAATCCCCACAATATGTGAGCCTCCACAACTTACCTGGGATGCAGAGCACCAGCGCCACTCACACAGCACAGGGCAAATAGCCGTCTTGTTAAGAGACCTGAGGCTGACGTAGATTAGGTTTATGGCAAAGAAATGGGCGCTAGAGCTGCCCTGCCCCGGTGGACCTGAGAGTGATGACTGGCCTCCAGGTTCTGTCTCTGGGATTTTCACGCTAACTCATCTTATCTGAGAATCGGAGAAATCACACATCCTACCTCACAGGGAGGTGAATATAATGCTCAGAACAAGAGTTCTGTGAACTCACTACACAGTGACATACAGACTTAGCTTTTATAAAACAGCAAAAAGAAAAGATTCCACTGTGTCTTTAAAAGGACTTCCAGTGAGAAGGGAACATTTCTCCCATATAAAGACTTGCTTATCACAATATTTTGCGAGGAACTCAGCTCAGATGGTACAGGAAACACATTATGGTCTACTGTGGCATGCAAATTCACTGCTCAGCACACTATGGGAACACAGATATAATCACAATCCCCCAAGCCTTGGACGTTCTGATTTTGTCTCCTTTTCTTCATTCTCTTCTTCATTCTTTAATTATTTTTCCTTTTTTTCCCTCTTCTTTCTTTCCTTCTACTTTCTCCTTCCCTTCCTTTCCCTTTTCTTCTAAACTGTGCTATGATGTAGGAAAATCAAAGCAACTCATCTCAAATACAAGGGATATTTAGCTCATTTAAAAAAAAAAAATTCCTTAATGGGTTAAATGCCAAATTCTTCAGAATGTCTCACTGTAACAAAAGGTAATTGTTTGAAGGCATGAAGGTAAGTTTTCCATCAGTGACTGAAAAATTAGAAATAAAGGAAAGCCAGTGAAAAACTGAATAGTCCTCACTTGGCAATTATTCAGCCCTTGGAAATTTCCAAGCCCTTTGCAATCATTAATTAATTAGTGACGATGACGTGCCACTTTACTAAGGCTAGAAGCGTGACATAAAGAGGTCTAGAGGATTTCCTCAAGCTGAAAGAGGAATGTCATGGGAAGAACTGGGATTGGACGTAGGAGCTCATTTCTCAAGCCAGGAGTCACATCACTAAGCCAAGCAGAGTCAATACTGGGACAATAAGGTCCTCTGTGCACAGGTGCAATTGAATACAGCAGTGTTCTGCTCAAAGACCAACTGGGAAAGAGCCCATCCCTTCATCCAATGCCCCCACAACACACTCAGAATGTATCTGTAGCTTCATCAGTCTCTTTCCCCTTCCCCAAAACATAGACAGATGGCTAAATATCAACCTCTATCCACTCTCCTTAATAATTGCAGAGAAAAGTACATGATTTGATTTTCATTTTTAAAATGTACAATGTGATGTTAAAACACATGACACTGTTGAAAAACAAATATTCCACAATTTTTTTTTTTAAATGATGAAATTCACTGGTATCCAGAATCTGTAATAATGTAATAGATCATCCTGAATAACTACCTTACAACAATAAGAAGGCAAATAAAATTCCATGATTTCTGGGGAGTGGTTAATACAAGTTCATTCCAGCACCCTGAGTAAGTTGGTGCAGACAGACCCAATGCCAGTAGTGTGGCAACACTCAACTCCTTAGATCCAGGTCTTGCACTGGGTGTGGGTTCTTTTCCTACACCACTGGATTGGTTCCAAATGTTGAATGGAGAGGGGCTGTCCGGAGGGGTCAGTGACACGATGGGGAAACAGGAAACTCAAAGACTGGCTCAGTCCTTCTGACCAGATTAAGCCCTCCTCCTAGACATACTTTTGCTCTGTCTCGTGTCTGTTTCCCCAAATGAGGTGATAGGAGTCTTAAACAACTTAGGGCATCTCTTCCCATTAGGCCCATCACTCAGCCATCCTATCAGTTACGCTGCTTTGGATGAGGCAAAACTACTCACCTATTTGAGCTTAAATGTTAATGGCAATTATCCCAACCTACACTTTAATCTTCCATAGGGGAATCTGCTGCAGTTGCACCAAAGTGAGGTGAAGTTGAATAATCCAATTTTTTCTGAACTTGTTGCTTTGGGGGCCAGGAAAGACTAATGCAAATATACTGTAATGTTAACAAAGGGCAAGGCTACCCGAATTGGCTATTTCAGACAAACTTTATTTAAAAAAACAAACAAAAAACAAACAAACTTACTAACATTTATTTTTCTTCATAGATTTTAGAAAGGAAGGCTTTCCGAGAGCAATGTTTTAAAAACACTTAACATTTTAACTTGGAAACTTTATGTTGGAAAATGATCACGGCTGGGCCACTTTTATATAATGGGCATTCATAAGAGTTCCTTTCCTGTAAGGAACCTAAACTTCATTTTGGAGCACCATTAAAAGAGCAGATGTTTTCATGTGAGAACAGTGGTTTAGTAGACACCCTACCTGGAAAGCAAGGACCTGACAGATTGATTTTTGTTACAATTTTGAAAATGTGAATGCGTATGTCTGGAAATTGACAATCTCAAATTGTGTAAGAGATCATATATATATATGCCTATATACATTTTCATTCTGTACTTCTAACTAATCCATCTCACCAAATTATCATACATCTTCTAACAAATCATTGGCTCTCCAATTTCTGATTTCTCACAGCTCTAACTGAAAGAAAGAGAGGGCTCTATCCCAACCCAATGGCTGGAAAGTAGCTTGGTTTCTCCATCTCACCCCTTCCAAGCAATTCTCCTGGGTTCCTTTTGTCACGGTGAGAAGGAACACCATCAGGCTGGTTCTAGTACTCAGGGAAAATCAAAGTTGTAGGTGAGTAGGTATGTGCAATATTATATCTTACCTATTCAAAGGAAGTTACAGAACACGTTGAATTAAAGAAAGACATACACGCTTACAATTAAATAAAAAAGGTAAGTGTCATAAAGATTTTTTTAATTGCCTAATAGGGTTAAAGGCTAGACGTAAGATTCTTCCTAGAAGATCAGTGAGGTGGATAACAAGGGGCAATAAACAAGTGCCATCATACTGCATCCCCTTCCCAAAGGAAACTAGACAAGGTGTCTGCATTACCTTATATCCCCTTGGCCTCACCTGTCTCTTGAGCCATTGGCCACTTGTTATGTCCCAACAGCCACTGTGGTACCAACTTTGCTTGAGTTCTGACCACTGGCACATGGGCCCAACCTGACAGCACATAGGCCCAACCTGATAGCAGCTCACCTCGTGTTTGCCCTGCATACCTGTCACCTCCATATCTGCAAATGCCCTGTCCCTGTGGGCAAGAGATGTTGCAGATCTATTTGGTACTCAAGTAAATGCAATGTCTAAGTGTGAGGACGTTTCTAATCCACAGAGAGAAGCTTGGACCAATAGGAGATAAGAGATGGAAGATAAATGATTTTTTCCTTTCTCCCTACATGAACAAATTGCCCTGAGCTGCTAGTTCATATGATCTTTTGGAAGACAATCTTTCAAAATCAAACTATTAGATGTACTTGGTACTAAACAGTAGCCATATCGATACTATAACCCCGTAACCCCAAGAGAATATCCCTATTTTCCGACTGCACTCATGCTTCCCTGGGATTATACTTTCTAATGAAACAACAATAGCACATACATTTTTGCCTCAGGCTCTGCATTCTGTGGAAGGCAGGTAAGACAGGTAACCATTTATTCCCATCACTACGTTAATGAGTTTCTTACCTTTGGTTGCAGTGGTGGTGCACAGGGGGCTGGAACAGGATCTGTGATATAGGTCTTCTTGGGACCAGCGACTGGATACATCCCAGTAGGGTTGTGGCTCCCTGTTCCAGAGGGAGCGTATCCTTGTTCCCGCTTCCAGGTATTGGGGTGACCTTGCTGACCATAGGCAGGATCCGAGTCATGTTTGCCCCCATAGGCAGGCCCTGCTGGGCAATAGGCTTCATAATAGCGTCCTTGGTTGGGGCCATACCCATACCCAGGCTCAGGCTGAAGTCCTGGTGGTGGAATATATGTATAATCCATGCCTCCTCGTGTTGAAGGAGGTGGACACTGCCCTGAAATAGGAACTGGTTGAGGGTTATAGCCCTGCGGCCCTGGCCCTGGGCCATAAAATTGTCCTGGTGAAGGAGCAGCCATGTAATGAGAGCTGGGCTGGGCCGACTTCACTTGCACGTTGAAGGTAGGCCTTGAAGGGGTGGATGCTGTAGTGTAGGAGGCTGGCACTGGCTGAGGCTGGGGTTTTAGTGTTCCAATTGGAGCCACAGGGATGGGTCCAGCCTGAGGTGCAGGCTGTGGTTTCAATGTAGACTTTTTGGTTGCTGTTAGAGGGGGTTGGTTTGGTATGACCATTCTCTTGTGTCCAGTGACAGGGGTAGAGACTGGAGGAGAGGCTGTTGCACTAGTAGAGCCCTAAAATGGGAGAGAGAGAAAGAGAGAGAGAGAGAGAGGAAAAAAAAACAACACAGAGATATTGTCAATGTAAAATAAAAAGAACAAATATTAAAAACTGCTAATTATTATTTTTGTATTAACTCCACAAAATACAGCATGGTTCCTGCCTTTTAGGAGATCACAGACTAACACAAAAATCAGTTGCATTTCTGTGTACTACAAATAAACAATCTGAAAAGGAAATAAAAAAAACAATTCCATTTACCATAACATCAAGAAAAATATGCTTAAGAATAAACTTAACCAAAGAGATAAAAGACGTATATACTGAAAAGTACAAAATGTTGCTGAAATAAATTAAAGAAGGCACAAATAAATACAAAGACATCCATGTTCATGGATTGGAACACTTTATTATGTATGGTTGGAACACTTTAATATAATTAAAATGTTAAGACTACCCAACGTGGTCTACAGACGTAATGCTATTCTTATCAAAACCGCAATGGTGCTTCTTTTGCAAAAACAGAAAAATACATCCTGAAATTCGTATGCAATCTCAAAGGACTCTGGCTAGTCCAAACAATCTTGAAAAATAAAAACAAAATTAGAGATTTCAAAATGCCCAATTTCAAAACTTATTAGACAACTACAATAATCAAAACAGTGTGTTAGTGGCATAAAGATAGACATATAGACCAATGGGATAGAATTCAGAGATGAACTCTTGAATACATGATTAATTGATTTTTTATGAAGGTGCACGACCATTTAATGGGGGAAATAACAGTCATTTCAACAAATGGTTCTGGGAAAACTGATGTCCACATGCAAAAGAATGAAGTTAGACCCTAACTTTACACCATATCCAAAACTAACCCCAAATTTTAGCCCTAAGTGTGACAGCACAAACTATAATACTCTTAGAAGAAAACAAAGGGGAAAAGCTTCATGATATTGGATTTTGAATTTTTTTTTTTATATAACATTGAAAGTACTAACAACTAAAAAAATAGATACATTGAACACTATGATCTCAACCAAACTACCCCAAAACAGGCATCATAATGCTAAAAGGAAGTACTAGAGAAAGAAAGCTAGAGGACTGGGCAAAGGGAAGAAAAAAAGGAAAGAGGGCTGTTGGGAGAAACAAATACACTGGCAAAACCAAAGACATGCCAAATTTTAGATCAAAGATTCCTGTCAATGGTTTGGTGGTTGCCAGAGGGTAAGGGGGGTGGAGGGTGGGAGAAGAGGGTAAGGGGGATCGAATATATGGTGATGGAAGGAGAACTGACTCTGGGTGATGAACACACAATGGGATTTATAGATGATGTAATACAGAATTGTACACCTGAAATCTATGTAATTTTACTAACAATTGTCACCTCAATAAATTTAATGAAAAAAAAAAAAAGATTCCTGTCAAAAGTGATTTACAGAAGATAACGCAAATGCAGACTCCTCTAACTTTTACATCTTCCTAATGTCTGTTGCATTTATTCGTTCAACTCAGAAAAACTTACTGAATGTCCTAATGACCCAAAGGTGAAAATACTTCCCTGCTGAACAATGGAAGGCTATAATTATGATGGGGGATAAGAAACATTTGTCCTCAGGCATTAGTCTATTTGGAATCTGCAAATACGCGAGTAAAACAACGTTTTAATTTTGCTTTTAGTTACTATGATTCAATTTGTTGATAAAACAAACAAGTAACCACACCCTAATTTTGTTGTTTATCAATTTCCATGCAAATTCTAGTAGGCATAGGAAGAAAAGATGTGAGACTTTATATTACCTGTGTCATTTACCCACACCACACCACAAGAGATAATATACAGATGGGACAGGCCCTGCTAGCAGCTTCCTCATCAGACCCACTCTTCTTCAGAACTCAAAGAATTTCAACTTAGTTCAGGGAAGCAATGTGCCCACTTAAAATACTTCCCTGGACTACTTTGCAGGTAGGAGTTACCATGTGACACAGTTCTTGTCAAAGAGATGTACGCTAAGCATTTTGGGTAAAACTAGGGCTCTCCTGACATAAGCACCAACCCTCCCTACTTTTCTTCTCTCCTGACTGGAATGTGAATGTGGGGCTATAAATGGTGCAGCGATCTTGCCCCCACTGTCATGTAAATATCTATTGATTCAGATATTTAGTTTTCCGGGAATAGCATTCTGATGATCTAGGTCGATCCAGAGATAAACATTAAAACATTTCCAGGGACATTTGGTTAGCATTTCACTTCCAGGGGTTGTCAACTAGAGAGGAAACCTCCTACGCATCAGGGAAAATTTAGAAATGAGTGGGGATATTTTTTATTGTTACAGTGACTAGGGGATGCTATTGTCACTGAATGGATTGGGGTGGGGGGGAGAAACATATCATTGTCAAACACAAGATGACAACAGTGACCCTACTGACACTGATATCTTCTGGAAACCAGATTGTGGAGTTTCCAGCTGCCAAGGAGGCTCCCTGGTCCTCTAAAGGATCTCTCCTCAACAACACTTTCTCCTTCCTGGTTCAAATAACTTCTCTCTCCCCTGGTCCCCTTGAGCCTAGAGGAGGTAACACCTCTGGCTCTGCTGGCTCCACATATTGCTCTGTCCCTACGGCTTCTCTAAATAAACCCAAATGGGCCTATGGACAGAATGCTTTTATAAAGTAACCCTTGACAGGAGCTAGTTTCAATGTGCTACCATTTTTTATGGGATCCTGAGTGTTACAGCTATCTTTTCCACATATAATTTGCTTCAATTGTAGATTCCTAGGGATTTTGCAATTCTAGATTTAGTCCTCTGTTAAGTTATAGGAGGCTGGTGAACAGTTATCTTTTTTTTTCTTCCTTTTATAATACTAGCCCTTTAGGGGGCAAACTTGCCATTTATATTGTAATTTAAGCAACCTGAATATTCTTGTGTTGGTGGAGTGAACTTTCCCTTCTGCTAGAAGGTCATCCCAATAGTGCCCGACAGAAAGAGATGCAGTTTCCTCATTAAGACATTTATTAAAATATACATCCTGAAGAAATTCTAATATAACTAATCAGTTAAGACCCTGACATTATACAGTAGAGAACAGCCAGAGCCTACAAAAAATATAAGGTCAGGTTTTTCTAGCCAACCATGTCAGTCTTGAAAAATGTCAGCCGCATAGATGGAATTGAATGAAAGAGAAGGAATAAAGCATTTCTTTTCTTTGATGACTCAAGATCAGCAGAAACCCAGAGTTCCTATTTGGAACACTTTAAAAACCTCACTATAAATGGAGACACTGACTGAGCAACTGGGCTAATGACAGGCATATCTCTGCTGCAGCTGTAAAGAAGGCTGCCCCCAAAACAGATGCCTCAAAAGTCACATGTTTTGAAAAGGAAAACCAATCACCTTCATAAAGTGAATGAGAAAGAATTAATGTCGACCTCACTCTCTAGAAACAGCTTTTTTTTCACAAGTATTTCTCTTTTTCTTTCTTGGTGAACACATACACACTCGCTCGCACTTGTAATCACACAATACATGTGTGCACGTGTGTGTATGCGTACACACACAGAGACACACACACACATTTTTAAACATCGCTAAAGCCTTTGAAGGCAGGCATCAGGGCACGATTTCAGGAGCCATTGCTTTCTTCTAGGAAATACCTCATTAGAACTCTCTTCTGGTGATGAGAAGGTTTCTCACAACTATATGAATTCTGCTGTGTATGTGCCGGCATGTTTATGAGTGTTTTCTATATCATAACTACACGTGTGAAAATAGCACATTAAGCTATATATTTTTTCCTTTGCAATTTTACATTCTTTACCTCATCGGAGGTGGAAGGGATAAAGAACAAGAATCATTTTAAAGCATATTTATTTATATTCTTCATGGTTAAAGAAAGCTATGGCAACTCTTTCCTGGCCCACATATTCAATTAAATACATAGTGAATGTGTTCTACTTACTGGATTAGTTGGAGTTTTTAAGTATGTATTTTTGGCATTTCATTTCTTTTTTAGTTTTTGCAGGAATGCTTGAAGTTTTAACATGATTTAACATTTTCATTTTGAAAATCAAGCATATTGAAAAATTACACTCATACAGACATGTGTGTGAGTATTTTTATGAGACTTGAGTCTATGTAACAGTATTTTTATGTGGTTACTTTTCTATTAATTATTCATTATTTTTCATGTAAAGCATTTTCAACATGTAAAGCTCTGTGAGCTACCTGGAAGGAGGATAGCATCCTAGGATGAACAGTGTGTGTCTCCCTGTCCCCCAGAGTTTATAGCCTGATAGAGGGGCTAATACATAATCAGTGACTGTTGAATGGACGCCTTGATTATCAGGCAGAATTGGCTGTGACCATGAGATAAGAACAGACAAGGGGCTGTAAGAGCACCTCTGTACTCACGTCTTTGAGCAGGTCCCCAAATTCCTTTTAGCCCAAGTCAAGATGACATCTTACATTCCTCTACCTCACTTACCTCTGCCCAACCATTCCCTGAACACAACTACACACACACACGATCTAATCTACTATGTCTCATATGTAACCTCTGACTATTTCTCCCATCCCTGCACTTTATTTGAGTCTTCCTTTGTCTCCTCGGATTCTGGTCCTCATTGTCACTTCCTCATCGTCACTTAGCATCAGCTCACCTCACTCCTCTCTCATCTCTCCTCCTCAGTACTGCCACAGTGATCTCTCTGACGCGAACAACTGATCGCTGATCCTTGCTGATCCAGATTTGGCAATGACTCTGCCTTGTGTTGACCTCTTTGCTTTTTCCCCCCCACATACTTTACGGGTATAAAGACTTTACAATCTAGCCCTTGCACTCCTGTCCAGCCCTCCTCCATGGCCCCCCACCGCCTCTGCCAACATTCACGGTAAGCACTCCAGCAATATTAACCTCCTGTAGAGACGGAAACACACTTATGCCTGTATTCATATCTGCCAGTCAGGACCTCCTTCTACAGTCTATGATCCATTCTATACAACTCTCTACCACATTTCTCTCCTGCTGCTCAAATATAGCCATCTTCTGCCTGGCAGTTTCCTGCTTATTCTTGAAGTCTCACATCAAATGGTGCCTCTTCTGTAATGTCTCTCTTGACTACCCCAAAAGGATTTTGAGGTTTTTTTCTATGGTCCTTCACTTATACTCCCAATAGGGTCAATACATACCTCCATTAAAATAATCCTATGATGTTTTAAGAATTCACCGGCATGTTTATAAGTTGGGAAGAAGTCAAACTGTAAGTTATAGCAAATCAAATTATCATGGTCTTAATCAGCGATACTTATATTTTGTAATAGAAATCCAGAGGTAGGCAGCCAAGAACTAATATGAATGCTCAACCGTGACGTTAGAAATTCAGGCTCTTTCTAGCATTCTGCGAGAAGGACTTTTCTAGTGTTTCTTCAAAATTGCTACTGATGACATTAGCTGACATATTGCTCAATGCCCAATGAATAGTGGTTTTCTTCATTTGACACAGGGCCTCTTCTCTTCTGTCTCTTCACTCTCTCCAGGACCATGCCCACAACTTGAAAAAGCTTCTGTTATGAAGACTCTCTTTTTTATCTCCAGAAGTCATCTGTACTCTGAATGCTAAGCCCAGATATTCAACTGTCTATTTCATGTGTGTACTTGGATGTCTCTTCAGCCTCCCCATGTGGGAAACTGGTCATCTTCCTTGGATCTACCTTTCATTCTTTTTGTCTGGTTTTCTCATCCAGGTAGTGCTCAAATGAAAACACTGGGAGTCTGTCTTGAGCCTCTCCCTCACATTTCATTCAAGTACTTAAATCCTGTTGATCCCATTCCCCAATAGCAAATTCTGTAAGTCTGAAATATGTCCACATTCCACTATTTCCACTGCTGCAACCTTATTCTGAAATACTACTACCTCTTACCAGGACTGCTCCAACATTATCCAAATAGGTATCCCGATGTCTACTCATGTTTGCCTCAGTGAATCCTTCATTCTGTAGCCAGAATGATTTCTCTCAAATTAAAATCTAATTACATTACTTTCCTGCTTAAAAGTGTTCACAGGCTTAGTGGGATAATTGTGACTCAATCTATCTCTTCTGCCTCTCCTTGAGAGTTATATGTCATGTCACTCTCTAACATTGACTTTCTTTAATATGTCAGGCTCACTGCCATCTCAGGGATTATGCCTACGTGCTTCCCATCTCTCGCTGAGGTCTGTTTTGCTAATTTCAAAGAATCCCATAGGTCTCAACCTGAGTGTCAGGTTCCTCAGTGACCCTTTGCCTAAATCTTCTGGCACCGTGAAAACTCTTTACTTCTCCTTTTCTGCACGTATCTCACGTGTATGAGTCTGTTTTCATAGGGTTAGACAGTGTCCCTTTTATTCACTGGTGCTTCCCCAGTGGCTTTTTCACATCATAGCACATAGTAGGTAATTAACAAATATTTGAATGAATGAATGAATGAATGAATGAATGAATGATTAATGGGCTCCCAAGAAAAATGTATTTCTCTTCTCAAATTATAACTTATGAAATATGAGCAGCCTAATTTATCTTATTACTTGATGATAAAGAAACTCTGTGATACATTTAATACATGCTTAATTACAGGAATCCCGTGAATCTTTCCCTTCCTCTAGTTTAATCACTTTATTTTTTGAATTCATTACTAATACTATCTTGCAAGGAAGTATTTGAGACACCTATTTTTATTTTAATGGTCATATTGTATATATAACTTCTACTTGGTGGTGGCTTAAATCTCTTGTAGAAATAATCAAGAGACACATTTTAATAAACTTACCATGAATGAAAAGACATTAATGCATTTTTTAGCAACATGTACTGAAACAAAATACATTTTAAATTAACTACCAAGTAATTGCAATATCCCAATCCCTAGAAATTGTTAATCCTAATAATGTAGTCAATAAAAATTATTTAAATTCTGTTATGTGTCAGACACTGAGCTACTTGTAGAAGCCACAATAAGACAAAGAGAATCATAATCACTGTTCTCAGAGAATTCTTAGTTAATTCAATTTTTTAGACAAAACTTGGTCTGTTGAACAAAAATGACTTCTACTTGGAAAGGAAACTTTCTAAGGTAACAGAAGGGGAAATTATATAAAAACTAAAACTCTCTGTATAAACAGCAATATAAAACTCAAAGCTCCTTAATTACGTTTTGATTCCAGCTATGTAATGACATGGAAAAAAATGCTTAGGATGGGAAATGAAAAATATACAATGTGAAATCAATCATATATGCAATACAATTGAAGCTACACAGAATATTTCCATATGGACAAGGAATAGACAAAGTATAGAAAAGGAGATGGTTGATTTGTTAGCACACAGGATTACAAGTATTTCAACTTCTATTTTATTTTCATGACAATTGTTTAAAGTTATTTGAACAAGACCTGATGACCGTTTGGCAGTTGCAGTTAACTACTTTGTCTGTGTATCCTTGCGGCAGAAAAATCAAACTAAAATACCTACTCAGGACGAAAAAGTATGTATAATATCAGACATTTATGCCTCATTTACTTTGTGTAAACATTTGGTGTTGTACATAGTTTAGACTTAATCCTCACAAGCACCCTTGAGACAGGAACTATAATTTTCCTTATTTTCGAAATGAACATACTGAAGCACAGAAAAATTAAGTAACTGCCCACGGTTGTATTGCTAGCAGGTAGCAGTTCCAGGATTCAAATCCAAGTAGCGTGGCTCCATTGTTTGAGAATTTAAAAAACATTCTATCTCTCTCAGGTAAAGAAAGAATGAACTAGACCACATGCTGAAAAAAAAAAAAAAAGAAAGGAAAGAAGGAAGGAAGGAAGGAAGGAAAGAAAGAGAGGCCTTCTCAGTTTATCTATGGTTTTCCTATTTTTAAGAGATGTGTGATCAAGATGTGGATACAGAAAAATATTTTTCTCCTAGAAGAAAGGAAATGGAGCCAATAAGACAACAGATAGCAAATGACACTTAGCGCCTCTATCTGGGAAGCAATAGAATGATATGGACTGTGTAAAACTGAAGAATTCATACTCTGTCTTAAGGCAGCTGGTACACTGTGCCAGCTGATGTGCAAAGTGAACTATGAATCCAGTGTTCCTCTTCTGACTTTAAAGTATTGCTCATTTTTCTGCAAACACCAGGAGGCTAAACGAAGGATTTCTGCAGGCCAAATGCAGTGCACGAGGTGCATTCTGCAACTTCCATTCTAAGTTAAGAACACCAGCAAACAGAACTACTATAATACCACGGACAATGATCGATGAAATTGAAGGGTCATGCACCAGAACTCAGGAGGAAAACAAAAAGGAAAGAAAAAATCCAGGTTTGCCACTGTTTAGAGTTGAATGACATTGAAAAAGTCACATTACTTCTCTACATGGACTCCTCATCTGAACAACAAAGAAGACTTAAAAATACTGTTATTTTTCTCCTGCTTTTAAAATGAGTAGCCTATCTTTTTCTTCAAATCAAAGTTTTTGTATAAGCCAGAAAAAAAGATGGGCTTCACTGGATGACACACAAGGTTGAGGGGGGCCCACCCATGTTTCCTATTCTTCTAATACCATTCTCTGTAAAAGAAGACATGGTAACATTCAAAATCCAGTGATTTCAAGAGTAAGTCCTGAATATTTGCAATGAGTTTTAATGGGCAATAAGAGCTTGATCTCATCACTAACGATTCACACCAAGTAGGTACCTAACAATGGCTGGATAAATAAATGGGCAGACTTTATTTCTGAGTTGGTACAATAAGAAAATATGCAAACACAGCTTAGCTGTTTAAGTTGTAATTCCATGCATTCCTCATTTCATGCTTGGTTTTTGTTCAATAAAAGATTACTTCATCATTTTCCCCAAGCCCTTCACTGAAGAAAAACTTAATTTTGCTTTCCTGAGTCCCCTCGCTAATTATCTTCCATAATTCAGGGTTTAATACTAATAGCTCTATTCCTCCTTCATTGGGGCCACTCATACCATCCACCTGATAGATGACCCCAGTAGCTACAAAACCTAACAGATCACGAGCACAATATATGAACATACTACTATACATTGAGAGAAGTACTTCTCAAATCTGGCTGTACAACAGAATTATTGCAGGCTTTTTAAATACAAATTATCTTTCATTTAGGGATTTTAAAATACAAATTACCTCACACACATCCATTCAGAGAATGGAATCTGTAAATTAAAAAAGGAAGGGACAAATGATTCTTTATTGAAACCAGAGTTCAGGACCACCTTTTAGGTACTGTTTTTGCAGCAGAATAAGGAACTGTACGTGGAGCTGGGGACTGCGGAGTAATGGAAGAGAGTTAACTCAATTGTCTTCAAAGGACAATGTTTACATAATTTAGATTTAGGGAGCAAAGTAATTCTTGCTTGTTTCTGTAAACTTCTTATGGGCAATCTGTGGGTTATTGTAGCAATATGTATCATAAGCCATAACAAAGTCCCATACCTTTTATTGCTAGGAATTTAGCCTAACAAAATAACCACAGATGCCATAAATCTTTAATTTCTGGAAGTGTTCATGGTAATGTCATTTATTAAAATGAAGGACTATACACAATTTAAATAATTATTAGAATTGCTTAAATAAATTACAGTATATTCATATAATGGAATACTGTGCACCAATTAAAATCTGTGTCATCAAAATATTTCTAAACCTATCAACAATCCAGCAATCACCCTTCTGGGTACATACTCAAGAGAAGTGAAAGCAGGGACTTGAACAAATGTCAATACACTCATGCTCAGAGCAGCATTAGTCACAACAGCCAAAAGGTGGAAGCAGCCCACGTGCCCCTTGACAGATGCATGCATAAACAACATGTGGTATATACATACAATGTCACATTATTTAGCCTAAAACAAGAAGGAAATTCTGATACACGCCAAACTTACAGAGATAGAAAGTAGAATGTGGTTACCAGAAACATGAGGGAAAGAGGGGAATGCTCAGTTTAGAAAAATAGAAAAAGTGTTTTGAAGATGGATGGTGGTAATGGTTGCACAAGGACGTGAATGTAATTAATGCTGTCGAGCTGTATTATTAAAAATAGTTAAGATGTTAAATTTGGTTACGTACAGTTTACCACAGGAAGGAGAAAGAAAGAGAGAAAGTGAGCAAGAAAGAGAGAAAGAGAGAGGGAGGGAGGGAAGGAGGGAAGGAAGGAAGGAAGGAAATAACAATTTAAGAAATCAAGAATTCATACATTTTAAAATCAGGTTAGGAAACACTGTTTTATATCTGTTAATATATGCATCTCTCTCTCTCATATGCACATACATACATATACTTGTATAGCTTGAAAGATTTATTCTCAAACTGACAACAGTGGTTATTTTAAGGGGGTGATTTTCAGATGCTCTGTATACTTTTGCTGTTTTCCAAGTTTCTAACAGAACCACATATTACTTTCTTAATCAGAGGAAGAGTTATATCTATATCTATATATGTCTACATCTATCTATATTTCTGTATATATACATATATAATATATACTTAAAATAATATTATATATATACATATATATATATATATTTAAAATCAGTTTACACCGAAAAAAATATTTTAGTGTCCCAGACTTGTGTGTGTGTACATAGACAAAAAGGAAGGAACAAAATAAAAAAATTTAAATAATTTTAAAATATTTTAAAAGGTTATAAATTGTATCAGCTGATGCAAATAACAGCAATTTTTGTTTTCCTAGTTTTCATTTTCTATATTAAATAAAAAAGTCACCTCATAAATAGTGGCAGAAAACTGATGAATAGTTAAAACGATCTCAAAGACTACTTTTGAAATTAAAATCACAGCATTTTAATTTGTGCCACTGAGTTCAAAACGCAGCTGCCCATATACACGACTAACACACGAATGCTCAGTCACCAATAGACACCTAACCCTCCCTCCCACACACACCACCATACACGTCCCCCACAGAGTTCTTGTCAGAGAGATGCAGACATAAACATCTTCCTTCTTGTATTGTATCAGCTCTTGTTTCTTCCACAGTGCAGTACTCTGCAGACATGGACTCCATAGACTGCAGCTAGCAAAGGGCTAATCTTAATAGCTTCAGAGGCAGAAATAGCAAAAACAATATGGTCTTGGACTGGCACTCCACACCAGAGCAGTTTTTGTCTTAGAAGCTTCTCCATTTCATTAATTCTCACAACACTTCTGAATGGGTATAGGATACTTTGAAGACAACTGGCTCCTAGGATTGCTGAAGACACCAATGCCACTATGTCAAAGTTTTTTTGTTTGTTTTGTTTCGTGTGTTTCCCACTCCCCCAAGAAATAAAATCAAGTAATTGGGAGCACCTAGATACGACCTTGACAGTCCTCATTTCTTAACCCCTAACTATTAAGCAGAGAAGCAAAGATCCAGGTGAGGCCCTGTATTCACATGTTTGTAAAACTAGAATGGCATCATGTTAAATCCAAGAAAGTCGGTATTTTAAGGAGTGTCGTTCTCCCCACCCCACCCCACCCACACACAGTAACTGTTAAATGAGATGGTATGTCATCAGTTTTCAACTTGAGAGGTCTCTGAGGCTTCCGTTTATACAAATACACACAGAGTACAGTACACTTAGTCCCTAGCATGCATGTGGCTGGCACTGGATAAAATGCCATTGTGATGAGGGTTAATTCAATCTGAGTGTATTCTAGAATCTAGGAATGTAGTGAGAGAAGAGCCTATTTCCATAGCAAGAAATCTCAAACACTGAGTCATCCCCTCAAGGGCCTATGTACTTAACTCCAATGAGACAGGGTGGTGGAGTTAGGGAAAAGCACGGAGAGTTGAACCAATTAGCCAAGAAATCATAAAACATAATCTTGGTGAGACTATGATAGTACATGAACGATTTTACATGACTGGTTTCACTGGTACTTAGAATAACAATTTCGGTGGGAAAACTGGCAATGAAGAGCCATTAAAATATCCATAACTTATGTTATTTATTTATTTTTAATTAGAGGGCAGTTGAGGAAATCATGGGACATTTATCTGATGAAATGCAGCTGATAAGCAAGAAAACATGTATTTAAAACGGCTAATAAAGAAAAATTCAAAACATGTATTCAAACGGCCAATAAAGAAAAGTAAAATAAAAGTGTATATGTATATTAACAAAAATCTTGGAAATTAGCAATAAAGAGGTTGCCAAAACATATATATTTACATACATACATACATATATATATATACATACACATATATATGTATACACACACACACACACACACACACAATTTAAGAAAGGAAAAACTATTAAAATTGTAATACTAGATGTATGCCAATAACAAAAGATGAATACAAGTCAGGTTTGACTTCTGCAATTACAAGAGGTGCTCAAAGTAGTTACCATCACCGTAATTTTAGTACAAATATCTCCTTTCTTAAAATATGTATACATTTTTTTGGCACTCTGTATTTTAAGGCATCTCAAAAACTTCTAGTAATGTGATTGAATGCTACAAATATGGCCATACTATTTTTTCTCCCCCTTGTATTTAAAAGTTGTTTATTCTATCTCCTAACCACCTTCAATCTTTCCAGTTCTCACTATCAACTCATTGATATCCTAGTCCAGTCCACTATCGTTGGTGCCCTAGTTTACTCTAGCATATATATATATATATATATATATATATATATATATATATACACACACACACACACACACACATACATATATATGTATATATATTGCATACATATACACACATGGCTATATGTGTTTTTTGTTTTGTTTTAAACTGACTTCTTATCGTCCTCTAGTACTTTCTCTATGCTGCAAACAGATTCGTTCTAAAAGTCCTTGTCTTTCTTCATTAAAATTTTTCAATGGTTCTCATTGCTCTTAGGATGAAGTCCAAATTTCTTCCTGATACATTAGTCACTTCACTACTTAGCTTTCTAGTTTCTTCTCCTGCTTCACTCCCTGTGAACTCAATGTATCAGCCATCCCGTGGCTACCCAACTTGAACACTTTCCAACCTGCTCCCACCTCTCAATTTCTAACTAGCATGTATCCTTTAGGTTTCAAACAAATGTTATTTCTGGAAGACAGTCCTGATTCTCTAAGCCTAGATAAAGTGTCTATCACCGGTGTCTCTTTTATGATAACCCTTGTCTATTGTTTTGTATTCCTTTCTTTAATAATGTTCTCTTCCCCTCTAGCTTCATATGAACGAGGACCATGTCTTTCTCATTCACTATAATACCCTTAGCATCTAGCAAATGAATACTCCATAAGTATTTGTTCATTGAATGAAAGTCATTTCAATAATGCATTACTGACAAATTCTATAAGAGATGTTTAATAAAACAATACTAGCAATAGTTGGCTAAATTATAACTGCCCCACACTCTTCTTTCCCCACTAGTTTTGTAAAGCCAGACCCTTTGTCATCTCAAAAATATTTAAGTATGATGGAGGGTTTTGTAATTCAATCTAATTTAACAAAATACTCTGAGTTAGTTTATGCATTTTAGGTTTCTTAGTTGTAGGTAACAGGAAATGTGGTGAGCATGGCTCAGTAGTTTTCGGTTATAATCAACTACTATAGTAAAACCAGCTATTCTAGTCCATCACTGTTACTCAGAAGTCATTAATAAAAAGGTGGAATACTTTCTCTCAAGAAACCCGTAAATCCTGTCGGGGATTCTCAACACTGAAATTTGCTTGTTAGTGGTAGAAGTTAAAATCTGACCATCTTAGAGACATAGTGTGAAAGAGTTACTTAGGGGCAGACAGAGTAGGCACAAAGGAATTTTTGAAAAAGGAGAAATAAACTTGACTTATTTATGCATTATTAAAATATACAATATTCTTCATGCAATTATGGAGTAGTAGAGCCTGAAGGAATCTGAAGGTCAAAATTGTACTTTCTCCCCAAGGAGACAAGACTCAGGAAGTATTCTCGCAAAGTAATAAGGCCTCGACAGGGCCGGAATGAGAACCCAAGTTTCTGAACTCTAAGACCAGTATTCCTGTCATCACACCAGAATGACTAGACTTAGTAATAAGCCTACAAGAAGGCAACAGACCCAGTTTTGTTTTTCAACAAAAGCGAACTTCAGTATATAGACACCAGGCAGCACTGCCTGGAAATCACTGATAAAGGCTCAGTGGGGACAAGTTGAGTTGCTGTGTTTTCATATAGGAGTTTCCAAAATAGTAGTGGAATTCAGTAAGGGAAGCCACCGGTGTGAGCAAGTGGCTATATTTGCTTCAGTGGAAACAAACAGACCTTCGTTCACATATTTCCAAAGGAATTTGGGTGACCGAAAGCAAAACAAAAAAGGAATAGGTGGTGTGTTACAGTCCTCAGAGAATTCTGTGAGCAAAATTTGCTAAGACCTATCAAATATTTCAAATAAAATACTGAAAAAAAAAACCCCCACAATATTTACAGCACATTAAGTTCATAGCAAAGTCACTAGATGTTTGTTCAGTTGTTGTTTTTTAATTATCATCTTTATGGAAAACATGATCATTTTTCCATGATAGAAGCATTATTAAGATTTAACTGTATGTAATTCACATGATATGCTGTATGGGAAAATAGAGTTTCTCTTATCCTAATATATTTGTTCTCAGAAATGGAGGCTGTTTGTCCACTTGTTGTAGATGGATAAAGGAGCTAAATCACAGAAGGGTATAATTTCTAAGGAGAGTGTACTTTTGACTCAGAGTAGGACGAAGGGTCGAAAATGTTTTCATAAAAAGTAAGCATTAGGGACAAATAAGAGCTCTATTCATCAATCCTGTACATATCCCTTTATCCTTGTAAAACAAGCTATGAAAGCACATAATGACTAACTGCAGCAAAATTACTCACATTCTAACTTTGCATAATCACTAAAATGGTTCTGTTTTTTTAACCCTCCCCCTTCAACAATTCTACACTCTTAAAAAATTTTTTTTCAACCACAGCAC
Organism: Rhinolophus sinicus; assembly: GCF_057876585.1. Classification (NCBI taxonomy): domain Eukaryota; kingdom Metazoa; phylum Chordata; class Mammalia; order Chiroptera; family Rhinolophidae; genus Rhinolophus; species Rhinolophus sinicus. The sequence continues at coordinate 52,089,288 of NC_142517.1, read as the reverse complement.
AAATGGTTATAGCAAACGAGTGTACCAGGCACATCTGTTGTTCCAGAAAGAATTCACTCTCCTGTGCCAAATCCACATCTATCAGAAGAAATAAAAATAAATTGTGAGCAGGTTCAGCAAATGCCCAGATAAATCCTGCAACGACCACATGGGGCAGATTCATTTGTGGTAGTTGGTGTGGCCTGAAGAGGGTGAGGTGATAGAGCTGATTTGGAAGCAAAGGTTTTGTGCATGCCTGTCTTTGTCACTTAACCAAGGAGTACACAGTTACGGTGGCTCCCTTCTCACTTTCTCTGGGCAAATATTTAGATAATAGGATTGAGTTTATAACCTCAGAAGTGAAGGGAAACTAGCGGAGAAACTTGCAATAATATATGGATAGTCTTTTTAAAAACAACAATGACAAAAGCAACAACAGTTATAGGGTGAATGGTCCCCTAAACCATGCCTTGTTATTTTGTCCCTTTATGTTTTTGAAATATTTTGCTGATACGGTCCATTTGATATTTTAGATCACGCAGTGTAGTAAATGTGCTAGAATTTAAAGTAGTAAATACTTTGTTTTCTCTTTTCTAGATAGCCACTGTCACCCAGAAATTTGAGGATGGCCTGTGGGAGAGACCACCATTATTTTGGCCATGGCACAGGGTGATCAAGCTAAATAGATGGCAGAGCAAGTGAATGGTGCGTAGACATAGAGCAGGGTATCAGCACCGCTACTGAAATCCTTCAACAGCTGAGAGATAAAAATGGCTGACAGAATTAAATCATTTGGGACTCATTCATCCAGTGGAACATCCTTCTGAAGGTAAAATGAGTTATTTTATCTTTTGTTCTTTCTTTTTAGAATTACAAAATAGCAAACAATAACAAATTCCAACATAAATAATCTTTGGGACACAATTTAAAATTGGGACAACAAGATCTGAAAGCCCTGGGTCAAACAGATTCATTCATGTTGTTCTTTGGGTCTCAGTTTTCTCTGTAAGATAAGGGAATTCGACTGGAATAATTATAAGATCTCTGTCTAAAGGAACACCTTTGACCTCAGATAAATTCTGATACTTGACATCCTTTGGAATGGCATGTAAACTGTGACCCTTCTCATTCTGATACTATTTTCAAGATTGGTTTTGATAAATCACAAGATCTATATATGTTATACAATGTTTAATCCGCTTATGCTATAATGTCCCATGAACATAACAGTAAACTTGTACATATATCATGATAAAATTCCGGTATCTGAATAAGATAAAAAAAATAATAAAATAAAACAAACAAAACTGAGTGGTTACCATTAAGAATATAACTATTGTACTTTTCTTCCTTCCTTCACTCTTTTATAAAATGAGTACGCATACCGTGTTTCCCCCAAAATAAGACCTAGCCAGACCATCAGCTCTAATGCGTCTTTTGGAGCAAAAAAATCAATATAAGACCCGGTCTTATTTTAATATAAGACCGGGTATAATATAATAAATATAATATAATATAATATAATATAATATTATATTATATTATATTATATAATATAATATAATATAATACCGGTCTTATATTAATTTTTGCTCCAAAGGATGCATTGGAGCTGATGGTCCGGCTAGGTTTTATTTTCAGGGAAACACAGTATTTATATTTAAAATAAAATAGCTTTGTTTACAGAGAAAAACAGTATCTCCAAATATCTTTTCCTTTCAGAGAACACACTGCGTTTTCCCAAACCATTTAAAAGGAAAGAAATATGATATTAGCAGCCTTTAAATATATGACTTTAGAATTTCTTTTTGAAAAATGGTGTCATTCATACAGTCATCGACCATTAACTGACCACCTTCTAAATACCAGGAATTTTGCCAGCTGCTGGGTAACAAGTTACTGTTCCTGGCCTCAATGAATTCAGATATACTTGGGGGAACAGGCAGAAAACCAGTGGAAACTTCTCAGATTCCCAGAAGTCTGACAAACTCTACTTGGAATACAATGCTCTACTGCAACCATTCATTTTTAAAATGTTGAGCTGAGTTCCAGCCAGCCAAAGAACACTAGCTTAAGAGGCCAAGGACCAGAGTCCTTCATTCTACTCTGTAAGTACTGGACAAAATTAGGCAAGTTCTTCTGTTACTTAGCTTCTGTTAAGTAAGCTAAGTCTTCTGTTACTTAGCTTCTTCCCCTTCAGAAAGGTACTAAGTGAAAATGGTTCTTCATACATAACACAGGCTGCTGAATTCTAACATCTTCCCCTAGCCTGTTCTTCTTCTGATACCCCACCATGTATCTCAGATAAAAGTCATCACCTAGGTAATTCTTATTCACTCTCAAGTTTGAGAACTGTTGTTTTAAACTATATACCTCTAGAGTAGGGACCATATTCTAATACATATCTGTTTATCCTTTCATAACACTTAGAACATAGCAGGACAAAGATTAAGCCACAGTAGGCTATCTACACATCATTGTGAAAAAAAGCAACATTGTAGAATAAATGCATTCATGAATGTATAGATTCAAGTATGAAGTTATCCATTTTCTTAACATTCGTGTGTGTGCGCGTGCACACGCACGTGCCTTTGTGGGTTTTAGGAACATGATAAGCAGCATCAACTATATCATTATTTAACGAGAAAAGGAGTAACTCACAGTGGGGGGGGGATTACCACAAATGATCCCAGCCATCAGAGGTGTAATCTATAGAATTATTCATTTTATTGCTAGATTTCTTCACTCAATACCCAGGGATACTATCCATAGCAGGCGAACAAAAGAATTACTCAAGAAGATATTTTGCTATAATATTATAAAAAAGGCAATTCAACTTTGAATAAATATTCTTGTGTCACTCATGAATTTTTAATGATGTTTGAACAAAACGGTATCATTCACCGTTTCTTAGAGTTGTAAACGAAAGTGCCAGGTCAACTCATGTAAGACCCAGTCTATTCATTAAAATAGTAATACTCATTGTAGAAAATATGGGAAATATTAACAAGAGTAACAAAGAAAATGGAAAACACCCATAATTCAAAATGTTAGTAAGAATAATTGTTAAATTTTGGTTAATTTCCAAGTTTTTTCCTGTGTATTTACATATATGTGTGCATGTGTGTGCACGTATGTGTATGATTGGTTTGGGTGTTTAAATAGGAACCCTTTTATATGCAGTTTTATCTTATTTTTTCTTTTAACCTATCATTGATTACACATTTTAAAATTCCTCCAAAAAGCTGTTCACAGTGTGATAATGAAGCAATCTGCTTTAACAGATATGAATACTCAAAAGCAATAACCTACTATTTATCATACATATTTAATTGCAAGACCAGGATGTAAAACATTAATGTTTTCCCACTGTCCTGAATTATACTATACTCTCTTCACAAAGCAGTTTGTTTCTGATAACAAAGATTGGAGGAGGTGCAATGATATATCAAAATACCAGGCACACACTTCTAACAAAATGTCAATTCCTCACCCACTCACTTCTCATGTATATCAGATGATCTTCTTTCAGTGAGAGACACTATAAACATGCAATTTAGACTCATGCCAAATGCCTCAATGTTAAACCCTCTGATATTCAATTCCAAAAGACTTGTTGTCTCAAGACACTTGATATTTGAGATGGAGCATCTAAGAGCACACATTTATTATTACTGTTATTACCATCATTATTATCATGTTCCTTCTATCGCTATAACTGGTAGATTGTTAGGAAGCCAAATGTAGAATGAAAGGACCAGGGCTGTATTGAAGAAATAGTAATCAGGAAGCCACATGTTTATGAAGGGCATAGGGGAGACAGACAAGAAGCTACTGCAACTATCAAGGCACGTGATAGTTGAGGCCGTAACAAGAAAAAAGGTTCCTGGACCATTAGCTAGAGATATATACCTGTGCAGATGTTGTCCCAGCATATCTTTTCCTAGCACCTTTTTATTTGTACAATGATATTTCCAAGTATGAATACTAGGTATGAAGCAAATAGGATACACTGGCGTGGCTGATTAGATGGATTACCAAGAAAATATGCCAGAAATAATCGTTAAGACAGATATGGGGTGTCAAAACAGAGGGGAATGGAATTGTGAAATAAGGCTATGTTAAAATGGAAGGCCTCAAATCTGGTAGTCAAAATTAAGTTGCATCCACATCTGGTAAACTATGGCTCCTTTAACAGAGAGGATGCTTTATTTCTTTTGGAAAATCCAAGCAGCACAGTAGTCATGCATATGTCTTAACAGAGGGGCTAAAAAAATTTGTGAGGAATCACAGCACACATGTCCAAGTGACCTAAATTTGACTTCTGGTCAAAATTCAAAGATATAATCTTGCCTCAGATTCGGAAATTTACCATCTGAGCATGGAGATTGCTGTGTGTCCTCAGAGGGAAGAGAAAATAAACAAGAATAACAAACCCCCAAATTACACTGTTTTTATTTCACTTAGTATATTTTGTCTAAATACTTTAACTAAAATTGGGAATGGGGGTGAGAACAGAACCACCAATTTGGCTTTGTTAAACAAAGTACTAAACTGACTGTTTTCCAGTGGTGCCAAATTTCACAAATTGAAGGACTTAGAGGTCATGGGCCATTTAAATAGAACTCAGTCCCAGGGGTCTGGCAGCACTGAATCTGCATTGCTACATTCAGCTTGGGTTAAAGCTGCCACACTCCTCACCACTCCCTGGTATTCCCCAATCAGAGGCCAGGTATCGGTCATTTATCTCCTTACTTGAACTGTGGTTTGTCCTCTACTGAAGGGTAAAGTTAAATACTTCTTTTGTAATAACTTGTCTATTAAAAAGAAAACTGAAAAAAAATATTTGCTTTAAGAAATATGGAAGAAAACGTACATTATTCTTAGGTATCTTCTATGTAAACAAAAAGCATCTATAAAGAGAACATAATCTAAAAGACCATTATGAAATAAACCATACTTTTGCTATGCTTCAATCACTTACCTAGATTCGTGATATTGCAATTATGACCCTTGAATAAATAAACCATCATTCCTTGGGGCCGGCCAGGTGGCTCAGGCGGTTAGAGCTCCATGCTCCTAACTCCGAAGGCTGCCGGTTTGATTCCCACATGGGCCAGTGGGCTCTCAACCACAAGGTTGCCAGTTCAATTCCTTGAGTCCCGCAAGGGATGGTGGACCCTGCCCCCTGCAACTAAGATTGAACACGGCACCTTGAGCTGAGCTACCAGATGGCTCAGTTGGTTGGAGTGCGTCTTTTCAACCACAAGGTTGCTGGTTTCAACTCCCGCAAGGGATGGTGGGCTGTGCCCCCTGCAACTAGCAACTGCAACTGGACCTGGAGCTGAGCTGCGCCCTCCACAACCAAGACTGAAAGGACAACAACTTGAAGCTGAACGACACCCTCCACAACTAAGATTGAAAGGACAACAACTTGACTTGGAAAAAAGTCCTGGAAGTACACACTGTTCCCCAATAAAGTCCTGTGCCCCTTCCCCAATAAAATCTTTAAAAAAATAAATAAATAAATAAATAAAATAAACAATCATTCCACACTAAAGAAACAGAGAGGTTATTTAAGCCTATGTACAAGAGTGCTGTGCAGTGCAACAGAAAAAAAGAAGCAGACATGACAAAAAACAAATCCAACATTGACAACAAAAAGCAAAGCAAAAACAAAATCAAGCAAAAATGCTACAAAACAACAATAGCAAAACCTTCGCATTTTCAAATGGAGCTATACAAGCTATACATTTCAAACGTCAACACGTTTTGACGTGTTGTTCTTTTAATAAAGTCTAGTCTTTAAAAAGTCCAATAAAATATCTCACAGTGTAATTTGTGAAACTATCATGATTTACGATGTTATGATTTGCTTTTAAAATATGGTCAAGTAAGTAGATTCAGTGTATACAAAACTAAACTATTTCGAGCCTCACACATTTTCAGCAGTAAAGAAATAATGCAAAAGTAAATTTTATCATGGAAAACAGAATGTTAAAACTATTTTAGAGTATATTATTTTTAAAGATATAACAGCATTAGAGTTTTCAGAATATAAGTTTTGGTTTATAATCCACATGAACTTGACAAACAAAAAACAACATACAGGCACTGAGAGCTTCTTGCACAGTTCATAATAATAGTATACAGGTGCATAAATCGTATATCTGTAAATATTTTATTTATTTAACTATCCATTGATAATGTCATTCATATGATAGAAGCAACAGATCTGCTTTCATTTTCCTTTAAATAAGGAATTTGTCATTCTTTTGCAAATCTATTGAGAACAAAATAAGGGAAGGAAACACAAGAGGAACTTACATACTGCTTAAATAAACTAAATGTATTTATTTTTGTTCCTCCTAATTTTCTGACCTTTGCCAATGCCCAGAACTGATAAGGATTAATGCAAAAATGAGACTTCATCATGTACATTCAGAAGTACCTAATATAAGATAATGTGTGTATGTGTATACACATATATATGTATGTATAAACAAAATAAACCATATATATGTATATATATGGAATTATATACGGAAAAGCGCTCACCACTAATTAAATAAGCATGGCAGATCACAAGGTACTAGGGTCTTTGGAGTAGGGAGACATTCATCACATAAGTTCCCTGGCCTCAAGGAGTTCATATATCAGTAAAAGAAGACAAAATAACACTAATAAATGACTATAACATAAACAGTTAAGAATGCCAAGAAACACGATAAAAGTATGTTAAGGTTTCGAATAATGGAATATTCCCAGACTAGCAGGCTTAGAGGCTCTCTGAGTTGTCTTGTGGGGTAGATAGAATTAGAACACAAAGATGGCTTCCTGTTGTGTGTGCGCACATTTCTGCATGACAGGGGAAGAGGAGTGGATTCTGTTTCAGGCAAATGATGTGAGCAGAGGCACTGACAAAGGATAGGGCACATAGGGAGAACAATCAAGTTGGGTAGGAATTTAATAATAGCTGAGAAATACTATGTGCCAGTCGTTATCTACGTGTGTTGCCTATAACTGAGGAAGGGCCTGTCATTGTTCTCATTTTATACATGAGGAAATGGAGGTTACCTTAAACTTAGTGAGCTTAAGTAACTTGTCCAAGGTCACAGAATAATCTAATGTTGGTATCTGAATCTAGACTTCGTGGTTCCAAAGTTGTTAGCCACTTCTACATGAAGAGCAAGTACCTAAAACAAGGCTACAAAATTAGATCAAGACAGATTGTGAAGGGTAACATCTGCCTTTAATTTTACTTGACAACTAGACTGATAGAATTAAGGGACACATATTAGGGCAAAAGAAGGGCAGGAGAGAGACTCAGTACTGACAAGAAAAAAAAATACAGCACAAAGAGAACAATTACTCTCTGAGGAGAGAGGCTGTTTCATTAAAAGTAAGGACACACACACCTCTGATGTAAATTACTTCTGTTTAGCTGAGGGTGACATTTTAAATGGTCTTGAAAGAGGCAGCTTACAAAATGTTATTTTATTAAAGCCCTATTGTCATGACTATGTACACTATTCTGGATCCACATGTGATCTCAGTTTAAAAGCTAATATTGTTTTTAAATATCAATGTTTTTCGCCCCCATGTGAGGTACCATTTAAAATTGTTTCCTCACAGGACAACCAAGGGGATTTAATTACCATGTTAACACATTGCAAAAATTAAAACAACATCAATGATGGCCACAGAATCAGAAGCATGACCTCTCATTCATTAGCACTATCACAGTCCAATGTACTATATATTTGAATTTAACAGTTTTCTTCTTCTTCTTCTTTTTTTTTTTTTTTTTTTTTTTATTGCTTGGAGTTTTTAGAAAGAGAAGTGGGAGGGAGCCATAAAGCAAATAGGTGAATTATTCCCTAAACCTGTTTGTTCGTAAGCCGCTGAAAAGTAAGAAATCTGCTTTATTGTAAAGGAAGCAAAATAACACTAGCTCCTACAAGATTCCTTGCTAATTTAAAGTCCTGAGTACATTGTATCAGATAATTCTGGCCATTCATCTCTTAATCTAAATTCATGTTTAACAGATACAAAGCACATAATCATTTTAGGAAAGGCTGTTTCAAAACACACTGCCTTTTTATTAGCCTATTATACTAAAGTTATGGTAATTTCTTAATAAAGTTATGGAAACAGGCACATTATTAATTCTATTGCAAATATAATATTTAATTAAAGATACATTATGCTGATAGAATTTAACATCTGGTGCATGGGCTTTGCAGCCCATATAGAGTAACAACACGAAAATCACCACGATAAGTGCCCTCTTGTGTTCAGGGCTCAGTAGAGTCAACTGTCTTTAGAACAACATCTAAGGCCCATCCTATTTTGTGGAAAATATCTAGGACAAGGGGAGAAACTCATCTGCAGCTGTCACATATTACATCACCCAGCATTCTATGGGTACATTTCTCTTAGGAGACGTAAATGGCTTTTCTATAATCATGTGTTAGTGAAATGGGTTCTACTTTGTGGACCCTCACACACCATGAACTATTTCTCATTTTTAAAACAGACTCTCTAATGACTTATTAGTTTAACATCAAGTTTCCATATATATAAACACACACACACACATACCCCAAAGTTTTCCAGATTCTTTTCTAATGTCAATTAAACATAGTCAGTGGTGTACTAATGAGTCTTATTTAGTAGCAATTCATAATTTATTGCACTTGTACTGTTCCCTACAGGGCCTTTTTCTCCTACTAAACCGCAATCATATCTCATTACTGTTGCTTCATGACTACTTTCTGGTCTAAATTTTGTCACTGGCATTTAGTTAGAAAAAAAAAAAGACTTTTCCATAATATCTATAGAAACTTTTCTTTTTAAAAATGTCAAATCAAAGCATTCCTAACTTCAAATACTGCAGTCAAATTAAGACAGCTAATCTCAACAACAACAACAAAAGAGGGCTTTTTCTTCTGGTTTAAATGTCATTCCACGTTGCTATGACAAACCAGCATACAGGCAATTCTGTAGGTAGCGGTGACCTTGTTCTACTTAAAAGCAGAATGTAAAGGATCTCCACACCTCATCCTGCCCCAAGAAGACCCCCTCCCCAAAACTGTGATCTTTTATTACAAGATGCAGTATGTGATGCAGTGTCTTGAATAAACTGTACAATAATGCTGGCTTTACATAGATTTATACATGTATATATAAACATACAGATACATGTTTATGTGTTTTTTACATGTATTTCACACAGATTTAATGAAGAGACAGAAATAATCTTGGCAATTCAGATACAAAACAAGTACATTTATATGTTCTCTATTTTTTCTTCTATGAAATATCCATATAAATATAGAATAATATCAAGTTTTTAATTATAAATGGTTCTGACATTTTCAACTTCAGAATTTGAAAACCTGGATTTGTAGCCCAGGGGCAAAAGGGATGTGTATATCTAACCTTCAGGACTAAAGAAGGCCAAATCCCCTAGGCTGGTCCATCCAGTTAAAGAAAGAGGCATTTTTCTTATCTCTTCCCTTCCTCACTTGGGGGCAGTGCTGCTAGAGTTGTGAGAATCCTCTCCCCACTCTATTCCCATGGATCCATTCGCTTGGATGCAGATTAGGGATGGCTCAAACTCAGAAGTCAGTCCTCAAAAACAAGGAGGGAGAAGAAAAAAAAGTAAAGCAACTTGGCATACCCTAACATAAAATGGTGAGGCTTAGGAGTAGAAAAATGAAAACAGAAGAGGGTCAAACCAGTGCATTTTAACAACTCATATGAACTTGTTATAAAAACCAGACATTAAACTGCGAAAGGCAACAAGTTTAATAAACTTCTAACATGTTATTCTACCTTTTTGAAGACTCTGAATTCTATAAATGAGTCACTGGTTTTCTCAGGAATTATAAAAAAAAAAAAAAAAAGTTAAGTTATGCCATGGGATTTATTTATTTATATTTGTTTCTTTAGGTTGCCAGCTGAAATGTGGGGTCCCTAGAGAAAAGTTCAAATGACATGTTTATTTGCCAGAGCTCAGCTCAGTGGAAAAGCTTTACATCTCAAAGACATTTTTTTTTTAATAAAAAAATAAAAACATATTTCTAAACTCTTTAGGCAATGATGTTTTATTTCAAAGTTTTTAAAACTGTTGTAGAAATGTTACATGAATGGGATTTTTTCAGAGAAGGAGGAATTTATATCACAGAAGGAACTAGACCATCTTCATCAGTTTTAATGTTAAAAAAAGTTGGTTGAAAAGATCTGGATTGAGAAGTAAAATGATGTGGAAAGTATTATAAAGTAAGACCCAAATATAAAAATATGAAAGGGGAAAAAAAGTCAGAGAACAGGATGTAGAAATGAATAATTAGATATAAAATTTGAGGAATGAACCATGCTAATAAATAGACATAATTTAAAGAGAAAATGTCCTGTGATTGTTCGAAGTCATGACCAATTACACACACACACACACACACACACACACACACACACACACACACACCAAGAGACCAAAAGTAAAACACATCAAAACCTCTGTTTTTCTAGTCTAACCTGGAAATAGAAGCCTTACTTTTTAACGGGGAAAAAAAAAATCCCTCATTTAATTCTTGCTCTTATCAGAGAACCTTCTTTGTCAGTTTTTAACAGCAGATTAATCACTTTCGCAACCTACGGAAAAAGTTTTCTGGAAAGCATAACAGCCTGCAAGTGTAAATGACAGTATTACTTTTCCTGCAGCTCAGCCGCCTACAAATTCTCTCTCATCCATGACTCAGCATGAGGTAAAAGGAGCTAATGAAAAGGGCCACATTTCCTTTTAAAATTTGTGAACTTTCTTTCAGCATGCAGAACTGTTCCCCCAAAAGCTCCACAGTAAAGCAGTTCTCCATGAATGCTTGTCAGTTATATACCTAGAAACTTCCAAGTAATGCTAAAAATAGACTTGTTGTTTGCCCTCACATCTGAGGCTTAACATTATAATCTATTGCGGATTTAGTGTATATGCATGTTTATACTATATTTATAAGTATTATGGATGAGGCAGGACAAAAATGTTGCTTTGCTGAAACCAAGATTTCAAAAGGAAAGATAGAAAACATAGAACTTTGTGGTCAAGAGAAGGGACTTGTCCTGGGGCTTTCCCTCCTAGTAAAATACTTGATTGTGTAAACAGCTCTCTAGAAGCAGTCAGGTTCCTAGGGACCCATGATAGAGGGAGGCGAATTATATGTAATGATACGTTTTCTCCTATGGAAGGAAATATGTGATCACTTTGTTGGAAATGCATGTGAACTAGTGAGAACTAATGAATGAAACATTCATCAAAGCGTCCAATCTTTGCTATACAATCTGCTAAACACTGGGCAGCAAGGACCTGAAGCTTAACAAGATGGTCAAGGTCAATAGTCAATGTCCTCAGGGAACTTACAATGGGTGGAGAGTAGGTGATGCAGTTGGGGAGGAGGCAGTGAGGAAATGAGCATCTACTGGAGAGGGTGGAAAGCCTGGAGATTAGGAAGTTCAATAAGAAAGATATAGGAGTACAGACCAAGGGCACCTAAATTAAATAGGAGCAGAGGAGTTTCCTGAACATTTCTCAAGGGAATGGCATCTAGATTGAGACATGGCAATATAGGGCTGAGGGAATGGTCAGTGCACCAGGCAGAGAATAACGTGTGACTGTCCAATGGCAGCTCGATGTCTTTGGGGATCTGAGAGATCAGTGTGGCTAGAGCATGAAGTAGTAAGAGAAGCCATGAAGGCATAACACGTCTAAAAAGGAAAGTGTTATTACTATTACTATTTTACTGATGAGAATAACCAAAAAAATGGCTCTTTGTGGAAGATCACATAGCATATAAGATTCAAACCCATGTCTATTTGATTTCAAAGTCTGTTGTCTTAATCACTCTGTTGTACTACTGGGTCAAGGAGATAAGGTGTTAGGGAGGCAGTACAGTGAGATTTGCATTTTAGGAACAGTTGGGTGGGTAGTTGCGGGGGGGGGGGGGGAGGGCAGGCAAGAAAGTACCTTCAAGCAAACTAGTAAGGACGATATTGTCAATGGAATACCAATGTGATATACGTGAGATGATGGTTAATCTGAAATTGTTTACATGCAGTGGAAATGGGGAGAAGTAGAAAGGTTTGTGAAATATTTAGTAGGTAAAATTGACAATAATGGAAAGGAAGGAGGGTAGAAGTAATACCCAGATGTAGAAATACCCTGGTTTACAAAACTGGTTAGATGGCGACACTACTCAACTTAACAACACAGTATAGGAGAAATTCCAGGGAGAAGCTGATGAATTTATTTTGGACATGTTGAGGCTACGCTTTCTGTGATATATACAAATGCATCTGACCAATAAACAGAACGATCTGGATCTGAAGTGAAAGAAAGCTTGCTGAAACAGATGTATATAACAGCACTACAATGCAAGTAGTTGAAGCCACAGAAGTGAGAGTCTCCCCACCAAATAGAACAGACCACCATGGTCAAAGGAAACCAACATCTAAGGGGAGGCCGAAGAAGAGGAACTAAGGAGACCCTGAAAGTGGAATTGTTCATAAATGTAGGAAGAAAACCAAGAGACCACGGTATGTAAAAACCTATTAAAGGTGGCAAGATGGCTTGACTGTGCCACAGGTATAAACAGGGCAGGAAGACAAAGTGAAACTCTGGACAAGCCTACTGAAAGAAAATCAGTGGTGGGAAAAGTGAGCCGAGGTATTGAACCATAAAAACGAAGTTGCATAAGAAAAGAAATACAGACAGGGACTGATGGGGATATAGAAATGAAGGTGATGGAAGGCAAAGATACTGAAGTAGGATGAGGGCTGGAAGAATACGGGGTCGTGTTCAGAGGGGGTTCTTGTGTTGCTTTGATTTTTGTTTTAATTTTATGATTAATGAACCAAACAATGACAAGATGCAGGGTGTAACCTGGGAGTGGTGGCTTCAGCTGACATCAGAGTTACAGAAGATAACAAGTCCAGGGACTGAGAAGCCAGGGAGTTGAGCCCTGAAATCTTCCAAAAGATTGAAAGTCTGGACACAGAGGGAGATTGGTGAGCCATTTGCCAAGTGGTCAGTGAGTGACTGTCCGGACCAAGAAATTAGGGGGTAACAGCAATGTGGAGGGAAAAGTATTTTAGTCAAATGCTTTCAACCTTGAAGAAGCATATGGACAAATGACTAAATTGCAACTCAAGTTAAGAATGCAAAAGAAAACACCATACTCTGTTCTTTGTAATTTAGGACTAACGCAAAGGAACTATTTGACAAACAACAGTTCTATTCCCAGACCCAGTGAGTGAAGCCTCTGTAGGTCTCAGTATGAGTATGCCTGAGGTAGGCAGAACACTAGTTTGTCCACATTTACTGTCCCCTATGGCTATCACCACTTTCAGCCACCATCCCCAGTGACGATGCTGGCATTCTCACGGTTCCATCTGCACCTCTTCTGCTTTTCCTGTTTCTTACCACCAAGTGTTCATGGCTCTCTATCATAGAGATTGATCTTTTGTAGAAAATGGCTAGCTTTCTGTGACAGTCAGTTTTCTGTGTCCCTTTTGCTAGGCTATCTTCCTGTTATTCAATCAAACACTCATTGATCTAGGTATGGCTGTGAAGGCATTTGTGGATGTGATTAAAGCCCATAATCAATTGACTTTAAGTAAGGGAGATTATCCTAGATAATCTGGGTGGTCCTGATTGAAGGTTGAAAAGGCCTTGACAGCAGAGCTGAGGTTTCTTTAAAGGAGAAGAAATTCTACTTGCAGATACTGTGTTTCTCCGAAAATAAGACCTAGCCATATCATCAGCTCTCAGGCGTCTTTTGGAGCAAAAAATAATACAAGATCCAGTATTATATATTATATTATATTATATTATATTATATTATATTATATTATATTATATTATATTATATTATATTATATTATATTATATTATATGTTATATTATATAAGACCCAGTCTTATATTATAGTAAAATAAGGCAAGGTCTTATATTAATTTTTGCTCCAAAAGACGCATTAGAGTTAATGGTCCGGCTAGATCTTACTTTTGGGGAAACCCAGTGGTAGTGTCAGCTCCTGTAGCAAAGTTCCAGCCTGCCCTTCCTAATAGCCTGCCTTACGGATGTTGGATTGCCTCACCAGCCCACACAATCACACGCTAATTCCCGGTAATGAATCTCTTAACATTTATCTCCTACTGGTTGGTTCTGGTAAAACATTGACTAATAAACTTTCTGTGGACATTATCAGTCACACTGGCTTACCTTTGACTTTTGGTAAAAAAAACACACCATTCATGAGACTGCCAATATTGCTGTAAGGCGATGTGTAGACCATTCTTGGGGCATTATGGTTTCCACCCTAAACATAACTGTAGGGTTCCTTCTGAAGGGATATGCCTTCCTACTGTACTTGTAAGTAAGGAACACTAGGAATATATCTCAAGGGCCTTCAATAAGATGGGGTCCCTCGGAAGGTTTCAGCTGTCCCAAAAGGAGTAGGGGGGAACAACTACACACCACAGAAAATTACCAAACATGTCTTAATACTCCATATAGAAAATGAAGTAATGAAAGAAGAGGGGAACAACATTTGATTGAAGAGGTAGTCATCCTAGACATTACTGATAACATCAATCCTTTATAGGTTATATCTGCCTATAATTATAACTAAATACTAAATGCTTTGGGTCATATTTTAAAAAAATCAGGAAGGGAGACATCTATTGAGAAAAACAAGTTCAGCAGTATTACTCTCAGGGGAAATATGGCAAACTCGTGTTACCTTTGGGTAAAATACCTCTTAGTATCTTGTCAATTGTATTGCATATAGTATTATAGTTTACATAAGCCACAGTTTGAACCTGACTTCTTAATTCAATAGTCTTTAAAAGCATAGTTAAATCCAGAATTTTTAATAAAGTTAAATCTAACTAACTAGATGTACTATGTACACTTTTTTTCATTTTTTAAAATGTGATTGTTGTGTGATTTTGTTTAGTTTTTTTATACAGTGACATGATGAACATGCATGACCTTTCCGTATTGAAATAATCAGAAACACAGAATGTCTACGATGAAACACCGTAGTCTGAAATCCTTAGTTTACCCGGGATAACTGGAGTTCCAAGGAAGGTAGGTAACTTTTCTAGTATCACGGAGATTAAGTGGAACCAGGTCTAGAATGCAGCTTCCCCAGATTTTTTCCAGTGTTATTTCCACTACACACTGCTGGGTAAGAAAGCTTTAAAACACATTCATATACACACCTCCATATCCCTTGCTTTCCCTACTCTTAGCAAAACCCACGGGATGCTTTTGGCAGGATTCAGAAATTGCTTTGGCAACTCTAACCACATTCCTGGAATCCATTTGCAAATGCTGGTCAGCAGAGCCTGCTTCATTCCCTTTTTGGTATTACTCACTCAGTAAAGGTTAAGTGTATGTGAATTATCATAAGTTTATTTTTATTCTCCCACCACCCCCATTTTTTTTTGGTAAGTGATCACTGACTACCAGGAACAGGAAATACATTTCACTGAATGATTTTCTAAAATCAAAACTCCATCTGGGCTGGAACTGAGACAGACTTAGGGATGATCATTTATAACATTAATACCAGCTTACAATAAGCCATTCAAAGATAACCAGAGTGGGGAAAAGGTCTCTACCTTTTCCTGAAAGTACTTTCCAGGCTGAATCTTGGCTACTCACTACCAAATGTGCTATATGCAACAGCAGCACAGGCAGCTGGTGATTGCATTGTGACTCAGTGCGCCATGGGGAGAGAGGGCCAGATGAGGAACTAACTCAGAATTGTAGAACACAAGTCTCAACTAGCAAGTACTAAATGTGGTCTCCTTAGTTGGACAGATCAAATTGAAAAAAACAAAAAAGTGAGAGGATAGACTGCTCAAGTCAGTCTCCTGTGAGACTGTGAGAAATAAAACTCCCCCTTAAAAAATTCAGAGAGATACACAAACACTTGCTCCCTTTACTCTGGATTAAATTAGTATCATAATAGCTAACATTAACAGCATGACATGGACTGATGGGAAAAACATTATACAAAGAAAAAAATATAAGTAGAGTAGGGTGGTCCAAGAAGAGGGAATACAATTCATACCCATGGCAGACATCTGGAGAGAGATCATAAAGTATATAAGCTTCAGTTATTAGGACCCAAATTCCTGGCTGCTACAAAACTAATCAACCGAGATCTTATAAGCAACTTAAAAAGAAACGAAAATAAATCATAATGGTCACTGGGAAACATAAAGGCCATTCAACTTGGAAATGGGTTACTATAACCACCAGACTTATATTTAAATGTTCTGTTCTCTCTCTCATCAGAGTGGCTGAGAAGGAGGGTCCTTCTCTTCATTAAATATTGAAATTAGTGTTAAAAAGCATAGTTAAACTTTTGTTTTAAGAAAGGTTCAAGTACCAGAATGGTTTTTAGATGTAAGGACAAGTTATCTCCTCTTAATAAACTCATTCTGTTTTTCTATATTTTCTATATTGAATATGAAGGTTGTTTCAGTTTCTATTCTACAAGATGCTGGGCAGTGATGAGACAGAGAGAGAGAGAAAGAGAGAGAGAGAGCGAGAGCGAGAGCGAGAGCGCGCGCGCGCGCGCGAGAGAGAGAGAGAGAGAGAGAGAGAGAGAGAGAGAGAGAAGAGGGAAGGAGGAAAGAAGGGAGGGAATAAAAAAAGTAATAATAGTTTTAAAATTTGCCCTTGTAGGTATTTATTGCTAAAAAGTGGTTTGTTTGTTTTTTGGTATTTTTGCCAAAATACTGTATGTGTGTATATGAGTATATACCTACATATATTTATACAACTTTATAAAAATATACACATAATACATATACACTTATAAAAATATTTATACAAATTACAATATACATGTAAAACAAAAGCTCATTATGGAATCTTTAAAAATATGTAGAGTATAATAAAGAAGTCTTATCTCCCAAACCTCCAGAAATAATTCATCATCACTGAATAGTCCTACAAATAAGCAAGATATCTCTTCTAGCTTTACCTTTCCCTCCGCTATAAAATGGAGCCAATAGTAGGGCCGATGAAAGTAACAGAGGTAAAATAGGTAACACTCGCGGCACAGTGCGTGATATGTGGAAGGAACTAACACAGCATTCTATCAACCTACCAGTTACCTCTAGGGGAGCGACCTGACAACCAAGGAGCATTAAAAAAAAAAATTAATTGCCCCCAAGCTGGTGCCACTGGACTGAGCACTGACTATATTCATTCAATTCTATTTAATTTCTGTGTATTTAGAGGAAATTTACCAATTGGTTTTCACCGAAGAAAATTCTTGGTCCATCAGAAGTCTGTAAAGGGTCAAAGAACATCAAAGAGCTGCAACTTTTCCTAAACCAAGTCTGAATATAAACCAGTGGCCTGAAGTGGAATAAGAACCACTCAAACAGAAGACCATGAGCCTCAGTCATTCAGATCAGGGCCCTAAATGAACAGATCATTTGGGAGTGAGGGTGGCTATTCAGAGGGCAGGCAGGATGCAGTAAGGCTTCTTTCCATGTGCTTCATGCAGCTCCAGCTACTGATGAACTCCCAAGGTCCAAAAAGACAATCCCAGTTTATGCCCCAAATCCAATCAATCACTTAAAAAAGAACTTTTGTTTTATTTTGTTTGGTTAAGTAGGAGAAAATGATCCTAAATCATTTGAAGAGTCCAGAATAACTCGTGAGAACCCATTTCTCAGCATCCGTCAGTCAAGAAATCCATGCCATCAGCAACATTAATTTAATAAAACTGGAGCAGTGGTGCTATAATTGGACTGCCAGTCTAGCTAGTGGGTTTCCAGGGTAACTGTGGTATTGCCACGAATAAAATACACCTAGTAACGCAAAGATTAAGGGTTTGGGAAGAGCATCAAACCAGAGGTCAAGAATCCAGGCTGAAGAGAATTATACCAAAAGCAAAATAGTTCCAGTGGATAGGATTCAAAATCGCAGTGCTGCCACGTACTAGCTGTATGATTTCAGAAAAACCATTTAACTTCTCTACATCTTGTTTCCTCACCTGCAAAATGAGAATAATCATGGTATCTGTCTCAAAGGATTGCCAAAATAATAAAAAGTAACATGTACATTTTAAACCCTGACTAAATATTAAAATAAAAAAAAATAAGAAAAGGTTTGATAGATGTCCCTCGACCTAGATATTTAGAGGCCTGGAAAACTAGAAAAACAGTTTTCTTTTTAATTTACCGCTTTGTAGGGAAAGCCCCCTGAAAGCTTCTGAAAGGAGCCTGAAATGGCTGGCATACCACATCGTCTTAGGGTTGTGCTCATGTTATTACAGCCCCTACCGTTCTGACTTCTGGGAATATGCTGCCCTGTCAGAGGCAATTCAGCAAGTCTTAATTGAGGAGGGACACAACTTTTCAGGCCACAAATTAAGGATCGGGAAATCGTCCTTGCTTAGGGTGTAACAGCTAACTGGAATGTTTCATAGCCATAAATACAGCAGGCCCATTTAGCATGTTTCCCCTCAGGGGAAAGACTCAGCTGCTACAAAAAGTAACAGTTATGAAGAAAACGGGGAATTTTCCTTTTGAATGAAAGAAAAAAAAAATAGCACCAGAAAAAGAAAAACAAGCACTTTGAGAGATTCTTTAATGTCTGAATTTCAAAAAGGGGGATACTTTTCGTTGTGCCTATGACTATTAGAACAGGTATCTAAAGGTGAATACCAGGAATTACCTTCAGCTACAAAACCCATCATGCTGGCCTCCTCACCCCCCATGGGAAATTAAGCTAGCAAAGGAGAAAGAGAACTATATTAATGTATGCCTGTGCTCACACTTGCAAAATAACTTCCAGGCAACAAACAGCGAAGCAGTGAGAAAGATGAAGTTTGAGAGCAAGAACATGCACGCACAAAAAAAAAAAAAAAAAAAAAGTTTCTGTTGTCCTAAGATTAAATGCTGAGGCAGGAAGAGATACTATTCTTGAATCAAGTGAGAAAAGATGGTAAAGTGTGATATTAAAATGCAGCACACTGGAATAAGTTTGCCTCTATAAAAACTGTTATGTTCTCTATGTGATTTAAATTAATGCCTATATTTGTTGGAGATAAAATTAAAATGATGATAAACGGTGCCAACCTATAGCGTGTTCGCTGGAGCAATAAATAAGCAGTGAAAGGTACTTTACATTTCAGTCACATCTATCAGAACCGGGAACTTAAAGCATTTGAGGAACGTTTGTTAATTAAATGCTATAATAGCTTTGTGAAGCACCCAGAGGGTTAGTATACTCATCTGTTACAAAGAAACAGGAAGGTTCAGTGGCCCAGGGCCCTCTGGATGTTGCTGATGTTGACACCCCGGGTGAAGAAGGCAGTGTGCTTTCCAGCACAGCCACTCCTCTGCCTGGTGGTGGGGCTCAGAACATGCAGCTCTCCTGTCACTGTCCTATAACAGACCTCAGATATCTAGCTCTCTGTTTATTAACTACCTCAGTGGTGGGCAAGATTGCAGTTTTAGCAAGGGAGAAAGGCAATAATTTTGATACGCATTAACAACAAATCTCTCCTTTCCCTCTTTACCTTGCAAGAACGTCCAGTGAATGATTAAATACTGTCACATCATTTATCCTCCACTTGAAACCTTGTCTACAATATTGATTAGTGATGCCCTCTCTCCAAATTGATCTCTTCACTGCCGTCGTCCTCCATGTGTCCTCTCTCACCCTCTCCTGCAAACCCTGCCAGCTGGTCAGCAACTTCCTGGTTTCTGAGTCCTGTTCTCTGAGCCCCACAAATCCAAGGAACATAGGCTGTGTTCAATCTCGTATTGATAGGCAGCCAGGTTAACTTGCAAAGAGAAATCAAGGAAGACCGGGTATTCATGGACAATTGTGTTGCGATAAGTGATAATTTGGTTCACTATACTCTTCTCCTTTTACATCTGTTTGAAATTTCCAAAAATAGAAAGTTCAAAAAGTCAAAACGGGCACATTCATGGAAACTCAGGCATCCCATCTACTTGGACAATACTCGTTTTCTGAGCTACTGGGGATGTGTGCTGGCCAGGGAAGGGACCCCTGACTTCTGAAGATGAAACACAGAGTCACCTTTTCTGCATGTTATTTTAGGTTGATTCAGGTGAGAAATTTTAGGGAGCCTTAGGGATCATCTAGTCCACTGCCTTTTCAGACCAGAAGAATTCTCAGCTATATTTGTGTCTTCCTTTACTGGTAAAAAAAAAACCAAAAAACACTTAAATCCATTATAGTTTGATACACATATCAATGCAATAGATGCAAAATTCCTGCTCTGGCTCTTCTGTACCTCTTTTTCTACCACTTTGTGCCTTGGTTTCCCACAGGTACAATGGAGAGCATACCTATTGCATGAGACTAAAGGACTCCCTACATATAAAGCAATCACCACAGTGCCTGGTAGATAGGAAGATTTGTCGGTTGCCAACTACTATTATTGTTATTGTTATTACAAACTGTATGGCACTCATCAATGCTGCTCACTACATATTTTCAGCTCTCTGCTTTCTGTCACCTTTAGGACTAGGTGGAGCCATGTGAATAGTGTTGGCTAGTGAGTAGTGAGCAGATGTCCACATGTGTTACTTGTGGCATGCCAACTGCCAGGCCTACACCCTCAGAGCTCTCTTACTCTGGGGTGGAGGAAAGCGATGTTTGAAATGGTGGCTACTCCATCCGCCTGAAAAGGATCCACAGTGAACAAGTAGCAAGAGAAAAAGAAACAAAACAAAACAAAACAAAAAACCCAAAAAGTCTTGTTTTAAGCACAGAGATTTGGAGAATCTGTTTCCACAGTACTACCTGGACCATCTGACTGATACTTCTTACTTTGGTTTACAATGTGCTTTCACTTCCAATATACAACTAACTTTACCCTCATAATCAAGAGAAAAGGGTAGTGTATTGTATGTATTTAGGACACATGACTTTCAGCCCAAATTAGTGCAATACTCATTGAATGAACTCAGGCAAGTCATTATGGTGGCAAGTCGATTTGACGGCAAGTCAATTTCTCTAGACTTTTGGTCAATCCAAGATTCTTTCAATGCACTCTACTCAGATTCAATGTACCTTTGACAATGCACCTACCCATATTAACCTCAACCCAAATACTAATTAGAATTGCTAACATTTACCGAGAGCTTAATACAATATCCCATGAAAAAAGATGCCACTGATTATAAAATGCATCGTTAGTTACTGCACCACTAGAAAGAGAAAATACTGCCATTTAAATTATGACAGTATTTTGTTATTACTTAGAATTTTTATTATACACTTATTTAAATAACTCATTTTAAACTATTTATATTTTTTAATCATATGTCACCCCACTATGCATACACAAAAAGTAATAAGTGAAACAAAGTGAAGCATTCCTAAAGCTTCTTCATATTTAAGAGCTCAACCCTTTGAACTAGTTTTCCACTGAAAATCATGGGAGTTCTATATTTTCCCCACAATAATGTCCTCTGGGCCATCAAGAACAATGATAAAATAGGGTTTCACTATTATTTACAGGATTTTCTTCTGAGCAAGTTTTGATGTACATTTGCAACAATGAAAATGCTGTCATATTCACCATCATACTAACAGTATTTAGTCAGAAATGTTTAGGATGTAAATATGGGCCTTATAGTTGACAAAATATAAGTATATGAGACATAGAGTGCTTTATTGATCTAGTATAGTATTGATTTACTCCTCATAACAACTGCATGAGGGTATATATTGTATTTTTATAACCATTTTGAAATCAAGAACTGAGACATGGAGAGATTGCACTGCTTGTTGAAGGTCATACAGCTAGTAAATGAAGGACCCAGAATTTTCTATCTAAGGTAGCTGACATCTTTAGAGTAACTGCTCTTAGCAACTAAGTGGTGCAGCTTCCCATACGAGCAATTAGATCATCTTTTTTTTTTCTCTTTTTTTTTAAGTGAGGGCACAAGAATTATAAAGGAAACTGTCTCCTAAAGTTTACTCATTGGGCTATTTATTTTGTTAAAAGCAAACAAAAGGGAAATCGATCCTCATATTAATGCACACATTTTTGATAAAAATGAACAATTTAGCAGACGACTTTTGGATATCTTGAAAGAATTATTGGAAAGATCTTCATGTGGGCCTAGCTCTTGAAAATACTGGGAAGTATGTGCAGTGAACACAGATATAAAATATGTATACCTACACGTACATACATGTGGTAGATCTTAAAACACACACACACACACACACACACACACACACACACACAAAATCGCATTTAGTTTTATTAGTGTCTGTGTTTCTGCATGAATATTCTCTTTGGAAAGGCAAAGAAATCACCACTATTATATATCTGAAGACTCAAATGTGGGCTTGATCCTCATGGAGCATGAAATTAGACTTGATCTATGCCCAGAGGGGGAAACCTCACTGAACAAGTATAACAATTGATTTTTTTTTTTTTTCTTTAAGCAGTGCTTTATCTCTTCTCCTTTTCAAAGGACAGTTAGCATACTGAACAATTACTTAGGAGGTACAATGCAAAGCTTTGAGCATAGCTCTTTATATACTTATCAAATGAGTATTATAATTTGCTGTAATTCTCCCACCTGATTATATACAGTAGCTATTTCATTCTTGAAATAATATCTTAAACGTGTTTCTTTTTTTTTTAGAAGTTGGTTAAATTGCTTAGGAGGAGAATATTAGGCTCAGTTTCTTTGAAGGGTAATATAGTGGGAGTGACGGTGTAATTATCTCTGCCGGGCTCTCACCCACTATACAATGTCGTCTA
Source organism: Rhinolophus sinicus (assembly GCF_057876585.1). Taxonomy (NCBI): domain Eukaryota; kingdom Metazoa; phylum Chordata; class Mammalia; order Chiroptera; family Rhinolophidae; genus Rhinolophus; species Rhinolophus sinicus. The sequence continues at coordinate 52,066,459 of NC_142517.1, read as the reverse complement.
CTGTATCTATTGCTTTCCTATAGAGAACTCCAATTAATTCTACCAACTAGCACACAGGAAAATGAGGCAGGCGGATTTTATTTTTAACTTGAGACAGAGAGAATAAGAGAAAGAAACACGAAGACTGATCAGATCTGGTGCATTTGGAATTTTTACTTTAAGCCATTTGGATATATGTGCACCAAATAGGTGCAGTAACTCAAGACATTAGTTACTTGTGCAGCAGGGTCATACATGGTACACACTCTGCCTAAGACCAATTGTGCTTTAAGCTACTCCACAGCTGGGCTATTTTATGCCTGGCAATTACTACTCTATTCTGGATAAGGAGTTTTATTTTATTTAAAATTGATGTAGATTTTCTTCTCAAAATGTCAAGCATTCCAAATGCTTCATATATATCAGGTTTAAAAAAAACACAAAACAATTCAATGACTTCCAGAAGAAAGTACTTTAACACAACAAATACATCATGATTTCTAGACAAATTCCATTCTCTAATGTTGTTCAATAATGTGTCTATTTATGTGTCAGCTTCTCCGAAAGACTGATGGAGAACTCAAGGGAAGGGGGGGGCCTGGGGGGGTCTCACTCCTGTGCACATGACCAATGAACTGATACAGGGCCTCACTTTGACCCTTCTCTGCCCCAAATTATGAGTGGAGAACATTAATTGCAAGCAGTTGTTAGACATTAGAAGTTCAAACTAATCTTATAAGACTGTCTACCGCTCAAATAGATTTGAGGTTACCTAGGATTGGAGGCAAGAATACAGAGTGACTAACGACGGGTATGGCATTTGTTTTTGGAGTGGAAGAAATGTTCTAAAATTAGATTGGGGTAATGGTTATAAAATCATTGAATCATTAGGTCATAAAAAAAAAAGTGTTAGCCCAAAATCCCTCTTCGCCAGCACAATTACTGTTAGTATTGCTGATGTGCAATGTCAATTCATATATTTAGGCTTAGGAGCTAGAATGTCTTGACTCACATACCAGCTCTGCCAAGCTCCAAGTTTACCTTTCTAATCCACAAGTTCTTTATCTGTAAAATGGAGGAAAATGAAAGGCTACATCACTGGGTTGCTGTGAGGATCAAGTGAATTAAGATAAAGAAGTGACATAGTAATTATGGAATATTGACTATTATTCAATATATTTTATTTAGTTATAATTTCTTAATACTGAAAATGATTGATCATTGCTGCAAAGGGTAATTGACAGGTAGAATTTGATATAAAATGTTGGCTAGATAAGCACTATCCTATATATTAGAGATGACATATTCCTAAATTTGATTCACCATCCAGGGTTTTGCCAATTCAAGATTGCCCAGAATTGTCTTTCTACACTTCTAATTCCTTTTATAAAATTTCAGTGTTCCAGTCTTCTCCTAAACTGCTGCCCCTCCCCCCCACACCCCACCAGCTGCATATAGGATGAAGAGCACAGTGTATAAATTCACTTCATTGCACAGAATTGATTTATAACTTGTCCTTCCAACTTTCACCCATGTATTTTATTGGCTATACTCTTTATCTGTTTCACTTACCTCATCCACCAAATGCTTCAAATCCCTCACCCAGTTGAAAAAGACATCTTTTACAAACATTTATTTATGGAATTGTAGTTGCTTCTGCCTGGACTAACTGAAGTCTGCCGAAAATAAACAAAAAACAAAAAACCTCCTAGCCATCCTTTGTGACCCAATTAAAATGTCACATCTTCTACCTGGCCTCATACTTCTTTGTGATCTCATAGTAAGACATATGCATCTCTCAGAAAGTACACATTGACACACTCTCTCCTTAAAGCACAGAAGAAACTGTCCTTGCCGCTCTGCCCCTCCCCCCCCACCCCCAATGCTCTATCCTTAGCTGTGATTTACTTATGTCTCACCTCTGGGCCTTGGCACATTTTCTTTCTGATTTCTCAAAAACTCTCCTCTCTCTATTTTCCCCATGTCATCAAACCTAGCAAACTTCTCTGAATAGAGATAACCACCTCCCAGGTCTCCCAAGACTGGGTTTTCTTTGTCCCTTTGATGTGTTCCCTGAATACCCTTTGTTGATCCTCAGTGTTGGTCTCTAACACCTTATGAAAAAAAGTCTGCTGATGGATATTTTATGAGAGCTTAGATTTTATGGAACTGTTGTCAATCTCTACAACCCTAGCACATAGAAAATTCCTGGCACTTGGCATGTGATCATAAAATATGTGTTGAGTATTAAAAGTATTAATGGTCTCCTTTAAAAATAATTTGAGTGAATAAATTGCATGGTAAGTGAATTATATCTCAAAAAATTCTGAGCTACCGAAGATCTCATCAATATGGCAGAGTACATTAATGCTGTCCTTACTCTTGTAACAACCACATCAAAATTACCACTGAACTACAGAACAACCATTATTGAGAATTGCCTGAAATCTAGCCTTACAACCAAGGACAGACAGAAGAAAGAAGCCACCTCGAGACTGGTAGGAAGGGCAGAGACATGAAACTGGTCCCACACTGACATGTGACCATTAAAAATTGATAGGGAGGGATATCTCAGCTGTGGAGGTCCCCCCATATCCCGGAGGACCAAGGGGTCCCAGACCCACAGCAGGCACCCAGCCCAGGGTTCCATTGCTGGGAAGAGAGGTCCATATAACTTCTGGCTGTGAAAACCTGCGGAGACTGTGGCTGAGTGAAACAAAGGCAGCTGCTATTCCAGGCGCTCCTCTTGAGGTGCCCACAAAGACTTACTTGCTGACAGACTCACTTGCTCTGAGCTCCAGAGCTGTGCAGCAGCTCCAAAGGCACCAGGGACATACAGGGATGAAATGAATTGTCTGGTACAGGGTGAGGGTTAGAGGGGCAGCTGGATGGAGGAGCTGGCAGAACTCATTGTTTCATTGCTGAGCCCTCCCCACTCCCAGCGTGCAGACATAGGTCGCTGACATACGCGAGTCTCCATCAACCTAGCTAACATAGTTAGTTCAGCCTATATCCCCAAGATGATGCCCCACCCAACTTTCGGGACTACCTAAGACACTGTCAATGGCTTTTCTGTATAAACGGCTTGTCTTGGTTCATACTATAGACTTTCCAAAAATCTCTCAAAGGTTCACAGGACCCCCCAAAAAGCAGCATCTGGCTTTGGTGTGCCCCACACCTCTGGCTGAGTAGACCTAAGCCCAGCATTATTGAGAGCTGGCCTCAATTCATGTCATGGCTTCATGAGACACCTCCAAGGCCAGTGTGGATGGTGGCCATCTGCAGATTGCTCTGTGGCTCATGCCAGGTGGCCCCAGGCAGGGCACAGATCACAGCGCACTTTGGCCTGCGGTGGGGCCCCTCCCAGGAAATCCCAAAGCTGGCAAGACTAGTGGCTGGCTTTGGACCCAACCAAAGCATTACCCAGCTGCCTCTCGGGACAACACAAAGGGCACACTAGGCAGGCACCAGAGCCTGGTTAAGGTGAATCCTGCTCTGTAGAGTCAATCCCTGCACAACAGCTTCTCCACTGTAATCATGGCCAGGCCTCACAACCAAACAGCTCAAGGATGAATCCTTCCCACTGATGTGCAAACAGCCACCCAGGCTCAACAACAACAGCACTAATGTACAAACAGCAACCCAGGCTCAACATACAACCCACAGCTGGGAGTACCCAGATCAGCTGACCAGGAAGAATGTGCCACTGCACCACACAGCATACTTACTACATAAGACTGGGAGGCATAGGAGCCCTACCTAATACATAGAAATGAACAGAGGGAGGCAGCCAAAATGGGGAGACCAAAAAAAAAAAAAACATGTCCCAAATAAAAGAACACAACAAAGCTCCAGAAGAGAGAACTAAATAAAATGGAATCAGCAATCTATGAGACACAAGGTTTGAAATATTGGATATAAGGCTGCTCTGTGAGCTTAGGGAGAACTTCAACGAAGAGATAGGAAACATAAAAATGGAGATGAAGACATAAAAAGAACCAGTCAAAAATAAAGAATACAATAACTGAAATGAAGACTACCTTAGAAGGAATCAGCTGCAGATTAGATGAAGCAGAGGATCAAATCAGCAGTTTAGAAAAGAAGATAGTAGAAAACACCCAAAAATAAGAGCAAAAAGAAAAAAAGAATCAAAAAAAAAAAAATGAGGAAGGCTTAAGGGGCCTCTGGGACATCAAGTGTACCAACATTCACATTACAGTAGTACCAGTAGGAAAGGAGAGAGAGCAAGGAATTGAAAACCTATTTGAAGAAATCATGACGGAAAACTGCCCTACCTAGCAAAGGAAATAAATATATAATTCCAGGAAGCACAGAGAGTCCCAAACAAGATGAACCCAAGGAAGCCCACACCAAGACACATCACAATTAAAATGCCAAAGGTTAAAAACAAATAATTTGAAGAACAGCAAGAGAAAAGCAATTAGTTGCCTACAAAGGAGCTCCCATAAGACTGTCAGCTGATTTCTCAACAGAAACTTTGCAGACCCTAAGAGATTGGCAGGAAATATTCAAAATGATGAAAAGCAAGGACCTATGGCCAAGATTACCCTACCCAGCAAAGCTATCATTTAGAATCGAAGGACAGATAAAGAGTTTCCCAGAAAAGAAAAACCTAAAGGAGCTGACCAACACCAACTCAATTACAAGGAATCTTAGATGGATTTCGTTAAGATAAAAAATAAAATAAAAATAAATAAAACATATGAATAATAAAATGGTAATAACTACACATCTATCAACAATTGCTTTCAATGTAAATGGCTTAAATCTTCCAATCAAAAGATAGGATGACTGAATGGATAAGAAAACAAGACCCTTACATATGTTGCCTACAGAAGACTCACTTCAGATTGAAAGACACACACAGACAGAAAGTAAAGCGATGGAAAATGGTATTGCATGAAAATGGAACCGGGGGGGAAAAAAAAAAAAAAAGCTGTGCTAGAAATACTTATACCAGACAAAATAACTTTAAAACAAAGGCTCTAACAAAACAGAAAGAAGGACCCAGTAATCCCACTTCAGGATTTTCATCTGAAGAAACGCAAAATGCTACTTCAAGGGAATGTGTGCATCCATATGTTCATTGCAGCATTGTTTATAATGGCCAAGATGTGGAGGCAGCCTGGATGTCTGCCAATGGATGAGTAGATAAAGAGTAGGAGGTACATATATATATTGAATATTGGTTGGACATGGATGGGAGGGGTTCTTGCCATCTGCGGCAGCATAGATGGACCTGGAAGGTGTTGTGCTGAGTGGAGTATGTCATACAGAGAAAAACAGATGTGGTGTGATTTCATTTATATGTGGAATCTAAACAACAAAACAAATGAACAAGCAAAACAGAAACAAACTCATACAGAGAACATTCTGATGGTTGCCAGATGGAGGAGGTTTTTTTGAGGGGGAGGGTGGTGTTGGTGAAAAGGTGAAGGGATTAAGAAGTACAAATTGGTAGTTACAAAATAGTCATGGGGATGTAAAGTAAAGCATAGGGAATATAGTCAATAATATGATAATAACTATGTATAGTCCCAGCTGGTACTAGACTAATCAGAGGGATCACTTTTTAAATTATATAAATGTCTAACCACTATGCTGTACACCTGAAATTAACATAAAATAATATTGAATGCCAACTGTAATTGAAAAATTAAAAGGGAAGGAAAAGGTGAAGGGGAATAGGAGGTTCAAATTTCCAGGTATAAAATAAATAATTCATGGGAATATAATGTACAGCATAGGGAATATATTCAATAATATGGTGATAGCATACATAGTACAGTGCCAGATGGTTGCTGGACTTATTATGGTGATCACTTCTCTAGGTGTATAAATATTGAATAACTATTGTATAACCTGAAACTAATATAATATTGTATGTTAGCTCTATTTTAATAAAAATCTTTTTAAAAAATAAAACTATTTAAATAAAAATATGAGCTACCCATTAATGTTTTTCACAGTAGTTTAATATCTCAGTTGTTGGACAGAGGTCTTACAAGATGTATGCATCCCTGTTGTGGAGCCTGGTGTGTGTAAGATGCTCAGTTATATTAGCCATTGAACCAGTTTCTACAAATGACCAATTTATATGATGCTTTTCAGTAGGTAAATTAAGAATGATATTACAAATCATATATCTAGAAAATTCATTTCAACATCCACATTTTATGAATAAGAAATTAGGCTCAGTAAAAGAAGTGGATTACCTAGGATCACGTGATAGATCCCCCAAAAATGCCTCATCCCAAATCAATATTATTAATAGTATCTTATTTAAAAAGATTCACGTCATCACTGAGGTTCCAAATATGAATTATACAAGCACCAAATACTGGTGCTAAAAGCTTTATTTGGAAATAAATATATTATCAGACATATATATATATATATATATATATATATATATATATATGTATATGATTGGATTTAATAGGTGTTGATAATCGTGCAAAGAGGAGTAAATAAAGTGTTGACATGAGTCATTACCGTGTTTCCCCGAAAATAAGACCTAGTTGGACAATCAGCTCTAATGCATCTTTTGGAGCAAAAATTAATAGAAGACCCGGTCTTATTCTACTAGAAGACCCAGTCTTTAATATAATATAATATAATATAATATAATATAATATAATATAATATAATATAATATAATATAATACCGGGTCTTATATTAATTTTTGCTCCAAAAGACGCATTAGAGCTGATTGTCCGGCTAGGTCTTATTTTCAGGGAAACAGGGTATTTCATGGGCTATTTCAAGACAGAATTGATATTTCTAAACAGCTGACACCAAGATAAGCAATATCAAAGAACCACAGGTGTGGGAAAAAAAATCACTAATGATTTCTTTTATGGAACAATTCCATAGACTGAAAAGTTACCACTTAAGGATTGACAGTATTGGAAATTTCCACTTGGAAGATTTTAAGCTTTTAAAAACCCTCCAAAATTGACCCTAAAAGTAAGTATGTTACTCAAGTAAATTATCACTAGCACTGTGCAACATTAGAAAAATAACTAGTAAAAATCATTTACATATCCCTGTTCTTCAGCATGCTCATCTAGAAACAAGGATAAAACAAAGTGCTCATCTCTCTCTTCAGAATGCAAGAACTTTCCCAAAGTACCCCAAAACACAAACTTATAAGGTGTGGTAAAGAATACCCAAATCCTTTGCTCCTGAAAGACACAATGCAGCATCTGTTTATTATCTGAAGCCTAAAATCACAGTTATTTATCTCCTTCTCCAAGGACTCAAGACATCCCTTCACCTTAAGTGAACGGCCCACCCTGGCTCATTCCAGTTCCTTAAAAGATCTAAGCTCAATCATGCCTCCATACGTACACTGTTCTGCAAGTACACATTCTCAACTTGATATTGAGGTGTCACTTCAAAAGTCTATTCCTCAGAGATGTGTTGCCTGACTTCTCAGCAAACATCATTCCAGATATTCCCAACTGCACTTTTCATCCTGTTTAACTATCTGGATTTTTTTTTGAAACTGGCTTATTGTTTATATCTTTACATTCCCCTAACTTCTCTTCAGCATTTGAGATCAGTCAGAAAAAGAATCTCATCTGCCTTAGTTATTACCCCTCATCCCCAGTACCCAGAGTTCATACAACATTGTAGGACTGAATAAAGGTGTGATGAATGAAGTATAAATAAGACAACCTGAATTCATGACCTAGGTCTTTCATTTGCTAGTTCTGTGATTGCTGGCAAGTCTTCCATGCTCTTTTTACTCAAATAAGATCAGAAATAATAAGAATATTGGCCTCTAACTGCAGAAGTCAGTAAGATTTTGTGCAAATGTCTTATAAACCACATGGACCTATTGTGTGCCAGGCTCTCTTCTAATAAGCATTAAATTCATGCAATATGATGTCTGTGATTGAAGTGCATTATTTTTTTTCCATTAAGAAAGAAATAACTGGTGCCAGTTAAATTATAACATGGTGATTTCTATCATTTCAATCACAGGACATGTTTTGATCTCAGAGAAATTAACAATGGGAAAAAAAGGTGCTTCATAAAAATAGAAGAAAAACAGTACTTTACATTGAATATTCCTAACAATCCTATGAGATAGGGCCAATTACTATCCTCATTTTACAGCTCTGGAAACTGAGGCACAGGGAAGTAACTTATTTAAGATATATGAGTTTTAATAATGATGAGAAAACAGGGACTCATGAAGCTCTACAGCTTCAATTCTCCATAAAATATCAAGAGTCAGGTTTGCTTCTCTAAATGATACAACCAAACCAGGAAATGTTCCTCCCCGAAGAGTATTGTGTTCTGAATTTTAACGATTTTCACACTAAAGCATTATGAAAATAAAAGAAGACAGCAGTTTTAAATACTGAACTTTAAGCTTTCTTAATTTGCACCCTCTTTGCATTTACCTAACTCAGTTTTTAAGGCTACCAATTTGAACTCGTTTAAAAGTTGCTTTCAAGTTTTCTTAATCCTTTCATTTATGTCTTCTGTATACATAAAGATACTGGAAACTATTATGGGATGATAGTCTATTTGTATTTAGATCTACTTTCTGCCCTTCTCTATGCTCTACTCTCCAGGCTCTGAGCTTAGTAGGCATTAAATAAATGTTTCTGACTAATTAAAACACAAAAGATCCAATTTGGCTTCATATCCCTCAATCCCACAGCATGATATTAAAAAAAGAAAAGAAAAGAAAAAAAAAAGAACAAGCAACTTAAGTATGTATTATTGTTAGCGTCCTGAATGTGATTAGTGACAATCTTGGTGTAAATTACAAAAGAGAGAGTATAGCGTTTTGAAGGAAGCAGAAAAATCCAACGGTGTAGTGTATATGTTTCGGTAGGGAGTAGGGGAAGGAGATCCAAAAACAACACATACACTTTCAAAGATGTGACTGTGATATCACCAAGACTTTCTCATTGAATAAAGTGCTTAGACGTATCATAGTTAAAACTTAACAGCAGGAAAATCTGAGTTATCTGGTGAGGTTATAATAAACAGCTAATGAAGCTAACATAAGAAATACGGCAGAGATTAAAAAGAGGACAGCCCCCATTAATGCTCATTTTCAAAACAATATTCCTTTATGTGTAAAATACTTTGAAGCACAGAAAAGTTGTTCTGCTTCCACATGTGAAAGTCAAGAAGTGATATTCAAAATCACCTGTGAAATTCTAACATATTTATTAGTAAAAGCAATCAAGGTATAAGCCCTTTTATATTATAATTATGTAAGGAACACATTTGTACATTTTTTTCTAATTGTTTCTCATCAAAGATCTTGGCTAGCTGAGAAGTTACTGAGAATATAAAGTTAAATCTATTCATCCATGTTCCATCATATGAAAATTTTATTAAACTACACTATGTAAGCTTCCTTCCTCACATTAGGTTAAGAGCTAGAGGCTTTTCCAAAACCCCTTTGTCTCTAAACCCTAAGTGACACTATCTGATCCCCCACTCACAGGATCTCTTAGTGGCAGGTAGAGATGAAGAGCTTATTCTGGCAAACAGCTTTGTCCACATCTGTAAAAGCTTGAAAGTTTGTGAGTAAAAGGACTTCTATACATTTTCCAATAATACATGTTTATAAAATTAACCTTAAGGCATAGTAAACGTCCCTGTGAGTCATCAAATATTGAATGTTTTCAATTATTTTGTATGTTTTATTCTATTTGGTTTTTTAAAGTCTTGCCCTACAATCCATAAGACACAATATGCACTTGAAAACATGTTCATGAACGAATAAAAATCTTATTCAGGATTTTTAAAAACTACAAATATTAGCTTTGAAATGACAGAAATATATTTAAACCATTTAAAAATTATCAAAGCCCTAATAATATCCCACAATTGCCTTTCAATGAGTTTGTTGCTATGTTATTTGGCTTATCAGAAATTTGTAAAGTATGTGTCTGTGTATTGCTAATTTGACCCTTTTAAGAACTATTAGCACTTTGAAGGAATATTTAGTAGGACAAGCGTTTACTTGCCCTATGCCCCCAGGTGAGTTTGTATATGAAGGAGCGTGCTCTGTCTACAAGGAAGTCAGCATTGGACATGATGCAACAAACAGCGCAGACGTGTCAAAGAAGCCAGTTTCTCCTACAAGGATTTTGCTCTATGAGCTTTGACTAAAGCTCTTTTGCTGTTAGTTTTGTCGTCTGTAAAAAAGAAAATTTCAAAAAGTTGTTCTTGTATATCATAAAGAGCCATTAACATGTGAGCATTACTTGAGATACAAACTTTTAGCAATTTCCTTTATAAATCATGCTCTTACGGGAAGATTTCCATTTCAGATGCTAACTAAATTTCACCAAGGCTGCACATCAAAAACCTAAGCATTCCTTTTAATGTGTGGATCAGCCAGAATGATTATTGTACAAACTCACTTTAAAATCTCTCAAAGTAGGCACTTCTTACTGCAGGTAAGGGAACAAGACTGTGAAGTTATACAGCCACTGGAGGCAAGCCCACACAAACTTTTGTATAAATTTGAACATTAGGAATAATCACATGGTCCACATTGCCTTTCAGCTAAAACTGGTGAGAGTGCTACCCAACTAAGTTACAGATAAATAGTTTTTGAAACCACGGTGAAAACTCAGTACCATGTTTCCCTGAAAATAAGACCTAGCCAGACAATCAGCTCTAATGCGCCTTTTGGAGCAAAAATTAATATAAGTCCCAGTATTACATTACATTACATTTTTTTATTTTATTTTATTTTATTTTATTTTATTTTATTTTATTTTATTATTTTATTTTATTTTATTTTATTTTATTTATTTTATTTTATATTTTATTGTATTATTTTATATGATATTTACATTAACTTTTGCTCCAAAAGATGCATTACAGTTGATTGTCCAGCTCGGTCTTATTTTGAGGGAAACACGGTACTAATAAAACACAGGCCTAGAGTCCAAAGCAGAGACAGTAAGAAAATGAGGGAAGCAGATCTCTAAATTCCACAATTTGTTAACTTGCAAGCATAGGGGGAGAAATCCCATCTCAGAGTCAGCTCATTCTGACTTGGTAACTCCTCTTTCTTTCCTACCCCACTGACCAATCACATCCACTCAGCAATACCCCCCCACCCAGCTACATTCCAGGCCTCACCTCCACATATCACACCATACTAACTCCAGAATATGTTCCCCTTTTAATCATATTTGCCTTAGCCATCTGGAGTCTTTACAAGACATCAAATCACTCTTCCTTTATCTAGCTCCTGAAACCCTGTGTTGTTATACCAGGCAGGAGGCTAGATTCCTGTATCAACACATTGAATAATGCCATCATCAAATGAAGGGGAAAGTTCATTTCCTACTCCTTGAGTTTACCATGAAGAGGGACCTTCTATGGAGAAACATTTCTGACATGCCTATGCTTCCCTTGTTCTTTTCCTGAGGAGGAACAGTGATTTAACTGATTGGTGACTTTGAGGAAACCAACAGGAGAGGTATAGTTCAGCCCCTTTCAGAGTTCCACTCAGAATCTGCTATCGGCAAGATCACGCTTTTCTCTGCTTTTTCAGAGGAATTTGTTTGTGGGGGACCCCATTTCAAAAGCCTATAGATGACCACTGTGGGCCATTATCAGAACAAATCTTTCTTTTCAAAGGTAAAACATCAGTAATTTCCCTTGACCTAAAGCTAATGCCAGTCATCCAAGGTGCTTTTCTCAGACATAAGGCTGCCATTTTTGTCTCCATCTGTCTCACGCCTCCATTTCTCAATGGCTTTTGAGTTGGGCAGAGAAGAGGGGCAGTAGTTACCATTTCCCCGAAAGTCACAATAATTAATACTCAATTAGCCTTGTTCCCTTGTTTTTCGCCAAGCCTTTTTGCTAATCTTTAACTAGCAGTTACTCACAATGCCCCATTTTTTGTAGCTATAGGTTTGTATAAATACTTGAGAAAGCCAAGAAACAGTGCAGACCTGATCATCAGATTGCAAGTGTGCCTCAGTGCTATACCATGACCTTATCATGGATCTGTTTATGTTGATGGCACATCCCAAAGGGTCCATCTAAATGTCCTTCGCGTCACACATTTCCATGTCCCCATCACCAGACATAACTTCCCTTCCAACTTCAGAGAAGAGTAAGGCTACGTAGTATAAGTCTCCTCTAGATACTCTCTTCTCATCAACCTACCCCTGATTTACAGATCTACTCTTCTCCCTGTGTAGGAACAGAGGAAGAGATGTCCAATATCTGCACTAAGTGAATCTTCCTAATCATTTTACTGATTCCAGCTTCTACTGCCTCCTCCAGAACCTTACTCCCTCATTTATTCCTTCTCCACACTCAGTATCATCCATGACTCCCACTCTGCAAGTGCTTTCCCTTCAGCATTTGAACACAGGTCTCACTTTTATTTGGGGGTGGAGAACAGCAGGCACTTAACTTTAGTTCTCCTCTTCTCTTAAGCTACTCTTTTCCTTTTTTTTTTACAGCAAACTTCTTGAAAAGATAGAAAACCTGATGCTTAGTGATGAGGACTGAACTCAAAGATAAGTTCCACTGCTAGTTAGAGCAACATGAGGACCAGAATTTAAGTCTTCTGAACGTCTCTTGACCATGTAGACGTGAACACTGCATCTTCAGAATCTTCCATTTGGCTGAGTTAACAACTCTCTATGATAGAGGACTGCATAAAATATTGACTCTACCAAACCCACAGCTCTGTTTAAGGAAAGTTGTCTGTTTGTTTGTTTTTAATAAATACATCCCACAGCTTTGTAATAGATAATTCTAAATTCTGGCCACAACTAATTAGATTAGTGATTGCACTAAAACCAGATCCATGAAATGTGTTGAAGGAAGAATTCCTTCCCAATTTATACCAGAGGGGGATCACCTAACATAATGGATCCTATTGCTTTGAGTATTTAAGTTCAAGGCATGCAGAGAAAGAACAGCTGGTCGCAGAAGAGAATAGAATAAAAGCAAGAGACATACTACATGATATGAAGAAGCCCTGAGGCAGGAGAGGATATTTTATAGTGAGCGTCATGGCATCCAGAAGAAGTCTAAATGGAATCACCGACAGGAGCAGCAATAGAAAACAGAAAGAAAAACTGAGGGAACCGAAGTCATAGGAATGGAGACACACTGGGTAAGGAAACACGGGGTGTTTACTTTCTGGGGGATGACAAAATCAGCCACTGTTGTGTCCTCAGTGATATTCCAACTTTCCATGAGGCTGGCCTGTCTGGCTGCTGACATGGTTTCTTGGACTCCTTTCCCTCTCTTTGTGTCCTTACCATAAATTCTCACCATCTAAGTCATCTGAGGTAAATGTAAGCACATCTTGGCTTCCTGCAACCTGAAAGGGCCTAACTACAACAGACCTGAGAAACAATTTCTTTATCCTAAAAGAATTTAAGTCTAATCCACACTGGTATATCATGATTTAAAAGAAAATATCTAAGCATCTTAACAGAATGAAAAAGAAAATAGCAGCATGGGAGAGAGAGTTTATTTTGTGTCTCTCTGCTTGCAACACATTACCATGATTTGGGGAATATCCATGAGAATGCTCTTCTGAAATCTAAATGCCATATAAGCCATTCAGATGAGCGCTATTCTCTTCCCTACCCATATTTTCAGACTTTAGACCCTATTAATTACCTTTGTATAAATACAAAACAGCTGGGAAATGTGGAAAGAGGTAGGGTGGCTTGAGAAGTAGAGCTGACTCTCTGGGTTTTCACATCATATAATCATTACAGAAAGTATAACGATATTTTTTTTAAAAGCTTGACTATGTGAAAACACTTGTTTCTTAACAAAGAATAGGCTAAAGGTAGTTTTTTAGTGCATTGCATCATTTGCATTTTTAATTATGGTAGATATTTTTATAGCATTAAGTATCTTTCTCTACCCAAGTGAAGAGTGTGGCTGTTTTAAGTAAACAAAACTGTCTCAAGAATGCCCTACTCTTCCATGGTGAGTGCTTGAATCCAAACCACAGAGCCATGGAAAATAACCTCCCCAACATTTACACTTCTGGCCAGTGTCTGTTTAGAAAAGTGTCTGGATTTTTCTGAACAACACATTCTCAGGCAACCAAGTGGAAGCTCAGGTCGATGACATGAGCTAATATGAGGATTCTAACATTTGGGACAGTAGTTGAAACTAACTTTGACAAACCTCAAAACAAAACAAAACAACAACAATCACCACAACCACAAGCAATTCCAATTCTGGACACTTAAATTCTGGATTTACATAAACACAAAGATAGGTGTGCAAGGAAACTCATCTTAACATTATAATAAAGAAAAGTTGAGCTCATCCTCATTACCCACCAGTGTAGAAGAGGTTGCAGATGGTGCACTCATACTATGGAGCATTGGATAGGTGTTAAAAACAATATGGCATACAGTCAATAATATTGTAATAATTACATATGATGTCAGACTGGTACTAGGCTAATTGCGGAGATCACTTAGTAAGTTATTTAAATGTCTAATTACTATGCTGTACACCTGAAGCTAATATAATTTCGTATGTCAACTCTAATTGAAAAGGTTTAAAATTAAAAAAAAAAAAAAGAAGTATGGCAAATCCCTGTTTACTGACATAAAAAGGTCTAGAAGGAAAGAGTAAATTGGAGATAACAGATAACATCCTACCATGTATGTGTAAAATAAATGTTACCTGTATAGCCATAACCATATATATATATATATATATATATATATATATATATATATATATATATATGTATTAGTAAAAGATTGAAAAGATGAACAACAGACAATAGTAATCATTTCATCAAAAAAAAATATGGAGATGGGGTTGAGGGGAGAAGAGAAAAGAATAGAGTAGTGAGAGAGGGGTTTTAAGTTCTATTCTACATACTTATGATTCCTGGGATAGGTTGTGATAAGAATTTATTCACATGCTCCATACTTACATTTGTTTCAATAAAGTTAAGAAACAGGATGTCTCCAGTGAAGTGCACACATTTGATTGGTTTGCCAGCACAGAACAGTAGAAAAATCACAGGACTCAAATATGGACCAAGCATGGGGCCCATATCTACCACCGTAGAAGTAGGATTTGGGCTACCTCACTCAACGCTGTGTGTAATACAGGATAATAATTTCTAGACAGCCAAACCCACGTACTTGATGTAAGGGTGGGATGAGATATGAACACAATGCCTCTCTGCAAATCTCAGCTACTACCATGTTTCCCCGAAAATAAGACCTAGCCAGACCATCAGCTCTAATGCGTCTTTTGGAGCAATAATTAATATAAGACCCAGTCTTATCAGCTCTAATGTGTCTTTTGGAGCGATAATTAATATAAGACCCAGTCTTATTTTACTATAATATAAGACTGGGTCTTATATTAATTATTGCTCCAAAAGACGCATTAGAGCTGATGGTCTGGGCTAGGTCTTATTTTCTGGGAAACAGTACTGCTATTATTGTTTGTATTATTTGACCGCCCAAATTTCCCTAGAGAGAAATCAATGAGTGTGATCATAGATCATTTGTTTTAAACGCCTCCATTTGAGCCACATTGTTTTATTTTCTCTGCTTCTGTTCACTAAGGTCTGAAATTAAAAACAAACATTAAATGAAGCCGTAGGATTTTATTTTATCTGTCACATACTGCTGTCATTAAACACACTTGAAATGAGTGGGTTTAGTTCAAACAAAACTGCTTCTTTCCCAAACTCAACAAACACGAAGAGGGGAGAAAAGGAAGCCTGCACTTGAATCATATTCAGAAGTACTGCACGTTGCATTTCAAGAAGAAGCCCCATCTGGCATGCTGACACAGTAATAAGTTCTTTTAATTGTCAGGTCAGGCAGATTACAGATCCAGGCTGTCAATTCTTTCATTGCAGTTTTATTTGTTATTACTAGCTCATTAAAAAAAAAAATCTCCTAGTTATTATATATAAGAAAAACTACATTTTTTCCTTGGAATTTAAGCAGGCAGCAGTTACCACTGAGCACCAGCTATGGTAAAACCATGCTTACAAGTTGGAGATTCAAGAAAGAATGTATAAAAGAATCCTGTCCTGCAGGAAGTCACGGCCAAGAAGGGAGATAAACCCTTACAATCCAAAATAACTCAGATGGGTTAAAGATGCTGGTACACTTGATTTTCCCCATCTTCTTAAAGGAGTTCCTTCCCAAATGTACTAATCTACTTAATCTTGGCAGTTCATCTGCTTGCTGCAGTAAAAAGAGCAACAGTTAGAAGACCCTGAAAAGAGGTGTGTGTGTGTGTGTGTGTGTGCGCGTGTGTGTGCACGTGTGCACAAGCGTGTATATACAGAACACACTACAGAGATCCTTCAAACTCAGGGCAAATCTATAGATTCTCAGCGATGTCCTATTTTCATCTGAACCTGCACTTTTAAACTGCCACATCTTGACTCATGCAGTTTCCACTTCTAAATGTCTCCCTCCTCAGAACTTCCATTATATTTTAAATATAATTCACATTGTCAGCCCTCAATAAATAAATGTGGACTAAGTAAAGCCTCCTAACTCTGTATGCAACAAGCAGTTCCTTGCAAAACAACAACAACAAATAAATGGAGGATTGCATTTCAATAAATCAGGAAGGAGAACAGTATGCTGGAGAATTTAGCAAACATTCGAGTTGAAAAGAACCTCAGAAATGGCCTAGTTTAATGCTTTATACAAGATGAACTAGACGTTCAGAGAAGTGAAGTGACTTGCCAAAGTCAAATAATTAGTGGAAGAGGAGGGTTTGGAATCTGCTCGTCTGATTTTTTAGCACAGCGCTCTTTCTACACCATGCTGTTCACTTACATTTTTGAGTAATAGCAGGGCGTATGCTGACAAGCTCAGTGGATTAGTAGGTATGGGATGGCATTCCATTAGAGAGAGGGGAGAAAAATCAAGGGTGCTTATTGAAACAAGTGTTTGTGTGTGTGTTTTGTTTTTTTTTTGTTTGTGTTTTTTTACAGAGACGGCCTCTCCAGACAATACCCGAGAAGATGTGCACGCAGGTATCAAGTGGGCCTCTCTTGCTGACCACAATGAATAAATGTGTACGACTAAGCTGTGCAGAACCCAATGGTGACAGTGAATTTCAACACTGGAGTAAAATGTTCTTTGACCTTAACAGGAATTGGAGGTTAGGAATATATTAGAAAGGGAGGGATTTGTAGATCCTATAGACTTCAGAAAATGCTTGAACGTTTCATTTCATTCTCATTCAAGAAAAGGCAGATTTTCTTAGGGACTAATAAGCACACCGACATCTTAGCTTGGGATGGGAGACACAGTGACAGTCAGAACAAAGGCCTGGATATCGGTGTGGGAGGAGAAGGATGCTGCCTGAAATCTAGCACTTAGGACTCCTGAGCAAATCTTTTCGTCTCTCAGCCTGTTTCTTCATCTCTAAAATGTGGATAAGTATCCCATCTTCAGGAGTTATTATGAGATTTCAGTACTAACAAATACATGAGGGTACTCTGTAAACTCTAAGATACCCGGTGAAAGTGTTCAATTATCATGATCAAGAAGGAAGGCCAGTACTTGAAGGGCCTCTGGGTCAGCCAGGCTGAGAAATGTTACCTGGTGACTATGTTCAGGGGTAACAGTGGGAACATATAAACTTTGAATCCCAGGAAAGGAAGGAAACACAGAAGAGGATGGCCCTTAATCCTTCAATAGCCAGTAAATTAAAGCATAAATGAATGGACCTGAACAATGTATACAATCTGGAGAGACCTAAGAGATAGGACTGTCATTTAAATATGTAAAAGGAAATGACTTGGCACGGGTCACAGAGTAGGTTAATCTGAGAGTTAGGACTGGAATCCAGGTCTGCAGAGATTCCACAGTACATTATGTAGGAGACTATGAAGCAACACATGCCTGAGAAACCTACATCACAGGGCTGCAGAAATGCTGGGTAGTGATTTGAGGCCTCATTAAATTGCAAGGGACCTTGAGGGGTGGTGGCTGCAGGCCACTTCCCCCATCCTTCTTGGGGCAGTGGAAGATCCCTTGGGGATAACATAACAGAGAAAAATTAGGTGAAGGAACAGAAGCCCCAGGCCACCTACAGAAGAGGAAGTAAACCTGCGTCTACCAGGTGTCACTCTCTGGGTTTGAGGCTCTCCATGCATTCACTTTTGTAATTCCAGCCATGTTGAAAAGGAAATATACCTTATTCCTCTCTTATCAATGAGGGTATTAGGATCCAGAGTAGTTAAACATCCTCCCCGCACTCACAGAGCTGCTGAATTTTTAGAACAAGAGTCTAGGTCCCAAATACCAGAGGGAGACCAGGGACTCTCTCTACTTTGCCAGATGGCCGGCCCTGTTCTACGCCCCAGCCCAGAAGACAGAGGGTCTGAGATGCCGGACGTAGGAAGTCAGGACAGCTACTGTGTGGACAGTTGGCATCCAAAGGAGAAAGTGGTTTGGGGAACAGTGTTATATTCATATTTTCTGAAGTGAGTTTATGTGAGGTAAGTGTTTTTCTTTACTCTGATGAGAAATTTAAAAATTCTAGGTACGTTTTTCAAAGGAAAAGTATTTCTCTTTGTGGCACTGGCATAGTAAGAGAATAAAATGTGCATAAATATAAATATATCTGGCATAGGTGAGGAGTCAGAACGTCTTGGACTTTGTGTTTGAGTTATGAGTTAAATAGTTCACTCTGTGAACATAGAAATACAAGGATGAAAACAACACATTCTCATTGGTTTTCCTTACTACACACAGTATGTACTCCAGCTCCCGGCTTCGTATAACCTGAGCTCTCATTATGCCATCATCCGTAACTCATAAAAATCAAATTGTATTACTCCCTTTTCATAATGTTCTAAGTCTTTCTCGCTTGTGCATATTCCACATATCATTTTACACTCTAATGAGACCTTGAATGGGTTACATTACATATACATCTGATAGAATATTTAGAAGTCAATTTTCACCATCATTGAACATCTTTATGTAATTCATATATTCAAAAACGTGTGAATAATCAGATACTTCTGACCATGATGGTGGACCAATTAAGAGCTGAAGGATGGGCCATATGTCATTGGAAAGAATTACTTCACAATCCCAACCTAGAATTCTAGGCTAGTTTGCCTGCCATTACTGAAAGAGACAATGACGTTTAACTACTTTAGCTCCTTGATGATACATCTGGGGAGATTAAGGTCCAGAGAGGGGCAGGGACATGTTGAAGGTCACACAGCTAGATAGGGGCAGAGGCAGAACACACACGAGAATCCAGATATTCTG
This sequence comes from Rhinolophus sinicus, assembly GCF_057876585.1. Classification (NCBI taxonomy): domain Eukaryota; kingdom Metazoa; phylum Chordata; class Mammalia; order Chiroptera; family Rhinolophidae; genus Rhinolophus; species Rhinolophus sinicus. The sequence goes on along the minus strand of NC_142517.1, from coordinate 52,047,172 downwards.
TTTCCTAATCTCTATAATACCTTCATGCCTCCCCCTTGAGAAAAAAAGTCGAGATCTTTGTTTTATATATACCTGCTCTTTTTCCCCATGAATTCAGAATAGAACAAAGGCACTGCTGCTCTGAAAAAAGCAGAGTCATATACACGTCTCTCAGTAGACAGAAAATTAACCAAACACAATCAGTGTAACCCCATTGTCCTTTAAAACATTACAGTCATTTATGACCTTCAGGAAATGCGTGGTTTTATTTTGCTTTTATTTAGAACAGCAAGTGGGAGGTAAAAATGGCAAAATAACTATGGCCTGGCAGTTGGGCTAACTCTATTCACAAAATTGTTTTAAAGAATGTTGAGGGTTTGATTTTTCCCCCCCCCATCTGCCTTCATTTGTTCAGCAAACATCCACTGAGTGCCTACCCCATACCACATACGGATACATTAGATACAATGGAAAACCCAGATATGGAAGCAGACAAAACACCCTCCACACAATTCACAAGTTTCCAGTCTCGTCAGAGAAACAGAATGTATATAGCTGACTGTAACTGTGTACAGAATGTGACACATGCCTGGAAAAAAAAAAATGTACATAAAGTCAAATGGGGTGGGCGGGAACCGAGGTACAGGGTGAAGGATGAGAGTGGCAGGTAGATAGTGATGAGTGGCACTATACGTAGAAAATAATAAGAGAGTAAAGACCAAGAGTTGGAAAATTACAGAGCCCATGGGAGAGGTGTGCAACGAGAGAGTATGATTGAAATAAATGACAGTACAGTGAAATAGGAGGGTAAGGTATGAAGATATGGATTTCCCTCCTTGTGTTTTAGTATATAATAGTTTACTCACAATTAATTTAACTTCAATGAAAAGGTCTGTGTTTCTGTAGAAGCACAAAAGAACTGAGAGACAAACAAGGGATTTACTGGCCAGGACTGGAGATAATCTTTTGTCTCAGTGTCTACGTGGCAGTGAACACACATTTGTACACACACACTTGCTCTCTGCTCAAAAATATTGATAATATCCATTCTCTATGGATTGTGGGATCTTATACAAGTCAGTTCACTTCTCCCTCAATGTCCCTGTTCATGACATCCTTAAATGGTTCCTCTATGCTTCTCTGAGACATCAAAATATTGGCCCCGGGGCTTAATCCATCACCTTAGATGATGTCACTCAGTCTCAATGTTTTAAATTTATATATGCTGACTCCTAAATCAATATCAAGTCAAGACTTTGCCCTCGAGCCCCACACTCAAATATAATCTGTTTACTTGATCATTACTTGGAAGTCTAACAGTTACCTCAAATTTAACAGCACCAAAACCAAATTCCTGAGGATACTTTCTCCTTTCACCTCAAAACAAACAAACACACAAACCAAAACACAACCACCACAAAAAAGCCAACTCTCTTGCTGTCTTCCTGACATCACACTAAATGCCATGCCCAGCCTTTTCATTGCTCAGGCTAAAAACCTAGCAGTCATTCTTGACTTTTCTTTTACTCTTATATTCTATATCTTACTCGTTCAAAAACTTGCTGATGTTACCATTAAAATATATCCAGAAACCTCCTACTTATTCACGTCTGCCCCATACCTACCAACCATCATTTCTAGTTTGGATTATCACAATAGCCCATATTCTATTCTCCACAAAGCTGCCAGCATGATCCTCAACACAAGTATGATCACGTGACTCCAAATATTCCCCATCTTACTCAGAGTGAAAGTCAAAGTCCTCATAAGAGCCTACATGGCCCTATGTGAGTATCAGGGTCCCTGACTTCACCTTTTCCCATCCCCTCAAGATCACTCTCCCCTGCCTGAGATTTCTGTTCAAATACCACCTTCTTTTAAGGTCTTCCCTAACTGTCACATAAAAAACAGCAATTATCACTCTTCTATACCCAAGCCACTCCTTCTCCTCTTCATCATGCTTTGTTATTGTTTTTTCCTATAGCACGGAACTCCATCAGACTTAAACGTTTACTTGTTCATCTGTTTATTATGCCTCTTCCCAGAGGAATATGAACCGTTTGAGGAAATACACATTGTTTTATTCGTATCTATACCCTCACCCTCTAGAAGAGAGCTTGCTACCCAAAAAGTGTTCGATAAATATTTGCCATAATAATGAATAAATGGCTCCTCTGGTTACTCTTCTTGGAGTTCTAGAAATAAGAGTCATCTTAAAGAACTCAATCGTGTAAAAAGTAATGTAGCAGTGTAAGCACTTCTAAAAGCAGTTTGTTGATTTTGAATCAAAGTAAAATATTACATGTCACCATAGATTTGGACTGTGAGTCATAGACTATTAAACTTGGGAGGCAGCTGTGCTGGACTCATAGACAGTAACTGGGAGTCGGGTGACGGTCGCTCTGGTCCTGGCAGTGCCACTGACCTACTACTGCATGATCTAAGACAAGCAGCCTCATCCCTATGGATTCTCCTAATTCATCTAAATAAAGAACAACTCACCTCAAATCTCTAATGTTCTATGGTTTGGTGTGACTATAACTACCACTCATTCAAAGGATACTCTAAGTTTGTATAGAGGAGATAGATCATTTCATTGTTGTCAACTCTACATGCAAGTTAGGAAAGAAGTCATATTTGAAATCGTGTGCCTTTTCTGAAAAATTATGTCACACCATGAACATCTAATAACGTGGGAAACAAAAGGTTCTTTCTCTCATGGCACCACAGTGGGGGTTAGACATTATCAACTGCAACACAGAAGGGACAAGTATTCAGGATGCGAATCTCTTCCAGAAAAACATTTTTTAAAAATAATAATAATAATAATAATAAATAAAATTCACACTTGAACAATTTTCAGTTTTCCTTCAAAAGTTCTCAGTCGCCATTCTTGATAAGCAGTGTCACAGATAGTTGCATGGGACGTGATTTCTCATAAGTTGTAGAGATGACCTTTAAAAATAACCCCTCCCTTCTTTATTCCCCAGCCTGCAATCCCATGAAGATCAAAGCCAGTTTGCTATTCTGCATTAACATTTCTGTGATGAGATACAATGCAGGCACTTTGATTCTATCTGTGTCAAGACATCTTCACACAAGTGACTCACTCAGCAGAAGCTCAAGCATTGAACACTGCTCTGACACCATCTCCTGTGAGGCTGATTCCATCTTGGTGTCACAAGCCAACATCCCATTTAGCTGCTTTCCTCTGCAACACAACAGTGTAATTGGAACTGACTGAACAATAAATCTCAATTTCCCTGTCCCATCAGGAGAATCTCCCAATTTATCAGGCTCCTTCTATTCACCAGCTCCTGCGCTGCGTTACGAATCATTCTTGAAGAAGCCCACAAGTTAACTTCCTACTGTTACATGAAAGGTGCAGGGAAACAGTGTCAATTCTTTCATTAGACTTCCTAGATCTGTTCCTTAGTGACCCGGCGAGAACTGGGTGTTGCTCTTGGTTGAACATACGAAGAGGCCATCCACCTCCTCACTCAGGCTGTCAGCTCCAAGAAGCAAGAGCTCAATGCACTGTTGTTCCAAGGAACAGGCACCTCTTTGTCTTCCTAAGTACCCCTTGCTGCTACCAAGGTCCAGTTTCCAAAATCTGAAGCAACTTTGCCCAATGAAAGCCTTCCTGAACTTTTACCCATCAAGTCATAGACCATGAATGGCATTCCCTCAGGCTCCAGAAAAAACAAATAAGAGGCAAAGGTAGAAAAGAACATGGTGAAAAGGAATGAGAACATTAATGAATGCACATGGCACTGAAATGTGTCCTGAATATACCAAGTCAAAAAATAGACTTAATTTTCCCATAGAAATAAATGCTGAGGATCGCTGGGTACCATCAAGCTACTCATTTCAATATTTGAATTGTACTTCATTGTAGATTGAGCATTCTCGTACTAAAAAGAATTGTATGGCTCCCTAGTTCCATCAGGATAACTTCAGAACTCTTTACAGAAAGCATAAAACACACTTCTGGCTACTTCATTTCTCCTCACTTACATTCTCACTCTTTATGCATTAACAATGTGAAATTATTTATATTCCCATAAACAGACTGCTGCAGGCAGAATAACTTTTCCCCACCCCCACCCCTTTGGCCACACTCTAATTCCTGGAACCAGTGAATATGTTAATTTACTTGGCAAAAGGGACTTTGCAGATGTGATTAAGGTTAAAGATCTTGAAATGGAGAGATTATCCTGGATTATCTAGGTGGGCCTAATTTAATCACATGATGCTTAAAAAAATCAAGAGCCTTTCCCAGCTGTGGTGAATGGGAGACTAGAAGAATGGTCAGAGAGGCCACATTGCTTGTTTTGCATTCAGAGGAAGAGACCTCTGGAATATGGATGACCTCTAGAAGCTGGAAAAGGCAAGAAAACTGATTCTCCCCTAGAGCCTGAGGAAAGAAATGCAGCTCTGCTGGCACCTTCATTTTAGCCGATGAAACGTGTACTGGACTTCGGACTTATAGAACTGTAAGATAATAAATAAATGTGTTGTTTTAAGTCACTACGTCTGTGGTATTTTGTTACAGCAATAACAGAAAACTGATACGTTCACCAAGCTCACTCCCACTTTCTGGCCCTTGCTCATCAGGTTTCACGAGCAGGTAATGGTCCCTACAGCATCCTCTACTTACCTCTCGTAGAGTTTTCCAGATCATACTTAAATGAGTAACACATGATTGTTTTCCCAGCCCCAGTTCCCACTGGGCTTCTCATTCCTTGAGCTTATTCAGTGCCAGTCCCTAGCATCTAACACATGATGCTGTATATGTAGTGTAGAAACCACTGCTATACATAAGTAATTCTCAATGGGAGCGTAAATTATATTAGTCCAAGGAATTATGAAACATCAAAGATCAGAGTCACAACTTAAGAGATAAGGAAGTAAAAACTCTCATTTGACAGATGGAGAAACTGAAGCTCAGAAATGGAAAGGTGCCAGGGACACAATGCACTTTTCTTTCTGTTAATCAATTAATATCCAAACTATTTTCCTGAGCTCCTCAAACTGACTTGCAAGGACCCCATGTCTTTCTAATAGGGACTTTTATCACCCCTCCCTTACTGTACTCTACTCCCAAGACAAAGCTAAATTCTCAGGGTTTCCTGAAATGGTTTATGCTAGAGAACTTAGAGCATCCCTCCAACCAGCACTATCAAACGCCCATAGTTGACCAGTTCAGAAAGGCCAGGCTCAGATATGACTTTTCAATGGAGAACAATCTCCTCGGCAGAAAGTGACTCTTCAACAGCTGCCAGCATCCCTTCCACCCCCAACACACACCAAGCCATATATTCTCCTCTATGGATCAGAGCTCCTCCCTTATATCCTCTATTTGATTATATGTTATAGTTTCCCTGCTAAAAGGTAAGTTCTGAAGGGAAGATTTATATATATATATATATACATATATATATGTATGTGTATATACATATATATATATATATATATATATATATATATATATGTATATGACAGATGCTATGTTGCCAGCCTATAAAAAAATAAATATATTTGCTTGATGAGAAGCCAAAATACGGAAAAAGAAAATTGGAAATCTTTGATACTTTATAGGTACCTAGGTTTATTGCTAAGTTTAATAACTGAATATGAACTCTTTCCAAGAGTTCAAACTTTGGATATGACTCCTCTCTGTAGACACTTATGCAATTCTTACTGAAAATATCCTACAACCCAGTTTCTTTCTGTAGATACAACAAGCTCCCTGAAGCTCATAAGGGGACACTTTGTCAAGACACATATGGACACCAGCTAACGTTTGGGGATGTAATAAAACACTTTCATTATTCTCTCCTTTGAAACACAACCCCATGAGTTAGGCAGCACAGCTACCACTGTCTCCCTTGTAGAAATAAGGGCTTTCCATTCATACACCATTTCTCACCACGAGTTATGTGCTCCATCACCTCTAACCAACAGCCTTTCTAGGCAGCACATCAGTAACCTGAAACATGCAAGTGCGATGGACCGGCAAATTTGTGCTTTTCAAAGATCTCAACTGCCAAAAATAAATGAGTGCTTGTTTTGTTTGGTTTATTTTTCAAAAACTGTTGTGTTGCTAGCTGTTGCTTTATTTGATTTAGTATTCTGGCCTATTCTGAATCACACTTTTTAAATTTTACACAAATTGCCATTTATAACACAGGTTTTGTTCAATTTAAAAAGTTGTGAGATGTTGAATAGGGGGATTCATTACAATTTTGATAAAGTACAACTGCCTGTGAAGTATCTCGCATTAACACCAAAACAGCATCCTTTTTTCTCTTACCATAAAAGTATCCTGTCAAAATACTACATCATCTGAGACTTCCATGAAGTTTGGGAAATCTCCATGACCAGTGTGCAAAATGACGGTGTGTATGTTACCAGAGTTCACACACACCACTTGCTACAAAAGTAGAAATTAATATTTGGCACTAATATTTTCAGGCACATCAACCCTGAAACTCCATGTCCCATCAACTTCCAACATAGGAAATATGCACTAATGAAAAGAGAACTTGACTAGCAATTATAAGTCCAATTTTCTAAATTCCCATTCTTTTGAACATTTAACTCTGTAATTTTTAAGACAGTTTGTATGTTTCACTTTTCTCATTTACAGTAAGTGGAGCATATATGTGGTGGTGCTTTGGAAAAAATAATGATGGATACGCCGAAGATGCGAGTTCTTGCAGTGAGTAGAATTGTACACATTAACTAAGAGCTGTGGCTTGGTTCTGAATATCCCTGCAATGAGGTAAATAGTGAAGCCATTCCAGCTGTTTGCTAGAATCAACGAGAGGCCACTGATGCGATCTGAGATGACTTCCCTCCCTAGGCAAACAGCTCGGTAGATGTATCAAGAGTAGAAGACAGTGTAAGAGGTAATGGGAAAATAGTAGCTGTGTCTAAAAAGCAGATAATTCTGCATGTTTTCTAATAGGCCTTGTTTTGGTATTATCTCAGCAGAGCTTAATTATACCTACCTCTATGAAAACATAAATTGAACTATTTTCCCCATGTATGTATCTGTCCTGAATCACGAGAAAGAGGGAACGTGATCATGACCTAGATGTTCTGATTTCTAGCCCAGGTCTATTTCCACCATAGTAGATCATCTCCCTATCACTCAATATAAATCTCAATGTGCAAAGAACTCTAATTTATTTGGGAAGATTCTTTCTTGTAGCAGGCCAAATCTTTTCCCAGTAGTACTTCAGAGTACCAGGGAATAGAAGACAGGAACATGGGTATTGGAATCAAGACAGCCCGAGTTGTAATTCCCACTTCAACAGTCATGAGCTGTGTGACTTTGGAAAATGTATTTAACCTCCTCATGCCTCGGTTTACTAATCTGCTTGATAGGGACACTACTAGTACTACCTCAAGTGTAAACATTATGAGATAACGCATGCAAAACATTTAGCAGAGAGCCTGACAAATAAAAGGAAGTAATAAAGGTCATACCAACTATGACCATTACGCACTCACACACTAATGACTGTACCTCTAAGTAGTTCTCAGAGTGTATAGGTATTTGTGTGTATATATGTTACACACCTAGGTGTGTGCACATGTGTACATGCATGTGTGTGGGGATGTTCATTGCACACGAGTATGTATGTATCTGGCTGTGTGCATGGGCACACGTATGTGTGCATATGTATTTGTACCAGTGTGTGAGTGTTGGGTTTATAAGTGAATGTGTGTATGCTTCCGTGCATGTGTAGTCAGGGAGAGCTAGAAAAGGGGGAGAAAGAAAAATTAGAGAACTCTGAGTCAGGTAGATGGAAGAAGCCAGTTTATAAATAAAAATAAAGGTCTTGACAGAGAACAGCTTTGCAAACACATGTCCCGATATGCAGAAGGACAATTAGATACCTCGCACGACAACAATGGTGCATGTTTTGATTACAGTTCTAAATCTATTCTCCCAATCTAAGGCCTTCTCGTCCCAGACTTTGCTGAACAGGGAACAGGGAAAGACATGTGAGACTGTGCATGTTTATTGTTTCTTACCCACTTCAAGAAAGGATGTGAGGTGGATATGAGAATGTAAACTCTATTTTTAATGAAAACCCCCATTCTCCTGTGAAGTAAGGGAAATGGGTGGTAGTGGAGGCCTCTGTGCTACTCAGTCTCAGGCAAGCTGAGTTTATATTATTGGGTTTTTCAGTCTTTTCTCCATCTCAGATGCTGAATTGTGGAGATAATGAGATGAAGCACAATGCTACAGCCTTCACTGGTAAAGCCAGAGCATTACTATAAAGCAGAATTTTCTCGTAAACAGGCTCTAAGCTACCAAAAATACATAAACTACATAAAAGTTTGTTTGCAGGTTTGTTTTTAAAGCACTGTTTGCAGGTCTACCAGTCAGGCCAGCATGCTTTAATCCCCTTAGCGTCTGTGGCACCTGAAAAAAGGATTTGGAGAGGTAAAGCACCACAGTGAGGCTCCATCAATTCATATCTTTCTTGGATTTAAAAAAAAAATAGCATGAAGCTATAAGTTATGGGGGCGGGGGGAATATATTCCAGTACTACAATCATATCTTAATATGTTACAAGCAGGGGGAGAGGGGGCAGAATCAACGAGTAAAACAAAGAAATAGAGACTTCTCTTATAGCATCGGCCAACATCCGACTTTCATGAGGAACCCCTTTGTATTGGAAAAATCTCATAATTATTTTCATAAATTCAAGGCCACTAAACACATCAAGTATATTCCAGGAATGACAACGGAGCCTACTGTTATCGAAATGGTGTGCACATGCGACTGTTGTCGACAGGCCCAGCATGGTTTTCTTTACCAGCCATTACTGTGGGAGTCTTGGTTTCTTCTCAAATAGGTCTGACCCCTACTGTCAAGTGATGCTTGGTGATTATTTAGGTAGACCCAGAAAGGAGGCCAGGACTGGGGCACCTTAGGACCACCTGGGCCCTGCACCACTGCTTCCCAATAGAGTATATTCTCTATGAACTATCCTATGAGAGGGATGTATTGCAGCAATGGGAGCGGGCAAGTCAGTCCCCGGCCCAGGCCTCACTGTCCTCTTCTGTAAGATCCAGAAGATCTCTAAGGACCTTTCCCACACTGTACTGTTGGACAGAGGAAACCAGAATTGTACAGCCCTTTACAAAGGACTCTACCATTAATATCAGTCATGTCCCTCCTGGTTTCTACCTTGTCCTTCTTCCTATGTTTTAGATTTTCATCAAATCTATCCTAATTCTTCTAGAACAAAAGACACAGTGGCTGGCAATTTTTACACTCCTGGTCCTCCTTTTCTGCCTGCCCCCCATCCCTCTTCTTCAACCCAGAATTCCTTCATTTATTATCCTCATATTCAAGGCAGAAAAAATAAGGCTAATAAAATGTTTGAACTCAACGAACCCATTCATGGATTAAAAAGACTTGAATTCCTGCATGATAATAACTGTCCAACTCAGGAGGTGAAGCTCTATCCATGAAATATAACACTTTCAAAACATACACCACAGGAGGTCATGAAAGAGAGTGTGAAACACTGGGGCGATCCTCCCTTTGGGGTCTGAGGTGGAACAAGCTATGTGTCTTCCTCAAGAAAGGAAGGCCTCCGGGAATATTTTCTGTCAGTACCTGAGTGGACCTGAAATCCAAATCCTTAATTTGTGAATTGAAATGTTGGCACAAGAAAAGGGCAGTAGCTCACCTGATATAAATCACACAGCTAGTTAAGGGCAGAATTAGGATAAAAATTCATTTGTTCTGTTTGCTGTACTGCATTGCTTTCATCATTTCCGGTTCTTTCATTTTTTCCATTCTTCTCATGGGCTGGGCTTTGAACCACAGGAACTCATAGTAGGATCAGTGGGAGAATGATGTGGATGACCCCACATGGACAGTGGTTCGCTTCTCACACGAGTCCCACCCCTGGCAGCAAAATGGTCACCAGGTCTTTCCTGAGAGCTCCAAGGTAGATAGAACAAGAATTAGCACAGCGTAACAGCGCTGGTTTTCACCATAGAGATGGAGATGTCTCAGAGTATTGTCTGGAGTGAGCGGGATGATGCTCAGTAAGGCTCCAGAGGCCCAAATCCATATTTTAAGCAGATCTGTTCCATTTTAGCCATTTTATATATCAAGCTTCCAATTGGGAGTCCATTTAACCAGAGTTCCCAGCTATGGTGGCCCACTGACGTACTAGAAATATGCAAGGAACTATAGACCGAAGATATGAATTTAAGCATGTGGTTCTCATTTTCTTTTTGTGAAAATTAAGACAAGTCATTTCACATTTCTGGTCCTCAATTTTGTCATATATCAGATGGGTTAATGACTAATTCACATGTGCTAAGTAACACAAGAGACATCCTATTCTACATGAGTTTTGTGTGCAGTAAAGCACTTCCAAACCATGAACGTTAGCACATGCTACTGTTATAGACAGGCTCAGCAACTTTATAAAGAAGGGATGCTGAAGGAAAGAAGGCTGATCCCAGTATCTCTAGTGACTTATGATTGGTGTGATTTTACCCTGATAGGACACACGACTTTCAAGTTCCCATCCTAACAGCTTTCAGATGAGTAACTGGCATTGAGTTATTTGTACTGAGGACACACTGATACAGGGATCACAGGGAAACGTAACACTGTATATGTTTGTTGTTTGTTGCCTGAGATTTCTGGTACTGAGTAATCACTGTACACAAGGCAGAGAGACAGAAGGGTACAATGCATTTGTAGAAACATACCTACCTGCCTTGTTTCCAGGCTTATCTCATAACACTTGCCCTACACACCCTGAACTCCAACCAGGCCGAACTATTTCCAGTTCCTTAATATATGTACTTCAATACCATAGAAAGGCTCCTCTAACCTCTCAAGGAAGTGACAGAAACACCTTCCTCTATGAATCCATAGTATTTTGTTCAGACATCCCTCATATTAATCATATATCCCTGTCATCTGATTACAAATCTGTTTCCAACATGAGAAGTCCCTTGTGGAATGAGGAAAGCTATGAACTGTACTCCCCTTGATTTTAATCTGCAGGGTCTGCTTTTGTTAGGGACTAAACCACTGCTGGTTGACTGAAGAAATATATGATTCAATGAATAAATACATTTTAAAAATCGATATGGACTAGCACATCGTTAAATGTGATTTTCTCAATTTGTGGGATGGTCTCTGATAAAAATAAATAAATAAAAAAACACACAGTAGGATTTAATTGACTGAGTAGATCACCAGGTAAAATACCAGATAGATGAACTTTTATGGGATAAGAATAGATGTCCCACAATGTCTTTCATTTTAAAAGATTGACCCTATTTCCCACTTTCTCTTTTTGATCTCTTCTTACTCAGCTGCTCTCCTTGGATTTGTCCAGATTCCCATGCGTCTTTTGAAATTCAAGGCAAAATCACTATTGCCACTGTAAAGTCTGCCCTGGAGCATCTAGGGACAGGCTCAGACCTATCACTTCCAAAGGTAACACTGCTCCTGCATTTGATGCCTCCCTGTTCAGTCCGCTTCTCCATCCATTTAAACTTTCTAAAATAAACAGATACAGGTGGGGGTGGGAAAAGCTGGGGGTAAGAGAAAAGATATGGTCTTATATATAGATAAAAACACAGAAGAAATCGGACAGAGTGGTTAAAAGTATAGGCACCGGAACTTGATCACCTGGACTTGAACATGAACTCTGCCACGTGTGAGCTGATTTGACCTTTGGCAACTTTCTTAGCATCTTTGTGCCTCATTTCTCATCTGTGGAAATGAGAATAATGACTACCTCACAGGACTGTTGTGGACTTAAGGGAATGCTGAGAATTACAGAACTTACAGCATGCCTGGCACATAGTAAGTACTCAACGATGGAAACCAATATAACATAAACCATTATATGACATACTATGACATGGTACAATACAAAACAATACAATACAACACAATACCAGATTGTATTTTCCAAAGAGGATGACAACAATATCTCTTGTACACATGCTCTTCTAGAACCCAGCCAGTCTCACAAAAGGTGGAGTGTCCCCTGCCCTTGACCTTAGGCGAGTCTTTGTGACTACCTCAATCAACAGTGTACATTGGAAATGAAACTATACCTAATTTCTAAAACTAGGTCATAAAATGCATGTATTTCCACCATGTTCTTTTGGGATATTTGCTCTTGGAACTCAGCCAACACATTACAAGGAAGCCCTAGTACTCCGGGGAGATATCCATATGGAGAAAAACGACAGTCCTGACGTACAGCTCTAGCCAAGCTGCCAGGACCAACTTTCTGGCCATTAGTCAGGTATCTTGAAAGTGAATCCTCCACGCCCAAGTCAAGCCACATGAGCAGAGATAAGCCGTCCTCATGGAGTACTACCAAAATTGTAGATTTGTGAGCAAATAAGAAATATTATGTTTTGGGGTAGTTTATCACATAAAGATGACTGATATATGAAGTTTGTTATCAATTGAGGACTGATACAGATATAGAAGTACATAAAATTATCTGTATTTTTATGAACTGAAACTCATCCATTCCGTCAAAAACAGAGTGCTTGCTTTGCCTCAAACTACATATTATTAATTTCAACAAAAACAGTTTTTTTTAAAGGCCGTTATAGTTTATAAAGCGTTTTCACAAACAAGATGTGTACATCAGATACATATATATGTGTGTGTGTGTGTGTGTGTGTGTGTGTGTGTGTGTATCTGATATATATATAGTAAAGGTGATGGGATATCACTTCTACAATTAGGTTACAAATTATATATATAATATATACAAATTATATATATATATATATATATATATATATATATATATATATATATATATATATAATTTGTAACCTAATATATATATGGCAAATGATAGCTCCATGTTACAGACTGAGTAACTACATCTCAAGGAATAAAGAACTTGACCAAGGTCACACAGCTAACAAAGGCAAATCAAGTTTCAAAGCCAGATCTTTTTACTCCAAATCCAGCGCTGTTTCCATTACATCAAACTAACACTCCCGACACAGGAGTGTGAGTACAGGTATTTTGATCCAACTCTTGGCTCAGCCATAATCTCTGTGGCTTGAGCAAGGCCCACTATAAGCCTTGGACTCCTTGAGAAAACGAGGTGGATAGATCAAAAGACATCTAAGATCGCATCCAGCTCTGACATTCTCAGAGTGTGGAATTCTGCCTACACCTGTTAGAGCCTTTCATTACCTCTTATTCCTTCCAAGTTGTATTCTTATCTTGGTATCACACCTGCGTCCTCTACTCCCTGCCTTGACACATCCAGCAGATTCCACAAGCAAATCTGTATTTGCGCTAAATGCCTATGGACAATAAGTCTACCTTCATTCACCCTCTTCTGTAGTATGCTGGCTTCTGAGACAGCCCCCAGTGATCTCCACCTCCTAGTATTCATACCCTTCCATACTCCCTTCTACCTGAGTATGATCTGATCCTAGTCACTTACTTCTAACCAATAGAAACTAGTAAAGGTGATGGGATGTCACTTCTACAATTAGGTGACAAATGATATGACTTACATCTTCTTAGCAGACTCTACCTATTGCCTTCTCAGCTCCAATTCTTTGATGTGATGAGCTGCGATGTTGGAGAGGTCCACATGACAAAGTGCTGAGGGCAGTCCCCTGCTGACAGCCAGCTAGAAACTACGGCCCTCAGTCCAACAACCCAGGAGAAACTGAACCCTGCCAACAACCACCTGAGCTTGGAAGCAGATTATTCCCCAGTCAAACATTCAGATGAGATGGTAGACTCTCAACTGATACTTTGATTTCAGATTTGTGAGAGACTGTGAAGTTAATGGTCCAGCTAAGTTCTGCCCAGATTCCTGGCCCACAAAAAATAAAAAAATAAAAAATACACACACACGTACCTACAGGTCTGACAATAAAGTTTGTGAACTTGTTGCAACAATGTTGCTAACCTTTTTTGATATCAGAAGGATTATTCATTATGAAGTTGTACCAACTGTACAACTGAAGTAGTGAAGTGCTGAAACGGCTGTGTGAAAAAGTTAGACGACCTGAACTTTTCGCCAACAATTCATGGCTCTTGCATCACGACAATGCACCAGTTCACACAGCACTGGGCACAGTCTGTAAGGGAGTTTTTAGCCAGTAAACAAATAACTGCATTGGAACACCCTCTCTATTTACCTGATCTGGCCCCCAATGACTTCTTTCTTTACCTGAAGATAAAGGAAATATTGAAAGGAAGACATTTTAATGACATTCAGGACATCAAGGGTAATATGACAATAGCTCTGACGGCCATTCCAGAAAGAGTTCTAAAATTGCTGCGATGGGTAGATTAAGCACTGGTGTCGGTGCATAGCTTCTCAAGGGGAGTACTTTGAAGGTGACCGTAGTGATATTCAGCAACGAGTATGAGGATGAATTTGTGAACTTAACTGCCAGACTTCATATGTGTGTGTGTGTGTGTGTGTGTGTGTGTGTGTGTGTGTATGTATATGCTCATATATATAAATATGGTAAAGTATGTTTTTAACAAACTTTTAAGCAGCTAGGTTTTTAAGCAATATGTTGAACAGCAATAAAGAACTAATCCAGAGATCCTCCGAATATCACTAAAGGGAGAAACTCACTAAAAACATGAAAGTCCTGTCCCTGTCCCCACCCCCCAATATCTCTATCCCAGAAGATCAAAAACAGGGACACAGTCTTCTTATATTTTCATTCACACCAACAGAAACACAAGCCCTAAGGAACCCAGAGAGGCCCTGACAGATATTAGCCATAACCTGAAGGAAAAGTAGGGAGGAGTTTCACTGAATCAAGCTGAAAGGCAAACAGAAATTAGGGATGATACGTGAAAGGGAAAATATCCCTTTCTAGTAGAATAGACCCAGGTCAATGTGGACACTCTGTACAGAATTTCTCAAGAATATGAGGGACATCACTTAAAAGCTGCCTTATAACTCTAATATCGTGGACACCGAGAATGGAAGAAATGACTAACAACTGGACTCATTTATAAAGAGGGGCCTGAGTCTTAAGAGAGAGCAACTGACTGACTTTATACACTTATTAATTGCAGAACTGAAGGAGAGTCCATTTCTCTTGGCTCAATTCAGTTCTCTTTCCAATGCAAAGGCAAAAATCTCCCCCTAACAAACAAACAAAAAACAAAACAATGTTTTAAGAAAAATAGCAACTCACTTATTTCATCCTTAATAAATGTGACTTGTAGGGAGGGTAACTTACATAAAAGAAGACTGAAAAAATTCATAAAATGTGCACATGTATGAAACACATCTTACATATATCTATGCTTTCAGATGCATAAATACTAAAGGGAAAGTTCTAATTGCTTATTTTAAAAGCAGATTAGGAGGTAAATCAGTGCAGGAAGGAAATAAAAGAATTCTATCAGAAAAGTGACAAGTTTATAATGTACTACTTCCTCCTGAAAACAGAAAAGTCAATATTTACCTTAGATAAGTGGGGAAAGGATGTGCTTATCATAAAATATATTATATTTAACATGATATTGCATCTGATAACTGGGATGAGTTTGAAAAACATTTGTATAGTGCTTCATAATTTACAAAGCAATTTCATGCACAGTATGTCATTTACTTCTCACAAAACCATATATGGTAAGTAGAAGAGGTAATCATATCATGAATGAGGAAAATGTGCTTCAGAGAGATAAAACAATTAAAATTCCTGCTTCTACACATGGAAGGAATGGAACTGGGATTCTAGTTTTCTAAATCTAAATACTTAGTCCAAGAACTGCAGATGCAAATTCTCAATTAAACAAAAATCTTCCAGATTCTGTCAATTTACTACGTAACCAGGGGAAGACATTTCTCTACATTTCCTCCTCTAGAAAATTAAGACATTAAACTAGTGTTTGTTGTTGACACTGGATCGAGCCTTAAGAGTATACAGCTGTGGAGATGAGCGAAAGAAGGAAGATTTCCTTTACAAAACATTTGACAAACAGCTTTGAAGGGTTCTCAAAGTGTGGTCCCAGCATCAGCACCATCTGGAAACTTCTTAGAAATGCAAATTCTTGAGCACCACTGCAGACCTACTGAATCAGAAACTCAGGGAGTGGAGCCCACCACTCTCTGAAGAACAGTGACTTGAACCATAGTTTTTGATGCTTTAGTTTCTGTGCAGGTAAGATATGACAATAAATTATAATAATAGTCCAATGTTAGGCTTATTAAATTGTGACAAGTTTATCATCTATCAGTTCTGATTTTTTATTTTAAAGTGAACTTAATTCAGTTATCAGAAGAATTGCTTTGTAATCTACAGAAATAAATCATGATTCATGCATGTGTCAGAGAAAAGGACAAGACTGGTTATTCCTCTAGCTTTGGCTTTCAAGTCCATCATTAGAACGACTGCAAACACCAAAAGGACTGGACAAAGGCTCCGGGACCGCGAGACTCACATCCTCTGGGGTATTACAAAAATAATGCCCAGTTATATGAGACAGATTACCTATTTCAGAGATTTGGAGGGATATCACAGACCAATTTTATATGTCACAGACAATATTATATGTCAATCGTCTTACATAAAAACAATAATAACTCAGACAATTTAAGAATAAGCATCAACCTCTCAATAAGGTCTGTTAATGCAAATAGTGCTAACTATATGCCAAACACTGTTTTAAGTGCTTTACACATGGTAACTCATTTATTGTATTCCTCATTACAAACGTATGAGGTAGATACCAATAATTATGTTCATTACAGAGTTGACAAACAGTCAGACAGTTAGAAAATGGTAGAGCTAGAATTTGAACCCAAGACAACCTGGTCCTAGAATTTACGATTTTAATCACTACAATATACTTCTTTCAAATAATCTTAAATTCTATTAGGTTTGTTCCAAATCATCCCGAACACTATAAATTTGGGTTCAAATTATCTTAAAGAACATGGATTTGGTCTTTCAATGGGCAGATACATCCCTCTAGTCACACATATGACTCCCATCAACTTCAACCCAGTTTTAGGAAAAATCTTCTATAGTGAATAATACAAGCACAGAAAGGAAAATCAACATAAATTTTCTTTCACACGGGGAAAAGCCCAGACCAACTCAAAACTAAAATCACCATGAGAGATCATCTCATTCCTCAAGTCCAATTTACAGATATTGAAACAGACCCAGAGAGGTAGTGACTACTCACTAGATATCTTGACCGATCATGGAAATTCTGGCCCTCTTATGACATCATAAATAACTGTTTCCAGAGTTCTAACCACGTTATTTCATTGGCCTGTTTTTAAGAGATGATAGGTTCTTTGCAAGGCTAAAGAAGTAAAGTGCCCTGCTGCTTGACTTTCACACTGTTTCAGGTATAACCCTTCTCTGTGTTCACCCAGAGTTCCACTGATATTCATAAAGACCATCTTCAAGGTCATTCAAGGATCTCATCAATAATAATTTTAATAAATAAAACATCTAGACCAGTTACCATGGCAAACAGCACAAAGCCAATATTGAGACTGAGTAGTTTGCCTTAGGAAGAGAAATAGTTAATTTGGGGGCCCGGAATAAAATCAAAGTCTTTCCTTCCAAGTTTTATATCAGGGAACAGAAAACTGCAAGCCCTGTAACCAGGAATGAGAATACCATGAAATCCCAGCATCATTGAAGTAATTCGCCCATCTGTTGCCTGAATTCCTTTAAAAGCATTATTGCTCCAATTCATTTGATAACGATGAAGGCGGAGAAAGCAACAGTAGCAATAGTGGTATCATGCACAAGATAGTATATTCACCCCTTTTATACACACGCATTATTTCATGTGGTCCTCACATCAACTCTGAGACATGTTATTGACTCAGGTTACTAGCTGAGGTTAGAGAGCTTAAATAACTCACTTGTCAAATACCAGACTATCATTTCAAATGCCTCCAATAAAGGCCAACTTGCCATCTTCTCAGGCAGCCTACATTGAATTTCTACTGCCCTTACTGTTAGAAAGGTGTTTTCCTTATATTAATATTGCCGGCTGCCTTTCTCAGCTTGTAAATACTGGTCTTTCTTCTGCTCTCTGAAGCTGCATAGAAGTCTGATCCTACCTGCAGAGATTCCTATACAAGTAAGAATAGGAGGCACAAACAGCCTCTACGACAGCGGTGTCCAAGCTGCGGCCCGCGGGCCAAGTGTGGCCTGCAATCCATTGTTAATTGGCCTGCAGCAAATTCCAAAAATATATTTAATGTACTTAAATAAACCAGGTGAGGCAATACGTACTTCACCTCGAGTGAGTGGCCCGGCTGTTTGTGTATTTTACTGCATATGGCCCTTGGTGAAAAATGTTGAAAAAAATTTGGACACCCCTGCTCTGCGACATCCAGGCAAAGTTTTACCGACCCCTCTTCTTTTTCAAGCAACATCCTGTATGTTCTTTTTTCCTAGTATGTATATTCTATGTTGTAATTGTCAGTTTGTATTCTCCCAACAGACTGTAAGCTTCTTTAAAGTGAGAGTCATGAACAATTTTACCTGTGTATTTCAGGAACATTGCTCAATAAAAACTTTTTTAAAAAATTGAGATACAATTCATATACCATAAAATTAACCGTTAAAAATGTTCAACCAGTGGTTCCCAATATATTCAAGGAATTGTGCAATCTATATTATCTAATTCCAGAATATTTTAATTTTTTTTCCAAAGTAACTCCTGTATTCATTGGTAATCACTCCCTGATCTCCCCTCCACCCAGCCACTGGCGATCACTAATCTCTCTGTGTGTTTGGTCTTGCCTATTCATATAAATGGAATCATTCAAAATGAAGTATTTTGTATCTGGTTTCTTTCATATAGCATAATGTTTTCAATGTTCATCCATGTTATATCATGTGTCAATATTTCACTCCATTTTATGGCTAAATAATATTCAATGTTATGGATACATTACATTCTATTTATTTATTCATCAATTGATAGATATTTAGGATGTTTCCACTTTAGGCTATTATGGATAATACTACTATAGACATTCATGTATACGTTTTTGTGTGCACATGTGTTTTAATTCTCCTGGGGACAATGGGAATGGAATTGAATGCTCATATAATAACTCTATGTCTAACCTTTGAGGAGCTGCTAGACTTTTTCCAAAGTAGCTCCACCATTTTATAAGCAAACAGAAATGTATGACAGTTCTAATTTCACTCCCCCCTTGCCAACACATTTTATTGTCTGCCTTTTTTATCACAACCATCTTAGTGTGTGTGAAGTGGTATCTCAATTTCATTGCAGTTTTGATTTGACCATTTCCTACATAACTAATGATGCCAAGCATCTTTCTCCATGCATAGTATTATCATATATATATTTGAAAAAGAAATGTCTATTCAGAATCCTTCGTCCATTTTTAAACTGGATTGTCTTTTTCTTATTGAGTTGTAAGAGTCTTAATATAGTCTAGGTACAAATCCCTTACCAGATATATGATCTGATGTATTCTCCCAGTCAATGGGTTGCTTTTTCACTCTCTTGGTGTCATCTAAAGTATCACTTTTTTGATGTCATTTGAAACACAAAACTGTTTAATTTTGAGGAAGTCCAATGTATGTATTTATTTTCTTTAGATGTTTGTGCTTTTGGTGTCACTGACAAAATCTCCAAAGTCATGAAGATTGCTCCTGTGTTTTCTTTTAAGAATTTTATAGTTTTAGCCCTTATAATTATGTCTTTAGCCAATTTTGTTTATTCTTCAGTGAATTTTGTTAATTTTTGTATATTACATGAGGTAGGAGTCCAACTTTATTCTTTCGCATGGGGCTATCCCATTGTCTCAGCATCATATGTTGAAAAAACTATTCTCTCCTCATTGAATATTTTGCCACCTCTGTTGGAAATCAATTGGCCAGAAATGTAATAGTTTATTTTTGGACTCTCAATATAATTCTACTGACCTACACGTATACCTGATGCCAGTACCACACTGCTTGATTCCTGAAGCTTTGTAGTAAGTTTTGAAATTGGAAAGTGTGAATAATTGCTTTTCTTTTTCATGAGCACTTTAGTTATTATGGGTCCTTTGATTTTCCATATGAATTTTAGGATTCACTTGGCATTTTCCACACACACACAAAAGAAAGTTGGAATTATGAGAAGGATTCCTTTGAATCTGTAGATTAATTTAGGGAGCATGGCTTTTTAACAATAATACTGACCTTTGAATAACATGAGGGTTAGGGATGCTGACCTTCCCCCCCCCCCAAACACACAGTCTAGAATTCATGTATAATTTTTGACGCCCCTAAAACTTTACTGTTGATAGGAATACTAATAACATAAAGTCGATTAACACGTATTTTGTAATGTTCTATGTATTACATACTGTATTCTTACAATAAAGTAAGCTAGAGAGGAGAAAATGTTACTAAAAAATCATAAGGAAGAGAAAATACATTTACAGTATTTTTTAAATTTTGCATGAAAATGCACCTGAGCGGTTCAAACCCCTGTTATTTAAGAGTCAATTGTGTTACATCTTCCAAGCAATGAACACAGGATGTTTATCCACTTATATAGGTCTTCTTTAATATATTTCAACAATTCAACAGAAATTGTATGTTCAACTAATAATCAATGAATAAAAGAAAAAAATGAAGAAATAAGTGAACAAACCAATCAATGAATAAGAGAGAGAGAGAATCCGAGCAGCTCTTGGAAAAACATACACAATGACATCTTCTTGAATCCCATTGCCATTCTCAGAAAGCCACCCTTTACCAGTTTTCAACATATATTTCAGTCTTTTCCTCACACCTTCAGTGATAAATTCTAGTGTTTCTTTCTCTTTTGCCTATCTGATATTATGGACAGTGGTGGGCAGGTGATGGTTTGAATGACACCATTTCTATTTGCACCCTTCGTGCCGCAGGAAACTTGTTCTAACACAGCTACAAACGGACGACCCTGATCCTCCCTCTCTTTTCTCCCCTTGCTGGCAATAAGGTCTGATTTACAAGTGACTGTAAAAGTAGATTTCCCCATAAACAAAGTTACACATCATAACTTTTATCTATGATAGGCTGACTGATGAGAACAGGAGTCCAAAATTAGTATTACATAGAATATTAAGCCATCCAGGACAGTATTTATAAAAACTGTTTCCTGGCTTTTGACTACTTTGGTAAAAATCAATTTATCACGTAGGCAATTTGGGAAATAAAACATCACTTTGTGTAGGTTGGGTGGCTGAGAAGGGCAAGAAGACTCCATATTGCTAAGGAGCTTAGCATTTCTAGCAGTACCTAAGAAGTATCATTTTCCAGTATTTTCATATAAATAGTATAATATCAAGATGGAATTAGAAAAAAATTAAAAAGACTTCACAAATGATTCAGGTAACGTGCTTATGTGTCTTACTACGAGTACTTCAAGTTTTCTGAAATACCTTATTTCTTAAAAGGAAGAAATAAATATTCTCTTTAGCCACTTTAAATCTTATATTTTATTTATACCACTTACTATGTTACTTTAATGGATCCATTATTTACCATCAATATAAGCAAAGAATTCACTCAGAACTCAGTTGTCTCTTAAAAAATCTGAAGTTTACATATTTTAAAGATGTTCACAGGCACATATAGATAGAAAGGTTATTTCCATTTGAAAAAGCATGAGTTAGATTTAGGCAATTAGTTTTAGAATGGCTTGTAATCGGCATATACTTACAATATATCAAATATCAGGGGAGGTATCAGAAACAATGCGGTAAAAGAAGGACATGAATTGTAAAACTTCAAGCAAAGGGTCATATGATGATTCTGCAGATTTTGTTTTTTTTTCTTTTTCTCCTTAACAAAGGAAGCATATGTCTATTAGTTTGCCAATCAGGTGACTTTTTTTTGTCTCCTATCATTGAATCCAATAATTTACCACATTGATCTTTGTGGTAGATTAGAAAACACTGAGTAATATATGGCCCTCTCTTTTCAGCAGTACTGTAGAAGATACAGAAAAGAAGTCGATATTTATTTTTATGTTATCCCAATACTAAGAGAATAGGTATAGTATTGAATTATAACCCAAGATAACATCATCTTCTCAATTAAGTGCATTGCTTTCAAGTGATATAAGGCAATGCAGGGATAAAACTAGAAATTTTACCTGAATCAATGTCTACCATTAAGCTGTCCTTACAAAACTCATCTGCTTCAGCTATGTTTAATTTTTTATTGGTGCAAATACATGTTAATTATGAAAAACTCAGAAAGCAGGTATCCTTTGTCATTCACTAACTCGATATCAATTCCAAACTGGATTCTCTGGCAGATTCTAGGGTCTGGATACTTGCATCATTACTGGATTTGATGACAACATTTACTTATTTATTTAGCAAATATAAATTTGCATGCCTTTTGTGTGCCAGAAAGCAAAGAATACCTTGCTTTAAGAACTTCATAGTCTGGTGTTTATCACAATTATTTCTTTGCCATTAAAGCTTAAATCATTGCCTGCTTTCACACTGGCTCTATAAGGTATACTCTGGGAGGTTAACTTATTAGAACTTGAACTTTACATTTGAGTAATTTGTGATTCAGAACAACAAAATACAAACCATTCCCTTCTATGGTCTTGAACCCTAATAAGACATCATAGTTTAGATACACATTTGGGTTAGGGCCCAGGGTCCAAAACAGAGACACATTCCAAAATTCACAAGTAGCCCACTTACAAATGAAAACTACTTGCAGGCTCAACAGTGGTATGTGCCCAATTTGTATTTTTCATTTCAATAAAATTCCAGTTTACAGTGTTAAAAGGAAATATGTGCATTCAAATTATGAAACATAACAAATTAAAGTTTCATATATATAATTAATATATTCTCTGAAAGGCAACATATGACTGTCCCGGTAATTTTCCACAGTGTGAAAATAACCTTAGCAGTTATACACCAATGTGATATTTTATGTAGGGACAGACCAGTTACTCACCATGACAAATGGTGATATGTAGGATTGGTGATTGACCACCTCCAACCTTGTGTCTAGAAACCATCATTATCATCACTATACTTTAATTTGGCTATACAGCATATAAAATAAATGGGTATCAAAATGGACAAAACAGTGACAATATCATATCTGAGGTAAGGCTTTTTCTCTTAAAACACAACACTCCTATGTATTTGCCACGGTAAAGTCTATTCATCTTGAGTAAAAAATATAGCTGGATTTGTATTTTATTGTTTAGTTGCTTCTTAAACTAAAAAAATAAAATAAAATAAAAAGGAGTTGTGGGGTTTCAGACGAAGGCTACTACCAAAATAGATATTTAAACAGTGGGAGGGGAGGAAAGAAATACGGAAACCAGTCCTGACAAGAAAGCTCTTTAATTTTGCAAATGTGATGTGTGCTTCTGCATGGACATAGGACTAATTATTTCCACTAAGATGCTGTTGTAAAATGAAGAAGCTCAACAGGCAGCTTTGTGTGTTACTTTTTAAACCAATGCCTAAAACTGAGTGATTCAGTGTAATGTAACACAGTCACCACTGAACCAAGGTCTTGCAAACAAATCAGAGCTAGAGGCTACCACAGGGATGCGGTCAGAATCCCACAGAAGACACCCCCATGCCTCCCCAGGCTCCAGCACAGCTGCTTCCCCAGGGGAGTCGGCAGCAGCCCGCTCAGCTTCTTCCAGCATCACTGCTGGGAGCTAACCTACACCATACACTTGGAGCGTTCTCTTAGACTGGGGCATGGAAAATAGACATTTTTATGCAAATCATTTGGAAAGGTAGATTTTCAGCCTAAATTTCTACTCTGCAAATGTGACATTTTCACGGCACTCAAAACAAAGTTTTAAAGTTAACTTTGTTATGCTCATTACATGTGACACAAACACAAGCATCATCTTCTAAAAAAGGAGGGGGGTATAAATGTTATTGAGATGCAATTACATACAGTCTAAAAATTAATTGCCCTTCCTCAAACTCATGGCATGCAGCTCTGAGTCAGCCAACCACTCCTCCAACCCCACCTCATTGTTAGTTAACTATAGAAGTGTTATGGCAGGTACAGACTAATTCAAAGTAACTCAGATCTTTTAAACTTGGTCATTGCAAGAATTAGATCTTTTTTTCTTTTAAAATGGTATTTTCACATATTTTACTTTTCTGTACTCCAGTTGGTTATCTTATGTATGAGATTTCTACAATGTTTCAACTTTTACCACAGTTCTCAAAGAAAGCTCTTAGTAAGCAGACAATAGAGATCATAGACAAATCGTTTTTTTTCCAGCGAATGACGACAGTATGCTCTTAAATTTTTCCCAGGAGAATACGGGAAGAGGAAGGTGACCCTATGCACACCTATTCTCTTTTTCAGCAGAATGAGACCCAGTTCCTATGTCAATTCCCAAGAAGACAAACAACCAGCAAGGCCACAGTCTGCAGGGATGGGAGCATCTCCCCACACAGTAACAGCATGTTGCAGCTTTCATCTCCCAGTAGCCTACATGTTTGGGTTGCATTGAATAACATGAAATATTAAACATTTAATTACTAATTAATCTCCCCTGCAGCTGCTCATGGATTTTGCAAGCTAGAACAGGGAGCTCAAGAGAATAGACGATCCTCTGCACGACAAGACTCCACCCTGATTATGCTGCCTGCAAGCCCTCAGGCCATGTGAATTCCTAATAAAAAGCCTTCCATACAACACACACACACGTAGTAATTTCTCTGGTTGCCTCATAGATTATTATTCTATGAAAGGAATTCAGCGTGGGAGCACCGGGATTGCAATTAAAGACGCGTATGTGTGATCAAACAGCATTTATGTAACTCAGTTTTCAAACGAAAAAATTACAATACTTTTTAAATGCTTTAAATGAGGAAGATCAATACAGCATTTACAGGGTAACCAGCATTCAGAAAGGACAAGCCCCAAGCCTACAAAGATCTGACGCTGTAAAGCAAGCTCCAGACACAAGCTAACAATCCCCAGATGAAGTGGGAAGGCCTGGACTGAGTGAATTATCGCTTGGAGCCAACAGCTTACTCCTTGTAACTCTAGAACAATACGGTATCTCCGCAAGGGGGAATAATTGTAGTTCTCATGCCCATTTTAGAAATAAAGAAAAGGAAGCTCAGGCTGGTGATATATACAGTTCACACAAACGGAGCTCCTTTTAGAAAGGCGACCACATGGAATTGAGAAAACAGTATTCTTATTGGCAGACTTGGAGCCTAAGATATTAAACTATACCCAACCCAATCCTTATCTTCAACATCTCTCCAAATTTTTTCATACTAGTCTACGTGAGGATAGTGAAACTGCATTTGATCAATTGAAAAGCAACTTGATTAAAAAATTTATAAATCCCCAGTTACCAAGAAATATTCATACAAAATATCCGAAAGTTCTTCCAAATCACCTATGCACCAGCTCCAACTCTACCAAAATTACCACAGGGAAGAAAAGGTAGATTTTACTAGGAATTAGAAGACCAGAACTCTAGCCCTGGCTTGGAGGAGGAGGAGGAGAAGATATGTAAGTCCATGATTTATCTTTTGTCTTCTAAGAAATCAAGAGAATTTCAATATGACCTCTTGTGTAGCTCTTCCAAAGAGCATAAGCTGCACTGCTACAAATGAGGCCAGAGGGGTGGGGTCTAGATATCCAATAACAGTCATAAATTTTCTATATATCTTTGAGTTATGTTTTTTATTTATCTACTCCTTTGTTATGTTTCCAAGACATATTTTAGAGAAAATATCACCAAAGGGAGGAATTTTGGAATAAACTATTTTAAAAACGAAAGGAAACCAAACTATCCCTTGATTGCTGTTATCATTCCCAGGAAACCATTATGTCATGTTTCAGGACAAAGAGAAAGAATCATTCATCCTGCCTCTAACTGGGCCTCACTGAGGAGTGCTCTTTCCCTCTCTCAACAAAGTCTTTCCTTCTGTACAGTAAGAGTCTGGCCACACGACCTCAAAGGCCCAGCTAGCCCTGATACTCCATGATCGTCCCGCCTCCTCCGAATTCTCACAACTGTTCTTCTCACTCTATTCCCTAACACACATATTTTAAAATAGTTAGAAATTTCAGCTCCAAACACCAAGCTAGTTTAATTGCATACCTCTGTGCAGGGCTACAGATGTACAGTTTTACATCTTATTTAAAATTTGCTGAAGGAGTTACCTCCAAACCCACTGTAAGTAGAAACACCATCTCCCCTAAATTCCTCCTTGTATTATTAGCGATCTTGGGCATCAAGAGGGCTATTTCGGTACTAAGTGAATGTAGTTTCATCTGCCTATCCCCTTTGCACTCCATATACCCTACATTGCATTTGAGCAAACTTGTTCTTTAAACAAGGCATTCACTTTCCACATGGCTTGACTTTCTCATTACTGTTATTGTCCCACCTCGAGTCCCATGCCTTTCCATGACATAGGCAGCCAAGTAACTCAAATGCTCTTGGCTCTGTGCAGTCCTCCCTGACACTTCCCTAGAAAGGTATAAAGCAAAATGTCGATATTCTTAGTTTTGATTTTTCCAATAATTTCAATATGTGTTGAATCACATGATAAAGTAGCCAACTGAAGCCCTTCTTCTGTGGCCTTTAAAATCGTCTGTATGCTTGTCTCCTTGGTAAGACTACGAATTACTCTAGAGCAAAGACATGTTGATACTAATCTTTATATTTCTGATGTTTGATCCATAGTAGGATATCAATGAATGTTAGGTGAGCGAATGAAAATGTAGAATGAAGCCACATTTCTCAAATAAAAATATGAATAAATAAGTGAACAGATCTAAGGTTGGGAAATCTGAGAATAGAAAATGCTTCTTTGGAAAAAGGAGGGAAATGCTCCATAAAATCTATTTTCAAGTGCTCAGACATTTTTTTTCAAAGTTACTATGTGAGCTCCTTTGGAAATCTAACTGCACAAACATTCCACATATATTATTTTCCCCTAGATTCATGAGCCAAAGCAGCCTTACAAAGGCGATGCAGAGATAGGTTTGGGAAAGCACACAACACATGCTTGAAGAATGAGAAATCAGACCTACTAGCCTACTTTTAGTAGTCAGGTGGCTCAACAGGTTTTGCAATTTGCTTTGGATCAGAAATGGAAATATCAGAGTTGGACATTAACAGTCTACATTTCTAAGACTTCTCAAGTACCTTTTAATTACAACGCAACACTGTCTATTGCAGACATCATCTTCTCTTGGAACATAGTTTTAATATTTTAAGTGTGTGATTATTGTTCTCACAAAATGTAATTATGGTAACCAAGGAATACTAACACATCTAACTCAGTTCCACCACAGTGAAGAGAATTCAGAAGAATGAGTTGCATCTCCCAATTAACTCTTGTTTTCCTAAACTGGAATAATAATAAAAAAAAAAGTTAGGGAGGATCATTCTTTAATTTCTGAATGGGACGGGCTCATTGAAAGTAGATTTTACCTTAATTCTCAACTTATTCTACTTAAAGGTTACCATTATGAATATTTTTGACCTTCTGAATGTTTTTTATTTTTATGAGAAAGCATATTCAAGGGACACTGTTACTCAGATGACTGATTTCATAGTTTTGTTATCAGTAAAATAATTTTTAAAAAATCCTGACATCCTCAGTTTGGTTCTAGAACTTAAAATCAAACATGGGTCTAAATTCAGAGCCCAGCTGTGCTCACACTATAGTCCTATGTCTAAAAGTAAGTCACTTATCTGCTAAGTCTTAGTTTCCTTAGCCACAAAATAAACACATCCTCCACGAGTGTCTTACTCAAGTGAGAGCATATGTAAAAGTGTTTTACAATCAGTAAAACACTGTCCAAAGGTCAGTGATTATGAGTTTGTGTATATAATAAGATTGTTCAAATAAAAATGTAGCTACTGAATAAACCCATTAAAATGCAGTGGTTTATGGAAGGCATATATACCACAGTCTTAAGAAACAAAGGCTATATTAAACAAAAACCTCTAAGCAGAATCTCCCCATATATATTTGGGCATAAGAATTGAGGAGGAAATAAAAAGCTTAAGCAAAACCCCTATTTTAAAAAAGAGTGGGGACATGGATGGATGAGTCCAGTGGCAAAGTCAGTGGCCTCACTATCCTGGGAAACGGGGCTGGAGGCATTTGCTTGAGTAGAATAGGAAAAATGCTGAACATCAAACAATGGTCAGAAACTAGGAAATAAGCAAGGCTTGCTGGAGAATATTTCTCAGACCCGGGCCCATTCTCCTGCATCCTTCCAGAGTTGGTCTCATTTCCTAACTTATTTTCTCAGAACAATATTTAACTTTCCCCTGAATGGGAACCTTCACTTTCCCCATTACCTATAAAAGACAGGCCAAAATCTTAATCTAGCATTCAAACGTGTTCCCAGGTTTTCAGTAGGAAACCTCCCAGTGCTACAGCCACTTTAAGCCTTCGATCGCCGTGTCCATAACCTAGACCTTCCTCCCCTAGGACTTAGGTTGTTGTCCATCATTGTCTCCATCATTACTCTTCCACCTTTCCCTCCACTGAGACACACAAATCTGATAAATCTTCTCAGATTCTGCCACTTTTAAAAGTATATATCACTCTCTTCCTGATGCTTCTACAATATCTGCCATAGTTTAACTAATATAATAGGTTCTGAAATATGAAAACTTGGTTCATTTCTTTCCCCTTTCAACCATCCACTCGTCTTGTCCTAACAGTTTCTCCAAAAAAACTAAGTGCCTGCTCCATGCTTGCAGTTTAGTACATGTTTACAGAAAGGAAGAGCATTTCCACTACCAACAGGTCTGGCAAGTCTGAGAGAGAAGATAGTTAAGGAAGAGCTAAGTTCTTGTGTGTTTTATCATATGCCCCCTCAGAACTGACAGTCCCATTTTGTGTCTAGAAAGGCAATGGGGCTATGTCTAAAGAGGAAACAACTGACACCTTATGTGCAGTTCAGTGTTGAAATGACAGATAGCAGAGAAGCCGGACTAGTTTTTAATTTGTGAAAGGAACCATCATGAATATAGGAGCAACTATTCAAGAACTGGAGAGAAACTGAGAGTGCTGTATGCACTGTCATTTAGTCAAGCAAACATCTCACAAAAACCAAACACAGTGACAACAGTGCTAGTCCAATGTTTGCATCTAGAGTTCTGATGGCTGTCTTCTGAGGACCCAGAAGTCCTGAAATCGATGTGCCATTATCTTCTGAAGACCTGAGAGAGACAGGGAATGACCACTAGCAATGGAAGATCAGCTTCTGAAATGCAGATAATAAACTAAGATGCAGAAAAATAGCAAAGATCCAAAGTAATCAAAGAAATAACAAGGTACCATTTGCACTTAAAAAAAAAAACAAATTAAATTTCTATCACCAAATTCCCGTGAGATTGAAGAGAAACTGTTATCTTCAAACTGCCTGTATATGCTATTCACAACCTTTGGAAAGAAAAGTGGGGAAAAAAAAAAAAAAAGTGGCCATACTCCGCAATGTAGAAATCCCACTCTTACGCATCTGAGGAAGGGAAATAGCTCCAAAGAAAATAGGCATAAACGTGGCCCTCTTAGCATTGCCTACAGCAACAACAAAAAATGGAAGCCACTTTACATATCCAACAAAGGAATTTCTTTACAGAAGAGGTAGCCCTCACCTTAATTTCAACATAGCCAAGCTAAATCCTGCCTGTGAAGACTAACCACATGCAACAAAATACCCATGTATGCAAAGCCAGAAAAAGTACAGGGCAATGGAATAAGAAGTGATTTAATTTTCATAACCTTTTCGTATAATGTTGTTGTAGTATTTTAAAGAACATCTAATGAAATCAGAAGTTTCTGTCTGTTAAGTAACACGTTAATATTAAATAAAAAGACCACTTAGACCGTTGACTCTGAAAAGATTAAAAAAAAAGGAAAGGCTATAAGCAGCAGCGTGTTGTTTCACATAATTGTAGACTTGCTGTAACTGGCAGTGTGGACACACTTCTGGACAGCTCTTACCTGTGGAGCCCGGGGCTTGTAGGGGGAGCTGCACTCAAGGTCAGCTAAGATGCTGGTCAAGGAGTCAATCTCAGCATCCAGGCTAGAGCGTCTCTCCTCAAGGGTCTTGCCTCCAGGATTTCCCTGCCAGAAGCAACACAGACAGGTTAAAAAGGGAAATTTTCAGTTTCCATTGATATGAGTCTAAGTTCAAATTTCTCAAGTTCCAGTGTGGCCTTGTCTAAGCTTTTCTGCACCTTTTTATTTTTCTCTTACAAAATCTCAGGGACGTGGTCTGGAGTAGGATTATCCTGTTTTGACAAATAAGAAAACTGAGCGGTATAAAGTGATTTTCCTAAGGTCACACAGTTATTTTTTGATGAGTATAAAAGTAAAAGGAAATAAATGTCTCTATCCTGTACTCAAGGAGCAGATCCGACTGGGAAGATGTTGCAAGTTCTTGGTGTTCAGAAACCACTGCTTAAAATGAAGACATTTTAGTTGGAGCAGGAAGGGGCAAAGGTGGGAGTCTTAGAGTCCAGAAAGAGGAATTACAGAGGGAATCAGTGGATAGCAGGTGTCTCTGAGAGAGAGATGGCAAGTCCCAAGCAATGAGCCTACATGATTAACTAGATGCAGAAAAATAGCAAAGGTTTCTGGCTAAGAGGTTGCAGAGGCACGAACAATGGTCACTGTTCTATGGTCACTGTTGTACTGCTATATGGATTTCATATGGCAGTGTCCCACATTATCAGAAGCACCTACTTCAACCTGCACTTAGAACCCATGAAGGCTGAATAGAAGACAATAACACTGCTACAAGGACGTTCCCAGCAGGCACTGTGGGCAGGCTCAGGAAAACAAGCAAACAGTATGCCTAGAGCTAAAGGCAAGGACATATAAAGTGAGGCGGCCCTAAGATTTGAAAGCAGGGTGAATTAATCTTTTAAGGTGACAAGGTAATAATGGCCGTGGATTATAATGGGGGTGTCCCTTAAGACCCCATCAAGAAACCAAAGTGCATCTGTAATAAGACCCAATGGAAATGAAATAATGTTAAGTTAGTATAATCTAATCAATTCTATTGAACTCGTCTAAGGAAGTTAAATATCAGGATAGTTCCTGGGAAAGTTTAGAAAAAGCATTAGCCAAGAAACCAGAATATCCTCAGCAACAACAAAAGATAGGATATACTGAAAAACTACCATTAAACCTTGCAATTCTCTAAGTAAATGTATCTTTTTAGTGAATATGCTGCATCAGGCAACAGTCACATTCTGGAATTGCCTTTTAAGACCACTCGTTCTCCTCCCCTCTTAGTTTGCTCACCAAACCAAATTCCCTGAATTTAGTTATTTAAATCTCTGCATCAAAAAGCCCTAAGGGGATATGACACATCAGTCAGTCTCTTGTGAATTCAGCCAGCATGAGTATAATCCCTCTGGACCTGACCTGTCCAGGCACACAGATAACACCAACCTCTCTGAAGCTGCGGACCAGCCCCTTGAGCCAAACCCAACGATCGCTGCCTGCCCCAGAGGCAGCTGGCATCCTGCTTTGTGAGCCATTTATCACATCATCTAAAGCAGCCTTCACATCATTTTCTCCTCCTGGATGTATTTGCATGACTCCTCACCGCACTCTATCCCTTCACATGTTTTGTTTATTTTTCTCATAGTGTCTCTCGCCATCTAACATTATCTTAGGTATATTTGTCTGTCATCAGTCTCCCCCAGGAAAATGCAAGCTTCATGAGGGGAAGGACTTTGTTCTGCTTCTCACTGATTCCCCAGGACCTTGCTGAGGACCTGATCCATGGAAATGTGCAATAAATATTTTAAGTAAATAAAAATTTACTTTAAAAAAGCAAAGAAAAACGACAGACTCTACCATAGGTCCAGCCAGTAACCTTTCTCCGATTAACATCTTTGGGGTAAAAATAACTAAAGGTACAATAAGAACAGTGGATGCTCTAATACAGAGAGTACATATTATGGTATAGACAGGAAACCAAAGGGCTCGGAGTGCATGTCTGTGCACACCTGTGTGTGTCTGTGTATTTCATACTGAATGGCCCAAATTTGAGCATCGCCCTTGTAAAAAATTAGTTTTTTCATCAGCTCTTACCACAGCCCAAAATGAAAATAACAACAATAACAACAACCAAAACTGAAATGAAAGCTTGGTTATGTTTTTTTAGAGTCTTAATTTCCAGTTTAACCAAACCCTGTAAGGCCAGTGGGTCTTTGTCCAGGGAGCAGATATTTTGAAAATGCTAATCCCTCTATTAGAGGTGAGCTCATCTTTAACCCACTGAGTATTGATAACTATTAAATACTGTGGTATCATCTAGAGAACCATCTCTTAAACACATATCTGTTATGCGTAAATATAAAACATTATAATAATTGTGAATTTGATAAATGTTTTTCCATATACTCATAGACAGCACAATATACTGGTAAGGGTGGTGGATTGGAGTCCAGTTAAATTCTTTCCTGGACCATAGTTGCCTCCCTCTATAAAACAAGAAGAACATCACCTGCCCTACCTAAGCCAGGGAGATGTTAAAAGATTCAGTTTAAAAAAAAAAAAAAAAAAAAAAAAGATGGGGAAAATACTTTGTAAATTGTAAAGTGCCATAATTATGATGATCTTCATAAATAGCATTAATTACAGCAACCAGTAACTATAAATTAATATGAATAATACAGCTATTGTTAATTATTATTATTTTTAAGGGGAATATCATTCATTAAGTGTTTCCTGGGGGTATCAGTAAAGAGACAGGATTTAATAAGCTCTACAACATCTGTACTCTAGCAGAAAGTACATCAACTGTCCATGCCCTAAGTCACTGGGATATCTAACCACAGAGACTCAAAAGTCACAGAATTACCTGCACTGTATAATGAAACAAGTAATTATAGCATGCAACTAGCCTGTGCATGCAAGACATCACCTGGTATCAGCCTCCTTATTCTGCAATCCCTCTGAGTTGGGACTACTCCCCATTTTCAGTTTCTCATATTAGGTTGCTGCAATTTAATAAATTCCAGCCACTGCGGTGGGATTTTCCACCAAAAGCCCCCATGTTGTCCTATGTGAACTTCTGATTAGAGCTTTGCTCTTACATTTTAATCCCTGTCATTAATTATAATAGGCCTGTTTCTCACTATAGGATCTCTATTTTAAGTCTTAGCTCAAATAAGTTAATTCCTGCCCAAGGCCCCCCACCAACCCTTCTCTTGGTACGCTCATCTACTGTCTCAGCACCTCTAGATTCAGCAACTGCCCTACTACTCTCAACACTTTACACTAGATACCAGAGGCCACAGTCCTATAACCAGCCAACACAATCCTGCACACTTACCAACATGTCTTCTCCTTTACTGCTTATCACTGTACCTTCGCCAGTGACCTGATGGTTAAATAACCTTCCAGAGGCCAACTACCAAAAAGGAAGATTCTCCTGACGCTTTGCCTAATGCTTTTTCTAGATACCACACAACCTCCTACAAAGTAGTCATTGTAATAATAACAATTCTCATATTCTTCAACTGTAACTAGACAGATGCCATTGTCTTAGTCCAGGTTCCGCAATAAAACAAAGCCAGAGACAAATGCTTGCATGTAGGTCCCAAAAAACGGTACTGAAGGACGGGAAGAGTTAAGCAGGGAAAGAGGAAAGCCAATTCAGAGGTTCTGTATTGGGACGGTCAGCAGCACAGGCAATTAGCGCTCCATTCTCCTGAAAGTCCTCTGAGGAGTCCTGTGAAATATGCCTCACATCGTCCCACCTTAGGGTGAAAAAAAAGAACATCTATGTCCAGGCTCCAGTTCCCCATTGGTTTAGAGTTGCTTATGGGGTTATAAAGTCTGACATAACTTGTCCCAAGAAGTAGATTGGTGACAGACAAGCCCTCGGACAGAAAATGAGAGGAAAGTATTGCAGATGAGGCAAGGTGCCCCCAGGTCATACCTATGCAGAGACAGCTGCTGTAGCAAATGGCTGATGCATGAAGGTGGAGTGAGAGGATGAGAAGCGAGATACAAAAGGGGTCCAGTGACCGTGTCATTTTACTAACAGCTACAAAACCCACAGGAACAATCCATTCATAAGATATTAATTTCAATAATATATTTATTTTCATCAATTCAATAAATATGTATATAATAAAACCTCACCAAAGTACAACTGGGTCTTGTAACTTGGAAAATCATCATTCTTAGTGCCACTAGTAGAATTACAGGGTGATGACTCCTCCAATGTAAATATATAGGAATAGACTTCAAAATAGAGCCCAGAACCAAAATGCACAGCCTGGGATGCCATTTCCAAGAGTCTGACTTTGGATGGGTCATACTTTAGTCCATATATTGCTAATACGCTAACTACAGGTGATAGACAAGAAGAAACAGTAGTATTGAGTTATGACAAAGTATACATTTATGTTTACTTATACATTTGTTATATCCAAATATTTTATTTCAAAAGAAATTAAACTCACAGAAAAGTTGAAAAAATAGTAGAATGAACTCCACCCACAAACCAGAGTTCAACCAGAGTCAACAATGGCCAACATTTTGCCACACTTCTGCAATCTCTCTCTTTCTCTCTCTCTCTCTCTCTCTCTCTCTCTCTCTCTCTCTCTCTCTCTCTCTCTTTCGCTCGCTCTCTCTCTCTCTCTCTCTTTCACTCTCTCTCTGTCTCTCTCTCTCTGTCTCTGTCTCTCATAATAATAACAAATAAAAGATAGGAATGATGATGCAGATGAGTTTGTTCAAATTTTTAAGGCTATGGGCAAATTCTACAGCTTATATATAAAATGTTCATAAAATGTGGTAAAATTAGAACAATAACTACCCTTCAATAAAAGAAACAAGTAGATTTGAATGAAGCAGCAGGAGAGAGAAGACTTTAAGATATTTTCCAACCCTGACTCAGATGCTAAAGAAAAACAAAGCAAAACAAAACAAAAATGAAAAGATAAGTGCTAAGGTTTGACAATAGCAAAATGTACCTTTTGTCAATATATTAAAAGTTATATAGATTCTGTTTCTTATTGCATTTAAACCATTTGAAAGAAGTTGCACCAAACTCCCCTCCACGTACTTCAGCTTGTGTCTCCTAAGAACACCTAATGTTTCAATACCATTATCACATCCAAGAAATTGAACATAGGTGCGGTATTATCTCATATTCACACATGCTTCTATTTCACCAGCAGTCTCAGTAATGTCCTTTTATTTATTGTTGTTAATTCCTGTCCAGAATCAAATCAAAGATCACACATTGACATGACATGTCTTTTTAGTCTATTTTAATTTAGAACAGATGCCCCACCTATTTGTGTCTTTCATGAAACTGACTTTAAAAAAAAAAAAATTAGGCCAAGTATCTTATAAAAAGTTCAACAGTCTGCTTCTGTCTGATGATCAGTTTGAGATTAAATAAGTTTGGCAGGGACATCACAATGCATGATGCTGTGCCCTTCCCACTGCATCACATCAGGAAGCTCATGATGTCATTTTGGCCCAGTTTAGTGATGTCCAGTGTGATTGCTCAATCAAGGTAGAATCCACCGGATTTCTCCATTGGAAAAGTGTCCCCTTTCCTTTTAAATCAACGAATTATCTGTGAGACTCTGCTGGTATTCTGCTCACCAAGAAACTTTCACCCAATGGTTTTAGCATTCACAGATGATCCTTGCCTGAATTGATTATGGCACTGGTGATTGCAAAACGGTGAGAGTACTCACTATTAATGAATGGAAATAAATGGATCCTGCTTAGCATAATAACAATTTATTTGCTAAGAATTCATTTCCATTTTGAGGTAGGGAAATAGGACTAACTGCAAAGTCCTCTGCTATGAAAAAACATCAGGAACCTCATGACAAAATCTGGTTATTAAGAAAAACAGTCAAGAGGAATAATCTAATTAATTATAACCAATCTCTGTCCTAGGAAGCTCGCACCCTAGAATTAGAGACAATACCTAGTGTCACACTCAAAATATGCATGAGCCAGACCTCAACATCAACAACCCCCAGAATCTTTGGTGAGGGCAAGCAATCACACTGACACAGCACTGTAGGGGGACTTAAAGAGATAAGATTTGTATGTGACTGCTTGAAACATACCTGAGTGAGAAAGCAAACAATCAGAGTGAAAACTTGAAGGACTAAATCCTTGATTTTTAAATCTTGTTTCACAAAGCTCAATAATTTCCTCAGTGTAACACCAGGTGACTGCCAGTCACTACCTAAGTGTAGGCTTCATTTTGATTCATGAGAAGAAAAGCTTTCCCTGATTGCTTTGGAGTATAAAAGGATTTCACCTTACGGGAACCTAGACGGTTACTACCCCCAAACAGTATACACTTTCCACATACAAATTTGATGGTTTTTTCAATGGTGTTACTTAACCATTAAAAATACAGTATGAATTTCACTTCATTTTTATTTTCTTTTATGGTCCGTAAAGTTCATTATTCCCTTTTTCTAATATCAGTAAAAACAAAACCAACCAACCAACCAACCAACCAACCAACTAACCAAATGTTGGTGATAGTAAAAAGGATACCAAAAAAGCTATATTATCTATAAACAACAAACTGTATCCACTTATCATTTATCTATCATCTTTTTATCTTTGATGAAGCTAAGGACACAGTCAATGGATTCCTTTGTTTGTGGTCATTTTTATGAAATTTTTCACCCAAAGCACGTTTAACACAAAAAGTGTAGAGGTAAAGGCTCTGGAGTCAGACGGCAGGGGTTTGATCTGCCACTCACCAGTTCTGTGACCTTAAGCCATTTACCCAAAGTGTTCTGGGTCTCATTTCCTCATGCAGTTGTTGTAAGGATTAACCGAGTTCATACATGTCAGGTACCGTTCACCTCTGAAGTATTCAATGTTAGCTACTCAATTATTGCTTTGACCACAGTATCAAAATAAATGCTTTGGCTGACATAGTCAGTGAGTCCATAACTTCGAAAAATATTTTGACTGAAAGTGAAAATCAGTTGCTGGGGACTTCCGATAGACGGGGGTCCTGCAATAGTGCTGGAAATTAACACATGCAATGGTGCTGGAAATTAACTGTGAAGAACAGAATTCTAGACCCAGTGGTTCTGAAACTTTAGCCTACACAGAACCCCCTAGAGAGCTTGTTGAAACACAGATTACTGGACCGCACCCAGAGTTTCTCATTTTCTAGATCTAGAGATCTGGGATGAGACCCAAGAACTTATATTTTAAGTTCCCAGGGAATGCTGATAGAGCTGGTCTGAGGATTACACTTAAAGAACCACTGCTCTAAGTAGATTTATAATACAATGAACATTTAAAAGGGCAGGTGTGTGTGTGTGTGTGTATGTGTGTGCATGTATGTGTAAACAGAAGTGAATTTACAAAGTTTTAGCTTAAAAACAACCTCTGTTATGTGACATTAATACCAATAGACAATTCAAATAATAGGTGAGAGAGGAGCTCTGGATTAAAAATAAAGAAATAAAGAGGAAACAGCAGCATTGTTACTTACTATAACCCCCCATGCTATCTAATAATGTGAGCACCCTCGTTACACCGATTCAGGAATTCACGTAATCAGTGTGACAGGAAGCATTTGGTAGTGAGAATTCTAGAAAATGTGACCTATTTTACCTAGTAGAAATGTCACTTTATTTAATGAGACTTAATATGTTGGATGACAAAAATGTTTTAGTTTATGTTGACTTGTGCACTCTCTTTTCCACTCATTTAGCTGAAGGGCTTACCTTTCCCAAAACACACTTACCTATCATATCAAATTCACTTTCCTCCATGAAGACATTACTGATAACCTAGCTGATATGATAACTGACTCATCTTTGTCTAATTCTTTATGATAGAAAAGTTCATAGGGAACCACTCTTGTTGGTTGGTATGAATGGTTGGCTCTTCCCTCATGCTGTTCTAAGAAATAGTTTGTGCTAAGTAGCACGCAATCTAAAGAGGGCATGACCCTCAACCTCAAGCAATTTACTGTTTACTGGATAATATTATGTCTACACCTGCCTTGTATCAAATACATCATGTTCTTTAAGACTCTTTGTAAAACCATGTAGAGGATACAGAGATTTAAAAACAAAACAATTCCCTTCCTAAGGAGCTTATAATCTAATGGCTGACAGAAATACAATCACACATGGCTAATGTGCAAAACCAGGTTAAAACTTGAGTCTCATGTAAGAAGACTCATGTATCCCACAGGTTAAGAGCAGTGGGGAAAGGTGCCTCAAAAAGCCATCTTTGGAGCAAACACAGTAGCATTCAAACTACCTAGAGGCACGATGTTTACAATTTGAAGTAGAATAATAGCTTGATAACTGGGAGCATGGCATTGAATAAATAGAAAATGAGGTAACAACAGGAGACAAAGAGAGCTTTTCATGGCTCTAATATACCTGAAACAAAAAAATAAAATATAATTTTAAAAATTTAAAAAATAAATCAAGATAAAACCTAAACACTAGGCTTGATACATGCCTCAGATTTTTCCGTCACATTCTCTATTTTCTCATCCTTTTCAGCCCTACCACATTTACCCAAAGTTAGTAATGTTTGGCCAACCCACATCTATTTAAAGGACACAGTCCTGCCACCAGCGCTTGTTGCCAAAAGAGCCATGTTTTGGGCACTGTGACTCCACCACAAAAATACACTGTGACCCATAGAAGAAAGGCTGGACATATGACCAAAGGTCCATAAAGAGGCTGGTGAACTTAAACTTTAGCCTATGACAAAAAGATAAACTAGGCAAATAAACTTGCTTCTCATTTAAATCTGAACTAAGGAACATGTAACAAAACTGTCAAGAGGATAAACTGTAATCACGATAAACCAAAAGGATCATGTTCATAGCTAATTATTAATAATCAAAACATATAAGGATATAAGAAGCCAAATATTAGAGAGAGGAGAATAACAGACATGGAAATAATAGAGAAGGAGGGGATTAGAGAGGGGGGAGAGGAAGGAAGGGAGAAAAACATAATGAGAGGAAAGAGAGATGGCCCCATCCCTGGGTCTTCTGATGCCAGAGCTCATCCACACGGACCCTTAAGATAAACTCCTTTATATGGAGATAGTTTGATGGGCCTCTGATGAACAGTCACTTTACTGAAGCAGCCAGCACAAGATCCATTCATTCAGAGGGATCACAGTGGAAAGCCAGCTCTACACGTGACACCATCAGGCAGTCACTTCTCCTTTCTGAATCTCAATTTTTACACCTATGGAAAGACGGATATGAACCTCTCAAGTCTGCCTTTTTGTTTGTTTGTTTACGCTCCCATATTGAATGAGTCTATAATGACATTTCACAACTTGCCTGCCACCATCTTTGCTGCCCACTTGCAACCAGACCCAACTCACCCGAGTTAGAAAAAGTCAGAATTTAAGCCAACTCAGTTGGAAGTAAGGGAAGGGACATAGTTAATGTCGGCTGTGCTTGTGTACACATAAGCAGCCTCATTGTTCACTATTGTATTCATATAAGAAAGCAAAAAGAAAGAAAAGAAGAAAGGAAAAAAGGAAACCTTCACTTTGTAGTGTTTACCTACTCATTGGATTATTTCTACTAAATTCTAATCTTTATGAAATAAAAATTATATTGATAATGTACTATCAAAATAGCCCCTTACAATAAAAATAAAGGTCAATTTGCATAAAAATATCTATGTAATAACATGAAAAAATACATACATGCTCTATCTATCAACAAAATAAGATCTATAAGGATAACCACAATAGGATTAAATATTTGACAGTAAAATAGACATTTTTAAGCAGAAGAATTATCTGGGGAAAATCAAATCATACACAGAACCCCATTATTTAAAAGATAAAAGCAGAGCTGTTCTGGTTCAAGGACGAGCAGAGGGAGCCTAGGGTTCCACCCACGGGGTCCCCCCCATTGCCTCCAGCAATGTCTCCCGAGGCGCTTCTATAAAAGATAGTTTGAAAATTACTGCTGCAGATTTTCTAGGCAAGCAATCGATACAGAAATGGCCATCCTTAAGAGCCATCTTGCCAGTCAGTCCACACACACCGTTCAGCAAGCACTGTACCAAATGCCTGTCCTGGTGTGTGTGTGTGTGTGTGTGTGTGTGTGTGTGTGTGTGTGTGTGTGTGTGTGTGTAAATGAGGTATATCCAATTGAAATATCCATAAAATCATCCAGATCATCCAAAACTTTCCCAGGAATGCTTTACATAATACAATTAACAAAAAGTTATACAAGTGATAGAAGTTTTTAAAGGTATAGGAAACAAGTTTGGTTTCCCATTAAGGAAACATTATTCAGGGAGGGCAATAATAGTTTGAAACTATGAATTAAACAGACTGACTGAAATATTTTTGGTTCCCACTGTAGCATACCGTATAAAATAGACCATGTCAAGTACTTTTGCTATTGATGTTGTTTTAAAACCTCATGGAACACAGATTTGTTATTTTACATTTTGATAATGAAGGGCTGATGAGTTGAAGCATAATAAATTTCAGAACTTTCTCACGTTCCTCAGCAATGTAATAGAAATAACTAGAAGTAAATGTTTGAATACTTAGAAATTTTGTATTAACTTTATATATTTATTGGCTCATCATCCTCAAACTTTTTTCCCTTGAATCCTTTCTTGAATCCTCAAAATGTTACCAACATTGAAAAACAAAGAAAGTATTCAGTTCCCATGTCAAATATTCCATGTGAACAGCGAAAACTATAAAGCGGACATGCCATCAAAATGGATAAGGGGTGAAAAATGTCTCTGAACACTTGTGGTTCGGAGTCTATGCGATAAGCACCATCAATCAGGACTTGCAATTTAAAGAATGTTTGAGCAAGTGTGAATAGATTATAGATGATTAGTACAGGAAAAGTAACTTGGGCTCATGAAACATTAGAACTGGAAGGGGAATTTTAGAAGCTATTCCACATTTTATTTCAAGATGTCATAAAATCCCCCCAAAGAAGTGACTTAGGTATCTGGGATTCATTAAAGGGACTGAAATAGGACTAAAACCTGAATACCTTACACCGTGAAACATCTTCTCCAAAGCAATAACTCATACATTAGTTCAACTGGTCTTCTTAAGAACCAATGAAATAAGCACAGAGTTACTCTCATCCCATCTTCCAGTTGAGGAAACTTTAGGAAGGAGAGTACAAGCGCTGTCCAAGGGATTTCCGGTCTAACTGGTGAAACAAGATGAACAGAATTGGGTAAGGAGTAGAGTCCATCCTGCAGCCAGTTTGGAATTCTGTACTGAAACAGAGGTGCAAACAAGTG
Source organism: Rhinolophus sinicus (assembly GCF_057876585.1). Classification (NCBI taxonomy): domain Eukaryota; kingdom Metazoa; phylum Chordata; class Mammalia; order Chiroptera; family Rhinolophidae; genus Rhinolophus; species Rhinolophus sinicus. Next base: position 52,005,828 of record NC_142517.1, on the reverse strand, counting down.
CTATAGAAATGTCAGAATAGGTGGAGACACTTACATTTGTGGGCAGACATTGGTGATAGGAAGAGTCGTAGCTAGCATCTATTCCAATCCCATGATTGGAGGAAACAAAAGACCAGAAAGTTTAAGTGATTTACTAATGGTCAAAGAACCAACAGATAAAGACGGGTCAGGGAAACCTAAATCAATGCTTTCTAGTCCCCATCCTACCACTCAAAATTCACTCTCAAGTAAAAGACCGTATTGTGATTTTCTCCTAAAAAATCTCCCAAGTATGTTAATGTGAGAAGATGGCTGAATATTTAGAAATATTGATCCAGAAAAGTGATACGTATTACCTATCCAGTGAGACCACAGAATTCTCTTCAGGAAACATGAGGGTGGATGTGTAGGCAAGGAGAGTAGAGAAGTGATAAATTGGGCATTTTGTCCTCGTTCTGCCATAACTCAGTAGGCTGACCCTGAGCAAATCACTTTCTCTTTCTAAGCTTGTGTTTAGACTCATCTTTATGTTTTCTTCCAGATTAATAGTTCTTTTCTTCTAAACACATTCATATAAATGCAACCTATCTAATACTATAAATAGCTTAAGTTCTCCTGTGTGTTTGTTTTCTTTTCTTTTGTTTTGTTTTTCTAAGTGGGTGATGACATTTTATTCACTTATAACCACTTACTAGAACCAAAGTACTCTGTTTCTATTTAGTTTAAGTGTTACTTTGATAATTGAAATTACAGAAGATATAGAGCAGATACTAATAAGATACAACCTGAAATCCCCATTGCAAAAACAGAGTCACTAATAACAACTTTACAGAAGAAGCTGCATTCGGTTATATTGCTTTGAGAGTTACTAGCCAATTAATGAAAAATGGAAAAAGATAGGACACAGTAGTAACATGCTAGTAAGCAGGCAGGAAGGGAAAAGACAAAACTCATCAAGTCTTATCTCGAAGTCTAAAAAAGGAAGAGATATGGAGGAATTACCGAAAATGGCAGGAATCATATTTTTTAACAAAAGATGCATCTGCTCCCTAATAATCATCATCCAAAATCTATTCCTCATTTTCCTTTGGTCAAAATTGCTGTTTCAAAACAGTTCTGGAAACTATCCTGTGAGCCGGTAGCATGACTGGCCAGTTACCCAGTCTACTGTACACAGGCTGGGACATAATAACCTTTGGGAACATGGGGAAAGAAAATCATAGCCTCCTTTGCACTCCCATCATCAACAGAGAAGTGATTAGTTTAGAAAAGCACTTTCTTAAATATTATCTCATTAAATTCCCAGCAATCATAGAGATCAGTATGTATTATTATGCCTATTTTACAAAAGAGGATACTAAGGGTCAAAGAAAAAGAGACTTGTCCAAGTCACTCAGGTAGTAAATGGAAGAACTGGAATCTGGGCCTCAGATATTGTCTTGCAAAGCTCTGGCTCTTGAACTTTCCGTGATGCTGGGCTGGAAATGCAAAGGGGAAAGATCTTGCCTTCAACCTCCAACTGAGATTATACATGCCAGTCAGTTTACCATGAATTAGATCATGGATGTAACTACATTTAAAATCCAAGCTCTAATCCTCTCTTCTGACTTCTGGTTCCCCATCTAGCAGTTTTCATTCACTTTTCCATAAATATTCATCAAACATTCAGGACACATTGATATGAAGGACAGGAATTATTAGGAAGGAAGGAAGGAAGGAAGGAAGGAAGGAAGGAAGGAAGGAAGGAAGGAAGGAAGGAAGGAAGGAGAAAGGGAGGGAAAAGAAAGGGTGAAAGGGAGGGGAAAAGGGAGGGAGGGGAGGAGAATTGGTAGTTTTCTCTCTGTAAGTGCTTACAATTATATTACAGAGGTTAGTTTCTCTGCAAACACCCATATTATAAGGTTGAATACAGGTAGGTAAATATTAAAGTATATGAAACACAGATGCTAGAGCAGAGAGAGAGAGAGAGAGAGAGAGAGAGAGAGAGAGAGAGAGAGAGAGAGAGAGAAGCTAAATAGAATAGAAAAATCAGAGACAGCTGCATGAATGCAGTGAGCATTGAGAAAACCTTGGGTGGAAACAAATACTTGAGCTATTTACCACTTGAACATAAAGAGATGGGAGGAGCACTGCGAAGTGCACGAACACTTGGCAAATAACCAGTGTTCTTTTAGGTGAAAATAAAGGAAGATCGGACTCAAAGGGTCAGCTGTGGTCAGACTATGCAGGTGTACAAATGCTTGGCATGGAAGGAGCTTGGCTGGTATCCAAGGTACAGATATCTAAAGGATAAACACCGTCCCCATGACGAAGGAGAGAGTGGGCAGGGGTAATTGTATCTTGGGACTTAGTGTCGATATGGGAACAAACACATGGTACGAATCACATATATTTTAAGCAGTGCACAGACAATTTACATTAACAACACTCCCAGCAGGAATTCCTTTTTTTTTTTTTTTTTTTATGAAAAAGGATGCCATTGATAAAAAGTGAGTACGGGGCCCTATCAGAAAGCTATTGAGCACTTTAATCGGGAATGAATGTAAATCCCCATGACAACAAGCACGTCTCCCTTCAATTTCAGGAATACAAATTCACAGACTGCTTTGAAAAGACTGTTACTTCCCTAGGTAAAGACTAAAAAAAGTCTAAAGGAGGCAAGGAATGATGCTCTCTCAAGCCTCACTATTCTGACCTCAACTTAAAACACCTTCCTCTACTTCAGAATTCTGTTCATGCCTCATTAGAGGCTTTCCTAAGAAATGTTTCCTTTTTTTCCTAGAATATTCAGAGTCACGTGATAAATCAAATGACAACCACTTACTTAGCTATAGTTTATTTCCTAGTCTATATTAAAGAACCAAAACAAATAACAAAGGACGAATGAAAAAAACGGAACTGGTCCTTTCTACCTTTCCTTCCCTGCTCTCTCCCCTATTCCAACGTGACCTGTTTTCTTTATGATGTACGCCACTTAAACCAAGTCTAGAGGCTGTGTCCTCATCTGTGGTTCAAACTTCAAGTAGAATCCAGGCCTCTACCTAGATTTAAATCAAAAGGATTCAAAGCAGTGAGATGTTTTCACCAAGTCATAACCCCTCAGTTTTAGTCCCCTCCCATGATATAGGGCAGTAATAAAACAAACCCCACAGGGACATTTTGAAAACCAGGTTGCAGAAGGTCCTGGGAACCGCGTGTCCAGTAGAATGCTAAGTATACAATAGGTTTTCTATAAATGTTCGCTAGTAGTATGTTCTGTAAATAAGAGGAGTATAGGATTATACTAGGTGAGTTCTAGGAGACCCTATAGCTATTAAACAAAAAGTCTTGGTCTCAGAGTGAGGCTTCATTTCGGTGGCTGAAGACAGATCCTGTAAGAAGAAAAAGGCTGGAGTTTTGAAAGGAAGCTGAGCCTCCTCTGAGAACAGAAGTATCTCAGATACCCATTCAAAGGGAAAACTTTTAGTTCCCCTCGCAGATTTACCAAATCTGAACCTTTGGGAGCAGGGTCTAATAATTTGCATCGAACAAGCCCTTCAGTTCTTTTCCACATTAAATTTGAAATCTGCTGGCCTAGAATTTGGTTGCCAGGTGCTAATGCAAGTGTTAACAATAACTGGAACAATTTCAGTAAAATCCCACAACTCTAAACGCACTTAAGGAGACTTTTTTACTAATACATTCTAACCCAATTCCTGAAGACAGGGAAAATACTTTTTTCTCATTTGATAGTTCTGTGTTCTCACCCACAGTGCCAACAGAGCAAACACAATTGACTTCACTTCTCCTCCTTTGTAGAAATGGCAACATTTACCACCTTGAAGGGGTGCTGTAAGTTCCCATTTATTGGTGTTTATAAATTCCTCTGAGTGCTCTGAAAAATCAACTATAAGTTGGCATTATTCATAACACCCTGTTGGAGCTTAATACATATTCAATTAAAAAACAGTGACAACAATACAGCAATATCCACAAATTAGCATTAATTATAGCTCTGTATTATTCTCACCCTACTGCCACAATTGTATCTAGGCGGAGCTGTTTATGTCTGAAGACTGTATAGTGTAGCGTCCCTCTCAATAATGACGAGCAGCCTTCGCTCAATGGTACCAACATTTCCTCTAGAAGTTCACATCGCCCTTGCCTCAGAGTTCTAACTTTTTAGAGGATCTTCTATTTGTCAAACACTAGGACAGAAAGTAAATACTTCTCCCCTGAAGAAAGTCAGGATCCTACAAAGCATCCTGGACGCCTCTATTTCCTATAGCCCTCTCTTTCCAAATTGCTCTGGACTCTAGCTCCCCTTCATCATGATAATGGCCACCGTCCTGGTTCAGGCCCTCATCTGCCTCTAGATTCCTACAGTTGACCTCCAAGCCTTTCTACCATTGCAACTTCTGAACAGTCAAGTTCTGCTATATTATAGAAATCTATCTAAATAGAGATCAGGTCATTTTGGGCTCCTTCATAAGGGTCTTTATTGTTCCCTAAAGATAATTTTAGCCTCAGATTGAGAAAAATCTCAAAACTGTCATCAAAACTATTAAAGAGAAGTAATTCATTTATTTGAATTGGGGGAGTGGCTGTAAGATACTCAGAGAAACTTTTACCAAAGAAAGACAGCAGAAAGAAACTCTCAGGCAGAAGGAACAGTTTAAGCAAAGGCTGTAAGGCTCTGTGTCTCTCCATCTAGGTCATTCAGGTTCAGTTTCCTCCAGGGGGCAATAATCTGATAGCTAGCCAATCCATCCCCGGGGATCAAGGAGTGTCACCCTTCTGTCCCCCATCCGCTTCCCTGCCCTGTCTCTCAGCCACCAGAGCACATCTTGCTGTAATGGGTTTTGCTGACTCTGCATGAGCCTTTGACATGCATAGTTGAGGTTGAGGAATCTGTGCCTAGTGGGTTTGAGGTTTCATCAAGAGAAAAAGAAGGAACTTATGTGATTTCACTGAGTAACTATTTTCACTACAAAAAATTCCTATTATTTATTTTTCCCCTTTTTGAAATGGCACTAAGGAAACACATGCCAGACTGTCATGAACAAAGCTGTACTTTCCAAACAGTAGCAAGGACTAAATATAGAAAAGCTTGATTTGTTCATCGTATATATAACTTCCTTTCCTCTTTCCTTTCCCCACCACCTTGAGCCAGTGTGTAGAAGTGGTACATGTTGAAAACTTTGCATGCTACAACAGCATCAAAAGCATCAAGGGGGTGATAAGACCATATATAATACATACTCCATAGATTTGCCAGAGAATTCCTATTGCCAAGACAAAGAATCAATCAATAAATCAATCCACAAGTATTAACCTAATATCAAAAAATGAGATAAAGACTATGGGTCATAGAGGAATTTGAGCTGTGATCCAGTCTTCAGACAGTTTCTAAAAGGGGAATGAACAAGAAGATAATACAATAAGTTCAGGCCTATGCGTCCTACAACCTCCAGTTGGGGTTGGGGCCAGCTCTCCTACTAACTGTGTCACCTTGGGCAGTTCACTTAAAAAAATCTGTCCTGCCCATTTCCTCATCACAAGAAAGATGGCCTGGATTAAGACCCTTTCAGATATGAAGCACTATGATTTGTGATGTTAAATGATTTCTACATGTCCCCTCATGTCACATTATGATTCTGGTTTTATGATATATAGTTTGGAGGCAATATTAATGTGCATAATATAATTACATCAGTCCACAAAAACACATACATTAAGTGGCAGGAAAATGAAACATCATTAATTGATTTGTCCATTAACTGATTCATGGTAGCCTTTACTATGAACCAGATACTACTGGATACTCTATACTCTTTAATCTTAATTAATCCTCGGAAAAACTTCCTAAGTTATTCCCATTTTGCATGTGCAGATGAGTAATCAACTGGTAAGCAATAGAGCAGGGTTTCCTGGTATGCAACCCTAGGCTCATGTCACTGTACCACACTACTCAGTCTATAGATTTGCAGAGAAGGGAGAGTTGGGATAAGCTGGTGGTAGCAGAGGCGGTGTGGAGGGCTGAGTTAGGTTATTCAAAAAGGAAGGATTTCTGATCAGCTGATTGATAAGGCTATTCCAGTCAGAAAAAGAGACACAAGGACAATTAACTCTGTGTGGCAAGCTGATGATAAGAATATCAGCCTCATAAGAGCAAAGACTAGAAAGAGCACAGTGGGGGATAAGGTATGCTTTAAACAGTGCCATAAGTCATGGAGTACTCTGAAAATCAACCAACAGAGGAAATTTAATGGGGTAGGCAATAAAAAGCCATAGGAAGAAAATAACCTTTTTTTGAAGACCAATTGCATAGAAATATGCAGCTAGAATAGACAAGCAAACAAACAGAATCAAAGCAATAATTCTATGTGATTCGGAGAAGGAAGACACTAAGACAATGGGTGGGAAAATGATGGGACTCGTACAAACCTGAGAGTCATGTTTGAACCAAAAAAATGTCAGATGTTGGTGACAGATATGTTAAAAAAGTAAGACCTATCAACAATAACCAGAGTTCAGAGTCTGGAAGACTAGAAAATATGGTGGTATCTCCAACAGAATGGAAGCCTTGGGGGAATATGATGAGTAGAATGTGGAACATATTAAATGCGAAGAGACAGAAGGTTTTCTCTGTAGAAAGACCCATTTATCCAACTATGGATAAATGGCACATAAGTTGTCAAAGGAAAACACAGTGCCAAGAGTCATAATGAGTTCAAGTCATTAAATAAACAGATCGAAGATTGCCTCTATTCGAGTTTTGACTTCTACTAAGAGAAGACTGATCAGAAAAGAGAACCCTGACTGGCTACCTCAATTTAGGGTCAGGGAAAAAAAAAAAAAAAGGAGGCGAAGGAGGAGGAGGAGGAGGAGGAAGAGAAGAAGAAGAAGAAGAAGAAGAAGAAGAAGAAGGAGGAGGAGGAGGAGGAGGAGGAGGAGGGGGAGGAGGAGGAGGAGGAGAAAGAGAAGAAGAAGGGGAGGATCTTATAAAGAGAGAAAAGGAACCATCGCAGATGTAGCACAGGAACCATGAATGTTGTGTTCAGTGTAAACTGGGGAAGTGAGGCGTCTCAAACCATCAAGAGTGTTACCTGCCTTAGAAATGTACAAGAACATGGCAGAAAGGTTAACAGTCACTGGAGAATAAGAGGAGGTGGTAAACACATGCAAGACTCATTTCAGTAGAGCTGAAATAAGTCCGTGCTAGGACAGTGGCTTAAATCCCAGTTTACAGAGAGAAACATGGTAGGGCAGGGGAGGGGAAGGAGAGGAGAGAGGAGAGAGTCTCGTTTCATGAATCTGTAACTCTATGAAAATATTTCACTATAGCTGCCATGGCCTAAAACTGGTTTCTATCTCCACTGGGTCAGAGGAGAATTACTAAAGTGATGCTGTACCACTTTCAATAGCTAAAAGGAAATGGAAACGATCCTCTAGGAATATTTCAACTTACAAAATGTCTTGATGTAAAATGATAATAAAAATGATGACGTCTCCTGGATGTGCACAGTGGTTTGCCATATTTCTTATTCAATTGTTTGATTATCTCTTCATGGAACGCCTAAGTGTGAGCCAACCAGGTACTCTATGAAGTTCTGAAATAGGTCTTCTGGAGTCAAGACCTGGACTCTGAAGTATACATATTGTAGTAAGCTGTTGTTTGAATCAATACATCTCTATTCAGCGCACAGTTTGTCATCATCTTCTCAATACACACCATACAAGCAAATATACCATTTAAAGGCTATAGATGTATTCACTGCTCTACATATGGGGTGATGTCATTTCTAATAGAATTAAAGATCAAGGATGTTGAAATAATATTACAAACAAATTATTTTATAAGGTAAATTTTTTACTGACTTACAAAGTGCCATCAAATGGGTTATTTTCATCTCATTGTCAAGAAAACCCAGAAGATAGGAGAAATAGGATTCTGACACTAGCTCTATGACTGAAGAAACAGATTTGGCTCTGAGGGATGATCTGCTCCAAGTCACATATCATCTTGATGTGTCATCCACAGTTCAAAACAAAAAGGTGGCTGTAGGACAGACAGAGACTCCTTTAAGCAATAAAGGGAATGAGACAAATGATGGGGAAAGAAGGGAATTTCTGAACTCCTCAACTCCTCTCTCTCTCTCTTTCTCTTTCTCTTTCTCTCTCTCTTTTTTTCTCTCTCTCACACTTTCTCTCTCTCTCTAAATATGTGTGTGTGTGTGTGTGTGTGTGTGTGTGTATATATATATATATATATATATATATATATATATATATATGTATGTATATATCATACACCAAATACTTTACTTCCAAACATAACAGTAAAATAACATTTCTTACAGTGTAAATCCTCTTCTTATTGTGTCACTCCCACACCCCTTTTTAAAAAACTGCCACAGAAACACTATTTTTCCCCACCAGTTACCACCAATGTTACATTTTTTCTACAATAATAAAAATTGACAAATTTATTAGTTTATTGATAAAATAAACATAAAAACAAATACAAATTATGACAGAATTTCATTTTAAAGTTCTATAAAGAGCTTTCCTATATTTTAAAGCCAAAGTACATCCTTCCAATCTGTAAAGATACAATTAAGAAAGAAAGAAAGAAAGAAAGAAAGAAAGAAAGAAAGAAAGAAAGAAAGAAAGAAAGAAAGAAAGAAAGAAAGAGAGCTGAAGACAATACTGTAACAGAGGATTCTATAACAGAACTCATCAAAAGCGTACAAATAATAAAAGTGCTTGGAGAGGAAAGTGACAATTGCTGTTTTGTGTCCTTCTCTGAAACAGAATAGAAAGGAAGAATAACAATAAAGTAGTGATGGCAAAAGAGAAAGAAATGGACTGGCATGACTCAGAAAAAATGCAGGGTTTCATCCCTGCCGAGGATGCTTAATGCCATGGAAACCTAGAATAGTACTTAACCTCTCGGAGCCTCAGTCCCTTCGCTAGGGCAAGACGGAAGATGTATCACATGTAATACTATATTTTATCTATTAGACGTGCACAAATTCCTGACTTTTGAATGGATCAAGCAAAATCAGCTACACACAGAAAATCTCCTTAAAACATTAGAGTTTCAAAAATAAAATATGAGTTAAATCCTTAGGTTTTTGGTCTTGGCATCCTCTACTCCCTCATTTACTCCTTCTTTCAGTTCAAGTTTTTTTGTGCCCATATTGAGTGGATTATGTAAATTACAAAGGAACTAAAGGATTTGTGAGCCCAACAGGGCTTCCTTACCAAATCCATGGATAAGAAGTGCATGGTACAATCTGCGAGGGGACTGGCAGAGAATATGCTGGAGGCTGGGATGGAAGATGAACTTCTTTCCACTAAAGAATTACTATTCTTTAAAGAAAGCTATCTCGATAGCCCCTGGTCACCAGCCATGAACACATTGTTGATGACTTTGGCTGCTTTTTGAGAATTTTTTAAAAACCTGCCTTCTCTCATTGGTAAGGGAATTGATACCAAGCCAAGAGGCTTAAAAGTCCCCAAAATGCACTTCGTTTTTGTCCATTTAAAAATAAATCACTGCTTCCATGACATTTGTTGTAAGATCTAAACAAGCTGCTTGACTCTGAGCCTTTTTTAACTTTTTTAATTTGTTAAATTATATTTTACAATTTATAATTCAATATGAAAGTATAAAGAGGTGATATTTTATTACCAAGGCATTGAATTGTAGAGCTGTAAGAGCTCTAAAATTTAATTTAATTCAATCATTCATTTTGCAGAGGGCGTTGGTAGGAGTATTTCTTTAGCAGAAAGACTTAAGTCCCCAAGTATATAAGGGCAAGGGATGAGATCACTGGTGAACTTTGGGAAGGCATGGTGAAAGCAAAGGATAGCTATAACTGTGGCAGAACTCAGCACAGAGACCAGCTAGCTCAGAATAGCCCATTAGTAATAGCATCAACAATAAATATTTACTAAGCCTTATGATATGTCAGGTACATACACTACTGTCTACGTGCATTATCACTTTGCAGCCTCAAAGAGGTAGTACAATAATTATGCCCATTTTACAGATGAGCTAACTGATTGCGATCAATAACTGCAATCAGTGAGTGGGGAACCAGGTGTGAACTCAGGCAGTCTGGATCCAGCGCACTGTGTTAGCCGACAAACTTAGTTGTCCTTGAAGCTGTACTTGGCTTAGATAATGCAAGCAGGGAAGGCATTTCTGTGGAGACCTCAAGGGTAACGGTGAGCTTTAGATTAACAGAAAAGGTAGCAGTAACTGAGCTGACTTCAAGCTGCTACAACAAAAACAATGATGGGGTAGGGGATCCTCTTTGGAAAGAATGTTTGAGGTACATAATGAAAACCAGTCAAAACAACAGCAAAATCGCTTCACGAGTTTATCCTTTCTAATAAAAATTACTTTGCCACATTTCCTGACACTCTGATGACATAGTCATTAAGAGGCATGGATAAGAAATAGTGAGGGAAGAACTTAGAAAGGCTTGAAAATTCAACCAAAGACCATTCCTCAGAAGTCATGTATGCATGGCATGGAAAATAGAGTCTTTCCTACCTGCCTATGGATCCTCACAACTAATAAATAGCCTTGTGGGCTGGGGTAAAGGTTGCTGATCTGCTCTTGGCATGAGTATCTAAGAGAAACCCTTTCGCTACCCCGCCTCCCCTAATTGCACACATATGGTACAGACTAGATGCAGATACACTATGGCTGCCCTGATATTTAAAGCGCTATATATTCTCAATCTAGATAAAAGATAAAGGGCAGAGAGCAAGCTAGCTAGGTCTACCAGAAGGGCAGACCCACAGCCACTGCGAACCACACTTTCTCTCCAAATTCAGGTGGATATAGATGTATAAGTCAAGGGCAGATCATAACCACAAAAATGCAAACTAAAATAAAAGAAAATAAAATATAAAATAAAACAAAATAAAATAAGCAAGCAAGCAATAGGATTCTTTCATATGATAAAACTATTGAAAAAGAATACCAATATGAAAGAGAAGAAATCCAAAACCATAATATAGGAGTTCCATAAAAAAGAAAAAGGCAAATCAACGATTAAAATGCTTATTCCAAATAACACACAAAAAAATCCCGTTTGGCTAAATAAAAATCGGACTCCTCAGATCAAACAGATTCATGGAATGCTGAGTAGAAATACTGGGGTGAGGGTGAAAGGACCTGTATCTAGATATGTTGTAATAAAATTACTGAATCCCACAAATAAAGCTTTCAGGTCAAACAAGAAAGAGTTACTAAATTACAAAAAGAATCAGACCGGCATCTGACTTCTCATATGCAACACTAAATACTAAATGATACTAATGATAGCAGAGACATCTTTGTAGGATACTGAGGTTAAAAAAAAAAAAAAAAAAAAAAAAATTTGATTCTAGAATTCTACTTGTAGCCAACCTTTTACTTAAATATGAAGGCACAAAGAAGTTATTTTCAGATATATAAGAAGTCAGGAAATACATCACACATATGACAAAAAAAATCACTTCATGAAGTACTGTGGGAGAAAAAAAAAAGAACAAAAAAGTAAGGAATCAGGATGATGAATTCAAGAAAAAGAAATGGTAAACAAGAAACAGTGCAATAAACAAGTGAAAGGTATAGTTTATTAATAATGTGGTGGTACAATTTAATGTGAGAAATTATTCTTTAAAAAAGTGCTATAAAGGTTAAAATATTATAACACATTTTCCAAATTGTTTTAAATACCACTTTGGATGAAGCAGGGGTTAGAACGTTCAAGCTTCATATGGCGTACATATTGGGGGTGGAGCACACATGCATATCAAAATCGTTCCCTGAGAGAAGAAACATGTTTGAAAATATTTAATCTCTGTTGTTTGATTTATTTACATTCCTAGAAAAAAACGCATTAATTTTTAGACATAGAAAAAAATATATTCCGGCTTTGAAGAAATCACTAAGATTCTTCATGGGAGAGACAAAATGGGATAAAACTTCCACTGACTCAGAAAGAACCAACCGCAGTTTCACTTAACTTTTGGCAAAGGAAATTTTCTGAAGTATACAAATATCATAAATTATTCCCTATTTAAAAAAAAAAAAAAGCAGGAGGTAAAGTAAAGCTAACCTTATTGGTTATTCCTATACAACTAGTTTTCTCATAAGACTTTTCTTTCACAATAGGAGGCATGTGTGTGTCCTAGATTATTTCAATGGTAATTGAGTTGATAAGAGTGAGTGGGTGTGTATGTGCACGTACTCCATTATCAATTCCAGAGAAAAGGTTTATCTCTTTAAATATATATATATATATATATATATATATATATTATAAAAAAAAAAAAAATATATATATATATATATATATATATATATATATATATTTTTTTTTTTTTTTTTTTTTTTTTTTTTTAAATAAGGAAGAGAAACTATGGCATTCCATGAAAAAGGCTCAAGTTGCTAAATGAAACATTGGAATAGTCCCTATTGGCTCTAAGACTGCTACTTTCAAAGAAGTTTTTACAAGTTTAGACACCAAAAATACTTCTCTCTTCTCAAATGAATACCCAATAAGACAATGATTCAGAGTGAAAGACAAACAGGAAAACTCTGACATTCGCTTCTAGAAAGTCACATTGACCCGAACCAGCTACATGCCTAAGAACCCACCAGCTCTGCTAAACATACACTGACCTACATATGCGGACCATAAAAGGAGGAGATAATCGCCAAGCAAGCTGCTGCTGCTGCTGCTGTTGCCACAGTCACAAACAACCTTACAAGGCAACTAGGGTTTGCTAACCCAATGCCCAAGGGAACAGGGCGAAGGGCCAGGAAGAAATAAGCATCTCAATCACTCCTTTGGTATGTTTTCATGGATCAAGATACTCTTGTATTCTCACTGCACAGAAAGGAAAAGTGCTTCAGAGTGGAATGAATCAAGCTTTTACTGACCATTTTGGTTTTGCTCTGGCGATACTGGACACCCCTCCGCTCAGCCTTATAGCCTGGAGCTGCTCCTCCTTTACCCAGCCTTCTCCTGCCTTACCCCACTACCAGGCGCAGAAGGGATGCCCTCTATACCAGAGTATGTTCACACCATAGAAAGCAAGTCCTGCCGCTTATTTCTATGAGTTCATGGATGGATGTGGTCATGGCTGTGGGCCTGAGCTCCTCGCATCTACCAGAAAAATTCTGTCACTCAATACCTGTGGCCAGGATGCTACTCAACTAAGGGTCACAAGACACAGATTGCGCACCAGTTCGACTAAAATGTCAATAGATTTTTAAGTTATCATTGATAAGTGAAATACATAAAATAGATAAGTGGATAAGTGACTATAATCCCCAATTCACCCTACACTTATATGAGATTTGAAATTGTTTTCACAAGAATAGAAATGAGCTGGCCTACAAATTTTTGGAGACCGACTTAAAGCAAGCTGTAAATAACTGCAGAAGTTTCTCTTCTTTCTTCTCCTTTTAACTAAGTCTGGGCATTTCCCTAAGTTCAGTGCATAGATGACGTTTCCCTGTTCTCACTTTCTCCTCAGAAAAGTCACCTCTTTCAGTAGCTTTATTCATCAACTCCTAAGGGCAGACATCAGCTATGTCCCTCCCGGCTTGACAGTTCCTTTGAATGTGCATTATTTTCTAAGAGAGTCAGCAGAAAGTCAGTGCAAGGAAATCATAAAGGAACAAATTTCAGTTCAATAAGAGAAAAAGAAAATGAACATTTAGAGTAACCAGAGGCGGACAAAACAGTCTGAGTTCTGAGGTGACGGGACTGGAGTTATAGTAGCAAAGGCGGCCATCCTGCCTGAATGAATGGAAGAGGAGATATGAAAACTGAAAGTGTAAAATCATTGGATAGCAGGCAAGTAAAAGCAAGCCACGGGACGGAGTCACAATGGAAAGAGCAGAGTTAAAAGGTGTCAACTGGAGATCATGGGAAAAACAAAAAATCAAGTAGAGATGCTGTAAAAAGGGGAAGTTAAATATCAGGCACCTGAACTCAGAGCCATCAGGTATCAGCACATAAGTCCCTGAGGAGCTCAAGGAAGTCAGCCAGACAATCAGAGCTGTCTGCACAAGGTTTCCCACAAGTGCAACATATTTTGCCTTACAGTGTGTTAAAAGCACCACCACTTGGCATCCAACAACAGATCTGGGGATGTCATCTTATTTTTAAAATAGTAACAAATACCTCCAATAAATCACCAATGATTTCAGAAGGGCAAATTCCACAGCCAGAAATGCAGATTTATCACACTTACTTCGTGCTTTCCTTCCCCTGTATTCTTATTCTTGTTACTCCATTTCTGAAAAATCCATTCCCTCTACCTGAAAATAAAGGTCCTACCCAGCCGCGAAACTCCAGTTTAATTGAAATTGTTTCCAACCTTCCTGCATATCTCTAGCCGTGGTTAATTTAGGACTTAGATTGTGCTTCTGATCAAAGCATGATGACCAAGGCATAATGTACCATGAAATACCTTAATTCAGAAGCTGTGTATACACAAAGCTTCCAAACTTGATTCGGATGTTGTAGTTAATCATCTTCTTAACCTTTACCATTGCTTTACCAATAATAGTCACCCATAAACATTTTAGTAAATCGAAAACAAAATTTAGGAGACTCAAACAACCCAAAAGGACTTGAATTATGACCTCTAATTTCCTTGCAAACCTGAATTTCTATGACACACCCCCTCCACGCCCCCTTTGACGCTACTCTACACAATGCTATACACATCCCCATTATGGCTGAAATAGGAAGCAATTGCCAACTGTGGCATCAGCTCAGAAAAAAAGCTAACAGTTCCAAAGTTGAGACTCAGAGCACTAGACCCACGATAGCAAGTTCTACAACTATAATCCTGAGCATGTGTGCCTGAGTTAGAGAAGGTATTGAATTTATAGCGAATGAAGAACAAAGGAATGAATGAAGGGACTGCTCAATGGTCACACCAAACCTTACAGGCACTGAGGTCAAACTGATCATGATAGAAAACATCTCATTTGTTTTCCAAGGGTCATCTTTTCCCATAAAAATGAGAATTCTCAAAACAAGAATTGACACGAAATATTTATCTGCCTTTTGCAAAGAAAAAAAAGAAAACATTTACAGCACACATCAAAAGTTCAGTGAGTCTAGCAGAACTCCAGCAGCAACCGAGCCTTCCAAACAAGAGCACATAACCCCTCATCTGAACCTTATAGCCTTACAGGCAGATACAGCACTAAAGTAAAACCGTGTGCATGGGCCATCTGGTACAGTGAGAAGAAGGACAAATCCAGGAGTCAAGATGTCTCACACATTCAACAAGAGCTCAGCCAGGAACTGCGTGATCTACATCTCCGTGGGTCTCAGTTTCCCCGTTTGTAAAAAGAGGGAATTAATTCATTTAGCAAGTACTTGAAAAGGTTTTAACTAGATGCCTGGCGCCAGGGTTGGTCTAAATGATCTCAAAGGTCCCTTCCAGCACTGAAAATCTTATAATTCTTATAGTCTCACTTAGTAGACGTTCTTTTGGCTCTGACCTGAAAATTTGGCTGGAAACATAAACAGGCTTCTACATAAAAACACACATTTACCAGCTATAATTTGGACTTGGCAACAGGAGATTTCACCATGGCTGAGAGGAAAAAGTGCAAAATTGTATCCAGTGAGTATTATTACTTTGGATTACATTATAGCTCATATCTAAAGGTGGTGCAGCAGGTATGGCCAGAGCCGGGACCAAGTCTCTATCTCATCACATGCCTGTTTTCTTTTGAATTCACCAACAGTCTTCCATATATATTCAGTATAACACGTCACTCCCTACCAGATTTGTCCTTTTCCATTTGGCAAACACTATTTTATTTTTTATCCTTCTTCCTTCTGTTTTGCAATGAACATAAGCCAACATGGCAACAGGCTTTTTGTTTATTTCCTTCCTTTTCAAAAACAAAGTCATGGTTTCAGAACAGTTATCATGACAAGGCCCACACAGAAAAACACTTTTGTAATTTTAGGAAAACTTCATGTTTGAATTTTTCTTAATGAAACCCTTTGCCAAAGCCTCATTATTTTCCTGCTGTTGTTATTTTTATATAGTAATAATTATAACATCAAAATATCTCTGTAGCTATTACAGTTTAGCAATTTCCAATCCGTCTATATTTCACTCAATTATTAGAAGTAGATACAGTTACCTTATTTATATTTATGAGGAAACCAGGACTTAGTGTGACAGGCTGAAAAAAATCTAACTAGAATAACTAGAATAAGCCGCTTAACTGATATTCAAACACAAGTCTTCTGTCACAAAATCAAACAGACTTTTTAGATTTTAAATGCAATAGTTTCTATAATGATCCCAGAGAGAAGACAAAGTAAAGTTTTTAATTGTGTAAATTAATTAATATGCAAAAATCACCCCAACAAAATAAGAGCAAAAGCAGATAAAAGGCAAACTTTACTTTTTTATTTTAACAAAAAAGTACTAAAAATAAAGAAAACTGATTATATTATTTTATTTACAAAGGGATCTCTCTGTTGCATAAAATAAATATAAACTTTGTAAGGTTACTATCCATTGCTGGCATCTGATCTCTGTTTTTACTAGCTTACAGCAAGATAAAATGTAGGAAATTTGTGACATACGTATTTAAGACAGAAAATTTGTAATAGCATCTCAAAGATCTAGCCTTCAAACTGAATGGGAACTTACTGGTTATAACTGGAACATATTAATGTCAACTGATTAAAAAAAAAAAAAGTATTCTTCTATTTCTCACAATCTACTCTGTGGAAACATACCCCCCAAGAAAGCCACATGACTCATCTCCCTACCCCCACCCCGTCCTCCTCTAAGCCTTTGTCAGGGGTCACCAGCTCAGTGAGGTCTTACTGACCATGCCCACCGCAGGGAGACCATATCTTTTACCTGTTCCTTGATCCCTAGCACTGACCCCATTCTTACGTACTTTATAATGTATATGTTTTATTTACTTCAACTAGTTTCACTAACATAAAGTGTCATGTGGAGAGAACCCTGTCTGTCTTTTTGCTCAACAATTCCTGGTGTTATAAGGGTGCTCACACAGGAGCACAGAATATTTGGTGAATGAATCATTTCTTCCTTTGTCTCCCCCAACCTGATATTGAGGAGACAAAATCCAGACAATGGACTGAACTATTTAAGTGATTATGTCCTAAGGCTTTTCCTCTTTAAAATTTACTACGGGAAATTACAAACATATAAAGATAGACTAAAAAATACAATAAATCCCCAAGCACTCAACAATTATCGACCCATAACTAATCTTTTGCCACCTATATTGTCACTCAGTAACTCCCTACTCTTATTATTTTTAAGCAAATATCAGACGCTATTTCACTTTATCCACAAATATTTCCAATGTTTCTCTAAAAGATAAGGTTGTCTCCCCCCCCTTCAACCTATCTACAGTAATACCATACCATCACACCTAAAATAATAATAATTTTTTGAACTTGTTATGAAGATTTCCATCGTGACATGAATGGTATTTGGCTGCCTGAATGGTGGCAGACAGCCACTAGCGACACTGCAGGATCACAGACTGAGAACTACTTCTAATGTCTTCCTGACTCCAGCCCGGAGTTACTTTGCAATCAACACCTCTCTGGAGCATAACAGTTGTATATAAATCAATACATACTCTAATATGCATCCTTGACCTCATTCAGAAGAGCAAACGGATGTTTGTTGCTGCTTTTGCTAGAAAGATGTTGCTGACCAATTAGGACCCACAGTGACCAACCAGAGCCTTCAACCAACGGCCTTACTCACATAGAATGCAATGTTTGTGGATAGAGAAAACAAGCAATAAAAAAGCATGGCTGTGTGTCTCTGGGATAACAAGAAACTGTGAACTTCTCAAATGGCATTCCTAAAAAAATGGTTTTCAGTTTCAAAACGAAATTAGTAGGTAAAAGGATTTGCAAGGCATCCGAGTGCAAGCTGGCAGAACTCTGAGAAGCGTGAGTTGGGCATTTTGCATTAAAGTGCCTCAGCGCTGTGTGAGTAGTAAAGCTCTCTGTAGGCTCTGGATGAATGTTTATCCGCCACAGAAACAATCACTGAATTCATGAGCTTCCTAGCTGGCTTATAAACATGACTTTAAGCACAGATCTTACCTGTGCCCTGAAAGCACCTTCATCAAGGGGTGGTGGAGGAGGGAAGTTTCCAGAGACAGATGGAAGAGCACCGGCATCATCTAGAGGTGGGGGTGGGGGTGGAAGAAAATCACCTACAAAAAGAAAACACACACATGAAGTCAATATGGACACAATTTTATAGCACTCTTAAAGACACATATTTGCTGGCATTTTACTGCTTTGTAATTGGTGTTGACACATAATTTTTTTGTCTTACACGACAGTTATTGCCTATCCTAGTTCTTCTCACTTTAATTAGTAGCCTTAACTTTCAGAAGAACGGGAACCAGATTTGATACCTAGAAGGACATAAAAGCTAGTCTGTGGGGGGTTGGGTACATTCAGCCCAAACGGGGAAGGTGCTTGGGGTGGTGGATTACGGAAGTGTATAAGACTTAGTCCTGAAATAAATTTTCAGTCAAGTAGAAGAGGGAAAAAAAATGCATACACTAGTAAGAATCATACAAGTTGAAATGTATTAAGGTGTACAAACAAACTCTTCTGGATGTTAAGATGAAGGAAAGCTTATGTCCAGGTAGAGAAACAAGGAAGGCTTTACTGAGCATTTAAATTGCCCCTGAACATTATGATATGGAGAGCACTCCAGGCAGAAAGACAGTAGGATAAAGGCATAGAGGTCAAAAAATTCAGGGCCTGAAGAATAAAGAGCAAGTTAGAATATAACATAAATATAAGAACGTAAAATAATGCTAGTAGGCTATAAAAATTACAGCAGTGACCAAATAAGCTTTTAAGTGTGTTACACATCTATCAAAGAATTTGAATTTTATCACGCATGCAGTGGAGCTCCATCAAGGATTTCTGAGAAGGGAACACTTGGTTGCAGTATGATTTACTAAAGACTAATCTAAAAGTACAGGCAGGACTGAGTAGGAAAAACTGGAATAAGAAATATCTGATTTGGAAATCTATATGCAATACAAACAGAAAGTAATGAGACTTTAGGATACTAAGAAACCCCAGCATCACCATCCCACAAGAACAACTGACGTTAGAGTCCCTAGAAGAACGTGCCCAATTTCTAAGATCTGAGGTATAGACATATATCCAAGAGCTCTATGGGTTCATGGCATAGAATCTTTTTAAATGTACTCTCCGCAAGAAATTCCATTAGGAAAAGGAAACTTCCATTTAGAGAAAAAAATCTTTGTCCTTTTTCTTTTAAAAATAATATTGCAGATGCGTTGGGGAAATGTTCTCTATTTATGAGTAAGTAGCTTTTCCTGGCAGTCCTGCTGTTCAGCACGGAGTGGTAGGGCCCCAGTCCCTGTCCCTCAGCGAGCTGCTTTGGGCTAGTACCAAAGCACCACAACTTACATCTCCAGGAAGAAAAGGAGTCTAAAGTGCACAGTGGAAGGATGGCGACCTGGACTGGTTGGTCTGATATACCTGTGAGATGGTTTCCTTGGGCTCCATGTGCCTTATGAATAACGGTCTTAGAGTTGGAAGAGTAGCTAACAGCTGTCAAGGCTAGAGCCCTGCCCTATTCAGACAACCGAGCAGTCAAACACTACAATCTGCTTTTTGGACTCTCCCTGTGTACGAGGCACTGCGCTAAGATTTCCATATACTACCCCTTACTCCTACACAGCTCTCTATGCTGATGGTTCTCAGAGTGCAGAGTTCATCAGGGTTTCTGGAAGGTCTTGTTTAAACATAGATTGCTGAGTCCAACCCCCAGAGTTTCTGACTTAGAAATGCAAATCCAATAATTTGCATTTCTAATAAATTCCCAGGTGATGCTGATACTATTGGTGTTGGGACCACACTTTGAGAAGCACTGCATTAAGCAAAGTACCACACTATTATCCCTCCCTTAGCCTCACACGATTAATAAGATGCAATGAATTATGTCATACGGAAACATTGCTACTTCTCTTACTCTTCTGAGTGTACACATCTGAAGACATACTTTGTCCATGTCCTTCTTAGGGATATAAGCCTCATAAACCTTTATTACCTCACCCAGTCGTTCTAAACATTGGCTACGAACGAGAGTCACCAAGGAAGCTTGTCTAAAAATGCTAGTGCCAAAAATTCCATCTCACACCAATTCAATCAGGGTCTTGGGGACGGACGAAACAGACTGGGGAGGAAGAGTCAGATTCCAGTATTCCTTTAAAACCCAAATGATTCTAAGGTGCAGTCAGGACTGAGAAACTCATGTGGACTTCATTTGGCCAAAGACTGCACTAAACATATATTTAACACCTGTAAGTACAAAGAATTGTCACCAAGTTCTTTTCTGTCTTTAAAAGTCATTAGTTATGTATGATGTCAGGGGGGCAGTAGATTGGGGGTGGGGGAGTCATCACTTTGTGGGGGGTGAAGTGTCTGGCTAGTGCATTGTTCTGTGGACCTGAAACTAATAATAAACAAACAAACAAACAAATAAATCAATCAATCATGAAGGCATATCTATTAAAGTCATCAGGTAAAAGAAGAATGCACACAATGAGATCTTAAGTGATCAGCAAAGGAAGCCAAGCTTGATGGAGACTTAACTACCAAATTCTAGTTCACAGCCTAATTGCAGGTTCAAATGTCCTATCCGGACGTATGTCTTCTTCATACCCAATTTAAAAGAAGATTTCTGAGCATCTTCTTCTACTTCACCAGATCGCAGTATGCCACAGAGAATGGTCCGAGCATTAAACAGTACCAGAACTGAATGAAATCTTGGAGGTACTATTATAAAAGTAGAAACCGAGGCCTATGAAAACCACATGAACAGTCCAAATTCTTACAGCAAATTAGTCTAAGACTAGAAAACACAACTGCCTGTCTCTGAGGTCCCTTTCAACTAGATCCTTCTTGATTGCATTTCTGTCATAGAAATTTAACATAGTGAGGCACAGGTTGATAACACTCCTGGGAGGGTGAAGAGGAACAGAAAAAGAAAATGGAATGTATTTTTAAAAAGAAATAACTTGAAAAGAACATGACTCTAAACTGTATATTCTAGGTAAGATTAGGCAGATTTTTAAAAGCCCTGGTGTTGAAATCATTATAATTATCTGCTTAATTTTGATCAATTATTAACTTAGACCAAACTCAACCATCACAGGCTTCTTCCTGCATTATTCTGAGTGGAACTCACATTTTAAAATGATGTGGAAGAATGGAGAAATGTCTCGAAAACAGATACACACATGTAAAGGGATAGAATTGGCAATGGGTCCTCTGGAGGAAAGCATAACTAGTTGAGAGAGTTGGAATGAAAACTCTTAATAACTATCTTAAATCAGACTAAGAACTATTACGAGAATTCTGACTTAGAGCTCAGCATTTTAACAGGCAAGTACACGAAGGAAAACGTGTCTGTGTTGCAGTAAGAATAAGTTCAACTTAGGAGAGAAGGCAACATTTCCATGTTTAAAAAAGACAGCAAAATGCAAAGAATGGTGTGGGGTGGGGCGGGGTCAGAGAGGAATCCTTTCCATCCCATTTTTTAAAACAATGAAAGAACATGTGGCTTAGATGCTTAGGTGGTGACCCTCGTAGAGCAAAGCGGTTGAACAGAATCAGTGGCAGTACCTTCTAACTAGCAGTGCTAAGCTATAGACCTTCACATCACTGCATGCCCCATCCTCTCTGCTTGACAAGGAAATCCAGATGAACTCCCAGGCCCTGTGAATTACAGGCGCATTGAATAACTCAAATAGGCAGGCCAAAAAAGAACATACCATCAGGCATCTGGTGCAGGGCAGTGATACATACAATATAACAGAGAAATATTTGGTTTTAGAAGAAGTGGGGTAGTCACTTTGCCTACAAACAAATGCCTACAAACCTGGTTCCCTCCTTACCCTCTTCCTCACCATCCAAAGCCTACCACATGCAAAATACATTTATTCCTCAATTACTCAAATTACACAACTAGTGAAACACAGAGCTGGAAATGGGTCCTCCCTTTGCCTTGGCCAGAAGCTAGAAAGGATCTCGCTTAATTTGCTCCATGTCATCCCAAATCATTCAGCTAATATTCAAAGGTTTTGCTGTGCGTCAGAGGTTGTACTGCGAGGGCAGTTAAAGGGTAAGTTGGGCAAATAAAGTATTATATCCCTGATTCTCAAACACTACTTTATGCCAATTTACTTCAGAAAATAGCATGCTATGCATACCATTAACTTGAAAAGGGAGGGAGGGAAAAATCCTAAGAGCCCAGCTCTGCATATTTTTTCAAGCTACCCTTTCTAGTCTAGAGGTAAAAAGGCAGTGCCATTGAGAAGTGATGTGGCCACCTGGTAGAAGCTGAGTTAACTGTAGTTACCCTAGTAACATGGGTTGGGCATGTATGCAAGGCACCAATGCAGAGCTTGCTTATGCCTTCAGGAAACAAAGGCCCCCCCCATAGAGGAAAAACACAAGAATTTACTAGCAAAGAAGGTGATAAATGACTGGTTATGCATGACTGTAGTGCAAAAACAGAAGAGAGCAATTAAATTCAGATCATCAATTGAAATCTGGATTCATTTACTATGGTAAAAAATAAAGCATCATTATATTTCTTCTTCATCTAAATAGCCATGTAAACCTGTACACATACACAGGGATTTAGATAGCAGCCCCTTTTGCGCCTTATACACAGTTTTATCATAGCATCTCTAAACCTTGATATCATTTATGTGCTTATGGTCACTCCTAGTTAGAACTGAAGCTTCTAATAAGTAGAACCCACTCAAAATTTATCTTTATATCCCCACCACCTGGCGTAAGGTTTGGGCTATGGTATGCTCGCTGTAAAAATAGTTAAAAGGTTAAATAATGAAATAAATAACAAGCCATTTAATCTCTCAACTGATATTTTTAAAAAGCCTTCCATGCTTTTCAAACATCATTGTTCAAATCACCAAAGGGATCTAGATAAAATGCAGACTCTGATTTAGCCAGTCTGGGGTGAGGCCTGAGAGTCTGCATTTTTCACATGCTCCCAAATGCTGCTGCTGGAGATGCATGGACTCCACACGGAGTTGCACAACTCGAGGGCTCTTCCAGCTGGCAACTGTTGGTTCTCCAACTTCCTCACGTGGAGAATTTCTGGTTGTTTCAGGAAACCTAAACTTTAACGGAAGTATAAATAAAATCACTTGCAGGCTTCTCAGGTGAAGAATTTAAATGATGAGCACATAAGAGATTGGATTGGAACACACACATACACACACACACACACACACACACACACACGTGAAAAAAATTAATCGTAATTAACGGAGAAAGGAAATATATTCAAAGAAAATAGTACAAAAATTAAAGCCCAAACACGTACAACACAAACCTCAGCTCTATCCTGTAATTCAGAGAAGGCAATGCCACCATCTCAGGTTCAATTTCACCTCACCTATTACATGAAGATGACAATATTTACTTCACAGTGTCACTCTGCAGATCAAAGCAGGTAAAACAGTGACTTTGAACCTTTTCTGACCACAACCCAGAGTCAACAAATAACTTTTCATATCATGATGCAATATTACTATCTGGACATGTGTAAGTCCAAGTCTGTCCGAAACAAGAGTTTCATGAAACCGTATGTACTACATGTAATGCACACTGAAAATGGCTATGTTATATTTATTTATTTAAAAAATGTTTGTGACCCACTAAAGTGAATGTGACCCATAAGTGGGTCTCAACCCACAGTTTAAACATCACTAAGGTAAATTATATGTTAAGTAACTTGTTCAATGTCTACATGATAGATGATAAGTCTTCCTTCCTTTCACTAACGAACAGGAGGGCAATTGAGTCTAAACTTGCCCACTCAGTAGAGGAGACCAAACCTGAGAAGCTGAAGAGACCAAGTAAGAAGATGAAACAAATATAACAGGAGTGGCAATCTCCATAAGGTGATTAGGTCACAGCTATAACATTCTCCTCACGGATGAAAGGTTATTTATTACAAAACCAATTAACTGAAGACTTCATTTACAATTTCACCCTCAACTTCATCTTCGGTTTGCATTAAAACACACATGCCATCAAGAAAACTACACCAGAAAGCACATTGAGTGAAATACTTTAAAAAGGAAGTATTCAAGGTTTAGGACAATTTGTAATGTTAGCATTTGTGGGGTAACATATATGCATTTATTATTGTATCATGATGGAGTATTTTATCTTTTAAATGGATTCCCAAGAAATTAACAACAAGTTGCCTCTAAGAAGCTGCTGAATTTTGCAACTGAGGAATAAGAATGAAAGAGAAACTTACTTACTTTTCATTACACCAGTTTTTAATCTGCCATTATTTTATCTATTTATAATTTTAAAATAACACATATGTACAAAACAAAAAAGAAATTTTCAGTATTTAGAAATGTCTTATCTGCAAATTTAAACTGACTAAGGTTTTAAAAACCACCAGGAAATATTCGGATATGACAGAGGTCAAGAAACCACTGAGATTAAGTACCATTTAATGCATCACCTCTCAATCTTCTCAACCCATTTACTATCCACTGGTTGTACCTAAAAATATGAAAGGAATTACCCTGATTTACTTCCCATGTTTTTCTTAGTAAAGATCAGATAAAACAAGTGCTTATTCCTAGAGCCAAAGCCTACGCACCATCTAAGTGTGACCACAGACCTATGTCCTGGAAAGAGATTAAACACTATTAATAAAGCGGTTCCTGGATTCCCATTTTGCTCCTTGAATGTGCAGCCCCTTGAGAATTCTCTGGGAGAAGTGCTAATGATCAGGACAGCGCTGGGCATTCCTGAATCCCTGTCTTGATTGGCATCGGAATAGCAACAACACAACCTCTCTTAAATGACACATCTTCATCTGTAAATGAGAAGAGATGTAACCTTGACCAAGTAATTTCAATTCTTTATTTCTCACACCAGACATTTTTGGAGTTCAGGCTTTTATTACATATAATTATATATTAGAAAATTAACCTTTCTATTTTTCTTCCACTTTTATTTTCTGCTGCTTAACTAAAAAACAAATTGTTGATTCTGATAGTACTTAATTTTCTGACCAATGGCCTTTAAATGGAAGGACTAAGATTAAAAATAGTGATAAAACACAATATTAATGATGGTATAGGGAAAGCAACACTCTTGTGTGCTACTCATATATAAATAGGAATGTTAAAGATAAATTTTTTTGAGAAAATTTGGCAACAGGTATCAAAAGCCTTAAAAATATTTGATCCAGCAATACAACTTTTAATAAATTAGCCTATTATAGAAGTAACTAAAGAGTATAGAGAGAAGCATGTTAAAAAATCTTCATCACAATGAAATGTAACTGAAAATAATCAGAATGTTCATCAATATAATATTGATAAAAAAATCAACAGTCACACATTAGAAAACTGTGTAGCCATCAAAATGATGATGTTGATCTAGAGTTGACATCTATTTATTCATTGGTTGAGTGTTTTCTCTGTATCAGGCATTATTCTAGATACTGGGGGAACCAGCATACATGCATACATACATACATACATACATACATAAAGTGTTGCTGTCATGGAATTTATACTCTACCAAGAGGAGAAGAATACTTAAAAATAAATTAAAGATACCTAGTATCAAATAGTGAAAAATACTATGTAGAAATATAGGGCAAAAAAGGAGGAATATAATTCTATGGTGGTGATGGAGTATTGCAATTTTTAAGAAAAAGGTTGGGAAATGCCTCACTAATATAGTATTTGAACAGCGACTTAAATCTAGTGAGGGAGTGAGTCATGGAGTAACTGGGAGAGGAACATGAAAAATTGTTCCTGATATATTATTATGTGAGGAAAAAAGTGGGTTACTGAATACTGTTTAAAATACAGTCCTTTTGTGTGTGTGTGTGTGTGTGTGTGTGTATAAACCTTTATGTTAACAATGGTTGTCTATGGCACATGGGATGACAAGAGTTGTTTTTGTTATTCCTTCTCCTTTTGGTTTAATTGTTATACAATAAATGTGAATTATAGACATGCATTTTAAAAAAAAATCAAAAGGAAGATACTTTGAAACAAACTGGCAGAATCTACTCAAACCCAGTGTTTAATTGTAATGCACCATTATATTTACCCAAGCCAAATGTAATGTCTCAGGGCTCTTTCTAAATAACTTAGCTTGAAATGCTCTTTGAGATTCTCAAATTAAAGGTAAGAAGAACTATTATCCTAAAGTAGATGAAGTCTCCCTGGTTTTCAAATGGACAATTTCACTCTTCATTTAGCTAATGCAGAATCCCTGGGTTTTCAGTGAGTTCCGTCCTCATGTTTAACCACAAGTAAATAGTCTGTATCAAGGTGAAACACCACAGTGCATCACACCTAACCATACTTCATTTCTCTATCACACCGTGGTTTCCATTTGTTGAAAAACAAATTCAATTCTTTAGTTCAATTCTTTAGTCGAAAACATTGAATGATTTTTAAATAATATGAATTAAAAGGACAGGCTGGCTCTACAAATGTTAGAAACAAATAGCATTTTTGAATCCACCAAGTGTCAATTGTCTTACAAAAAACATAGTAATTGCTACCCAAACAACAAACCATACCATGTATTTTGACTACAAACATGGGAATTCAAAACGAATAGGATGATGAGGTAAGCCTAAGCATCAATCTTCTACCAGCTATTGAGAGATCTTCGGCCCAAATATGAAAAAGTGAAATTCTCCGCTTAAAATTTAAATAAAAACGTTTAAAATTTCATGTGGTAGACAGAGAAAAGGCCAACAGTCCAGGGAAACAAACAAACTAAAAAGCAATGTGCTGAGAGACTATTCCAAAAATATCCCTTTCCCTTAGAGATGGGACATAACCTGTGTTGGCCATTAAGATCAGAAGCTTACCCCCCCTCCAAAGATGGTGATGAAGCTTGAGGGAGGGTGGTTTTACAATAAAAAACCTCTTTAAGTCACTCATTTAACTTGGTTCACCACTGCTATATCTGAATAGAGTGAACCACCCTCAATTTCAATGACAACATAGTCTTCCTTCCAGATTTAGCTCTATTAGAGCACATATTGTGCTCTTTGTTAGTTGAATTGCCTATCCAAAGGTTTCTCCTACGAGCTGATAGGCTCTCTGCTTCACTAATCTCTATATAGAGCAGATAGAGCACACAGGAGATGCTTAGTAAGTACCATCATTATTTTAAAATATTATTATTACAAATCTCTATTACATTAAATTGAATTGAACTCTGAAAGAATGAACATATATATTTTACCATGGACAACTTTGCTCCTTTCTAATTATTAGCATAAGGTCAATACACTACAGTCCTGGTGGAGAACAGGTCCCTCATGGACTTAATTACAGTTGGACAGTTAATAGCATTAGTCTTAAAGTAGCTGCCCGGTTTTTCTGTTGTTGTTCTTATGCATTGTCTTCCTGGGATCCTGTCTTCAGAACACAGGCACTGAGTCCTCATCCATAAGTCACGTTATGGTTATGGGGGCACCCTAACCACCAGAAACATTGCAATAATATGTACTATACTTGATATTTCTTCTGCAGTAAAAGATTGTGGACAGATCTTAACAGTATCTATAACCAGCAAGTTATCTTAGAAACTCCTTTGACTCCTCCAGGAATTTTGGAAGAGTCAGCTCTTCTCCCATCAAGGAGAGATGGGACTGGAGGAGGAACAGGAAATTGAAGGAAGAGAAAGGAGAGAGATGTCGTATGGACAAAAATCTCAAAATGTTAGTGCTTCAAGTGCCGAAACAGATCTGACTTGTAACCAAGAGTGTGCATCAAAACCTCATGGGGCACTTTCTTCTGCTATAGACACCCAGGCCCCGTTCTAGAATTCTTAAATCAGAATCTTTGGGGGTAGGACCCAGACACTCAAGCATCTTCACAAGCTTTTTGGATGATTTTAATGACTAGCCCTGGTTAAGAGTCATGGACCTCCATGAAAAACAAAGTAAGACGGAGGAACTAATCCAGGTTAAAGAAGGCCAAGGAGACATAGCAACTACATGGAACTTGTGATTCAGGATAGGATCTTAGACCAGAAAAGTGATATTAATAGGACAACTGATGAAATCTGATTAAAGTCAACATATTAGCCAGTAGTACTGTGTCAATGTTAATTACCTGGCTTTGGTAACTGTACTACAGTTACATGAGGGAACATTTGGGTAACGGGATAAAGGCTAAATGAGAATCTTTAAACTGAGTTTCAGCGAAATTATTTCAGAACAAAAAGTCGAATTTTTTTTTTTTTTTTTTAATTTTAAGGGGGAAAAAAAAAAGTCACTGACCTAGTCCAAGAACTTTTTTTATACATGGAGAAATTTTTAACCATTGTGGTGAAGTAAAACAGTCAAATAGTGTAGAACTATTCCAAGAAACCCACTGTTATCCCAAATCCCCTAACTTTTAGTTGAGGACACATGTACCACAGGACATGGCAGATTTAGTGTGAGAAACTAAGATTTCTTGGGAATGAGGAGGCAACTTGTTCCGCCTCTACAACCTCAGAAGATTATGAAGAAGAGAAGAGGTTCTTACTATTTAGAAGACTTGGAATAGATGATCAGGAGTCCATGAAAAACCTTCAACAACATCCGGGCTGAACGCAGCATGGAGAGGCCAGTATCCCAGCCTGCCGATCAGCAGCACTGAAATCCCATAGAGTTTCCTTCGCCCACTGCTAGAGCCCATGCCCCTGCCTCAGGAGAAGACGCCTTGAGGATGAGAATGGCTATATGATACCAGGGCCTTCCGTGATTTCTCCAGTTTTTATCTTTTATGTGTGAATGACTTCAAATTCTTCTCACTGTGAAATTCTTGTTACTATTTATATAAAATTATGCCGATCATTACTCATTCTCCTTCAACCCTCCCATTTCATCAAGTCTGAGGCTTAGCAAATGTACAAATGCTTTAAAAATAATCAAATAGAGACATTCATTTCATTTCAAGGTGTTGTTTTGGGCATATATATATATATATATATATATATATATATATATATATATGTATTTTTCTTCTTCATTTTTTCCAAAGGAATACTGGAACTGACAGGTACTTGCTCTAAAAATTTACTTCACCACCTGCTAGCTGAAATATTGCTTTCATGGATTTATATTGTATTAAAAGGTCACTGGCTGTTTAAGTCTTAAACAGTTTTAATCATTCTAAAAGTCTCTTAACAGTAAGAAAAGGAAGCTCAGAACAAACAGCAGCAGGGACTCTAATTAAAAGGGCCAATCATCTAATTTTATTTGGGGTTAATTATTCAGGATTCACTCTTTGATGTGTAAGGAATAGCAATTAGTAATTTTAGTGATTTGAGAATCATTGGAGGTGTAATCAGTTAAAATGAGTGAGTGTTTACAACACAAGATGGTGAATTAGTCTCTCTCAGCTGGAGAACAGGAACATTAGGCTCCAAGAGATCAAGGCTAAAGATTTCAGACCATAGTAATAACAGTCACTTCAAAATAAAACACATGTCAACAGCATCTATCCTTCTGTTTACTCGTAGCTAAGGCAAGGCACAGAGGCTTCATGAAATTACCTTTAACTAGACCTCCATCTTTGCTGCAGTCCCTCTATTTGGCTTTTGCCACCATGGTAACCATAAACGCATTACATTAAAAACGCAATTCTAAATGAATGTACCATTTAGAAGCAATGTAAGACCCAGAATAAGCATAGCACTCATTTATTCCGTGCCTGCATCTCTGATTGACAGCTGGGCATCTCCACCTGAACCTCTAATTCTGTGCTCAAAACTGAATTCAGACCCCCTATCCCACAGACCTGCTTACCTGTTCTTGCACCCTCTATTTTTCTACTTACTTCATTATAATTTTCCCAATCACAAAGTTTGGGAGAAAACCCCTTTCTCTGTTTTTTTGCCCCAGCCAGCCACACAGAGTATCGCACACCATATTAAATACACCAAAATTTCCAAATCTATTTACTGCTCTTCATCTCTACTGCCACCAAAATACTTAATGCCTAGACACCTCATAGCTAGGCTTAATGGTTTCCATTCTTAATAACTTAGCCCTTTCCAACTAATCTTATACACTGTTGCCAGATTGAAAACTTCCATTGGCCCCCAAATAGCCAAAACAAATCTTGAAAAAGAGGAACAAAGTTAGAGGACTCTGCCTTTCTGATTTCAAATCTCACCACGAATCAAAAGAGTGTGGTGCTGGCATAAGAACAGATATACAGACCAAAGAAACAGAATAGAGAGTCTACAAATAAACCATCACATATATGGTCAATTGATTCTCTGGCAGCTATACTAGAGCTTTAGAGAATGATTGGTTGGGAGTACTAGACACTTTATAAAAACCCCTGCTCTGGGCTTCCCAAGACTTGATAGGACCTCATCCTGGACACGCAGAATCCTGAGACAGGAAGGGCCTGCTATGAGGAAATTGAGAGTATCTTGACAAGCTCAGTTCACCATACACCCTCCTAGAATGCTCTGGTAACTGCATCCTTTGAGAGAATTACAGCAAACAGCAGCTCTGGAAGTTTTGAACTTCAGAAGGCTCCCTTTTGCTGAGCAATGTATCCAGTAATCTGTCTGACTAGCTTCCTGGACTCCAAGAATTTGCTCCTTAACTCCCACACTCTAAGAACTTGCTCCATAAGGACTTTCCTATCCATCATCTCTTCATATCAGAATCTAAGATATTTTAGGAGGCCCACGTCCTCTGCTCCGACACAGCCTTCCTTGGCTGCCCCTGACAAAGGCACCTCCCCACCTCTCACCCTCTGTAGCATTTCTAGAGTATGTTCACAGTGCATCCTCCTGTTGAGAATCCAGGAGGCATTTGCCTTCCTGCACAGTGTGTTCCTAAAGGGCACACATCATGGATGATTCATCAGTCTAGCTCAACACACCTCTTCTAAGCTTTATAGAGTTGAGATGGAGAAGAGTTAAGAAAATATTTGCTGAGTGGGTACATGCATGAATTCTTGACAACTACAAATTAAATATTAGCCCAATCAATTATTCTTTGAAGGAAGAACCTGAGAAACTGAGTGTCTATCAATTTCAAAATATGTGTATGTAGATTGTGTGAGTGTGTGTGTGTGTGTGACAGAGAGAGAGAGAGAGAGAGAGAGAGAGAGAGAGAGAGAGAGAGAGAGAGATTGAGAGAGAGAGAGAGAGAGAGAGAGAGAGAGAGAGAGAGAGAGAGAGAGAGAGAGGAAATGTAAGATTGAATGAACATCCCCATGGGGATGATTTCTACAAACAAAACAGGCTCTTGACTTATCAGTAACTCAGGTGACTTAGTTATATAAAAGAAATAGCACTGTGGTATTAAAATGCATCACTTCCAGTCAGACCTGAACCATTTACTAGCTGTGCGAATTTGGGCAAATCATGAAATTTCAGAGCCCCTTTTATTTTTTCCCTTGTAAAATAAGAGTAACAGCATTTGTCTTTTATACTGCCCAGGGTTGTGTAGACTGAGGTAGATAATTTTAAGAATACTTGTAAAACCACAATGTCCTACCCAAATATAAATTATTTTTATTGTGAGGTGATTCTCTACGCAATTTAACCATAAACACTTTCTTGACGTTTAGACACGTGAATACAAAATGTAGCCATTTACTGAGTATACCATACTATATTCTTAGTCTGGTTCTTCACAGACAGTTGTTCAAACGAGTTAGTTGTAAAGGCAAAGAGAGAAAAAAAAGCATAGGAGTATAACTAAAACAATAGCAAAATAAAGTCCTAGCCAAAGAAATAAATATTGTGCTCTCCCCAGGATATTTAGAAATCTTGGAAAGGAACCACAGAAGGAGAACTGAGGCGGTACTAACTGGGCACACCAAGTGCTTCTGCAATTGATTAACCCAGCATTTCCTCGGGTCTGGGAGTATTCCTGGGTCACTTTTTTTTTTTTTTTTAATGGACAAACTGTTCTTGAACAATTTACAAGACATAAACAAGCTATTGTAATGAATCAATCAAAGAGGCCAGTTTTGTCCTCAAAATCCAGTGAAATCGCCAAGTCAAACCAGCTACCACCACAACGAGGCAGTAAGACAAGCAAGAACATCCCCAAATCCCAATGCCTTGCTTAGTTCTGCACAGACCTCTCTTTGCCAAATTTGATCTATAAACCCACATGCCCATGTCTACAAGGGGCAAGTCCCACTCAGTAGCAACTTTCAAAAGGCCTCCAAAATCTATTGGATGCTTATCATCCATGAAGTTATGTGTGTGTTTTTTAAATTACAATAGATAATTCAACAAGCAGCCTTTTGAAAAATCAACCTTTGTCTCCAGGGAGGCACTCCAAGGAAAAAAAAAAGATACATTCCTTGTATTTCATTCACACTGCTTTCTTCACTCCCTCAGTTTAGGAAGTCATGTGATAGAAAGACAGTCCCGAATGCAAAGTTTGGTGACGTGTTCTGGGCAGAAGTTCAGGCACCTTGTTATTATAGCAGACCTGATCTGGCTGCCCAACGACATAATTTAGCTGAGTGAAGAACTCGTCCCCTCTTGCTTCATTTGGCTACCTGCCTGGGAAGGGCTTTCATTCCGAGGGCAATGGATTTATTGCTCCCTTGTATTTCTCCAACAGTAGTTCCAGTTCTCTGAGTTTCAAGTTCAGTGAGCTCAGCTTTGGCATTCAAGGATCTCCTTATGTCTCATCCTTAAGAGCATTTGTCCCAGGTCTGTTTGCCAAGGACATGGTGGCAGTGCCCTTCCTGGCACTTGAGTCTGCAATATTAAGCTTCTTCTCAAAAACATACCCACCCTATCACCGGAGTTACCTCTCCCAGTCCTGCTGGCATTGTCATGGCTTAAATGGCACCAATAGTACAAGTTGATAACCTCACAAAGCCACCAGAACACAAGCGGATTAGAATGGAATAGGGAGCTCTATTAGCCGTCAGGTCAGCAAACAAAGGCGAAAAGACCAAATCCAGCCCATTTCCTGCTTTTGTAAATAAAGTGTTATTGTAACACAGCTACGGTCTTTAATTTACCTATTGTCTATGGCTGTTTTTGCGTTTTGCTGGCAGAATTGAGTAGCTGACCTTATAACCAGCAAAACCTAAAATTTTTTCTATCCAGACTTACGAAATTTTGCCAACCCTTGTCTAGTCCTTGAACTCGTTTTACAGATAGAAAATTCAGATTCAGAGCAGCTGGTGCGCTCAGTGGTTGGGGCACAGTGCTCATAACACAGGGCTCGCCAGTTCGATCACCGCGTGGACCAGTGAGAAACAACAGCTTGAGCTTGGAGCTGAGCCACCAGTGGGAGGCCGGTTGGTTGGCTCCGTGGTTAAAGCGCAGTATTCATAACACTAAGGTTGTCAGTTCATTTCCCACATGGGCCAGTGAGCTGCACCCTCCACAACTAGATTGAAAACAACAACTTGACATGGAGCTGATGGGTCCTGGAAAAACACACTGTCCCTCAATATCCCCCAATAAAAATTAAAAAGGAAGGAAGGAAGGAAGGAAGGAAGGAAGGAAGGAAGGAAGGAAGGAAGGAAGGAAGGAAGGAAGGAAGGAAGGAAGGAAGGAAGGAAGGAAGGAAGGAAGGAAGGAAGGAAGGAAGGAAGGAAAGAAAGAAAGAAAGAAAGAAAGAAAGAAAGAAAGAAAGAAAGAAAGAAAGAAAGAAAGAAAGAAAGAAAGAAAATTCAGATTCAAGAAGGTTAAACAATATTCCTAGGGAGTAAGTAAAATTTTCAAAGCACCATAACTAGGGCAGCACTGGGCATATGGTGCATACACACTTAATAAATACTGGCTCTCTCTAGTGTTTAACAGGAAATTGTATGTTCCTTCAATGTGGAACTGTGCTAAAATGATTTTTTTTAAAAACCGTTGTCCTTGAGAAATTCACTGTCTAGAGACAGCAGATAATTTCAACATAATATTGTGTGTATTAGTTTTCTATTGTTGCTTCAACAAATTATTATTAACAATTATTTAAAACAATACACATTTATTATCTTACAGTTCTGTAAATAAGAAGGTGGTCATGGGTATCGCTGGGCTAAAATCAAGGTGTGGGCAGCGTTGCATTCCTTGCTGGAGTCTCTAAGGAGAATCCATTTTCTTGCTTCCACAGGTTATAGAGACTTCCCTCACTCCTTGACATGAGGCCACCTTCCTCCATCTTCAAAGCCAGCAAAGGCTATTGAGTTCTTTCTTACACTGCATTACCCAAAGTCCTCTTCTGTCTCCTCGTCCACTTATAAGGATGCTAATGATAACACTGGGCCCACCCAGACACTCCAGGATGATTTCCGTATCTTAAAGTCAACTGATTAGCAACCTTAATCCCACCTTAATTCTCCTTTGCCACTGCAACCCAACATATTCCAGAGAATATGTTCATAAGTTCCAGAGATTAGTGCACGGACATCTTTTTTTTTTTTTTTGGGGGGGGGCATTATTGTGATAATCACAGGGTACCATAAAGAAGGGACGTGTACACACCGTGCTGTAAACCTCAAGGGACAATTCAGCACAGAGGCACAGCATCGACAAGAGCAACAGCTCTCTAGCGATACAAATTTTCCACAGTTTGCCATAATTTTCTGAAAATTTCAGCATATCTCAGCATATTTTTAAACTTTAATATATATTTTTTAAGATTCCATTTTGTCCCATACACATTGTTCTTTTCTTTTGCAACTGTTATCTTGATACCACATTGAAGGGGGGAGAAATCCTATTAGATATTAGGTTAAGGAATTTAGAAAGCAAGTTTGAGTTAGAATTTCAGGAGAACCAGTTACATACTCTCCCTGTGGGATTGCTTTTCTTAGGTCCATTTTGTGGATAAGAAAACTCAGAAAGACTAGGAACCTGCCCACAGAGACCACAGCTAAGACCCGGAGAAAGTTACTTTGTCTCTCTGAAGTTCATAAACAGAATGAAAAATATTAGTGCAGCATTTTTGTGATGGTCTATGTAGCAATGGCTTAAAAGGAGAAGGGGGGTATTAAACATATTTGAAAAAAATGAATGCTATGAGTTTGCAAAAAGCTGGAGCTATATACAGCTTGTACCTGAGATGATGGAAATATTTTATTTCAAGCATATTTAGCTCTTCAGACAAAAATATAACCGAGACTAAAAGACATAAAACTATGCCTTCACTGTTTTTATGACCTAGAAAGGAAACTTGTTTGTTTAAAAAAAAAAACATGAAGGGTTTCACAGAAATATTAACATATATAGAGAGAATATAACTGCATTTATAAATCTTGAGGCATAACAGTGAAAAGTGAATTACCTGGTTTGAGAATGTGTGAGTGCCCAATAACTGGACGTGTGCAAGTAGAGGCAAGAAGACTACTTTATAAGTATATCATAATGGAGATAGGAGCTTTACAAATTCCAGAAACCCAGTAAGTGGCCTGTAAAGGTCCTTTCAACACTAATAGTTTGTAATCCTTTGACTTAAAGTACAGGGCCAATTACTGGCAATCAGAGACTCAGATTTCTTTTGAAAGTGTACAGTCCAAAAATGTCCCGATGCCATGACAGGACAGTTATCCTAACTGCAAGCAGGTGCATCCCGGGATAGGACATAAAGATAATTTTCTAGGCCAGATCAGGCAAAAAGCAACTTGTAATGTGGACAGTACCTATGTCTGACCCTGACTCCCACACCTCGCTGCCTCACTGAAAATGAATATTTTTATATCCAGAATTTCCCAAAAAACTATATTCTACCCATTCTGAGGTCATTAATTCTTTAAAGGACAAATACATGTTCAACTAGAGATATGAAGGGGAGCACCTAGGCTGTAAGTTCTTGCAAATCCTATCCCACACGGATCCGTACATGTGCTTAATAGAAATAGCTTATTTTCTTCAACTTAAAAGGCGGAAAGATCTGGTGGAAAGGCTTCAAAACATGTGAGAACTTCCCAATCTGGCTCTTGTTAACTGAGATGGAGGTGATGCAACAATATTTCTTAAATTAAGGAGTACACATTTCCACCCCTGACAATAAAAACCAAGTAAAATACCAAATTACCAAGACGGAAAATTCCCACCATAAACAACTAGAGTTACCCAGAAGAGAAAAACAAGACATTCAGTCACAAGAGCTAAATGCCTTCCTGTTACGAGAAATATACACATATTCCCACGCAGAACCCTTTCCTTGTGAATAGAGCTAAAGGTGCATGCAATAGTTTGATAGAGACATTATATTACTTATACAAAACTGAACTAGATTATGTGTTTGTTTATTAGATTATGGCTTTAGGCACATTGTTCTTCACTAAGAGCTCTTGACATGAGCCAACACACACACATTCTTTGGAATGAAGGCTTTTGTGAGAGTATTTTATGGTACTTAGGCTCTTGAAAAGACTTGTGAAAGCTGTCGCACCAGAGGATTAAACCCAATCTTTGGGGCCACCACATTAGGAGGGTCCAGTTCACTTTACACAGCCTTAACTAGGACACATGAGCTTTCTTGGACATAACACCAAATGGTTCCAACTCATTCATTGTGGAATTTCTCATGTTAACCTCCTCCCACTCATCTTAGTCACTAACCAAACACCAGATCCTGAGTGCCAACGGATAAAAATGAAAGCAGAGCACTCCAGAAATGGAATGCAACTACATTTCATTTCTAACTGTCACTAAAGGGGGAAATATATTCTTGTTTTTATTTGTATTTAAATTTCAGTCAGGGACATTCTTAAAATAATAAGTTCCCAGAACATAATCATTCCACATGTTCTGATTCCATATATCCCTAACTGGATAAAAGATCACAGTATCCACCTGGGTTCTAGTTTGTTTGTTTTTGTTTGTTTTCAGAGTAAGGCTTTTTAAGACTCAAATTGGGTCTGAAATTAGACCAGTGTGTGGAATTCAGAGTCTCATTTTAAGCTTTAATAATATTTAAGACACTCAGAATGGCAGTCCATCCCCAACAAACAAATGTATAAGATGCACAAAGACCCCACCTTTCTAAAAAGAGAAGGACTTCCCAACACTTCATTCGAACACGTGTGCCATTTGTTTTTCTGATATTTAAGGTGTTGGACTGCAGAGTGCTTCTTAATCCCCTCAGTTATGAAATAGGTATAATAAGTATTGATCTATTATTGTAGTCAACGATTTATCTATCTTGCTACTCTACTGATTATTGTCTATGGAACCATTTGAAATCATGACATCGCAATGTTTTATCAATCATCAATACTTCAATGAAAGGGTTCTTTGCACTATAGCTTACAGAAACTAATAAGGTACACCTCAGTATTTGTTCTTCTTTTTTCCTAGATCTTCCAGTTGTAGAATCAAGTAGGCCAATGTTGTACAAGAGAACTTTCTGCAATTTTGGAAATATTCTATATTGTACCAATAGTCACCATATGTGCCCATTGAGCACTTGAATTTTTTAATTAAAGTTTAATTAATTCAGATTCAAATTCAAATTTTTAGCTACAACATTGGACCTCGCAGATTTAGTCGTATTAGAGTTAAGAGTCTGTTCTACTCCCTAAACACCCCCACTAAACTATCTGCTATAAAAGAAATCCAACTTTCCTCTCTGACTCTAGATTTCAATAACAAATAACTTAAACTGTATTAAAGATTTTAGATTAAGAGCTGAAAACATGAACACACACCTGCATTTGCATTTATTTAAACAGAATAATACCTGGAGAAGAATCATGCCTTACTTTCTCTCAAAACTCCAAATCCAATACTGTGTCAAACACACTTATAAATGACAGACGGTGAATGGGAACACTTTTCTGAGCATGCGCTGGTACAACGTAAAGCAAAAAGCAGCACAGTGAAAAGCCCCAGGTGCCGGTGCTGGCTCTGCTATCGGTTTGTTGTAAACTTGGGACAAATCACTCCACAGGACCGTTCTCATAATTTCTAAGGATGCTATGATGAGCAAGTTACAGAAAGGATGCACACGTTTCTTAAGAAAGCCTAGCCTAGAACAGGCAATGAACAAAAGCTGGTTCAAGTCTACTCTCCAACTCACCAAAAGTAGACAAACAAGTGGGTTATATAGCTGTCTGTACAGCATGGCTATGCTAGCCATGACCAGCTAGTGCGGGACTCATGTCCTCTGACACAGAAGAGGGCAGTTAACAAAATGAACTTGAACAGAACTGGATTCTTGCAAGTCCTCTTTTTAAAGATACTGTAAAGGTGGCTGAGAAAATCTAAAATCAAATTGGTGGTGGGGAGGTGGTTGTACAAGAATAGACAGACATTAATAGAACAAAACACGCATGCCTACACACTAACGGTGTAGTAAAAGAGATAGCAAAATTAATGAGTTATGGTAAGATTATTCATTAAATGGAACTGGAAAAACATATAAGCCATTTGAAAAATTTAGATCCTCATCTTAGACCAAAAGTAGTTTTGGTTTGATTAAAAGCTGAATATTTAAGAAAAAAATTGAAACCAACTTGTACATACTTCAAACTGGAACAAAAATAAAAATAAACACCCAATAAGATAACACACACTTATATAAAAAGCTCACATAAATTGTCTAAACGAGCTAATATAACATGGAAATTATTTTTTAAACCAATTAAAAGAATAAGAAATACATGTGAAAGGCAGTAGATTATCAGGCTGAAGACTATACTATTAGAAACCATGACAGTGAATTTCTCGAGGACCCCTGACCATTGTTTTCATGACGTTACATTACAACTTCTTTCAACAGTTCTTCATAAGAACAATGTCAAGCACTCTCTCCATTTTGGCTGGTCTTCTCTGGATGACATTATCTGTTTTGCAGTGGAGTGCTCAATATTAAATACCTACTCTACCAACTGAAGTCTGGCTGGGGGAGAACAAACTTACAGAAGAAGCAAATTCCACTCCATTAAAAGACATTCCTTGTTATATATTGCTAATTCATATCAAGTCTATCCATGGAACACACTTCTAATCACTCAACTTGAGGCAACACCAACTGGTTCTTTATCATCTTAATAATGCTCACTTTATCAATGTTCTTTCAAAATAAAAGTTTAAAAGTGAAACTTACACATATGGTTTTAGAAACTAAAAAACATGGTTTCCTGAAATTGTCCCATGCTTTATAAGTCATAAATGAAGAAGCTGGAATAGTCTATTCTCCTACATTAGGAATAAAATCAGTGCTGCGATTGGGGGCAAAGGCTTAAAGAAAATGCTGTTCCAAAGGGAACTGGCCCTGGAACAGATTAAGTTTTCTGCACCAAACAAAGCCTGGTTTTTAAGTCGCACTCTCTCCAGGAGATGTTCAATCTGGAGATCAGTCATTTAAAGTCTTCAAAAGCCAAAGCAGAGAGAATACTTAAGAAGTATCTTGCTTTATCTCTTTGTATAGGATGAAGGACACTGAATCTAACATAGAGGTGCTTTTCTCAAGGGCACATGGATGACTTGTGAGGAGAGCTCCAAACAGCCTGCATACCCGCATTCCAACTCCAGCCAAATCTAAGAACTATGTATCTTTTCTTTATGGATTTTTTTCAGATGCAAAAACAGGAAGGGTGGACATATCCAAGAAAGTTGGTATTAGCATTAGTGAATAGAAAGATGTCTTACAATTAACAAAGCAATGATTTATTTTCCAAAAAATTTCATCATAAGGCAGACAAAACTAAAGGTAGAATTTTTACACAATTGACAAATTTACTCAAGGTGCAGGAAATGATTTCATCAAAGAGCTGCTAAGAAACTGTCAACCATCTCACCAACAATCTTTTCTTGAATGTAGACATTCCAATTTCTAACAAAAGCTTCATGAATATAAGAAAGGCAAAAACTGTTGACAAAGGCAAATCATGGCTATGTAAGTGGGGTAGTCTCTTGATCTGCATATATTACTAAAAGGAAAATTAGCACGCCTTTAATCTAACTCTATTGATAATAATCAGATATTAAAGTTCAGAACTAGGTAGGATATAGAATATTATGAAACTCTATCTCTCCCTTGAGGTTACATTAGACTAGAAAGGTCCCCATGACAATGGATTCCCAAAATTTCCCTTCCCATGGTATTTATTTCAAAAAGCAAAACCATAGTTAAGAGAACTATTTTGGAAAATAGAGCTAATAAAGCAGGTTTCCTGGAAAATTCAACACTGAACAGAAAACATATTCTTTGAATAATGGGAATTCGGAACCAGTGCATAAATTCTTCTCCCTTCCTCCTATTAATGCACTATTCTGAGACACCCTGGAGCAGGAGGTCTTCACGAAGATGTGCAGTGAAACCAAACCATCAATTGGACTTGTTAATAAGTTGTGGCCAGCTTGGTAGCCTACTCTTTTATATTTGCTCTCTTTCCTTCTCTGTCTCACTCTTCTTTTCCCCCTCACTCCTGCTCCCCTGGCTCTGCTCCTTCCAATCAAGCACATAAGCCTTTGTGTCAGGCTGTTTTCTAGGAAACCTAGTCTAAGACCAGCACCTATTTTGTACCATACTTGGTACACAAAGGGCCATTCCTTGACTTTGAGAATGGGAGAATTCACTGCAATAAAAGCATCAAAGAGTGAACATGACCTGGGCTGATTTCAGTATCTTTACTCACATTACTTTGTAAAATAAGACCACAACTCTGCTATAAATTGAATATTAAATGTTATTCTAGATAATTTAAGAACGTTAGTTGTTTGAGCTCCAGTGCAAAAGGATGGCTAATGTTAATCTGTTTATCTAGTTATCTATTTTAAATGACTACAGTAAACTCAAACCTATCTAGGATCTCTCCCAACCAAACACGCTGCTTAGAGTTTAAACCCTGATCCAGTAACACTCCTACATTCTACCTCCTAAGCTAAGCCTACCTCCAGAAAACAGAGCAATAGGCAAAACAAAAGACTGCATTTTCTAATCTTCTCTTCCATGAAAAAGTAGCCACTCCTACATTCGTGCAAAAGCCACAAGACCAATACCTTTTGAAAGAAGCCTCTTCACATGTTCTTCTTGGTTTAGAGAAATCTGTTGGACACATCTACTACATATTGAAATTTACAGTAGTAATTAAATAATATGATATCTGGGATTAGCTTCAAAAAATAATCTTGAGTGAGGGAAAGGAACAGGTGTAAAGATGAAACAAGACTGGCCACAAGTCAAATCACTGCTAAAGCTGGATAATATATTCAAGGAAAAATAGTATTCTTGTTACTTTTGTATATGTTTGAATATTTCCATAATAAAACTTTTTTTTAAATGAAAGGTATATATTTTGTAAAGTTATGACATCAATCCCCATTGCCCTAAGGCTAAGAAAAGTTATACAGCTTCACTGTGTTCACCTCATTTCTTAGTTAAATGCCCTTCCCTCATCTTACTTTATAAAATGAAAAAAAAGTAGACAACTCCTAAAATCAAGAGAAAGCTCATTGAAACTAGTCTCAGCCTGTATATTTAATGTTTCATGTGAGTTGTAAGTACCTTCAATTTCTGTTGAATCTTTTAAACACATAAACAATGTAACCCAAATCTGAGTTATCCTTCAATTATCTCTTCAGAAACGTAAAAAGGCACCTAGTGGATGCAAAATTAATAGTACCACTTGGTTCATATTTACTGGAAACTGCACTGGAAATCTAACTTGTGAACGCCTGAGGTAACTGAGTAAGTACAATATTTGCATTTGCCTAAGGAAATGAACTAAAAATACAATATCTACTGCTCTGTATATCAGTTCATATTTTAATATCAATATGCCGCACATCAATAATATCATTATTATTTGTATAGCATCAATCGAGTGACCTCAACGGATAAAGGGAACACTACCAGACTTTCATTCTCAAATCATCCCTCTAAGGAGTGCCAAGTGTTGGGAGAATTGATACTTAACATAATTCCAAACATGGGAGCACTTCACAGGCTCAGATCCATCGTAGTGAAGAGCTAGCATCTAACTCCCAGGGGGAAAACTCTATCTAGGCAAATTCCAGCATTTTAATGGATGTTCCTCTCTTTAAAATAACCAAATGTAATTGGAATTAGATTGGCACCCAAATATCCCAGTATTCCAATATATATTTTCCTGTGTACTGGGAACTTTTGAAAATTACAGTATTTGACTATACAACAAGATGGCAAGTTGAGAAGGGTGATGTTGTAGAGTAGGAAAAGATCTTAATGCCATGGCACCAACCTTTTACCTTACTGAAATATCCCCTCTCCCAGAGCTCCCAGAGGGGATTGTCCAGATTCATTTGAAAGCCTTCAGCCCCTTCTGAGGAACTCTGCTCCATTTTTTAACAGGACCAAATCCTGGGGAAAATTCCAAATCTACCACCTATGTGCATTCTGAATGTTAACAGAGAAAACTGAGTGCTTTTTTTTCATGGTTCTCAAATGATTCTCTCCCACATGTAAAATTCTGTGACTCTAGTAAATGTCTGTTTTGCATAACAAAAGATAGTGCCAGAGTTTCTAAAGAGTTCATGCAAATATTATAGCCTCCGAATTTTCTAGAAGGAACAAGCCCAGATCTGGCTAGTTACCTCTTGCCCTTTCCTCAAAAGATTTCGGAACGAAGTGACTGCTACATCCTCCATATAACCAAGCTTAAAAGTAATTAAAGACTATTATTATGCCCCTCCATGCACTTTCCTTCGTTGAACTTAGCTCTTTTTCTTATAAATCAACAGGCATTTCCTACACCCCAGCTCTATTCTGTGAGCTTACTTATTTGCTCAATGTGCTCACATTCTTCAATTCAGAAGCCAAGGATGACTCTGCCATCAGTGGTCAAAGGACACGCAAGTCTTCTTTGAAATATCATGGAATGTCTTCACGCCTATAAGCATATTGACGCATGCCAATCTCCATCCCGACTCCCATATACCAAACCCCTTTCAGACGTCACCAA
Organism: Rhinolophus sinicus; assembly: GCF_057876585.1. Lineage (NCBI taxonomy): Eukaryota > Metazoa > Chordata > Mammalia > Chiroptera > Rhinolophidae > Rhinolophus > Rhinolophus sinicus. The sequence goes on along the minus strand of NC_142517.1, from coordinate 51,962,819 downwards.
CTCTTCAAGCCCAACACAAGAGTCATCTCTGGCATTAAGCTTTTGCTGACTTCTTCATTCAAATTATTTTCTGTTTTCATTGCATTCTCACAGCAGATACCTGTGCGCCTCCCTTGTAGCATGATGACTTTCTATTATACCTTATAATCGTTCCTATTCCTACTTACCTGTAAGTTCCCAGCTCATAGAAACAATGACTGACTCATACGTCCCCTGTAGCAGTTGTTCTGGTATTTTTGACCATGACCCAGAAAAAGAAATGCATTTTACACTCAGATCCAGCACATACAGAAGTACATGCACGCACACAGACACTTTTGTATGCACAACTGAAACAACAGTTTTCCCAAACTTTACTTACCCTACCTACATGTGAAATGTTTATTTTTGCTGGTCACATCAAAACCACTGATTTGATTCAGGGCCTACTATGTGACCCACTTTGGTAACATTTTCATTAGTTCAAAGTACAGGGTGTCTTACTTAATGTCAATAAATGCCACCAGAGGGTAAGGGGGGTGGGGGTTGGGAGATGAGGGTAAAGAGGATCAAATATATGGTGATGGAAGGAGAACTGACTCTGGGTGGTGAACACACAATGGGATTTATAGATGATGTAATACAGAATTGTACACCTGAAATCTATGTAACTTTACTAACAATTGTCACCCCAACAAATTTTAAAAAAATAAAATAAAAAATAAATGCTGAATCAATGAATAAGTCTCCCAAGAAAAACAGATAAACAGATTTACTTTTTCTCAACCATATTTGTCAACTGTAGTTCTCTTAGTTCTCTTAATAAACAGATCCCCTGTAAAATGCTGGGTAAAACCAAAATTTTCTTTACAGGTTAAGCACTGAGAGCTGGTTTTAAAATATCCAGAGCAAGTCACATTCATTGTTTTGCCCCCCAAAATTCACCAACATTGCCCTTCTCGTTCTCCAATCAGTAGATCATGATAGAGAGCTCACTTTAAGTCTCAGTTAAATCAAGTGCCCGTATCTACTGTTTTCAATCATAGCTTAGGTCTTACATAGAGCAGATGATTGATAAAAATTCCACCTGCTTAAATCTCATACATGATATCAATTACTTCACCAATCAAGGAAACCAAGGATTTGAGCACTCTTTCTCTGAGTGTTTCATTTATTCCAAACATTTATTGAGCCCTCTTATCAGGAATGTGTAAAACCTAGTCTTTAGCTTCAAGAAGATTACATTCTCTTGGGTGTGTGTAGATTCCATTTTCCATGAACCATTTAAGCATCTTTCTAGGAACAGAAGGCCAAGAATACCAGGTCAGTACTTCTCTTTTCCCTCCTTGCCTGCATTTATCCCGGTAGCATGTTCCTCATCCCAAAATGTTATTATTAATAATAGTCTTGAGATTTCATCAGGATCTCAACTAAAAACTTAGTTTATATAAACTGTCCTGAAACCATCCAACCTGATGAAGTAGCACCTATGCTATCTATTAAATCGTCATCCATTCTAATTGGCCCCAGAACTATGACTCTATTCTAGCTCAGCAATTATAAAGACAAACATAAAAACAAGGTATTAACAATTTGTGTCGTCAAATGTTCACTTAGAGAAGTTGTTTTTAAAATAACGTATTGTGAATACTTTCTAGAACATAAGATAAGCAGTTAGCTCATCCTTGTTGTCTAATGCCTAAAACTGGAGTTGTTTTCAAGTAATTCAAGTAAAGATTTTATAACTGAATTATTTCCAGGCAGGAAAGTTTTAGCAATGAGTTTATCTCAAATTATAAATTTCAAATGTCCACAACTGAGAAATCTTTGAAAAGATTCAAGTCTTGAAATACAAATCAAAAAGATACGTTGGTTTCCCATTGAAAAAAATTACTGAAAATTATCATCCCGCAATTCTCATTTATTATTAACTGAGGATGTCAGTGGCTTTAGGCTTCTGTTAATAACATTGAATAGTTTGAGCACTGAAGGATCTCCAGTCTCCTCTCCTGTGTGATTCAGGCTCAGGCGCTCTCCCCACCACACAGGACCACAGCAGAAAACCTGACCCACCAAATGAGAGTAAACAGTAGGAAATGCAGTAGAAACAGTGCTGACTGTAAATATGTATGTTCCTGTCACGACTCTACTGCCATACTTCTGTGGGAGCCTGGGCAAGTCACTTTTGCTTTGAACCCTATTTTCTCCGTGTACAATCAGGTGGTGAGATGAACTCAGTGGTTCTCAAACCTGTTTTCACAGAATCATATGTGAAATAGGCCCACAGCAGAATAATTAAATCCGAATTTCTGGAAGGTAAAGTCCTGGCATTTGTATTTTATAAAATCTTTACTCCTGAGTCTATGATATAGCCAGGGGTGATGGCCCAGATGATCTCTGAGGTTTTTCTTCAGACTTTCTAAGATTCTCTACCTAAAAAGAATCAGAGTTTGACCATTCAGGCCACCACTCCCCTGCAGGCTTTCTGAAGCTTCCACAGTTCAGAAAGCTTCTTTAAATGCCAACAACTGAAGAAGAGACACCATCTCCTCTTCCCATAGTCATGTGGTCAGCAGCATCTGCAGTGTAGAAAACAACTAGGAAATAGCAGCTCAGCAGTTCGACAATAAACACATCATTTCTAGAAAGCTTAGAAGTGATAATGAGGGTGAGAAAAAAATGGAAGAAAGGTAAAAAAGAGCCACAAAAACTGCAATCCTATGCTTGACAACTCTACCTCATTGCCATTTTGAACACAAAAATGTTAGCAAGCAAAAAGGTCTTTGAAGAAAGTAGTGGGTGAGCTGGGACATGGAGAATAGCAATGAATGCAGCGCAACAGAGAGAACAGGACAAGTTTTAGATGAAGCACAGTATTTTAATCAGTCAGTGAAACATTAAGGAAACTCAGGGAAATGAGGTTAAAGAAGTACAGTGGGGCTCGATTATTTAAAAAACTAAATAAAATTAACCAATAAAAACAAAAAGAAAAGCACAAGAGAACCCACAGAAGCTTTCAGATGGCATTGTAAAAGCAGTCGTTTCAGGAGTTAAAGACAGAGAAGTTAAATGTCATCCACAGTAACCAACGGGTTACAAAGAAGTTTTCACAAAGAGCTGAAGTGACCTGTGGTCCATTTCATGAAGTGTTGACCCTGACAGCCGACTGGCACAGAGCCTGGAGAGTGGCAGAAAGAGTCATAGTCAAGAAAAACTAAAAGCGAAACACCACCTGCTACTTTCACTGCTTCATAAGGGTCATGTGTGATTTGAGTGGCAAAAGGAAGCTGAACCTGCAGGCTCAGTTCAAATCATGAGACAATTCCAGCGTGCTTACTAAAGAGAGCTGTTTCTAGTCATTTCAGTGGTACCCCGCAAGCCCTTTTCAGGTAAGTATTGTGGACAGGACTCTCCTGAGATTATTAAGCACAAAACACATGTGCAAGGCTACTACCTTCAAGCAGAATATGAGAAACTTGTTTTTACTGTAAAATAAAAGCATTAGGTGCAAAAGGGGCAGACAACTCCCACTTCCCACCAGGTGGGGGACATAGAAGGAGCAAATGAAGGAATTCATTATAAAAAGAAAGGCCTGTAAGGATGATGGAACCGAGACCAAATCATTGCATCTATTCTATATCACAAATAACCAGGGAATTATTTATCCCCTTACCCTGATGTGTGAGTGTGTGTGTGTGTGTGTATGTATGATTTTCATTATATATTTATTTCTTCATAGGCTGTCCTCCTCCTTTCTACAATGTAAAATCTAAAAGGGCAAGGACTTTGGGCATTGCTAATTCCTAGTCCTAAAACAATACCTGGCACATGATCGGTTCTCAAACATTGTATGAATGAATGAACGAATAAATGAACGAACGAACAAACAGTGTCTGTTCTCTTTCCTATAATGAACTTACACTTCCATCTTTTCTTTCACAAAATCCTGAGGACAATCGAGTTCAGGTAGAACAGACATGTTTTCCTGGTTAATACATAATCAAAGAGGCAGACACAATCTTTTGATCCAAACATAAGATTTAGATGCATAACTAAAATTAGAAGACTATTTGGTCCATAATTGTGTTTTAATTTCTCAAAATGTACCTCTATAACTCATTTTATTTTTTTGAAAATGCACATGCATAGATGTAAACCCAAACACACATGGATATAAAATGATTATTTGTATTATTAGAAGAAGAATACAGCTCAACCATATCAATATTGTGCAGAGCAAAAATATCTCACCATTGTAGCTTTTCCCTTCTCTTCACAAGAAGGGAAAAAATGTCTGAATTTCCAAAACTGAAATTTCCTGGTTGGAACATTTTAATGAAGAGAGGAAACACACAGATTCTGAACAAGTTTGAGGCAGCTTTAAAGGCATATTTGAAAATTATGCACTGTGTTTGCAGAGTGAAGAATCTCTACTTAGAGCACATTCTTTCTACACATGCTGACAAAATTAAGGGCACACCATCCTTTGCTGAATGAGAGCTTATTAGAAGTGCTAGTGTGTGAGCCATTTCCTTTTGTTCCCTGAAGAAAAGCTAAGGCTGGAAAAATACTTTGTTAATGAATCATCTTAAACTTGCAAATTTAAATTTTAAGTCAGTAAGATTGATAAATTAAGGTTCTGATGGCAACAGGATTCTTTCCTGTCATGCACATGGTAAGAGTTATAACAGGAACACTTGTTTCCATCTTAAGGATCAGGGAAGATAGATACAAGGCTGAGATTCGGCAATGCTAATTAGGAATGTCAGCAAAAGAAGTTCTGAAGCTCTCTGTGCTGCCGGAGACAACATAGCAAAGACAGGACGTAAGACTCATGCTGCCATTTTGTCCTTAGCCAAGGGGTGAAATAATAACAGCCTTCCATATTTGTTCAGCAATTACAATTTATAATTCACTTCTGCCCATAATATGGCATTTGAAGGAGAAACAGGTACAGGCCAATACTGTTTACCCCCACTTGGTAACTAGAGAAACTTAATTCAATAGAACAAGTGACCTCGTCCATGTCACAGAGGCTGCCAGTGATAAAGCCTAACCTCAAAACTAGGCCAATACTTAGTTTCTGTATAAAATGCAACATTAAATTGAAGTTGCATAGGCAAGAACTTGCCTTCTGCTCTTTCACTATGTTTACCTTCTTTTCAATAACAGATAGGAATTGCCATTTTTGGTGTTGGGATAGTGATAAATGAATGAACCATTAAAGAGAGCTCAAGTATGGAAATGGCTTCTTCTACATTTAGCAAGTAGGTATGTGTTCTTTTGGTATAGGTGTCAGTCTTAGAAGCATGGAAAGTGAAGTTCTAGTAGTAAAAGTCAAGCTCTGAGAGGACGGCTCACACACATGCCTTCACTGCCTTCCCTATCTGCCTCTATCCTGCCTTTGAAACCAGAAAAAGGTATATTTCTCAGAATGCTTTTTATCATCTCCAAAATGGTTTTACAAAGAGACACATGAACCCCTTCAATGTGCTCTTAAGCAAGGAGGCCCCGGGAGCCAATTAGAGGTCCTCTGGGTTACCCGGATGTTCTGCTGCTTTGTAAAGCCTGTTGACATTCTCGGGACAAAATGCCCCAGTCTGACATACAACAGTCAAAAACAGGAGGCAGCTTGGCAGAGCTGTTTCCATAAAAAAAAAGGGCTTATATAAAAAACGCATACACAGAGGTTGATTCTTAAGTTTAGAAAATTCCCCACAGTGAAAGTATGAACTGAAGCCATGGCCACAGAACAATCTGAGAAAGAAAAGAAACTTACTTCGGGAAGTACCTCCCTTGGCCTCATGCTCCAAAGCATCTATTTCACATTGTAGAAAATGGTGTCGCCCGGGCTGCCCATTTGTCACATTAATATATATGAACAATGTGTTTCTGCAATAAACTAGTCATTAAGTATCAGATTCTGGCAAGAAAGACAGAGGGAGAGAAGAGTTAGGGAGAACACACAGCATGGATAGTTGAGAGAGGGGTTAAAGAAACACAGTAATTGGTGGAAAAGGAGAAAAAACAAGGGACACATTTAGCTTTGCATAGTCACTCTGCGCTCTAACATCAGGGCTCACAACTCCCACTGTCTTCCCGTTATGACCCAGTGATTCATCCCCACGATCCATTCACTCATTACACTGTTCTTCCCTAACATTGTCCCCATTCACGAAAAATCTCGTTTCCAAAATCCAGAGGAAATACATCTCCAGGAAGCTTTGCCTAATGTTCCTGATCAGAAGCCATATCTTATCTCTCTCTGTGCTGTTCCCAACAGACATTGTCTAGAGCTCTGTTATAATTCATTTCCCATATTTTAAATGTCCCTCGATAAATAAATAGGTTTTGAGGATGGAAATCATGTCTTGCTTCTCTATAAACTCCAGAGCATCTATTTCAGTGGTAATAACAGAGGTTTTTCATAATATTTCATTAAGTTGAATTCAAATACTTAAAAGGCTCCTTCTAGCACTGACAGTCTGGATTTTAGAAGTCTGTGTGCATCTCATTAATCATTTACTCATTCATTCATTAAATAGTATATACTAAGCACCTAGCGCACACACACCCCTCAGGTATCACTGTGCCCCCGAGGAGTTTACAGTTCAGTCTGGGAGAAAGGCAGTGATCAAATAAGCACACACATCTGCAGTGAGAAACTGTGATAAGTTCTGCAATGGGTTAGTTTAGGCAGATTTGAGAATATCCATTCAACTTGAACACTGCACCTTCTAGGGACCAGCTATCACACACAAATAAAGGCAATTATTATAAAAATCCAAAGACAAGAATGAAGGCCCCTAAATAATGACACATGCAATTCCACTGTAGTTTTATTTTTATTAGGAACTTAAGCAAAGGAAAAGGTGAATGTTCAACCTATATCCATGCTTCTCAATCATCTGCTGATACATTCTGGTATCTATCATGGTGCAAGATTAGAACTGCCTCAGGAGTCAGTCCTTCCCCTAGAACACGCTACATAGTTGCAGCCTCTGAAGTTCCCCCATCCATAAAATGGAGACCATAATCTCTGCTGTGACAGCTAGACAAGGTTGATATGTAAGGATTCAATGACAGTGTAGCATAAACACATTTTGAAAAGCACATGTTATTTGTACACAAAAATATGTCAACCCAAAAGTCTGATCTATATAGACTTGTATGCATATACTGATATATACACACACATATTTATATATATGTGTGTGTATATATATATATATATATATATATATATATATATATACACACACACATATATCTATATATGTCTGTGTACATATATGTAGTTGAATTTCTCATTGTGTTATAGTTCTTTTCATCACTGCAATATTTTATTGGTTTCAAGTGTACAAAACAATGTAATAGTTAGACATTTATACCCCTCACAAAGAGATAACCTTCCTTCCCCCAATCTACTACCCCTCTGACATCATATATAGCTCATCACAGCAATTTTTCAGTCACTCTGTTGCCCTTCTTTGTACAACATTTCCTCTGCAAGCAAAAGATGGGAGAGGGAGGTAAGAGAATGCTACAGTTCGTACGCCTGTCTCCTCTCTGTCCACAGCCAGGATAAAGAGAGGACAAAGGACCGAGGACCTGAGTCAAATCCCAGAGGCCAAGCTGCGCCACTCCATGATGACACTGATTAATATAACTTCTGGTAAAATCGGTGTCAGTAATAAGGATCAGGAGAAATTCTGAGACTTTGAAGACACCATGAATTGACTTCGAGGGGAAACGGTAGCATAATTTCACTTAGTGTTTTGTCAGCAATCACACAATAGTAAGAGATGTATACAACTGAAACAGCACATTTACATCTAGTTTCCTATATAAAGAAGGCTGATGTAAAATCCTAGACTGCATGTCTCTTCTCTATCAATAATAAAGACCTACAAGAAAATCTTAGAAGGGAATGCTACCACTTCATAAGCAGCAGTAAAATCATTTATTAATGATAACATTCAGTAAGTACTTACTAAGTACCAGCCACTATTAAAAAAATCTTTTAATATATTGCCTAATCTTCACAACCTAGGAAGTAGGAATTATTATCCTATTCTTTTTTACAGAAGAGAACACTGAGACTCAGAGAAGTTCACTAAGTTGTCTAAGATCACATCGCTAGAACTGACTAAACATAATGAACAGCTACCGTTTACCTGGCACGATGCGAGGAGGCCAGAAGAGGTAGGGAAGGGGAAAGGTTGAAAGGGAAGCATTCCTGATCCAGAAATGAGTCATACACTTGTTCTACCAAAAGAATTTGCAAAGAAGCCAAGACATGGACATGAATTGCTACAATCCAAGTAAGAAAACTTTAAGTACCACAAGAAATGCCCAGTTAAATTCCATATCAGCATCTACGCTTATGTGGGTGGGGGTTGGTGGTGTAGACATGAGCTGAATTCCAGGCAGGAAAAAAAATTACAGAGTAAACATGAATAACCTTATCCTTCACAAGTTTACCTATGTCATTTGGGCTTGATTCCTATAGGATAAATCTATGGGCTATTTATTCGCTGAGTTTGTGTTCCTTCTGGGTGGGTAATTCAGTAATACAATTCACAGTAACTGGGATGGTAGCTTCCTGAGGGCAAGTATCCTGTATTGTATCCTCAGTGCCTAGGACGATGTACATATAGTACACAGTGGTGTGCTCAAGAGATATGGAATTAGGCGATGAAGGAATTAATGTGTAAATTAATTAAAAAGTGAGCAAGTGAATGGATACAGAAACATAAAACCAGGTGTACACCGTCAAGAAGTATAGACTATACTCGAGTTCGTGAATTCCAGTTTCCTGACTACTAAAGTGCCGTCCCCAGGGGTAACTTGCAAAGCTGAGTGCTAAGGCACTTTTGCTAGACAGCAGGTGAGAGATCTGTTAACAGAGAGCCCACACTGGTGACCTAAGGGGTCAGTGATTTCAAGAATACCAAGAAGCAAAACATGAACTTTTGTTTTATTCACCATGGTGGCAGGAAGCACAGAGAGAACCACAAAAGCTGTATTATCTGGAACTTTCTTAAGAGCTACAAAGTAACTCATTTGCAGAAGTCGTTGATTTTGTACATGGGGACTGTTTGGTGAGATTGAGGAAGCAAATGATGGTTGACTTCCTGGAGTGAGTCACGGCTGTAACCCCCTTTGACAGTATTAATAGAATGGGGGAAAATTTCCAGGAAACATAAATTACCACAACTACCAAAATAGAAAAGGCAGCCAGTGACTTAATCACTAAACTTGAGGGGAGACTACTCCCTTTCTTTATCAGAAAAAGACAATAACAAATCAAACTAATGCATTTTGAAACTAGTTAACAGCATCCTTTTTAAGTTTGCAGAGTTATCTTTTAATCCTACATTAAGATTTTGCTTTAGCAAAATGACCATACATACCCTGGACTAGTTACAGTTGAACGAAGATTCTGAGGTCAAGATTAGACCTCCAAGAAACAGACATTGCATTAAGTGATTTATTAATCCATCCATTCCTTCCTTCAAACCATAAATTAATAGGTATGTAATGGGCACCTACTGCTATGTTCCAGGTTCATACGCCCTAAGAAACAAAGAGCTACACCAAAGAGCTAATAACTACAATTACTATTTTGATGTCTGCTCACTGGCATGGCTAAATCTCTTCACACTTTTTGTAGGTAACACGGGTAATACTAATATTAGGGCTAAGAGGTTAGTTCTGTTCCATAGCCCCAGAAAGTGATGGGACCTTGGGTCAATCTAATAAGTCTAAAAACCTAAGGAATTTTGGTCCTACTTTAAAGGCAAGCCACGTCTGCCTTCATAGCTTCATCACCTCATAACCTGGCAGCATAGTGTAGTAGCTGTGTGTTCAAGCTCTGCGACCAGCTTGCCTGGGTTCAAAGCCTCGTTACACTACTTCACTATGTGACTTACAGCAAGTTATTTCGCTCTGCTTGCCTCAGTTTCTTCATCCACCAAATGCAAATGAATAACAGTACTATTTCACAAGATTATTATGAGGATTAGATTAGTATGCATACTAATTTAATTAGGAGATATATACATGTAATGCTTGAAATAGTATCTGGAACATAATTAACACTTCAGGAAATGTTACTATTATCCTCATCATTATTATTACCCTAATTAATCCGAGATATGGGAGTTTTTCATTATTCCTTAAAGGAATAGAATCAGTTCCCTCCAGTTGCACAGCTTTGACTTGGGTCATCCATACCAACTGATCTCCGTCTGCATGCTCACGTGTGATCCATCACCTTGCTCTGCCAACCTGCCTACAAGGAAATTACACAATCCAGCCCAAAAAGAATATTGTATCCAGGCAATCTAGTTGGGCCACCTCTCTCATCGGAATCGATTTGCTTCCACTGCCTATTGCCTACCCTTCCCACGATCACCACCTGAAACTCACAAAAATCTTCTAACCTAACCAGTTTCAAACATATTTTCTGGCTCCCAAGTATTTAACCACAGCTGTTCTAGTTGGTGCAGAATGGAATTTAACTAAAAAGATATTTTGGCAAGTACCAGTAATAAGCTGGTAATATGCATACCAATTTCTTCAACCTGCTATCCCCTCAAAAAGCTGTTCCCATGAAGATCTTCCCTATGCTCTCAAACAGAAAAACACTGGAAGTAACACATCTAACCAGCAATATGGCACTTGTTAAATAAATTCTGGTAGGCTGGTACATCTACTTCAAGGATTATAATGCGATTACTAAATACGATGGAGGGAATTCTTATTCTATAACATTAAATTTTTAAAAATGCCAAAATTATGTCTCTCCCTGATTACATATAAAAACTGTAGATGCATGTTGAAGACTAAATTGGTACATAGAAAACGGGGTTGACGTGTTAGGGAAACAGGATTGTGAATGTATTTTTTAAATGAATCTGTTTTCTCATTCTTATAAAATAGCTTGTGCACATTTCTAACTGTATGGGAACTTTTCATATGTGATTCACAAAGAAAAAAAATATACTCAAGAAAGATTTATATGATTGAAATATATTAGAAAACTTCAAGTGTGTAACAAATTATCCTAATAGCAGGAACTTTCCTTCTGAAGGATACACAAGTACTCCCCAAAAGATATCCAGGTATTACTTAGCATGTCACTCAAATGCAGGCACTTTGTAACGGAAGCTCTCACTCTCATCCCCCCAGATCCATTTAGGCCTGAAGCCCACAGAAGAAGAAGCAGTGAGCCTATGTCTTATTCATCAGCATCATCAAGTGCTATTTAGGAAGTTTGTTCACATTGAGGAGCATCCTCTTAGCTACTAATCATGACCATGTGAGCAGCTGTAGAAATAGCTGAATGGGGTGTGGTCTCTAATTCCAAGGAGTTTGCATCTGTAACTCGAAGGCTCTAGGCTCCAGGCTGAAAGGCTGGCAGTCTTTACCTTTTCTTTCCTCTTTGATCACCTCTTCTACAACTAGACCTAGAACTCCATGTGGCCTAAGCACCTGATCTCATGTGCCCATCACAGCCGTAGGGCTCTCTTCCAGCTGCCCGCCCCACCCCACCCCACTGCCAGCTTCCCACCCACCGCCCCACTCTCTATCCTTCACCCGTTAGGCAATCTGCACCTCCTCAGTCTGTAGAACACAGCTACTTTGGACTATCCTGACCTAAAAATATACATTCTTCCTCAAAATTCCTACTGAACTGAAAGTCTGATTATTTTCTACTCGGTTTATTATTTTTTTTAATCTAAAAATAAAAATACGTTTGAGCCTTTCAAATATAAATCCCAGATTTTAAGTTTTCGCTGTGTTTTTTTTTCCCCCCAAGGCAATTCATCATACTGGACAAATATTAAGCCCTAAGTAAATGTGTACTTGAAAGAACATTAATTATGCATAGGAGATATCAACAATAAACAGGAGTTATTTATGAAATGCACACATACTTCTCAGGTACTACTCACACTGTACATGGTTATGGTCAGAGCAGGGAACCTGGGGAGTGTTAAATCTGTGAGACGGTATGTAAAACACCTGAGACAGGGAATGAAAGACCTGCTTCTGTGTGCTGAGCTCCAAAACACTAGTAACTCTATTTCTCCCAGCCTCAGCTTTTTCATCTAAAATGAAAACTATTTAAACAGATCATCTGAATTGTACATGAGCAGTGACCTCCCACGATCCACCTCATCTCCCTTGGGTCAGGAGTCAGAAATCCTACTATTCTGGTCGTGGCACCCTGACTCTATAGGTGAGGGATACTAGGTGGCATCACCTCTGGATACTTCAGCTTAGTCACCTGCAAAATGGGAAGAGTAACCCCTGCATTTACCTATCAGGAAGAGTTCTGAGGGTCAAACAAAACAATGGCCATGAATGTGTACTGTGAACATAAAATACCATGTAATATAAAGGAATTTTATTTACTCCTGTCATTGTTAATATTAGGTTTGGGATAGAGGAACTATTAGGAGTACAATCTGTGCAAATGTGGCTCTAGGAGAGGCCTGTGGAGAGGAAGCAGGTGAGTAAATGAGCTTCAAGACAGCAATCCATCTTTCTGTCTTGTTATGCCAATAGAAAAGCTTTAGAGAACTGAATGGGTAAGAAAGATATGTGAGAGGCTGGAGCCTCCTCAAGGAGAGACACAAAATGGAAGCAAACTTACCAACACAAAGCCCTCAAAACAATTCTGGTTTATCATTAATTTCCCTTAACTGACTTAATAACCAAACCAGTGTCATTCAGAAAGTGACAACATTGAGAACATTATTTCCAATATCTCCAATAATGCAGGGTATTTCCATGGTTTATAAACTAATAAAAGATCAGAGCAAACTAAAATCCTGTCTAAAGGGAAAAAAAGAAAGAAAGAAAAATATGCAAGCCTTTTCCTTTTTTGTTCTGAAAACATCACAGGCATTAATTTGTATTTCCTTATTTACTTTTTTTTTCTGATTCATAATACCTTGTATTTACATAAGCACATATCTCCTAGCAGCAGGAAGTACTGTACAGATATTATTTAATCAAATGTCACCTTATTGCTAAGCAGTGGGCAACGGGTCACTATTAAGGAGTCATGTAAGTTAGGAAGAAAAAACAATTAATAAAATATAGAAAATTTCAGAGGGAAAAAAAACCAACCTGGTGAATTCAATGACGTCAGAAAACATAACTCACAAGAGGCAATTAACACTCCATTCTTCCATTACTGAGAATGTTTAGAGTACCTGGACCATCCCACCGTCGTCAACCTTTCCATGCATGAATCGTTTCCTTCCCTCAAAGTCCCACCCCAGAGCTTCCTCCTCCTATCCTGATGGAGCCTTCAGCCTTTATCTTCCCAGTCAGATTACACTATCCCTTCTTCTGAGTTATTATTATTATTATTATTCTATTATTATCTTTCCCTAAATGTAGTGTTTAACAATTTGTGCCTTTTCTTGTACCTATTTGTACATGTCTTTGCTTCTATACCAAACTGAAATATCTGAAGTGAGGAACCAGATTCAATCTTTTGGGCACATTTCTTCCTAACACAGAGCTTTAAAAAAAAAGTTGTTGGTGGTGGTGGGGGGGGAGTTTATCCATGTTCTTTATTAAGAACTGAATCTTGTAAATAAAGAGATTAGACTGGATGATTTCTGGGTTCCTTTCCAGCTGTAATTGCCAAGATATTACAGGCAGAAGGAATTTATGACATTATCTAATTCAATCCCACTATTAAGCAAGGGGATCCGAGTGAGAATAGGATGTATCCAAGTAGAAGGAAGTCTCCAGAGTCTGGTCCAGGGCTTCTTGGCCACTCTGTGGCCCTTTCTACACTGCTGACAGGACAAGAGGAATTGCCTCAGGTTTATTTCCTAAATTGCAAGCCAGAATCTTAGGATGCATGTACTTGACAGATGACAAGAAAATATTTAGCTGAAATAACCATTACTCTGAACTTCGTGACGCTGGCTGGCCAAGGGCTCGTCACCATGACTGAACTCGCCACTTGGCATCGTTTTTAATGAAATTAAAACAGGAACGCAAACGCTGACCCTAGACTAGCGTTTTTCAAACTGTAGAAGGAAATTCATTAATGGGTCATAAAATTAATGCATTGAATCTCCAAAAGTAATTTCTACAACTGAAATAGAATAAAAAAAAAATCAATGTTCATCATGTAAATTAAGAACATATGCTGGTAAGTAAAATTTCCTTTCATATGTTTATATATGTGCGCGCGTGTGTGTGTGTGTGTGTGTGTCTGCGTGCATGTAATTATCAATGTGAAACTTATCTCTTACTGTGATTTGTGTCAAAAAAGATTGAAAGCCACTACCATGGACCAAAGTCTGTAGTGATAAACATTAATAGCTACAGAGCTGACGGCTGCATTGTTAACAAGCAGGGAGGGCAAAAGCAAGTTTATAAAACATAATACCACCTCTACACTTCACATTCCTGTTCCTTTGGAGAAAAATTCAAATCTCAATTGGAAATACTGGGCACAATAAAGTGACATCACATCCCTCCCCCCACATTCTCTCATGCTTTAGACTACCAGATTCCTGATTTAGGAAACAAGGGTTCTTTTGTCCCCATCCACCCTCTGTCTCTTTCTCCCTCGTGCTGAGATACATTTAAAAAAATAAAATAAAATAAAATCACCAAAAGAGAGAGGAAGGCAGAGAAAAGAAAGGTTTCAGTTTTAGAGACTTTTGTTTACTTCTTCCCACCCTCCCTCTCTCTCTTTCTAAAGGAGACCCAAAGCAGCCTATTGGAGCTACCACAAAATAGTCATGTCCCTGAGCACTTTCAGCAGACTTTCAGAATATGTTTTCTTTCTACTTTCCTGGCTGGATGACCAGGTTTGAGTAATTTTCTCTTTCTCCTGGGGTTGGTTGCTAAGAGACACTCTATTACTTCTCTTTCTCTTATGACCCGATTACTGTGATCAGCAAAGACAGAGAGTGTGCAGACAACATTCTGACATGGCTCATACAAGATCGTTGGGGCTGGTTACAAAACGATGGACTTTCTTAACCCTCTCACAACCATCAGACCAAGATTTCCAAAATTCTTTATAAGAATCTGAGGATTTTCCTATCTTCTTTTAAATGGTGGTCTTGATGAATGAAGTGTATCTTTCATTATAACAGCCAAGATTCCTGTTAAAATGCATTTCAATAAAGGCTCCATGCCAAATCCTTACTTTTAATACTACTTATTCTGTTTTTTATCCCAAACCAAAATTTTTTGGTAAATAAATTACCAAAAATTTATTTGGTAAATAAATTGACCAAAAAATGTTTTGAGTACATTTCCAGCTTGAATAAGGATGAGGCTGAAAGGGACCCTTTAAACAGCTTCTTAGCTCGAGTCCTCCAGACTCCCCTCTTTTCTTTGGAGTACACAGCCAAAGTTCACACTTTGTTTATCTCTAATTCTATACAGTTCTTGGCTGAACACTTTAAATGTCCTAGATGCTCAACTGATGTTTGCTGAATGAATAAAAGAATGAATTTCAGATTAAGCTCTCCATCCCATCCTTTAAGGATCCTACCCATTCTCCTAACACACAGATTTCAGTAAAAGGAAAAAGAAATGGTTACAGGTTGCTTTGTAAAGGTTCCGATGCCCTCAAAACAGACTAGGATTTTTTTTTTTTAAGTAACTATAAGAAAGTAACAAAGATTCTGGATATGTATCCAGTGTATATTCTCTAGTTTGTATTTCCCTTATACTACCTGGAAGATTCAGATAGCCAGCCCGCCATTCATTCATGTATTTATTCTACTCTCCTCCCCATTATGACACTAACTTGGAAGAACTTTTATTGTAATACTCTTCTTACCACAAGGCCAAGTTCATATATAGTATATAAACAAGACATCATGAGCCCCAGATTCCTGCCCTAATTGATAACTAAACTTTTATCATTAGAATTTCATACCTTCAGCTTAAGGCTCTGGTTTCTATTAAAATTAGAAGCCCTTTTGACAAGGTTCTACATTGGCATACTCTCAAAGACATAGACCACTCTCTGATAGATAGAGAGAGAGAGAGAGAGAGAGAGAGAGAGAGAGAGAGAGAGAGAGAGATAGATAGATAGATAGATAGATATACATATATACCTGTATCTCAGTGTGAGCATATTTAACAAATACTTCTTGTATAGATTTTGGGATTCAGCACATGAAATATAAAGATCATGAAATTTAGATTTAGAGATAGCTGGATTCAAATCAAAGATTTATTATTTATTAGCCATGAAACACAGGCAACTTATTTACTATCTCTCTCAGCCTCAATTTCATTATTTGAACACTGAAAATATTAGCACCAAATTTCAAATAAAGATGATATTTCAGATATCTGCATATCGTAGGAACAAATAAAATGTTAGCTCATTCATGAACCATATATACTTAGGAACATGAATTTATTTTGCTCTGATGTAGGGAAAGAATGTCTAAGGATATTACTCTAGAATGGAAGAGATGAGAGGACATGGGGGGGTGGCAGAGGCACACACTGAAGGCTTGTAGACTTGAAAGCCTACAGCCCATTTCACAGCCTAACTAAATTCATGATATTCCATGAGAACAATTTTACTCAATGCATTTCAGGAGTAAGCAATTTTATACAATTTCTATAGCTGAATCACATGTTTGTATAATTTTAGAGCAGGACTGAAATTAAGAGATACTATTATTCAATCTCATTGTTTTACAACTGGGAAAACCAACACAGAGTGGTTTGGTAATATAAGTGGACCATAAGTGTTCAGGAGGGAAGAGTCCTTTCCACTGGACCACTTTTCTCAGTTAGCTTTTGTCATGTACAAGGGTTGTATTCTGGATTGGTTTTCATCTCCTTTTCGGTGTAGCTAAGGTAAAATTTCCTTTATTCTAGCAGTCCCTTTTGTTTTTTCCCTTCTATTGAGTATCTATGTACAACTGAAATGGCATTCAGAACAAAGTCAAACTTTGTGATAGGTCCTAGCTATGACCTAGGAATCATGGCTCTTTATACTCTGTCTGGAGAAGAAGTAACAGGTGCCTCTAGGGTTGGGTTTATTTCTGAAAACAGGATGTTTGAAGAGCATTTCAAGCATGGTGCTCAGATTCTGACTACAAGCCTTTTTGCCCTGAGATTCTCTCTGTGACTCTAGCTTTGCCCTTCCTCTATTTCCAGCAAAGTCCCAAACTAATGTACTGGTCTATTACCAAGAAGTGTTCTGGCAGCTGTTCCAGGGAAGGAAAATTCCTTGGTAGTCCCCAAAATGGGCACAGGTCCTAAGATGTCTCTTTCCTCAACCTTGGACCAACACTGTTTCCCAGGATACGAAGCAGTAATTTCCAATGACAAATTTCAGTCTAGAACTGACAATATTTTCATACAGATTAATTTTTACCCAGGCTGTACCAAATATAGAACAAATTATATGAGATAAATTGCTTAGGAATGCTACAAATTTACCACTAGCAAAACATGATACCTAAAAATACCCTATCTTTAAAGGGAACTATGGCTGTAGCTCTCTGAAATAATGAAGTGATTAAAAATCCAAGAAAGATGAAAAGAAAAAAGAAAAAGAAAAGAAAAAACTTAATTACAAACAAGTTCAATAAACTGAAAAGCAAAAGCAGAAAAAATAAAACTTATGTACCCCCAAAATATCAAAATCTGGATTGGGGCTGGGGGCGGGGGGCAGTTGGAGGGCTCAAAGTTATCAGTGATAGTTTCTTTTTTTTTTTTTTAAGTGTTTTTATTGAACTTAGCCTTATCTATTGGGCTTTGAATTATGCCTATGCCTTCTCAGGTTGCCACAGAAAGATTTTTAGTTCGAAGAGATGATCTTGCCAGTGTTTCCTCTCCAGGTATTGAATCATCTACTTTTTATTTCTTTTTATTCATTTTTTAAATTAGTTTCAGGTATATCGGGGGATCACTTCATACATTGTGTCCAATGTGCTATACCCCTGAAGCTTAAGTAGAATAATACTGAAAGTCATCTATAATTAAATATATAGGTATATACAGTCATGGGATGTATCATCTACTTTTATTGCTCGAACTATGTGTTCTTTACATCCTAAACAAACACATGGAATAATAACTCGCAAAGTGTAAGTGTGGAATGACTGCTGCCACTCCATCATCTTAACTGTATACATTGAGTTTTAAGAGTTCTGCTCACTTTTCCAATTAACCCATACTCTACGAAAACTACAACTACATAGTGACAGCATGTAACGTCAACATCCAAATAACAAATCATTGGCATAGTCAGAGGGAAAGTATCAGGTTATTTTTCTTCCTTCAAAAAAAAAAAAAAAAAAAAAAGAAATAGTAAAGAGCTATGAAACAACTTAAACCCATGAACAAGATAAGCCAGGAAGGAAATGCTGCAAAAAACAATCACATAAGTAATTCTGGCTTTTTTTTTTTAATTATCATAGTTTTATCTTTACTATTACTCATTCTGAACTCTAGTGTTTCCAATTTGTTTCCTCAAAGTGTAGATTTGTTTGGGTTCCAAGAACTCCAACTTATTTATTCAACTATAAATCCTATTTGTTGGAAACAACCTATTTAATCTAATCATAGTAAAAATCTAAATTCATTCCTTGACCCTGGTACCCTTCAAGACCCTTCTTTTCCACTTATATTGAAGGGGGAAAAAAGTATTTTCAAAAATATACACATGATTTTTTTTAAAGTCAATCATAATAATACCATCTAGAACACTCCTGTGAGTCTGACAAACTGTGCTGAAAGTGGAAAGCCAATTCTTGGTACTTGAACCTGTGTTCAGGAAAAGGAATTCTTTTAGAGAATGCTGCCATTCTCTATGTGCACTCAATGCCATTTGTTCAGTTCCAGGTCCCGAAAAATGACTTTCCAGGATTGACTGGATAAAATAACTAAAAGTCTTAGGAATCCCACAATGGAGCTGTTCAGCTTGAAGGAGGCAAGAGATGGGGTGAGGGATATATTGTAAGGATTAAAGTCCTCACGTAGGGAAAAAGACTTGTTCTTTGCAATCTTCAAGGGCAGAACTCGGACCAAAGGTAGATAGATCTGGGGAGCAGCTTTCACCTAAATATTGGGAAATAACTTTTAATCTAAAAGGACCAGGAGTGACCCTATAAATAAAGTACACTCCCACCTCCACCATATAGTCAAGTGAAAGAAAACGTAAGATTGCCTGAGAGGACATACCTGCACCAAAGGGATGGCCATGAAGTCTTGTGTCCCTCCAGAGAGCTTCAGGGTCGTTCTTGCGGTTTTACTATTGTTGTTTGTTTATAGAAGCCTCAGAACTGTTTAAATTTGTGCCTAGGTATTTTAAGCTTTGTTCCCTCTGCAAAAGGGACCTTCTCTCAATATAGTTTCTAAAGTATTGTCACATTAAAAACTATCAGTTTTTGAATATTTAATTTAAACTGAGCCACCTTAATAGACTTCATAATTATTACTCATTGAATAAATATGAATCAATGCTTCCTGTGCCTCAGCCATGTCAGGCGCTGTGAATTTAATCATGACCAGCACAGAATTGCTGCCCTGAAGGCCAAACTGTCTAATTGACAAGGTAACTCTCATGTTGCCTCACTAGACTAAGTGTTTTATTTGTCTCTTTGCTTAGCATCATTCCTTTCCCAGAGTTTATAAATCAAAAGTGGCAAAGGGAGAGGTCCCATTTAATGAGACTGGGTCACAATTAGGGAGATATGATCAGATCATTATAGCTTCTAATTGTGTTTGTTTGTTGTTGTTTTTTCCCCCCTCACTTTGGAGGTCAGGTGCTTCCAACTTCAAGTACTAACTAAACTCTGTGGCTAGAGATTATACATTTATAAGACTAAGAAATATGTCCACATTTTATGAAGGCAGATTTTAAATCAAAACAAAGGTACATTTCAAAAAAAATCAGAGCTGCCCAAAGACAGAAAGGGCAGTTTCAGTTTCCTGCACTAGAAATATTTAAGAAAAGCCTCACAAACACCTTGTGAGAGATGGTATGAACTCAAACAGGAGGTAAGAGATTGGCCTGCCTCAGTAGTTACAAAACTTAGCAAGTATGGAAAAAAAAAGAAGAAAAAAAAAAAAAGATGCCTCTTCCAGGCATATTACATTAGAATGTCTAAGGGTGAGGCCCAAGTCCTGATATTTTATTAAGCCTGCCAGGTGATTCTTACGTGTAGTGAGGGTAGAGAACCGTTAAGAGACATTTAAGCCCCCTGCAATACAGCACTGTTATACTCTAGAAAGTTTGTAGATCTTAAGCCCTAAAGTAAAAGAAAAATATGGTAAGGGACATTGGCATAACCTTTTCCATTTTAGCAGGTCATCAAGGAAATAAGCTTGAACACTGGGTGTATGTAATAAACGAGCCCAAGTTCTAAGACATGCTCATGAGGGAGAAAGGCCAGAACTACTAATAATGCATGGGATGCAGACAGAAAATGGGGGACACAAATTTTGATATTCCTAAAAACTGTTACTATAGCTCTGCATGGAATAGCTGTATTGAGTAAGATATGCATTTTAGGTCTTAGTAGTTCTTATTCCCTCTTCTCTTCTCTTCTCTTCTCTTCTCTTCTCTTCTCTTCTCTTCTCTTCTCTTCTCTTCTCTTCTCTTCTCTTCTCTTCTCTTCTCTTCTCTTCTCTTCCTCTCTCTTTCTTTTTCTTTTTTCCCCCAGAAAACTCCCTAGTCACCATCAAACCTCTTCTAAAACTGCATTTAAGTTAATGAGATGCTTGTAAAATTCACTGGGATTTTGAGAAGATTGGCAGGAGAGACACCTTAGCAAAATTAGTATATCAAGAGAAAAGCGGTGGCTTCAGTATTGAACTCACTGCTACCAAAACATAAAAGCAAAAAAAAAACAGGCTATAAAATAAGCCCAAGGTCCCCATTGAATGTCAATGATCTCCAAGCTAACACTAGAAAACAGCCTTTTTTTAGTACTCAAGGTTGTTTTCGAAAATCACCATGCTATTGAACCTTGTTTTGTTTGTTTGTTTGTTTTTTTGGTTTTTTTCTTTCTACTACATTTTTTCCATTCCTTCACAATTACTGATGATTACTAACCAAGATACCTCACAACAAAAGGGAACAGTGATTTTAAGGTTGGAAGAACCTGGGAAAGAAAAAAGTCCACCTCTACCCTTCAGTGGCCTAGAGGAAGAGAAAGGTAAATGGGGAATAGAAAGGTAAATGCATTGGTCAAGGCCAGAGTGAAAGCTGGCATTGTCCCCAAGAGAAAAATGCAGAAGTTCTGACTCTCAGCCCTTATTGCAAACCACCAGCCATTCTCACTTCCCCTGCCATGAGAGTTGACTTTTGCCAGTGAGGGAAGAACAAGTTTCACAAACAATTATCACAATAAGAAACAGGGTGGAGTAGTAAAGGCTCAGAACCACAGGGGATTGCTTGTTGACTATAAGATCATGGCCAGGCTTTAAAAAGAAATTGATTTGTTCCTTCAACAATTTACTACACCAGCTTATAATAAAATCAAGTCAGTAATTGTTGATGTAGTTGAACCTTCTGTTCAGGAGTACAAAAATGTTCAGGGGATGGAGAGAGGCAAACTTGACTCCAATAGTTAACTTTGGAAATGTAAACGCTGTCATAAGAGCCACCAAAAATAAGCCAGGGCAGAAAAGCAAAAGGGGATTTTCTACAGTGATTAAGTGCCATATTATCATTATTATCATTATATAACACAGTAGCATATGGGGAGCATTAAATGGTGTCCTTTCCAAAGAGACTGGCCAACTGGGTTAGGCAATGGCCTCCTCGAAGCAAAACCTATTGCTCCTTGAGGCTTGCATAGCATAGCAGCCTTGATTAAACACAGTGGCAGGCTCCAGTTGAAGGGATGATTCTTCTTTTTTGAAGGGAGGTAGAATAGAGTAATTGCCAGATGTTTGCAATTTTAGCTATAAAAAGATGGCTGCTTTCCATTCCTGAGTATGTTGAATCTTTTTTTTCTTTCTACCCAAGCTATTGTGGTTCACTAAAATAGGCCACTGCATGATGAATCATCATTCAAAACTGCAATAATGGAAGCAGAACAAATATGACATTTTAAATCCACATATAAGAGAAATAAGTAAAAAAAAAAAAAATGTATGGGAGATAGTTATATGCTAAGCAACAGGAAGTATGGTGCAGTATAAAAAATGTGAGAATCTCCTTTTGACTACTTTCTACCTGCAGGACTGATACAAGCAGCCTCATTACTTAGACTCAATCTGCTCAACTATCAAATGGGGATAAGATCCCTGGGTGGCCACCCTCTCAGAGGAAAGAACCTATCCGTGCCTTACTATCTCCAGGCCTCACCTTGCATGTGCACTGCTGAAAGGAGATATGCAAGTATATATGAAGGTGTATCAAAACCATGTGTGATGATATAATTGTTTATACACAATATACATTATATTGTATATACATTTTATTTTCTAACACAATTATTAGAACCCCCACCACCATCACCACCAAATACTCAGTTCTCGTTTCAGACATTGCCTCCTAAATTTGAGGTAAATGGAATCCTGGCTTTTATTTAAGCAGCATTAATATAACTGGCTTGGGAGACTGGTGACCTCTTAGTCAGGGGATATTATCTTTCTTAATGAGTGAGTTAAGCATCTATTTGAGGGTTTGATGACACATGGACCTTTTCCCTGAAAAAGACATATACATGGACCAATGTTGAACACCATTGTAGGAGATTGGCCAAATCTCAAGGATGAACCCCAGAGGATAAATGAGACCAAAGATAAAATTCCTAACTAAATTAATAGATTACTTTTCTGTGATATAATTAATAACATCGCTAAAATATCTCTGCTTTATTGGATACTTTGGAAAGCAAAATATTTTTTAAATTAATAAAAATCACTACTTTACACAGTTTGCTTTATATAATGGTCACTTGCATTATTATTGGTAATAATAATTCATATTGGTAAAATGCTTCTGCTTAAAGAGACACTATCAATATGAATATTTTATTTTTTTCTATATTGACATAGTTCATGTAAAGTCTCTCTCTGAGGAAGGTGTTATGCAAATTCAAAAAAGGACATATCAACCCATCATAATTCTAGCAGGGACAAACGTGAGACAAGTCAATCCTAAAATGTCAATTAGCAAAATGATACTATAAAACAAAAAAGGATGAAACTAAGATTCTTTTCAAAAACGGCTAGCAAAATGGTTATAACTCCAAGTGAGTTATATTTGGATAGTCATGATTTAAAATCTATGGATGAAAGAATTATGGATTTTGACTTCTTGAGCTAATGTTCACACTTTAATTTTAATAATAATAATAATAATAATAATAATAAGCGACAATAATGATGGCAACTTCCACTTGTTTACCATTATTTTCTGCCAGGTACTAAGCCAATTTATTCACTTAATTTGGAAAACAACTCTTTGTTTTCTCTATTATAATATAACAAATTGAGAGAGCTATTATTACGTAGCTACTTCACCTAATTATTCCAAGTTCCTAGAGAATAACAAGTAAAATCAAACTTGAATCCAGATCTATCTGATGCTAGATGCCTCCCCTGAGTCTTCCCTCTTTTCTCCTTCTAACACTGTTCTGGCCCCAAGCAAACTCTTCTTTCTGAGTCTTCTGAGAAATTAACCATGGAAGCACTTCACAAACAGAATTTACAGCTTTATATTGTTAGTTAATTGGTCATTTTCATATGTGAAGTTTCTAATGAAAATATAAACTGCTAAAGATCTAGGATGTGTTTTTATTTCTGTCCTCTCTATTATAGAGCCCTGTATAATTAAAAAAAAAAGGGGGGGGCATGCCATGCATCTGAATTGGCCCCAGTAGAGGAACTAAAGTAAATGCAAAGGGTGAGAAATGAAAAAGTAAAATAATATACCAGGGACCATATTGGGTGAGCATGTATGACACTGCAAGGTCACCTCAAGCGGTGATATTTCTTATATACATCATATAACTTGGAGATTTCTTTGCCAATAAACAATTTTTACGAGGGAAGCATTCAATAAAACCAAGTCATTATAATATATGTGAACAGATCAATGACACATATATCAGCAAATTTAAATATCATCTTAATTTCATTTTAATGTTAATAAATCTAGCAGTGCTATTGAACAAGTTTAAGCAAGATAGTACAATTAACCTGAATTAATAGATACTTCAGATAGTTATTCCAATAGCTTTCTGAAATAATGTCTTCTTGGTAACGACTTCTAGAGATTGTTTTGGCTGTTCTGTACTTTAGTACCTCATCCCGTGCACAAGTGATCCCAAGTAATTTTCACATGTTATTTGGATGAATTCAATTTTCAAACAGTTCTGAATGACAATGATTGGGGAAAGTAACAGTGAGAATGTGTTCTTCTTTTAATAAAAAATAATAATAGCATTAACACAATATGCAGTGAAATTAACACAATATGCAGTGAAATTAACTGAGCAAAGGCGGTAGAGTTAGGAGTCAAGGATTCAAATCCCAGCTTTTCCCTGTGCTGGTTGTTTCATTTTGATTCATGTTCTCTGCAGATTGAGGGTGAGGATACTTATCTTTTACAGTGTCACTAAAAAGATTTAACAGGAAAACAGTGTGGACTTCAAATGAAATGGACTAAGACATCTACTAAAAAGTTTTTTACATCCTTACAGCAATGTTCTGCCAGATAAGTTGTTTTAGTAATAGTACTAATCAATGATTATTATGTAGTAGTTATTCTGTATTACTGATACTTAAGGGAAAAAACTAAAATTGGGTCAAATGTGACTTCTACATTTATAAGCCTCATTGCAGGTCCTCTGAATCTCAGTGTTTTCATTTGTCTCTAGGAACCACAATCATGTAGGAACCATAATAATGTTACAGAAGATGGTGGTGGTTAAAATAGATCTTATGTGGGAAAATGTTTCAAAATCTATTCTCACACACATACATAAACACATACAAACACACACACACACACACACATACACACACACACACACACACATCTTTAAAGTTGCAAGTTAAAATGAATATTTCATAATAAAGTCCTTCTTTCATTGCTTCCTGTTTTCTCAGGACCACGCCAAAGTGGAGAGAAGTATGAAAGCAAACTAAAACAAGAAAATTTCTAGTTTGCTCACATCTCACATCCTTAAGGGTGTGTGTTTGATTAAGTAAAAAGGCTGCTTTGACCTAGTTTTGAGAGAATTAAGAGGGAGAACTTCTTTTTTCCCCTTCCTCTTTGTCTTAGCATCTGTATATACAGAAATATTTCGTTCTCAAGCATAATAGACACTTGGGGAGAAATGGCATGATCCTTCTGGCCAGGAATACCAGGAAGGTGCTTCTGGCCCGTGGTATAAGACTGGTAAGCTCTTGTTTCTGGGTGCTTCCTCCCTGTAGCTCCCCAACTTCCTGGACCTATTCCTAGAGCTATGTTTCAAAGCATATTAGAAGCTTGAGTCCACTCATTGTGATGTTACTCTGCTCGTATTGCAAAGCTACTCCCAGGAGTCCCGCTGCCCTGCCTCAGGACATCAGCAAAGAGCTGCCAAAATCACAAGGGTCAGAGCAGACATCTTTCTCTGCTTTTACACATGCTGTTCCTTTTGCTTGGCGTGTCATGCTCTCCACCGCCCTTTTCTGCCTGGCTAACAACTAACTCATTCTCCAAGACTCAGTTCAGATGTCCCTTCCTCTGTGAAGCTTTTTCCAGTTCCTCCTACAACACATCCTTCATGTTCTTTTATGCCACTTAATTTACAGAATGCAGTGAGTTATGGTGGCTATCGTATTTCTATCTTGACTAGTAGACTGTCTATTTTGTTTGAAAACAGCAACATACAGAACAATGTAGAAAATGCATAAAAAGAGAGAATGCTGGAAGGTCAAAGTGCTAGGAGTCACATCTCAGGGACCTGCCGCTTGGTGCTGTGCTCAGCTGCCCAGTTTCTGACTACAGAAAATTTAAGAGAGGATGATAAAAATATAATACCATGATTTTTTTTTTCTTTTACAGCTCTTAGGGTCAATCATTGTTCTAGGGTATGATTTCTTTATATGGTGCATTTGCCCAAAGGCTCAGGTGTCAGGTTTATTTTTATAATATCCATAATGAATCCATTTATAGATGATTTACATAGGCCTGCCGTGACCCAAAATCAGCTGATATTTCAGGCATTGCTACCTGAAGTTACACAAGAGCAAATGCTCTACAGTGCAGAAGCTTAAGCACTGCTGAGGCATTCTAGAAGAATCAATCCCCCCCTTTTTTTTTAGCATTTACTTCTGTTTTTGAATCCCAATTAAAATTCCTTCGGACAAAATATGCAGAAAACTGGTGTTTATGATGAAAGCACAGAAGGAAAAGCATAGCAACGTGAAGAATGATTTGAGTCCGTGAATCTCTACATTGCTTGTATGATAAAAGATGCGTAAGAGTTCAAAAGCCACTTTTATTAACGAATGGCACAGTGTGAAGTCGCAGGACATGGAAAAGTTTCAAAGGGCATTAAAACACTGGACCTTGGAGTTACTGAAGTTAGGGAACAGTTTCCAAACATCAGTTGAGCATCAATCATAATTGTCTAGGGAGTTTTGTTTTATTTTTTTGTTTACATGCAGATTCCTGAAGCCCCTGCCCTAAGATTCTGATTCTATAGGCCTGACATGTGCCCTAGAGACCGTGTTGTTGTTGTTTTTTAATGTTTCTTAAATTTTTCTGATGACTGGCTAGATTTGAAAACCATTGGATTAAATCACACATTATAACAGTGATCTTCAAAGTGTGGTACAGGCAATTCAGCATGCATGCAAGTTGGCACCTTGAGAAGAAATCATTAAGAAATCTCTATCAATGTATTTATCGTATTATTATTATTATTATTATTATTATTATTATGGAATATAAACTCACAGAAAGTTGTAAAAATAGTATCAAGAATCCCAGGTACTGCTCACCCAGAATCTCCCAACAGCAACATCTGATATAGATATAATACAGTATCAAAGCCAGGAAACTGATGTTATATTACCGTTAACCAGCCCTTATTCAGTTTCCACCATTTTCTAACATGCATTCACCTGTGTGTGTTCTTTGCAATTTTATTTCATGTACAGATTCACGTAGCCACCACCACAGCCAAGATATAGAACTGTTCCAGCACCACAAAAAGAGTGGCTTTTTGTTGCTTTTTCTTGGTGTGAACATCTGCTCCCTGCCCAAACCATCCCCTATTCCTGTCCCCTAGCAACCACTAACCTGTTCTCCATTTCTAAAGCTTTGCCATCTCAGGAATGACTTATAAATGGAATCATACCATACATACAACCTTTCAAGATTGACTTTTTATTTTTTCATTAAGCATAACACCCCTGAAGTCAACCCACGCTGTTGTACGTATCAAAAGTACTATTTCATGTATGGATGTTACCAGAGTCTGTTTAAACATTTACACATTGAAGGATATTTGGTTTTTTCCCAGTATTCTGCCATTATGAAAAAAGTTGCTATGAACATTTATGTACTGGTTTATGTGTGAACATAACTTTTCATTTCTCTGGATTAAATGTCCAGGGGAACAACTGCTAAATCATATGATTAGCATACATTTACTTTGGTAAAAATCTGCCAGAGTTTTCCAGATTGTTTATACCATTTTACACATTCCTACCAGCAGTATATGAGAGATCCTTTCTCCATATCTTTGCCAACGTGTAATTCTTTTTTTTCTGTTCTAATAAGTGTGTGGTGATACCTTATTGTGGTTCTATATTTTTATTTTCAGTAAAATAAACTTTGTTCAGATTTAAAACATGAAATGACAATAATATTGCACATTTATGTAATTTAAAAATAAAGAAGATTAAAAAGCACCTCACCAATAACATTGCATTATTCACAGTTATTGAAGTCAGACAAGGATGAGGAATCCACCACTTTATTAAGAAATTCACTTCAGCCGTTAATTAGGCTGGCGAGTTACAAAATGAAACAGATTTTGTCAACAATACATACACTTCTTTTTGTTCTAAAATATCTAATCCACTTTGCCTACATGTATTAATTCTATCATTGTAGTCTACATAAGTCCCCCAAAACATAATGTGACACAGAACCCTGGCAACTGTGGAAGGAACCCACAGGATCAAGGCTCAGCTTTACCAGTTGCTGTTCTGTAATACTGAACAATACATCTGAGCTCTCTGAGCCTCTAAACCGGGTAATAACCCCTGCCTGTGTTCAACAATTTTTTGACTTGTTATTTATAGCATTCCAAGCACAAAGGCCCTAGACCTCCTAAAAATGTATTAGTGAAATAACTATTCTCATCTATTAAATGAAGGGGTTGTATTCAATAGTTTTTAAGATTCACCCTGGTTCTAGAATCTTGCAGTTTGCATAATATTGAGGCACTGTGATTTCTATCACTGTCTTTAATTTCTATCAGTATTTATCAGTGCTATAGCAGTATCATTTATTATCAGTATTTATGAATACCTTTTATTTGTAATAATTATATTTATACTCTTACATATTTGTTAGCCTTACAATACTAGCATTATAATGTAGAACAATTATTAATAATAGTATGTATATGATTGCAAAAGGCATTTAATCAATAAATGCTATTTTATAATTGTATCAATATTATTTGTTATTAATAAAAATGGTTATTTTCATTATAGCAAAAGGTACATTCCATGAGGGCATGGAATAATCTCTGTTTTGCTCATTACCATTACTTCAGCCCCTAGAAGAGTGCCTGGCACAAAATCTGTTTTAAGTAAATGATTGTTGAATAACTGTAGAATAGTAATTCCTTAAAGTTGTAAAGTATTTTATGGTTTATAAAATATTTTCACACTCATTGTTATATTGGTCAAAACAATCTTATAAGATAATTAATATTACCAGCTAATTTTATAAATGAAGGATACGTGGAATAGAAATGTGTCATGCCCAAGGTCAAGTGATAAAACTGAGGTTTGAATGTAAATGCTCTGACCACCAAGTCAGTGATGAACCTTGGCTCTTTTGAGTGTCAATAAAGCCTATGACTAATTGGTAAGCTCTGATTTCACCCATAGAATTTATTTTATCTTTAGGAAGATGCAATGTAAAGATCAAATTAGTATAATTAATATCTAATCCTTTAATGAATGAACAGCTTGTCCTTTTCCCCATTGAGACTCTAAAAATTAAAACTCATGTACTGCACACCACAGTAATAGATGAGTCTCAAGATGCTTACTCTGAACAAAGAAGGGGGCATGGTCGTCAAGCCTGAGGCTCATTAGAGTTCCTGATGTTTCAGTGGCTTTGTGACAGTCTTCATGACAGACCATGCACAATTAAAGCAAACATCTGAGAAGTTGCAACTGCTCTTCTGTGATTGCTGGCAGCTTAACAGAACTGCCAGTACTACGTAGATGTTTCCCATCTGCATCTCAAAAGCCACAATAGAGACTCACCTTTCCTGGTAGGGAACAGAGACTATATAAGACTCCAGAGACAGGCGAGCACATGGTGAGTCTAAATATTTAGATATAACTACTCAGCATTCACAATCAGTTCTCATGTATTTTTCTACCATCGATTATTCTAGTTTTAAAAATGAGAAAGCTTTCACTAACTTTAAGAAGTTAAGCAGCACCAAATTGGCCTGTACGCTCAACATAAAAATAGTAGGAAAAATCCATTCTAAATTACTTCTTTAAATATATTGCCATAGATGGCCATCAATTTCCCTCACATTTTAGCTATGTTTTGAGAACACAAGAATGACCTGCCTAACCAGATTGCATGATTTCACATCACTAACAGTTAGTTCTCCACCAAGTATCAATAGTCCAGGAATCATCAATTCCTATGAGGCAAGCCCCAGTCTAGTCTCTTCCAGTGTGAGACAGTGGAAATGGAGTGGAATGAGCACACTTAGGAAAGCTGGGTTCTAGACTCAGTTCAGCCCAGAACTCTTGGGTAACTTTGGGGAGCAGTCTCTTCCTTCTCCAAATGTGTTTTCATACCTAACAAATAAAAGAACTAGACTAGATATCCTTCAAACTCTTTTCTAGTTCTACTACGCAAAGACTTTGTGATTAAGACATGAAGAATAGTTCTGGCATGAACGCAGAAAGGAAACAGACGTGGCCATCAACTCTAGAATGGGAGACTAAGTTGTTTACGATGGTATTTTGTTCTAGTTACCATGTCTACTCCAAATTAGCAATCACCTATAAATAATTCCCTCTCCATAGAATGGATTAATAACTTCAGGGTAGCAGAAAGCATAGAGACATCTAGTAAAAACTCTCCAGGTTTAAGACCCTCATTGAATAGAATTCATTTCACCCATTCTGATCTGACTTCACAGGTCTAGGTGAAGCAATGTAGGCAAAGCTTGAAAACAGAGCCCTTATTTATATTATATAGGTGTGTATAAGGTAACATATGTAGGAATAGTATGTGAAAAGAGCAACCGTTTTAAAATTAATTTCAAAAAAGCATCACGAAATAATAAAATAATGAAGTTAGAATAGGTGAGGGAGTCTAGCCAAATCTCCAATAAATAGAACCCTTTAAAATCAGCAAGAGCTCTAGACATGAAGCACAGAGCTGAGCTCTAATATTTTACTAGACACATGATTACTGAATAAGTATTTCACTTCTGGTAGGTTACCACTCAGTAAAATGGCAATAACATCTGTTCTACCTAACTCAGAGAGCTACAGTAAGAATTCTCTTTTGAGAACTAAATGACAGTGAATCCGAAAGTACTATACGAACTCTAAAGAGTTGTACAAATATAAAGAGATTCTACTGAAAGGGTCACCTTGAATATGTACCCTATGGATTAACTTTTTCAAAAATCTTATACAAATTTGGAGCAGAGAACGGGGACCCAAGACCCAAATTATAGAATGAAGAACACTACCAGCTAATACTTTAAAGACCTGCTGAAAATCACATCATCGTGTTTCCCTCATCACTCTAGAATAGAAGGTGATGACACAAAAGTATACATACATACCAAAATCATTCCACAAAAACAGCATATACACTTTGCATGGAAAAATTTGTAAAAACAAAAAATGAAATAAAAGCTATATATGGGCTCATAAGCACATACCATAGTACAGGACACAAAAAAGGCATTTGGAACTACAGGAGCATTCCAAACAGGTACGGGAACACAAGTGTTCCCTCAATGAGAAGTATGACAACAATGGTAGTAAAATAAAAGGACCCTACGACCTTAAAATCTACTAACTGGTAGACAAAGCACACCCACCCACTGTTAAGTGTGCCAAAGCCATTTAGACAAAAATTATTAGCAGAATACTTTATAAGATAAAACTATAACATATGGTATCACATCAATATAAATTGATGTGGAAAACATTCGGTACTTTTGCACTTTCACAGTCAGGATTTAAAAAATGAGAAAGCAAACCCCAGAGATGATGGACGTAATATCAAGGGGAGAAATGTAATTGGTAACTTCAAGGTAGCCGTGGTTTAAAAAAATCCTGGGCTGAGAAGCCTCAAGGAATAGGTATAGGAGGGTAAAAGTAACTCAAACATGTATGCTGAGCTGCAGAACCATAAAGCCTATTAAGTAGTTGAGAAGCTAAACCTGAGCCTGGATAAGCAGGTTTCTATTGCCATGGCTTAAGTATTACCTCAAACATTGTTCAGTACCTACTATGTGTCAGGAATCCTGCTGGGTGCTGTGGGGAGTAAATGCATGAGTCAGACAGCCCCTGCATCTGAAACTCCCTAAATTGCTGAAGGACATAGGCTCATCCACAGGCCTATTAGAAGATACATTGTGATAAGAATTGTAGGAAATGCACAAAGAGGTTATGGCACAGTGAAAAAGAGTTGTCACTAGAATATAATACGAGGTCCAGGAGGACTGTGGGCTCAGACAGAGGGGACTTGAGGCCTAGTGCCCACTCGGCCCTGAGCAGGCTGTGCATTTCTGAGCAAATACGTATTTACACCAGGAAAAGGTGCCCATATGACTTGAATGAGTTCTAACTTTCCATCTTTTCAGTTGAGGTTCTTGAAGGCCAGGCTCTGAATTAAGCTATGAATGAAAAGATGTGATGGGATAGAAATTCAGGAGAGTGTATACTAAAGGCAAAGAACAGCGTGAGCTGAGGCACAAGACTCTGGCGTCACCAACTCCCCCTGTAAATAAAATCATGTTACCTATTATCTGGTGATTTCACTAAGAACATTCTAAATGGACAAAAAGAAAAAAGAAAATGGATATAAACTTTAAAAATGTATAAAAATTTAAAGAAAAACAACATGAATTATAAAAATGTTTAGAATAACAGAGAATGCACTAACATTTAAATATAAAGTAAAGCAAATCATAGAATGCTAACAAACATCAAGTCATAATGTATAGCAGATGAAGAGATATAGCTTCACTTAAAAAAAAGAAGTTTGAATATCCATAAACTTTTCCCCATATTTGTCCTTAACATGTATATATGCAAGGATTTTTTTTCTTCCCATATTCAAAAAAGGTTATATTAAAACAGAGAGAGAAAGTTGGCAGAATTGCAAGAAAGAATCTAGACTTCAGAAATTAAATTAGATGACTTGTTTCAAATGAGGATGCTATATTCCAAACTGTTTATTGTAAGAAAGGATTACTAAGTGCTGTATTCACCCATCCAGCCATCCGCCATCCATCCAAATATATACATACATAAGAACATACAGACATACATTTGACCATACACAACCATTCCTACTAAAAACACAGTAGCATAATAAGAGCCAAGAGGAACATAAGGACAAGTGAGAAACCATGCCTTGTTGCTTAAATGGGGAAACAAAGCTTACATTCTTCTAAGGAAGTAGGGAAGCTTCTCCATCATATGGGGCCTGAGTGCTCCATATGCCATGGATAGGACAAGCGGTATAGCGTACTGGGTAAGGACAACAGCCTCACTTCATAAACTCAGTAGCCACAAAACCATAGAGAATGTCACCTCTCTTCTCTAAGCTTACATTTCTTTACGTGAAAAGGCACTTACTTCATAGGGTTACATAAGAAGGCAATAAAATGATAAAGCATAGTTCCTCACACAGACTATGGCACATGTTCGCTGCATGACAGAGTAAGAGCAGAAGAAACAACAATGAGAGTCAGAATAAGATGTATGTGGAAACCCAGGGAAGGGAGTGATTACTCCTGATCTAGGCCACACCGAGACATTGTGGAGAAAGTCAGATTTTGATAGGTAACAACCGGGTGTAGGATGGCATGTTAAGAAAGAGCAAAGAGTTGAGCAAAAGCTGCATGGTATCAGAGATTACACCAGTGTCCCTAGAGAACAAGACAAACAGTGAACAGAACTCACACAGTAAGTATAGTGAAGTAGGTGAGGCATCTCAAGGCAGGGAGAGTCATCCAAGGGGCGAACTCACCATAATCCATAGCATTCGGAGTGAAGGAGCCTGAAGGGAGACCATGACATGCTTCTCTCCGGCCTCTCCTATATGCCATTCATCAGCCGACTTAATAAAACATCTGCCCTACTCCGACCCTTGGCGTACACGCACTGTCATATGGGCTATGACTTCCTCACACATTTGCCTCCTACCCCATAAGGGCACTGTCTTTATTTTCTCCATATTAGAGAGGAGTCCATTTTAGCTCTCCTCAAAGGTTAGAGGAGGCAAAACAGCAATCAGACTAGGGGAAACATTGAGAAAACAAATGAGGAAGCCAACACGTGGCTCGGTTTGTCCTTATGAAGAGGAATTCTCTTCCAGAGCCCATTCCCAAGTCTTGCAATCACTAAAGAACGATGAGCCAAAGAAAACCAGTTCCGTGAAGTCCTTCAATGACAATGCCACCCCAGGCACTGCCATGGAGGTCAATAGAACACCAACATTGTCATTTATTGTTTTTTCCACAGCAACTCTCTGACGGTCTTATCACTGCCTTTTCTGGAGAAAGGATGCGGAAAAATCACAGCCACAACTCAGGTGTGCACGCTGGTGCCTGGCCACCCTACCACCTGCCTAAGCATCCAGCCACCAAACACAGCTAGACATCTGGGCGACAGCTCCGACTTCAGTCCTAAAATACTAATGGACTGGTAAATTGTTTACTGGGGGCAGGGCAAGGACCAGAAAGAAAAGAGAGAGGCTGTACTATGTCAGAGTGTGAAACAGTCTCACAAAAAATAGATGAAGAATAAGGATTTTGTGGTTGTTGTGTTTGTTTTTGTTTCTAAAGCAGGATGGGGGAGAGAAAATAGAGAAAGGAGGACTGAATCTCCTTTCACTTCCCCCTCCCTCTCAACGCCCAGAAATCTAAAGTTAATGTTTGTTAGTTATAAGTTATTGTTTCATGGGTTTGGATGAACTGCTGACATTGACTGGCAACAATATGAAACCACTTCCACCAGAGAATGACACTTAGTGCTGTCTGGGGGGTTCAGTGTAATTACGCACATATGCATATACCTGAGCTGCTGCGCTCACATAGATCTTCAAACGCCATTTGATATAAAC
This sequence comes from Rhinolophus sinicus, assembly GCF_057876585.1. Lineage (NCBI taxonomy): Eukaryota > Metazoa > Chordata > Mammalia > Chiroptera > Rhinolophidae > Rhinolophus > Rhinolophus sinicus. The sequence continues at coordinate 51,928,258 of NC_142517.1, read as the reverse complement.
TGAATGGACTGCTATTAAAACCTCCAAAAGTAGGCTTCACTCAAATTTGTCTGTGAACATCAACAAACGTAGATCTCACTGAGCTCTCCAAACAATTTTTATCCTAACAGCACCTTAGGGGAGGACAAAATAGCCAAAGAAGGCAAACAATTTCAGGTGACTTACTAGGTTCACTCTGTATGGGTTTCCCATCACACCAGTGCTCGGCAGCATTTTGGGACACTTGTCCAATGGCAAGAAGAGGAGTCCCCTGGGTGACAGACACACCTTCACAAGATAGTGGGATAGGGTGGAAGATAATAGAGCGGAAGGACAGTGAGCTGTAAAGGAAGAGGCCAGGGATGTAGTTTTGGCTCCAGCCCTAATTCACTGCGTAACCATAGCCATGTAACCCTCAAAAGGTCTCAATCTTTTTCTCCCTAAAGAAAGGGTTGGCTTACGTGGTTTCTAGCTGTTCTTTACCCTGGAATAGTCTATGAACGATGATAACCACACTACAAATTCTCACGCTACCCTTTTCCAACAGAACACCATGCTGTAAATCACTTTTACTGTATCGAACTCTCCCACTTTGGGCACCCAACGCCGAAATCCCCACACATACCTTCACCTCCAGGTTGCTTATAGGGGTTGTACTTAGGCTTTGGAGCAACTACCGGAGCAAACTTCTTAGGTGGCTGTTGTGTGGACACTGAAATGCTGGGAGTGCCAAAGGAATGGGTGGTCTCCATCCGTGCAGGTACATGGCCAAGGGGCTCACCAGAGCTTTTAGGTGGTAGCCAAGATGGGTGAGACATTGTTGAAATCTGGAATTAAAAAGAAAGAAACATGGTTGTTTTTATGGAAGCATGAAAGTGGAGGCAACACAGCTTACTTTATTATTATTTTATCTTAATCCATACTTAATGAAATCTTGAAAAAGCCCTCTAAGAAGAGAGAAGAAGGTGGGGGGAGAGAAGGGAAAGAAGGAAGGAGAAGGAGAAAAACTGAACACTGCCCCCAACAAATCTCGAATACCTCTCTTCTAACACTTACCTATGTTGGTGCCTAGCTCTTCTCAGGAAATCGACATAAATAAGAAATGATCTCTGACCTGAAGCAGTTTCTGTGGTAGGAGAATCTTATGCCACTAAGTTTGGAAAAAGCTCAATTGTATTAATAATCTAATAAAATAATTATCACACCAATTAGATGATGATACATTACCTAAATGAGGTGACAAGTCACCTGAATGAAATGATAAGTTATCTAAGTGAGTTTTAAAAAAGTATGTCTGGGATGCAGAAAAAGGTAAGATCACTTCTTGCTAGCAGCAGAACTTAGAAAGAAGACCTCATCGACGAGGAGACCTTCAGATGGAACCTTGAGTGCTAAGGAGTGGCTGGGCCTGAACAATGTTAGTAACGTTACCTGCACAGAAAAATGCACATTACTTCCATTTACTGTGGCCGGATGGCTGTATAAAGAAAAGTAGCTAATGAAACAACTGAAATGTAGGATGGAACCAGAGCACAAACAGCTTTGCATGCAAGCTTGAGGAGTTTAAATTTATTTAGGTATTAAAGAACCATCAAAAATTTAGTCTTGAAACAAGGACATAACAGGTGCATGGCAGGATATTTTAAAATGGTCCCTCTGGCAGGAGCAGTTCTGCTCCCCACCAAGGGGCTCTTTGAAATTGGAGGGGAACACTGTTTGCCACTATGCCTGGGACAACTGCTGGCATTTAGTGGCCAGGGGCTAGAATATTCAATACCCAAAATGCACTGGTTAGCCCCACTTGACAAAGAAACGCCCCATCTGGAGCTATGCTGAGCTGATATCATACTGGACCTTTGTGAAAAACTTAACTAGGAGGGGGACCATCTGGCCCATCCCTTGTGCTGTTCTAATCAGATTAAAATACACTATGTGAGGAAAGAAAAGTGGTATCTTGCATGTTGAGGTGAGCCAATCACCACTGCAGGCAGCCTGCAAGCTGGGGCTGAGCCTCTGTGAATGCTGCTGAGGAGGGCTCTTCAGACCTGATTGCAAGAGCTCTCCAGCGCGGGAAGGCCCGGAAGGCACCCTGTACCCGCTGCAGCCCCAAATCTACCTGGTAATTTATTAATCAAACTGAATTACTTGAGGGGGCTACATGATTATCTCCAGATGTCTGTAAAGACAAAGAGCACTGGAAATGCAGGACAAAATATAAGCCTCAGCACGTGGCATGGCCATGGAGAGATGGAGTGAAGGGGAGAGGTGGGGCATAGTGTTGCCGGGCTGTTAGCATCACGTCACACAGCATGAGTGACATAACCTTGAGCAGCCTCCTGTCCTTGTCAGGTGCCTCAGGGACCTCCACTCCCTCAAAATTAAGGCAAAAGCCCTGCCCTCCTCAACTCCTCCTCAGAGTTTTTATGGCAACCAGTGAGATAGCAATATTAAAATGTATTGTCTACTGTGCAGGGCTATTCCCACTGTTGGTGATGTAGTTTTCTCAGTAAAAGAGGAGGAGGTGACCAATGAGAGGACTCTAAACTGAGAATCAGGAGGCTTTTGTTACTGGAGCCAGTGGCAACACTGGCTTTTCAGTCTGGTTAAAGGGCATTTCTTTTCCTCTTCCTTCCCTTTACCCTGTGCACATATTCATTTGTGCTGGATACATATACATTTACTAAACTGGGAGTTCCTTGAAAGGGCAGGGAACATATTTTACACATCCCTAAACCACCATTACAAGGCCTAGAACAAAACCAATACAGAAAAAATAACTATGAATGTCTGACGTACTCATGGTTTTAAAAGCTAGCTGGACAATTAGAATCATTTGAGAAACTTATTTTTAAAAATGAGTAAATACCAAAACCCAGCCTATCTCTCAGGGTTGAGAAATACAAATTTTGGTTTAATTTGTCTTTTTGATTTCTGAAATTGATTCTCAGTCTTCTATTAAAAGGGGATAAAAATGTCTTGTTCTGCTTTCAACATGACTAACATGAATATAAGGAAGGAATAAGTAGGATAAAATAAAGATTTGAAAATTTTAATGCACTATGCACATTTGTAGTATAAATGCTACTTGTACCTCTTAAAAATGGGTTAATATTATCCTTGCAACTTGTCTATAAATCTAAAGCTTTTCCAAAATAGAAATCTTAAAAACTGGATTCATATAGGATGCAGGGATTTCTAAAACAAAGAGTCACTTTTCCAGAGCAATCTTACATTGGCAGTTGATGGTGGAATCCTTCTGGGAGAGTATGAAAAATGCAAACTTAAGCATCTATATGCAATTCACTGACTGACTCCATCATCTTTTCAGTTATCCCAGCACCGTCTATTACACCGTCACTGCCCTCCCTGTGGAGGCACTTCTGGCCCCACCTCCTAAGAATGCCAGCACCTGGTCAAGTATGTTTTTGCAGACAATCTTCACAGGATATTTTCGTATCATTCTTCTGCATGCCAACAGTGTCCAGGGACCCCATTCCCAGAATTTATAATGAATTTTCAGGACCCTGAACCCTTGCTCATGCTGTGCCCACCACCTACAATGCCATTTTCCTCCCTTTACTTTCTACCGAGCCTTTTTTTTTTTTTAAATTTTGACGAGGCTCACATGTCTCTGATGCCATAAACATTACCCTAACTCATTACCCTAACACCCCCCAAAATTAGTAGCTTAATTCCAGGCTTTTCTGGTACTTGTTTCATACTTATAGCAGTCTACACAAAAGTTATGTATTCACCTACCTAACTGCTCCAATACGCTGGAAGCTCCTGAGTGGTCTCAGGTACCAGAACAGTGTCTGACTAGGAAGCCCTTAGAAAAACATGTATGCATGAATGAGTGAGTGAAGGAATGCTTATCTCCCTGGTTACTCATCCCTTTCTAGAATCTCTTCATCTCCCTCCTTAATATCCACTGATACAATCATCTCTTTTTCCCTCCCTTAATTTAGCAATGTAATGAATCATGTTGCTAGATTTCCAGATATTGAACCTGCTCTGCACTTCTAGAAAAAAAAAAAAATACAGTTGTAGTGTTTTGATATACTGATGAATTCAATATGCTATTTTATATAGAATTTGTGTACATATAATCACAACTACTTGTTTTTCTCTATAGTGTTTTGTCTCTACTTGTTTTACTTACCATTATTAGGGTTTCACATGGGTTCTACATCCTATTCGACACTTCGTACTAGTTTAATGATGAGACTTGGAATTATGTGATCTTTAAAGGTTTATCAGAATTCAATGTAAAGTCATCTAGATACGAAACTTTCTTAAACAATAGATCTTAATCATAACTTCTATTATAATTGTAGCAGTTTTATGTTCCCTTTGAGGTCATTTCTCAGCATTTACATTCTGTTGGAAATTCTGCTGGGTCTTTGGGTTTTATCTTGGTTCCCTTGCAACCAAGCTAACACTCAATTTAAAAAGATGTCTCATCTACGATGCATCATTTAGATCCTGAGCATCATTTTCTACTAGTCCTTAAAGACATAATTCATGTGCTGTATCCTCCAGTTCAAGTTATAGCCCCTTTTATTACACTCCCACAGCACCTGGAATACTACTGTCAGCACACTCATCACACATCACTCTGCCTCTCTGCTTGCCTGTATCCCAAACTAAACACTTGAATCCTTGAGAGGGTAAGTAATTATCATTCTCTAATCCCAGGACCTAACACATGATAGGCACTCAATAAAAATGTCTGTTAACTTAATAAATGAATAAATTTATTTGTCTGGCACTAGAGCTCCAGATGAATCAGATTCTCATCCTGTATTCAGATAAATCAGAATCTCATCCTGTAGTCAAGATGCTTAAAGCCTACCTGAGGGAAATATATTTACATATGTGAAAAGAAAAAACACAAAGCATAAAAAATAAACCAATAAATAAAAAAGACCTGGGATATGGCATAGGAGCCAGCACACGCTTGGCAGGGGTAGTCCTTAACAAAGACTTGGAAAGTTGGGTGGCTCTAAAAGATAAATGGAGCAACAAGGATAATGCCTGGAAATACACTGAGGAAGAAACAAGGTATTTCCGTGGGACAGAGAGCAGATCGTGTGTGTTAAAATGAGGGACTCAAGAATACTTGGGGTTTAAAAGGTTTGGAAGATAAAATGAGCTTGTGTATTAAGGTTCTTAGACAGAGAAATAAGAAGCTAGAACTCTGATCTTTGAACAGGAATCTAACAGCAGTGAAAACTCTATATAAAGAAAATTAATCCATGCAGGGTGGATCCAAGGAAGGCAATAAACACAATAGTCAGACATAGAGTCCCCGTGGCCTCAGTTCTAGTCTCAGCTTTTGCCAGCGTGACCTTTAATAAAAGAAGATACTCATTTGCAAAACGAATGTCTGTAAAGTCCCAATCAGCTCTAATATTCTATAGTGTTTTCTTTCTCTGAAATCTTAATTACAGACCTTAATTTTGATAAATGGGTTTGAGGAAATCTCACAAGTTTAGGGAACAGATGAACTAGAATATGTGAGTTGGGGTTTCTCAACTTCTCACAGAGACACCCAACGTAAACACCAAGAAGCAGTGGTGAGAGCTGGTTTTGCTGGACCAAAACTTACCCTGCTCTTACTTACTTCCTCTGGTTCTAGATCAGTTTCACTCTAAGCTTACAATCATCATGAAAGCAAGAAGTGAAAGGGAAGATCTCCACAGAGACTCTGAAAATACACAAACACCATGAGAAGAGAGGAAAACAAGAAAAATGGCTTTCCTCTAAGCAAGATGCCTATTGCTGAAAAGAATCAGAGCTGGGAGGCCTTAAACACTGATCTTATAAGAACTATAACAGTCAAATGCAAAGCAATTAAGAGAAATCTAAGGAGTTTTGGTTATTACCCTCTCTGTTGTCCTTCTGTCTTCTCTTCCGAGCTGTTCAGTAAATACAAGAAAGTCACAGAATGACAGTAAATAGCAGGTGTTTAGTGAGGGCATCCTATATGCCTAGCAATTTTCTAATGGCCACATAATCATCCTAGCTGTTATACATGAGGTGGGATTATCATTATCCACATTTACCAGATCTGGAATTAAGGCTTTAAGAATTAAATGATTTGCTCAAAAATCAAAGGTGAACTTTAGGCATTGGTCTTCTATCCCAAATCCATGGTCTCCACTGTGGTACTACCCTTGTGTTTGCAGGAAAAAGGAAAACACCGCGGTCCAAAGGAAGCCATTAAAACAGTAGATTTTGCTCCTATCGCCATTCCGAGCTCCTGGATCTTACCTGCCATAATATCTTCTCTATTATGTTCCATCAAACCTAACCATCATGAGCCACAAGATCACAAACTGATGAAGCCCATAGTCTGACCGCAAAAATCAGAATGCAAAAGACTACTAAAGTCCATAGGGTAACCAAGACTCTTCCTCTATGGGGGAAAACAGGGCCACAGGTAAAGTTACTTTAAATACTAACAAACATACTAAGTGTCTCCAAAGATAGCATGTGGGTGTCATCACTACCATCCATATAAATAGAACTAAATAGTGTTGCTCAAGTTGTTTTTTTCTTTCCTAAAATCAATATTGTACTCTTCTTTAAACATTTACATACATCATCGAAATTTAAAAACAACCAACCATTACACGGTATCATATAACACCAGGTGTTATAAGTTGAAGTAGTGGCTTTCAAAACTGTCTGTACACTAGGCTCATCTGGGAATCTATATGTATACATTCTGATTCAAAGGGAGAGAATAACTTTGAGCATTTATGTGAATCTTTAAACCATGATGTATTAGTCCCTTAATCTCCCTTGGCAATTAATCCAAGGCCTGGTTCTTGGTCAATGTTTGCTGAATAAATGAATGATACTATTTCAGTGGTAGGAGAATTGATAGACTGGGGTGCTATGTGACTTAAACATCAGAAGTAGTTGATGGCAGACTAAAATTTAGGATTCATGGCCTTTAGCAATAGCTTCATCATTTAAACAAGAAATGAAGATTCAAGTAACACTTGCCTATTACTTTGAAGGCTTTTCACTATCTTTACTCTCTATATGAAAGTCAGTACCTTCCTAGAATTTCAAGGCTGCCCTCTTAACAATGTATTAAATGGTACGATGTGCTTCCCTACATAGGCTGCAGCTATCCATCCTTTGCTACACCTTGGTATTCAGCTGGAGGACACCCGATCTTCTGAATTCAGACTCAGCTTCCAGCCTTAGATATGCCATGAGCTCAGAGTGCAACCTTTGCTCTCCCTGGGATCACAGTGTCCACCTCTAAAAATGAGGTGATGGGATTAGATGAGTACTAATGACATCTCTGCTCACAAACTCATATGATTCTATGGAAGATCCTGACTGTAAAACTAGCCCAAAACAAAGAAAAGTCGTTCATGACGATTCCAATTCATCTACAACTCTCTTAGCTCATCAGAGAGGAAGCACAACTTCCTTTTTTATTTCTTTTACTTCTTTTTCTTTTCTTTGTCACCCGTTTCCCTGAGTCTTCAATCTTCCCCGTTGTGGGAGGGAGTTTTAGATTGATCTGAGATTACCAAGGTATCAATCAAGATTTATTATGCACAAATAAATATGTACTTTAGGCAAACCTTTTCAAACAACGTAGGTAAGTCCCTACCAGTGTAATTATGAAGAAAATATGCTGTGGCACGTGATGGAAGCGTGGGAAGATAACGTTAAAAAATAAGGCAGGCTGAAAATTACACACAATTGTTAGTCGAACAGCAAATGTAATCACTCTTGCACTGAAGCATCAGGTCAGATGAGAGCCAGAAGGGCAGAACAGTATCTGCCATGGGCTGAAAATGTCAATGCACTCACTCAACTTCTCTTTATAGGCAGCTTTGGCCCAGCACTGGCTAAGTGCCCCACTTTCTACATGGACAGCTGGCATTACTCAGAAGGGTGACTAGAGAACAACTCCACAGAAATGCCAAACCTTTATATAGACTATCTGAGAGACAGTTGGAAATACTGGAAAAAGCCTTGGACGTTCTTAGATGCTGGGGACTTGGGTACAATTCCTAGCTCAGCCACCAATTGGCTCTGTGACTTGAGACCCTAGACCTCCTGAGCCTCAGTATCTCCCCCAATCTGTAAACTAAAGATTAGATTCCTGCTACCATTCCTTCCAACTCTCATGCTCCATGATTCTTCCTACAAGTCTGTAAGTTGAGTGAGCAGAGTTTTCTTACAAAAGTGTCTTAACTCCTAGGAGTCCCACTGACCAGGGAATATAGAGTGAAGATAGGTAGGGTAGGAATCAACACATTAAATGCCAACTTGCCTTGCACAACGTTAATATGATACAAGTTAAAGGCAGAATCGTTAATACCGGCAACAATGTTGGTCGCCAACTGCATTTGTAGGTCCCAAGCAAACTAAGAAGCAATAAGAGAAAGAAGCATCAGTCCGAACAAGTAAACATTTGTCTCCCATAAAGAAGGGAGGCAGGACAGAGACATCCCTCCACACTGCACTTTCCTGTCAGATGCAGAATGTCACATGAAAAGGGAACACTCAGTCCTGACAGGCAAACGATATCACCCGAAGACCAGGACTCTCACAAGAAATTGAGAATGGAACCAAACCAATTACTGACTAACTGGTCTTTTGGCCACAAATCCCATTAGTCATGGAAAAAAACAGACATGGATGCCAACAACTGGGACAGGCTATTCAATGGCTAAGAGTTCACAGAGCCCCAACTGGGAAAAATCTTAAAAATTAATTTGTTCCTTCTAATTTGAATATTCAGAACCAATATTTAGAGAAGCTGAAGTGCAGCTAGCTTAACACAGCAGCTAGCGCATATCAGAGGCTGGATTCAAACTCAGTTGTTCTTCCAAAAAGTGTGTGCAGTGGAAAAGTTTCACTAAACAAACTAGTAATTCTACTGATTGCTGGATGACAACTAAAAAGAGTGGGTAAAAGTCACTGGAATGGATAAGGAGTAAAGAATTTCTCTTCCAAAAGAGCCAGCAACCAAGCCGTTAAAAATTAGAATAGAAGTCATGTGACCCCAACCTTGCACTCTGGATCACATTTAATAGCAATGCTTCTACTTGGCTAAGTGAGCAAGAAAATGTTTACCTTCTCTGGGCCTCAGTTCTTCAGCTCTAAAATAATAAGCATTAAGAAAATGATCTCCAAAATCCCCTCTTGCAGTGACATGTTATGCTTTATAATCGTATGGCTAGTTTGTGGAGTATCCTGTGCTTTCAAGAAATGTATTCTTAAGGCGGTTTCTTGTGTCTGATTCTAACAACAGATTTTTCTGTTCAAGACTGAGAGAAAGGGTCAAACAATACCTTGAATCCTCTGAGCTCATGAATTTACTTTTAAAAGTTCAAATCTGGATTTACAAAGATAAGATTCCGAGTGTCTGACGCATAAGGGTTTAAATTCCTGTTTGTATCTTGCCCCTGCACTAGGATAAAAAATGATGCCGGGGAAAAATCACCAATATCATCTTTAATGAATCTTGGCAATCTCTTTGGTAATATCTGAAATCTTCTCATTCCAAACCCACCACTAAGTGGGTAGATCCACAAATTAATTACTGCTCACTTGTCTGCATTCTCTTGACAGCTTGTTGAAACTTGTATTAAAGCACATAAACATTGTGTTTTAGTTATATTTTTGCAAGTCTGTTGTGCCCATTAGATAGGTCATTGGATTTTACTAGCACTTGAGGGGTGTTTTAATTGATTTGAATTTTTAATAATTTTGTTTGTATTCTCCTTTATTACAAATCACTTTGGTACTCCAATCAGAGTAAATAGGATAATAAAAAATAATTCTATTTTAGATATAACTTGCAAAAGCAGAAATATTTAATTCTGTCTTCAATGAATATGAGTCCACTATTGACAAATCTCAGGCCATATTTACATCTGACAATATACTACATGTGACGCAGAAGCAATGTTTATTCAGGTCACATAATCTGCTAAGAGTAATCATAGCAACAAGACATTGAGTTAACTATTATACATCAGGCTTCTGAACATTATATTGCTCACAAAACTATATAACCTGTCAACTGTGCCATTTGTATCCTATTGTCACAACTACTGGTTGTAAACTAGCTTAGAGTTTTTACATAGAGTATGGACACTACAATTTGAATTAATGTTATTGAATTTATATAATAATATTATTATTAAAGTTTCCAATTCAATCTTTGTTTCTCTAGTACTTAATTCCCATACTAAATTTCTGATAAACCCAAAATCTACTTCATCCTAAGGTTAAAGTATAATAATATTGCTAAATTACATATTTTTCTAGATATTGGAAAAATAAAAAGGGAGGAAAGAGAGATACAAATTTTCAACCTTCAAGGACCATGAGATACAGTTTTAGAAAATAAGAGATTCAACTTCAAGCAGTATATGCTCTGAAATAAAAAAGTTTTGTTTAATACTAATCCAAGAACCTGGAAAATTTTCTCAGTATTTTAAATGGTCTGAAAAACAGACAGGCTTCTCATTAGAATGTGTTATAAATTCAAATTATGTAAGAGAAGCTAGTTTTGCAATTTCACATTTAATAGCAAAACAATTAAAACCATTTTCAACTGGTGATTTTTTTCATAAGTCATGTTGGCAATTGTTCCACTTTTATTTCAAGATTTTGAAACAGAGACAAAAACTGCAGACACATTGACCAATGGCAGCTGAGTAAAAACGAGCCAAGCTGTTTCGGATAAGTTTCAGAATGACATAAGTGAATGTTATTCCCTTTTAAATTTCTCTCGATGAGAGTATGGGTGTTGTGCCTTCTGCATATTTTTTATCAATCATTGGCCACCATGTAAAAAAGACACTGCAATGTGTGAAAAATGTACTGAACTGGCAAATATTCTTGGGAAATCTCACACACACACACACACACACACACACACACACACACACACACACGGTAGACATTTTTGAGGTAGTAGCTAAAGACACAACATTCACCAACAGAGAAGCTCAGTATCTAAGACGTATGAAATTGTTAATGAAGATATTTCTTCTAATGTGGACCTTACGTTAAAACTTACCCACCATCTGTACCTTTGCTTGTACATATCCAATGACCAGGAACTCATTACCTCACAAGGCAGCCCCTTCCATGGCAGAAAGTTGAAACTGCTAGAAAGTTATGTGTAGCTGAAACCTTTATTCCCATAAAAACCACCCATCTGTCCTACTTTGCCCCCTGGAACCACAAGTCCTCTTATATATGACAGCCCTCCAGATATTTAAAACAATGTTTTAAGTTTCCTACTCAGTTTATTATTTTCTGTGTTCCAAGTTTTAAAAGTCCATTTCTTCCTTTTTGTTCCAACTAGTCTTACATCTTAAGAACAATGTAAAATTTAAAATCTTAAACCAATACTTTTCAAACTTTTCTTTAGCAAAAAATTTTCTTCATGCCAAATCTTTAAGAAAATCCCTAAAATAAAATAGACGAACTGATAAAACAGTTCCTTGGACTTTATTTAAATAGTCGTCCTTTGGCAGAATTTATTTCATTTTCAGGGGAAGCACAAAATAGATTACAGTCATTCTTAGGGGGATTGGTTCCAAGACCACGCTCAGATACCAAAATCCACGGATGCTCAAATCCCTTACATAAAACGGCCTAGTATTTGCATATAACCTACGCACATCCTCCTGTACACTTTAAATCATCTCTAGATTACTTATAATACATAATGCAATGTAAATACTTTGTAAATACTTGTTATACTGTATTACTTAGGGAATAATAACCAAAAACAAAATGTACATGTTCGAAAAGATGCAACCACTGTCGGCTTCTCTACATAGTATGTGTCAGCAACAATACACCATTTTAATATTTTCGATGTATGGGTGATTTACTCCACAGATGTGGAATCCATGGATACAGAGGGCTGATTATACTCTCCTTGCCCTTCCATGAGGCATGTTGAAAACCTACTGCTCTAAAATATTACAACAATGATGGTAAGTAAAGAAAAAAGATGGTGGCTTCCTTTATTTTCTTAGTCCTAATACAGAGTCTGTCCTATCAGTGCTCTTCATGTAATTATTATATTAAAAGAGAAAGTAAACCAAGGATTTGAAAATATAAAGCGTCAAGTTCGACTTTTAAATCATGTTAATTCACATTTCAAATACTGTTCGCCAAAATTACGGTGACCATACAACCAAGTCATGCCTGCTGTTTCAGTGTAATTATTAACAGTGTTCCTTTTCACTCTCAAAAGTGTCCCAGTTTAGATGATAGCTTATATAGTCACTTTACTTACAACTCTGTGATAATGAGGTTTTGGTCACTGAATCCAAGAGAATCCTGATACGGCCAGGTCCTCTCCCACAGGCTTCAAATGACCAAAGATCTCCCTCACTCTGAGTTTATGATTGCAGTTGTGAACAGGGCAGAGCAATTAGCAGTGGGAAGCAGAGGAGGCTTTGGGAGCTTCCCTGCTTCCGAAGCATGTGCTTCCCCGTAGGAAAGGATGAACGTACCAGAATGATTCTGCAAGAGTAGAATAAAGCAAGATACAGCAGAAATCTAGTAGCACCTAGTATCAACTACCCTCCTCACTCAGCCTCTTTCTCCTAAAGCAAATACTACCTTTCCTAAGAAAATCAGATTATTAACTTCAATTATGCTTTTACCACCTGCCTATTCCTGCCTCCTACCCCATCAATATTACCAGTGATTTTATCATGTCTACTTGGTTTCAAGTAGGACAACAGGTTTGCGTGATTCTTAATTTGGAACAGAAAACTAAGGGAGTGGACAAGAAACAGAAATAAAATGTGCAAATTCATTCACTAGGGTACAAGAGTAAAGGCGGAGGAGATTTACTTATAATTGATTTACATTTCTAAATAGAGATTGCACGAGTTAAGGGAGATGAAGTCAAAATAATTCAATGTAGGCCCACAGGCTATATGTCCATTTAATTCATTTTAAATAAACTAGCTTAATTGATTTCCATTGCAAATGCTAAAAGTATATTCCGCAGGGGCAGGGGAGGGGGAGAACATACAAGATGGAAAGTTGACAGCCATTGGCAAAGATGGAACTCCCCCCAGACATGGTAAGCACTATTATATCATAATACTGCAGGTCTCCATGTAGTACTTTCCAAGATGTTTGAAACCAAAACAGTTTAGAATACTCTCTCAGCTCAGGACCTTCCCTCCTTATGGCATTTTTTCTGATAAATAGGAATTCCCCTAAGGAATTCCCTAAAGTAGAGCTGTTGCATTCCTTTCTGTTATATAATTAAGTGCACTGACTAATAGAGATCTAATAGAACATAATTGTAAATCCATCCTCAATTTAGAATCTACTACACACAGAGCCTTATGAAAAACATTCCCAACATGTGAAAACCATAACCCTTACTCTGTTAGATACGGGGCACCGGTATTCAACGTTGCCGTATCGCAGAGGCTGCCTTGCAAAATGTATGTACTAGCTTGATATTTGGCAGAGAAAAGTAAATTGGAGGCCATGTCCCTGCTACTTCAGCTTGTTTTCTGCTGGAAGCATGGCCATGGAGACGAGGGCCTGTTCTGCATCCACACTCCCACATTCAGTCTTCAGCACTGTGGTTTTCCAGAAGTAGCTGCAGCACAGGGAGTAGCTGGACTCCAGGTCTCTGGGTCCAGTCACCATCTTCCCGATTATGGCTTCTTCATCTCTGGCTCACAGATACGGTGCTGTATTCTGAAACTCAACAGTTCTGTGGTAGCCTCACAACTCGCTGCTATCCTGCTTGTGGAAAACATAGCAACTTTGCGTTGTTCTGGGATGTGTTACTAAAAGCTCAGCCTTAAGCCTCCTCTAGATAACCCTTCCATGTTTTGTTTGTTTGTTTTCAAAGTAACTAACATTACGTATTAAATCCTTTCTGTTGAAACTATCTAGAGTGGTTTGTTTCCCATAATAAATGCTGACTTAAACGCCCCTCGGCATTTTTAAACTTTAACGGTCCATATTAGCAACAAGAGACGGGTTCTAATCATCATCGCACAAGCAAATCCCGAGTGCCTATGCAAAGTGCTCCGATCATCAGAAGGGAGCAGAGCCAGCACCACCCTCTCAGAGCCCCCAGGCTGGTGGGAAGAGGCATACTACAACAGGGGAGGTACTAAGTGACAGGGAGCAAGTTAGTAGGAAGATAATCTCAACTCTGCATTGTAGCCTCAGCTCCAACACTAACTGGCCATATTTTCTAATCAAAGGGGCTGGATGGATGAAAGTCCCTTTAAACGTTAACATTCCACAACTCTATGAGTCTTTGTGCTCATGAGGGAATTTACTTGGATTCAAGTCCTGAAAAAAACTTCCTAAATTTCCAGTTCCTTAAATCTGAAGGTCAGAACACAAAGGTCACATAACACACAAACCTCATATAGTTAAAATAGGAACAAAAATCAGTGACCCCCAAATGTTATGCATTGTGGCAGCCTACAGCTGGACAGCCACAGGGAGGAGAATCCAACCTCACAGTTGTAGTGGCTAAGAATACCAGAGAACAAATACAGTAACTTCAGGGTCTCTGTCTTCTTTGAAAAGGTCTGCCTCCCTGACTAAAGAAAAGGGGACTATCTAGCATGTACTGTCTTCTCTAAAAGTACTCAGAGCAAGCATAGAGTGAAAGAAATATTAGGCAAATACTTAGATCTCTCAGGAAAAAAACCACTAATTTCATCATGTCTCAGACAAGAAAAATCCCTGAAACTCATAAAAGAGAAGCAGTTTCGTGGATAGGAAGAAGAATGTCAGGAGAAAAAAGGTCATTCATCTAACGGTAGTTCTGGTACCAGCTCTAAAGGTGGCTCTGTCAGGTCCTTCCAGGCATCACTGGGCCTTCATTTCCTCTTCTGTAGAATGGACACAGCAAGCCCTGCTCTACTTAATTCACGGGTGCTTATGAGGAGCAAGTGAAATATAGGACACAAGAGCATACTGTAAATAGTTGGTAGATAAATAGATAACGGAATTTCAATGAAAGTGACGAATGATAGCCATTTGTACCTTCACAAGCCAAGGTAGCAAAAGGAAATATAAATATAGCAGTGATTTTACAATTTTACAATGTGGAGGAAGAAATGGTGATCAGAATTGTGACAAGCAATGATGCCCAAAAGAGAAGAGAAACCAGCTCAGCTCTGTCATAATTGTCTCAGTTCCTGTAGTATGCACAACAATGGAAAGACCACAGGGAGGGGCAGAAGCAGCCTGAAGGACATGGAGACCCTGGACTAAGAAAACGACATGTCCACCTCAGTCATTATAATAATCGCATAGTGTGTGTTCTCTAAGGATTTGGGGGTGGCTGTGTGCAAGTGACTTCTCCACTTTCTCAGTCATATCGCTTGGAAAACAGAAATAGCTGTCATAACACAGGAATAAAACACACTACTAATAGTTCTTTGAAGGAGCACAACTGGAGGGAGGACAGCTCTAGGTTTGCTCACCTGGATGGACAGAAATGCAAAGGCAGATCATGCCCCCATTTGAATGTCAGGACCTAAAGGGCATAGGCAGGCTCGGATAATATTCAGGCAACAGCTAACTGTAAAGGAGGTGGAAACAGCCGAAATAGTAGGGCCTCACAGCCAAAACCACTCAGGACTGACAGAGGCAAAGCAGTCCTCCATCTTCAGTCTACTGGCAAGCAGCCAGGCTAGGACTCAGGTAAGTTCTAAGCTGAAAATTAAGTCCCACGCCCATGGGTACAAAGTCACAGGAAGAGTTAGAACTCATGGAGCAAAATGGTGCCCTGTTGGTCTGCATGGGGCTAGAATTACCACAGAGGTCTCTAGCGCCTGGAGACATCAGGTGACAAAGAGCTGAAATAAGCTAGATCCATTAACTCTCGCGGTGATTCACTGGAGAGGAGACCTCCATAGGAAACAAATATAGCAAAAAGAAAGAAATATATAAAAATAGGGTACATACATACACAACTTCCATAATAGTCAGGGACATGCAAATTAAAACAGCAGTGAGATACTCGTTGTCACACACAGTTTGGCAAAAAGTTAAAAGACATAAAATTCACTTTGGGATTAGATGTGTGGGGAGACTGGCCCTCACAATATTATGTTTCTTCTCACAGACAGACGTGCTCTCTACTTATTAGATGTAGAACTCGTCAATGGTTGCTTTGGTATTAGAATGGCAGAGTCAAGCGGTAGTGACAGAGACCATCTGGCCTTCAAAGCCTAAAATATTGACTACCTGGTCCACTACTAAAAAATTTGCAAGCTCCAGTTCTAAACTAAAAAAATGTCATTGTTTCAAATTATTACAGATATAATAAATCTGTTCTTTTTCTTAAGCTTTTTGCTAGTTTTTGTTTGTTTGTTTGTTTTCCCCTAATATGGCCTTTCATTCATATCAGGATATGTTTTGATATATTTTCATGCTATACCTCTTTTTCATTAGTGTCTACCTATTAATCCAATGCCATTAGAATAATCCTTGCTTTCCAGAATGTTTTGAGGTGGTCTCTTTATTGCATATTCAGTTCCACATACAGTTGGTTTGTTTCTGGGTGGGGTTTGTAACTGCAATGATCTCCATGACCAACATGTCACCATTTCAATTAGGGTTACTTTACAATGTGCTTTAGCATCTGGCCAGCTGGTTCCTCATGACTATTGTTTTTCAAATTTCTCTTGGCTATTTTTCCTGTTTTTTATCAAAACAATTTTAGATTTTTTTGTTGTTAAGATTCAACAACAATTGAGAGTTATCCTGAGATTACATGAAACAGAGGGGAGAATAACTACTTAACTCCCTTTATGTTTCCATAAGGTATGTCTTTCAATTTATTCAAGGGGTCCTTTATGTGATTCAAAAAAATTCTAGAACCTCTTTATACAAGCCATGCACAATTCTCATTAAAATATTTACTCTTCATTTTGTTGTGAAGAGTTTCCCAAAGATTGCAAAGTATTCATTTTCAAATGCCATATACAAAATGTAACTGGAAATGAGACGTGAGGAGACATGTTTAACCTCACAATAACCAAAGAAATGCTACTACCAGAAAAACAACATTATCTAAGGCTGGCACAATTGAGAAATACTGACTTGCACATTCCTGCTACAAAGTTACACAAACACCCCTTTTAGAACACAAGTCATCAATGGATTTTAATAACCATAAAATGTTAACCTCTGACCCTGATATCTCAAACCTCGGACATCATGTTCAAGAATTTTGATGGACTAAGTTACATTTATACAAAAATTTTTAATCATAGCAATATGTAAAAATAATGAAATGATTAAGATATGGTATAACCACTCAATGAAATATTAAATAGATATTAAAATTGTAATCATTCAAAAATATGCACAATATAGAAAATGCTTAATGAATTAAGCCAAGTGATATAGAGCACCACATTAAATTACTCAATTAGCTAAAGATTAGAAGGGAATACTACACAAATATGATAGACTGCCCCTGTATCTAGGTGGTGGAATATGGGTGGGTGACGCTTTTTTCAACTAAACGTTCTGAGCTTGACACATGTTGCAACATTATTTATATAATTTTTTTTTTAAATGCTGGGACCAATTTTTAGGTGTCTTCCAGATCTAAGATTTGCGATTTTTTTGTTATTAAAGGACGGGGAGGGGTGAGGAGGTGGAGAGGCTAAAGCATGTGAACTGACATTTCAAAGGCCCACAGATCAAGTCCCAGGCAGCACTGGGACTAGAACCCAGCTCTCCAGACTTGAGAGGCAGTATTTCTAACTACATAGCATTTTGTGTTGTCATCTTCCTAAGGGCAAACCAACTCTTAAGTCATTTAAATATTTTTATATATTATAAATAAGTACATGAAAATAGCAATGTTCAATTATTGCTCTGAGAGAGCAAGGGCTTTAAAACTCCTCCAAACCCTTTGATGTGCTGGAGTTTGGATTAAACTTCTTTTCTAAATATGGCTATTCAAAAGAGTAGCGGCATCAAACTATGTCTTTTCTACAATAGCCGTTTCCCCCTAAAGTCATAAAGCAATTTTAGTGCTAGGTTAAGCATTAACTTAATACAAAGTTAAACTTTGGCTTTGCACATTTACTTTAGAACCTACGAAGTCTCGACTGGCAGTATTATCACTCTAGGGGAGAAAATTCCTTCAAAATTCAAAGTTAATGAGAACTATTTCCTTCACTTTTTTCACTGCAAACTGGAAAAAAATTGGAAGACGAGGTGTTTAGATACCTATATACACAATGGATAATCATAATTAGTTTCTAATATTCTGCAATGCCTAACGATAACATTTGGGGCCCACACATATTCCAATGTTCTTTGAATTTTGAGGAGTTCTAATTAGGTCCCAGTGGAGGTAATATTTAGAATGGAACAAAGTAAAAGAAATCATCAAATAAAAGACAGTCAAGAATAAATGGTTAATAAGGCAGAGAGACTGTGCATGTGCATGCTTGCATGCATGTGTGTGTGCATACCCACGCACTACGATTTAAGCCTTGTTTATTGAAGACACACTTTCCAAGAGTCTGAGCAACCACTTCCAGTAATTGGTGAGATAGTTTCCTACTTCCTAATATACTACAGTCCCTTCTTCCTAATTTCTAAACATTATGATTTTCTAAACATTGAGATCATCAATCATCCCTCAAAACCTTTTTTTTCCACCTTCTGAAAAAAAGGTGAAATACATCTTTTATTCTGCTTTGCTATTATTCAAATCATGATAAAATAAAAATTGAAGGACTAGGAGTTAAGGTGAGGCAGAAACCAGGGAAAATTTTCAATACAAAAGAAAAATCAACTTGACAGAAAGAAAGAATTTAGGGTTAAATATACAATGAAAAATTAGTACACTAGCAACTTCCTGAGAGCCCCCACTCAAGTGTAATCTTTTCTTCTCACACAATTTTAATACATACTTTTGTGCCTTTAATGTTGAAAGTATCCTAGCTTAGCCAGTGTTAGAATTCCTGTGAAAATGTCTGTCTCTTCTACCAGATGCAAAGCTCCTTGATGGCAAGAGCTGCTCCTGAATTGCAGTTTCAAGATATAAAGCATCTTGCCTGGTAAAGAAAATACATTTTATTAAGTAAAATGTATATCTATTTGTAGCAATCCATGGTGAAGAGGTGAGAAGAAAGTAGAGAAAATTGAGAAAAATATTTACCAAAAAAAAATCAATTAAAATGGATTCTATGTGTCCATACGGTCTACATTCAGCATGATAACACAAGCATACTAAATTTTCTGCAAAATAAATTTTCCATGGCAAAATATTTTCTACCTGGTATCATCCCTAATTATGTCTAGGAACAAATGTGCCACAACAGGGTAAAAAGAGAGTGCAATTTGAGCCAAAGTAGAATGGAATTAGATTCAAAAATAGAATCCTCATAATATTTTAATGTACAACAAAAGTCAGTAATTTCATCCTAAAAACTAAAAACACGAACACCAAAATTCTAAATCGTGAGAAGAAGCTAAATATTAGTAAGGCTCAGTGGAAAGCACAGAATGAGCTTCGTTTATAAATCAGCACCCATATTGACTTGAACCAAATACTTATACATAAACCCTCTCTGGGCCTTACTGTTCTATGAGGCAATTGAACCATAGTACCTACAGTTTTAAGTTCAATGGAAATACTGCATCATCACTGATGGGAAATACTAAGAGTATCAGGAGACCCTAGATGGTGGGAGGATGGCACATGTGCAGAGGGTAAGACACAACAGAGGAGACCAAGCAAGTCAAAGAAGAAACTCTTTCAGAAATTAGCATCCCAGTAACTACCAGGAAAAACTCTTTTAAAAAAAGGCTATAATAACAACCCCCAAAAGAAACAAAAGAAGAAATAAGACCCCAATTATAAATCATGCATATGTACATCTAACATAAATAGCATTCATTGTTTAGAAACTGAGAACCTAGGAAAGAAAAAGTGGATATAAATTCAAAGAAGCTTAGACTTTATCTCCTGGAGAGTAAAAACAAACAAACATCGTAATTACTCCATGTAAATATGGAAAAGGGTGATTTATTTAAAGAGTCCTTTTAAGGAGCTTTCACATCCATTATCGTAGTCAAAAAGTGAACGCCAACTCTGTGAAATAGACAGAGTAGACAACATTATTAGCTTCATTTTATAGACTTAGAATTGGATGTTGAACGAAAATCAGTCAATCAATCAATCACACAAATAGTAAATAACAAAGTCTGAACAGATCTACTAATTTCTAAATAAATATGGGTTACAGTGTATTGTGTCACCTCCATTCCAACTTTAGCAAATATGCATGTGTTCTGGATGAACACATAATTAAATGACAAAAGGAGTCCAGAGAATGGTGGGCATTGCCTAGATTAGGAGCGATCAGCCAGGGCTATCAGCATGAATGGAACTTGAGATAGATACTAAACTCTAGGAGAAAGGAAAGAATAAGGTGTGTTTTTTGTTGGTTTTTTTTTCTCTTTCTTCAAAAGTTCATGGGAGACATCACATCTACTGCTATGCTTTCATTACATTCTGACAGTTCCCAACACTAGCCCTGACCTTTCTTCTAAACGCCAGCCTTGAACAGTCAGCAATTCATTTGCAAAACTCTCAAATCTGAAAAGCTAAAATAACTCCTATTCTATTCCATACCCACATAAAGTGGAGCTTCCTTCGGTATAGCCTGTTCGAATGAATGGCATCATCCAGTCCCCAAAATCGGAAATAAGGGAGCCAACTCTGTACCAGGTAATTTGCTTAGGTAATTTGCTTGCCCTCAACATTTTTTCATATATAACAATGTTTCAAGTTTCCAATGAGAACCTTGTAGGGTAAAGAGGTGTTTGCCACAGAGGAGTAGCATAACCTCCAGGTCCCCTTACCATAAAACCATTTTAAGAACATTCAAATACTCCATTAGTAATAATTCCATCTTAACTCTGAATGAGATAAATGCTCAATAATGTTTGTTGGAGGAAGAAGGGAAAGGGAGAGAGGAAAGGACAGAGGGAGAGGGATAAGAAGGATCAGTGGCAGAACCAATGGTCAAAAGGAGCATTTATCAGGTTGGTGCAAAAGTAATTGCGGTTTAAAAGGTTAAAAATAGGACGTCATAGGAATGGCGACTGCAGCGTGCACTTTTTGAGTTCTCCTCCGGATCTTATCACAAACAGGACATCTATAACCCATCAAAGGACTCTCTGCTCATCACACAGAACACCTCAGAATCTCGTGCAAGGATTACTTGAAGGTGGGCAAACTGGGCGAGCAGCGGAAGAGGGAAGGGAGCAGAGTGGAGATGCAGCCCGCATCTGCAGCGGTGGAAACGCGACCGGCATCCGCAGCTGCAGAGACACAGGGGATCCCAGGACGGAACAGAGAACACAAAAGCCAGGAGGTGGGCTCTTTCCCTGCGTCCCACAGCTGATCTCTACTGCCGAGGGGGCAGCCTGTTGGGCCCTAGGTTGGACAAAGGACACAAACTCCATACCTGGGCCCCTCCTCCCACTCTTCCAATCCTACCCCCGCCCTTCCAGAGATTTAAACTGGCCCCTGAACTGAGGAGTTGTGTCAGATCACAGAGGAGCCTTAGTGCTCAGGCTCCGGGAAGACCAGCGTGCAGCTCTGACCCAGGCAAGAGTCTGGGAAGAGTGTGATTTTTGCTGGGCTAGGAGAGAAGAGACTCCTCCACCCCCAGCCACCACCTTTTCTGGCCTGTGGGAGGAGTGTGACATGGCTGGGCTGGTAGAGAGAAGACCCCTCCATCCCCAGGCTCCACCCTTTCTAGCCTGCCTAGGGCAGGGCAATTACAACTGCGGAGGCAAACCCAGGGATCAGCAGTAAGGGGCAGACACAGCTCTGGGCTTTCAGCAGCTCAGAAATCTCCCACCCACCACACACACATACATAAACACCCACACGAAAGAAGTGCCCTAAGACTCAGGAGAACTGGACACAGGGCTGGTGGTGCTACTCTTAGTGCACATCAGTGCAGGCAAGGGCAGAAACTGCACTGATCCAGACCATCCAGACCTCTCAGCCCCACGCATCTAAATCTGCAGTCCCAACGTCACTCTGGGCACAAGGTGACCGGCTCTGCCTGCACAATACGCAGAGGACTCTTTGGTACAGCAGAGGACAACCTGCAGATTACTTGGCGGGCTTAAGCCAAGACTGGCGCTACTTCTTTTTGTTGTTTTTGGTTTTGTTTTGTCTTTATATCTTTGATATCTTTGCCTGTGTTGAGTGTGGCTTGTCGGTTGTTTTTACATGTGAATGTATTTGATTTTTTCTTTGTTGTTGTTGTTGTGCTTGGTGACTTGCTTTGTTCCGAAATTCCACTACCAGGGCCCAGCTTAAGAGGCACAAGATTCAACAAATCCAGAGGCCAACTCCAGACCAAACCAAAGTACTACCGGGTTTGACCTACAAGTGACACACCCAGAGGGAATTCTCTACAGGCACAAGAGCCCATAGAGGCCAAACCACATTTAAGTGGTCAACCCTCACGCAACAGAACACCCTACGGTGGGCAGAGCCAAGTCTCACAACTAGTCAGCCTAGGAGTTAACCCCACCTACTCACAAGCGAAAAGCAATTAAAGATCTCCTTTAACAGGACAATATACACAATGCAAGAGTCACCTCTGGAACACACGCAGAGGAGAAGAATGAAGTAGTGCAAGTCAAATATAAAGGATACATACTACATAAGATAACCCAGCAAGAACTAAGAACTCTAGGGGATCTACCTAATACATCGAAGCAAACACAGAGAGTCAGCCAGAATGGGGAAACAAAGAAACATGTCCCAAATAAAAGAACAGAAGAAACCTCCAGAAATGGAACTAAATTAAACAGAGGTAACTAACCTATCAGAGACAGAGTTCAGAACACTGATGATAAGAATGTTTAAGGAGCTTAGAGACAACATAAAGAAGGATGTAGAAATCATAATGAACAACCAGTTAGAACTAAAGAACACAATTACTGAAATAAAGAACTCACTTGAAGGAATTAACAGCAGGTTAGATGAAGCAGAGGATCGAATCAGCGACTTAGAAGATAAGTTAGCAGAGATCACCCAAACAGAACAACAGAAAGAAAAAAGAATGAAAAACAATGAAGATGGTTTAAGAGACCGCTGGGATAACATCAAGCGCAACAACATGCACATCATAGGAATACGAGAAGGTGAAGAGAGGAAGAAAGGGATTGAGAACATATTTGTAGTAATAATGTCTGAAAACTTCCCTAATCTGATGTAGGAAACCAACATACAAGCCCAGGAAGTGCAGAGAGTTCCAACCAGGACAAACCGAAACAGATCCACACCAAGACACATTATAGTTAAAATGGCAAAGCTTAAAGACAAAGAGAGAATCCTAAAAGCAGCAAGAGAAAGACAGAGGGTTACATACAAGGGAACTCCCATAAGACTATCAAATGACTTTTGTACAGAAACATTGAAGGCCAGGAGGAGATACTCAAAGTGATGGAAAACAAAGGCCTACAACCTAGATTGCTTTGTCCAACAAGGCTGTCATTTAAAGTTGATGGAGAGATAAAGAGCTTCCCAGAAAAGAATAAGCTAAAGGAATTTATTAGCACCAAGCCAGCATTGCAAGAAATACTGAAAGGACTTCTGTAAATAGAAGAAAGATGAAAACAATCTAACTACAAATTTAAAAATGGTGATAACTATGTACCTGTCAATAATCACTTTAAATGTAAATGGATTAAATGCTCCACTCAAAAGACATAGGGTGGCTGAGTGGATAAGAAACAACACCCTTGTAGATGCTGTATACAATAGACTCACCTCAGATCAAAAGACACACACAGGCTGAAAGTGAAGGGTTGGAGTAAGATATTTCATGCAAATGGAAATGAGAAAACAGCAGGAGTTGCAATACTTATATATGACAAAATAGACTTTAAAATGAAGAACATATTAAAAGACAAAGATGGGCACTATACAATAATAAAGGGATCAATCCGACAAGAGGACATAACCCTAGTAAACATCTATGCACCCAACATAGGAGCACCTAAATATATAAAACAGATATTGACTGATATAAAGACAGAGATCAACAGTAACACTATCATAGTAGGGGACTTCAACACACCTCTGACAACAAGGGACAGGTCTTCCAGACACAAAATCAATATGGAAACAACAGCCTTAAATGGTTCATTGGACCACTTGGATTTAATCGATATTTTCAGAGCATTTCACCCCAAAGCTGCAGAATACACGTTCTTCTCAAGCGCACATGGAACATTTTCCAAGATAGACCATATATTAGGCCACAAAACAAGTCTTGATAAATTTAAGAAAATTGAAATCATACCAATTGTCTTCTCTGACCACAGTGCTATGACATTAGAAATGAACTACAGGAAAAAAACTGGAAGACACACCAATTCATGAAGGCTGAATAACATGTTACTAAATAATGAATGGGTCAACCAGAAGACCAAGGAAGAAATCAAAAGATATCTCGAGACAAACGAAAATGAAAACACGATGACCCAAAATCTATGGGATGCCGCGAAAGCAGTCCTCAGAGGGAAATTCATAGCATTGCAGGCCTACTTAAAGAAACAAGAAAAATCACTAATAAACAGATTATCTTCACACTTAAGGGATCCGGAAAAAGAACAGCAAAATGAGCCCAAAGGGAGTACAAGGACAGAGATAATAAAGATCAGAGTGGAAATAAATGAAATAGAAACCAGAAAAACAATACAAAAGATCAATGAATCCAAGAGTTGGTTCTTAGAGAAGATAAACAAAAATTGACAAACCTTTAGCCAGACTCATTGAAAAAGAGAGAGAGAGAGGACCCAAATTAATAAAATCAGAAATGAAAGAGGAGAAGTGACAACAGACACCTCAGAAATACAAAAAATTTTAAGAAACTACTATGAGCAACTATATGCCAACAAATTTGACAATCTGGAAGAAATGGACAATTTTCTAGAGGCGTACAACATTCCAAGTCTAACTCAAGAAGAAACAGAAAACTTGAATAGACTGATTACCACCAGGGAAATTAAATCAGTAATCAACAATCTCCTAACAAACTAAAGCACTGGACCAGATGGCTTTACAGGTGAATTTTACAAAACGTTCAAAAAAGAATTATCACCTATTCTCCTCAAGCTCTTCCAAAAAATCCAGAAGGAGGGAAGACTCCCAAATACTTTTTGCAAAGCCACTATCACCCTGATCTCAAAATCAGACAAAGACACCACAAAAAAAGAAAACTACAGGCCGATATCTCTAGCGAACATAGACACAAAAATCCTCAACAAAAAAGATATTAGTGAACTGAATTCAGCAATACATTAAAAAGATCATACACCATGATCAAGTGGGATTCATCCCTGGTATGCAAGGGTGGTTCAACATCCACAAATCAATTAATGTGATACACCACATCAACAAAATGAAAAATAAAAAAAAAAAACATGATCAAATTGATAGATGCAGAAAAAGCATTTGATAAAATCCAGCAGCCATTTATGATAAAAACCCTTAAGAAAGTGGGAATAGAGGGATCATATCTCAATATAATAAAGGCCATATATGATAAACCCACAGCTAACATCATACTCAATGGGGAAAAGCTAAAACCATTCCCCCTAAGATCAGGAACAAGGCAAGGTTGCCCACTTTCTCCACTTCCATAGTGCTGGAAGTTCTAGCCACAGCAATCAGAAAAGAAAAAGAAATAAAAGGCATCCAAATTGGTAAGGAGGAAGTAAAATTGTCATTATATGCAGATGATATGATACTATATATAGATAACCCTAAAGACTCCACCAAGAAACTATTAGAGCTGATAGATGAATTTAGTAAAGTAGCAGCATACAAAATTAATATTCAGAAATCAGTTGCATTTGGATATACCAATAATAAAACATCAGAAGGAGAAATTAAAAAAAAAAAAAAATCCCATTTACAATTGCTCCAAAGACTATAAAATACCAGGGAATAAATTTAACCAAAGAAGTAAAAGATCTGTACTCAGAAAATTATAAGACACTGAAGAAAGAAATGAAAGAAGATACAAATAGATGGAAACACATACCATGTTCATGGATAGGAAGAATTAATATAGTTAAAATGTCCATACTGCCTAAGGCAATATACATATTCAACGTAATTCCTGTCAAACTACTAATGATGTTTTTCACAGAAATAGAACATATAATCCTAAAATTTATATGGGACTATAAAAGACCCAGGATAGCCTCAGCAATCTTGAGAAATAAGAACAAAGTGGGAGGTATAACAATACCTGACATCAAATTATACTACAAGGCTACAGTAATCAAAACAGCATGGTACTGGCATAGAAGCAGACACATAGATCAATGGAACAGAATAGAGAGTCCAGAAATAAATCCATGCTTATATGGCCATTTAATCTACGACAATGGAAGAAAGAATGTACAGTGGGGTAAAGACAGTCTATGCAATAAATGGTGCTGGGAGACCTGGACAGACACATGCAAAAAAATGAAGCTGGACCACCTCCTTATACCATATACAAAAATAAATCCAAAATGCCTTAAAAATTTAAATGTAAGATCTGAAACCATAAAATTCCTAGAAGAAAATATAGGAAGAAACTTCACAGACATTACCCGCAGTAAGATTTTTACTGATATATCTCCTCACGCAAAGGAAGTAAGAGAAAAAATAAACATGTGGGATTACATCAAACTAAAAAGTTTTTTCACAGCAAAGGAAACCATCAATAAAACAAAAAGGGACCCTACTAAATGGGAAAAGATTATTTGCCAATGATATATCTGATAAGGGGGTAATATCACAAATTTATAAAAAACTCACTCAACTCAACTACAAAAAAATAAACAACCCAATTAAAAAATGGGCAGAGGACATGAAGAGACATTTTTCTAAAAAGGACATACAGACGGCAAACAGACATATGAAAAAATGCTCAAACTCAGTAATCATTAGAGTAATGCAAATAAAAACCACAATGAGATAACACCTCACCCCAGTCAAAATGGCTATCCTCAATAAATCAACACAAAACAAGTGTTGGCCTGGATGTGGAGAAAAGGGAACCCTTGCACACTGTTGGTGGGATTGCAGATTGGTGCAGCCACTATGGAAAACAGTATGGAGGTATCTCAAAAATCTGAAAATGGAACTACCTTATGAGCCAGCAATTCCACTCCTAGGTATCTATCCAGAGAAATCAAAAACTCTAATTCAAAAAACTTTATGCACTCCTATATTTATTGCAGCACTATACACAATAGCCAAGATATGGAAACAACCAAAATGCCCATCGGTACATGACTGGATTAAGAAACTGTGGTACATTTATACAATGGAGTATTACTCAGCCATAAAGAAGAAAGAAATCTTACCATTTGCAACGACATGGGTGGACCTAGAGAACATTATGTTAAATGAAATAAGTCAGACAGAGAAAGACAAATACCATATGATCTCACTTATATGTGAAATCTAAAGAAAAGAATAAGTGAATGAACTAATCAGAAACTGTTTTGGAGACAGAGGAAAAACTGAGGGTTGCTAGATGGGAGGGGGGTGGGGATAAGGGGGAAGGTGAGGGGATTAGAAAACAGTCAGTAACCACAAGATGGCCACGGGGTTCTGAAAATTAATTTGGGGAATGTAATCAATAATGCTGTAAAGATTTTGTAGGGTATCTGATGGACATTTGTCTCATTAGGGAGACCACCTCAGGGATGATGTAGATGCCTGATCACTGCACTGTACACCTGAAGCTGAAGCTGAAAAATAATGAATGTCAATTACAAGTTTGTACATATATGTACATATATATATATACACACACACACACACACACACACATATATGTATGTATATATATGTATGTATATATGTGTATATGTATGTACTTACAAGAAGCGGAGTACAGCATTAGGAATAGAGACAGTGGAAATGTAATGGCTCTGTGCAATGTCAGAGGATTAGTGGATGGCGGGAGGGGGGTTCACAAAATGTGAGGGATATAAAAGATAAACGTCTAAGTATTACTTTGTCTTGTGCACCTGAAACTAATAAAAAAAAAAGTTAAAAATGATTGCAGAAAACACAACTACTTTTGCACCAACCTAATATAATTTTAAAATATTTGTTAAAGTCTCATGATTTGACTTTGGGTTTGTTTGTTGTATTGTCACGTGTTGACAGTTATGTGTCTTTAATCACAGCACCATCTTGAACATGTTTCACTTCTCTCTGGGCCTCTATTATGTATTTATTAAATGCAGGTCAATCAACTCTAGAGTCGAAAAAAGTAGAACAAAGAAATGCAAAGGGCATGCAGTTAAGAATGCATAGCTGTGAGGAGCATAGTCTCTGATGTCAGACTACAGGGTCTGGATCTAGGTTCTCCCACCTACTAGCTCTGTGACATTGGCCAAGTTGACTTAGCTGCTGTAGGATTTGGTTTCCAAATCTGCGTGGATCAATTATAAAGAAATGAATGATATAAGTAAGAAGCTCAATATTATTATACAAATGAGTCTTGCTCTTGGGAGGGACACAAACCACTTGAGAATCTTATGGGGCTGCTGGTGGGCAGGGAATATACCTCCACAGACACAGACAATTATGCAAACCGTTTCAGGACCACTAACCCTTAACTGAATAGCCCTTGAGCCAGATGACCTCTAAAATCTCTCCTCTTGCAAAAGCTTGTGACAGGAGCAGCTCAGAAACAATCAATGAAGGATTCCTCTAGGCTTCAAAAGAAGGAAACATAGGCCAACTACACTTGGCATACATATGACTTCCATTTGATCGTCAGGAATTTGTCAAATGGAAGTCATATGTATGAACATATCCAAAGCCAGGAGTCCAAAGGAAATCAAAATAAACAAAGGCACTGCTAGGGATTGAACTGTGTTCCCTTACAATTCATATGTGGAAGCCCTAATCTCCAGTGTGATGATATTATGGGGTCTTAGGGAGGTAATTAGGTTTTCATGAGTTCATGAGGGTGGGGACCTGATGATGAAATTAGTGTCCTTATAAGAAAAGACACCAGAGAGCTTGCTCTCTTCTCCCCTCACCATGTGATTTTATAGTGAGGGGGTAGCTTTCCACAAGCCAGGAAAGGAGATCTCACCAGAATCTAACCATACTTGGCACCTTGATTTCAGACATCCAGAATCCAACCTTGTAAAAAATAAATAAATTTCTGCTGTTTGAGTCGGTCTATGGTATTTTGTTATGGCAACCCAACTTGACTAATACAGACTCTCTATCCAAAACAGTACCTTACAGGATCCTGAGGAGGCAACCAAATGGTCCAGAAAAATGGCTTATCTTTATAATGTAATACAACATACATAGTGGCTTTTCCATGAAAAGGCTGACTCATCTCAAGTGCCCAAGGAACGGCATTTTTAATTTTAACCTATAGAGGCTTATTTTTCACATGCTTCTAATAGTTTAAAAATAATTATAATGGAAAAAGTCACCTATGCTTCTACTTACTCCAGCTGACAAATATAGAAAGTAAGAGGCTGTGGAATATGACGAAATAGTACCTGGGAGTTGGTGTTCTTGCTTTCACAACTGGCTCTCTACTACCAGCCTGGATGACCTTACAGTTTTAATTATCTTCTTTTTTTTTTTTTTTTTTTTCAAATTATACACATCAAGTTATATTACTCCCCTTTTAAAAGCATCTGTATCCTCAAAAAAGTTCAAAGTTATTCCTAATCTTCATAATCTACTATCAAAGTATATTTGCAATTACATTTCCGGTAACATCCCCCAAAGGCCCTACTCTGCAGATCCAATATTCTACTTTCAACCTAAAAACATAGCCCATCCTTTCTTAGAAAGGTCATTCTCTTAGCTCACTATAGTGCCACAATGCGGGGTGAATGTCCTCCCATTCTCCAGCAAAAACCTACTCATCATAGCATAGCACGGATGAAAGCGGAAAATATTATGGTAAGTGAAAGTAACCTGTCACTAAGGAGCACTTACTGTATGATTCCATTTATATGAAATGTCTAAAACAAGCAACTCTAAAGAGCAGAAAGTAGTTCAGTAGCTGCTTAGGGCAGGTGAAAGGAGGTTTAGTGGAAATAAGGAGTGACTGCCAATGGGTATGGAGTTTCATTCTGAGGTGATGAAAAAGTTTCCAAATTGATTTTAGCGATGGTTGTGCAACACTGTGAACATAATAAAACCCACTGAATCGTATACTTTCAAAGAGTTAATTGTATGACATATGAAATATATCTCAATAAAGCTATTATTAAGAAAAAACACTTACCCATCCAACTAGATTCTTCAAATGCTGTATAAATTTATTCTCCCCACTCTGTCAGAGTTAAAATCCTTCCCCCTCAGAATGTTAACATATTTCATTCTGGTTGGCAACATAATTGTGTTTAGTTATTCCAATGTCTGCCTCCCCCACTAAACTATGAGTGCTTTCAGAGAAAAACACACTGGTGTCAGACATTTCCATCCCCGGGCCTCCGCTAACCATTAGGTTCTTTTGTGCACATTCGAAAAATCCACCTCGTCTTGGCTTGGCCAGGACTTGAGTCCCACATGCCCTCCTGCCCTGGAGCAGGACATAATCTGAAAGGCAGTAACCAGCAACTCTGCCTATACCCTTCTCCTTCTTAGCTCCGACAGTCCAATAAAATAATCCACGGGAGGCACTCTCAGTAAATAAAATAGAGCAGAACAAAAAGAATATGTCTGAAACCATTTCTTACAACAAGACACTCCCAGATTGCAGCAGAAACCTCAAAGCATTCACAGTCGGGTTTTTCTTTACCAGTTGTTTGCTTTTGTGTTACTTAACATAGTGAACTATTTTAACACATTTAGGTAAGAAGGAAAAACAGAACTTTGTTAAGTCAGTTTACAATTACTAAAAGAAGTCATGATACTATGAAAGTCCACCATCTATACAGGGGACAGCACGAAAATAAACTGAAAGAAGTTTTATCATTAATGCAGTTTCTAAAAGTACTTCTCAGCTTCCATAACACTTGAGCTGAATGCTAATTATTTCCTACATTATAGGAGAAGTGTCTATGTCCAATCCTACTCTCCCATCCCTGTCTTCACCTGGCTAACTCCACTTCTTTGACAAAACATACCTTGCCCCATAAACTAGGCCAAAAAAAGAAAGAAAGAAAAAAAGATTTACTATGCCCACAACATCCTGCACTTTTCCTTTACGGTACCTATCACAACCATAATTACATAATTATCTGTGAAACTATGAAAGTGGTGGTGGTTGCTCCTGGACCAGAAGCCCTGTGATGACATGGTTTGAATCTGCCTGGTACCCACAGTTTTGATTAAGGGCCTGAAATCTGGCCATGGAGGGCAGTCAAGAACTAGTTGATTGAATAAATGAGCCCCACCCCACCCCACCCTCTGACCCCTTAGAGTATAAAACCTCTGAAAGCAGGGATTGTGTCCAGTTCATTTTGGGATCCCCTATTGTGCCTGGCACAGTGTGTGATAGGTTGTATCAAATAATTCATATGTAGATGAATGAAGAAACGAACTCCACAGTGGATAGTTATGAATATTGGAGAGGCTACCCATGGTGCATTACTGGTAAAATAAGCACACGGAGTGGATTAGGAGTCAAAGGCAACCATCCAAGAAAGCTGGTCCCAATAAGAGATCTTGGAACAGCAGCACACAAAGAAGGAAGGCAGAGTCAGAGATGAAAGATGTCCGTGGTCTAAGATTTATGTCAATTTCCTTGGGCTCCAAAAGTCAATTTTCACCCAATTTAAATGGGTGTGACTCTTTCCCAGATGCAACAAGCCTGCAAATTTTGTGTTGTATCCAAGCAGAGCCCAAGAAAACCAGGCCTTTCAAAAAATAAAATAACTGCAAAGCAAAAAACAAAGATGCAACAGCCAGAAGACTAGTAGAATTAAGTCAGAGCGAACATACCATGCAGAAAACAACAGGGCTGCCAATTGAAACGCGTCTCCACTGTGGAGACTTGTCCAGAGTTGCAACAAGGCAGCCTCCTCAAGGGGCTTTTGATGTGAAAAGGTCATTCTGCCAAACACTCTTTTGGTAGATGCCAATGGCAGGCCTCCTGTGCCATTCAAAGAATCTAAAGTTTGGGCAGAAAACAAACTGTGCACATGCAGGGTTATGCTACCACATGCCAAACCCTACTTAAGACACTGGAAACACACATTCCAGTACTGAAAACTTGCAATCAAGACACAGAGAACCTAATGGTGGAGTTAAATGACAAGAAACATGAAAACCTAAAGAGCTAAATGATAATCCTGATGCTGATTAGATGGGAGTCTGACAACATGACACCCCTGGGACCACTGGAGGTTTCTCCAAATCTACCTGCCATCATTCTGGGGCACTAGAGCAGGGTTTGAATCCTGGCTCCATCACTCATGGGCTGTGCAGCCTTAAGAAAGTTATATGAGCTCTCTACGCTTACGTGTGTCCTCATCTGTAAAATGAAGATTATGATAGCCCTCGGGTAAATGTGAGCTCTGATTAATACTCAGTGACTAAGCCTGTGAGAGACAAAAAACTGCCCCATACCAATGCCAAAACAAAAGGGCCCTTACATTCAACCGGAGTCCAGTGCTCCTTTTACAAAGAGTACCACACAGGCCCAGGGAAGGGAAGGGACTGTGGATAAATCACCAGGGGATCCAGGAGGGCAGCCAGGCCCAGTGATTCATGATGACCAGCACTATTCACGAGGAACCGCTGTCAGAATTAAGTGAGCTAATAGATGCATGGTGCTTAAAATGGTACCTGGCTCAAAGGCAGCAGTGTGTATATGTCTCCTCTGATTGTTGATCAGCATAGTGCCTGCCACATACTTACAGGGGGCTTCGTAGTTTAGAAAGCCATTTTATATTGGTTATCTCACTTATTCCACACAACAACTTCAGGGTCATGACTCTGCAAGTCCAAATGAAGAGACCGGGTCAAATGAGACTCGGCGAGGTCCCTTTGTTTTCCCAGGATCCCTCAGCTAGTTGGCAGAGAAGTGCAGCTCAGAACCTATATTTCCTATTCCTTAGATTACTGCACTTCCCTCCACGTGATACTACTCCACAGATACAGCAAGCACGAGACTACAGATCCTGTAGTATCTTTTTAACGGGGAATTTCCCATGTTCTATAACTTGTCAAATCCTCCTAACAAAGGAAGAAACTCAGAGGCATAAGAATTTTATTTCGCTTTTGTTACAACTGGGTTAAATCTGACAGAAGGAATATCTTCCTTGGATCTGAGCTTTCTTTCCTGTCTATGGAGAAAGATAGCCCTCCAGCTGATGGAGAAAGAAGGCAGAGGCTGATGCTGGAAGAAAGTGGGAGGGGAAGAGGAGAGAAATAACCACACAATGATAAATAACTAAGCCATATCCCTCAAGCTCTTGGTGATGAGCCAGTTCTTCTCTTTATGTTGAAAACTTGAAATGCCATTTTGCTGCAGTGACTCTCTCAGCCTGAAATAAGACAGAGAGATAAAAAAGTGGGGCATGACCCTCTCTTTCACACATTATCTCTTCTCGTTAAAGCAGTTTCTCAAGTGAACAGTAAGAAAGGACTGACCTGAGATAGGTGAAATTCTGAAAAGGAGATAGCCAAGAACCTATGGAGGGTCTTCTCACCTTGAGGGTAAAAGAGTTTGTAAGTATGTGCTTTTATCTACCATCTATCGATGTATGCATAAATGTACGTATGTATCTATCTACCTACTATCTAGTCACGAGAAGCAATCAACTCCTTTCTTTTTAACAGAGTGTATAATTTTTTTTTTTTTTTAAGTTACTGAACAGGTAAATGCCCTCACTTAATTTTAGTTCTGGTTTTGTCACTAGTAGAGTGGAAAGGTTACTGAAGCCTTCTGGGTCTCTGTTTTCTCATCTGTCAAGTGCATACTTGGACAAGATCAACAAGGACCCTTACAGCTTAAAAGAAAAAAGCTAATATCCTTAATAAACAGAAGAAAATATCATGGTGGTCAAGCCAACTATTTCAGAAAAATTAAAGAAAGTGTTTGTTTCCTTTACAAGCCCTGATTTTGAATGCAAGAAACACGTCAACAGTTTAAAATCACCCATATTCATGGCTTCGATGGTGAAAAAGTCTACCACCAAAAGCCAACAAAGTTTTGCTTAAAAACAAGCTATTTTCAGGAACAACTCTCCCAGTTTAAAGCCCTAATTCAGAAAATTCGTTTTGGTTGGTAAAACACTGTCTTCTTTCTGCAATTATTAGCCTCTAAAATGTGTGTGTGTGCGTGTGTATGTGTGTGTGTGTGTGTGTGTGTGTGTGTGTGTTTCTCCCAATATTTCATTTGAAAAGCGTTTGATCCTGAAATAAACCTGCAATTCTTCCTAAGAAGAAGGGAAGGCAGATGGAAGTCTATCGTATAGCTTAACGACTTTATATTTCACACAAGATTATTATAAGATGACAGATGTGAACCTTAAGAATTTTAACAATAAAGTAATTCTAGCCAAAGAATGTTCCACAGAACACAAGGCTGGGAAATCATCCACAAGACGGTTCCATTATAAAATAAACTCAATGAAACCTGAAATTAACACAACAGAAAGAATTGTTGTGGTTACTGTTTGTACCTATAGGACTTCTCAGAGTTAATGTTGCTGGATATTCACGGAGAATCTTCAAAACGAGTGGCTATAATAGCAACTGATTCCCAAACTGATTTGACCATGTGTGGAGCTGGTATTCTACGGAGCACACTTTCAGAACGGCTGCCGTGAAACAGACAGCAGACTATGACAAGGACATAGTTGTATCCATGACAGCATCCCGACCCCTGAAAAGGAAGTTCTACTGTCCAATTAGGAACTTGTATGTTTAACTCTATTTTTATCCACACCAGATTTTATAATAGATGCAACAATAACCAACTAAAAACTTTGACAGTCAAAGTGATTTCTGTTTCTTGAGACTTCCTTGTAATACAGGAGCTCCACCCCAGGAGGGCTGTGTTTTCCCTATGCTACAGATACATGCTGTGATATTAGGCAATATAAGGGGGAACTTTTACCCCCTCTCTATCTTCTGCTCTCTTTTTCTTTCCAATTATTCATAGGCTTATGACAAAATCAATGTTCCTTAAGGCAGAGAAAAAATGAGAGGATTTTGGGCAGACAGCTGACAGGGTAATTGAGGGAAAGACTGCTGTACACATCAATATTTGTCTCAGGCCTCAGTTTTCACACACTCAGAATGAGGTAAGTGGATTTCATGGTTTCACATCTCATAATTCTATGACTTTTGCGGGTGGCTCATGATTATCTCTGAATGCAATCCCAAGGATGTTTTGGGCAAAGGCAGAAATTTAAGAGAAAGGGTTCCCTGTGACAGGATGGCACCCCACAGAGCACCGCTTGGATAACTCTACTACTTGCAAGTTCATGTTCCAGGGTGTTGGCTAAAACTCCAGTCTCGTTCCTTTGTAGCCATGCCATGTACTGTTAGGCCAGCAGCATGTACAGCATGGTGTCTCATCAGGCCATTTGCTAAAAAAAAAGGACAGCGCATTTAAAAACACCTTGATATGGATAAGAGCTGAGGCAGGGCAGCCACAGTGTTGAAACACACTCAAAAAGCCACTGCAGGGTCGCTGCTGGCATCTTCACATATAATGACCCTGTTCTACAGGAAAGGTGTTTAAACACCCAGCTCTATTGCCCAGGTACAATGTATTTCAAGAAATACTCTCTTGCCTAACCTCACCCAGATTCACTTTTAAGGACAGAAGACAAGAGTGATTTTAATAAGAAAAAGAAGAGAAAAGTGATATTTTGATAATAATAATAATAATAATTTAAAAATGCAAAAGCACTTATATCGCCTCTAAAATTATTTTGGGAGAGAAAACCAAAAGCACTCAATAGCCTTCATCATAATCCCTCTACACATATCCAATATTTTCTGCCTTTGTCTCTCCTATTCTTCCTCTCTCATATCCCCACATAAAAACAAACCCCCTTTACAAGACATTTATTAGAAAGCACCAGGGGGGCTACTGCCGCTGCCATTTTTTATACATGGACCTGGAGACTATGAAAGCCTTACTCACATACTCCCTGGCTCTCCAACTGAGGTCCCACCTGCAATAACATCTCTCCAGTGGGCCTGGATGGTGGCCAGAGGGCAGCACGAGGGAAATGTGAAAAAATCAAGTGCAGCTCACACTTTTTACTTAGCCTGGAAACATTTTTTTCCCCCTTTTCTACCAGGTCAAATTCTACATAGCTAGCATTCAAGTTCCAGATCAATCCCCACCTACTCCAGGAAGATTTCCTTCATTTTTTTAACATTTGCCTCCAGTCCAAACCAAAACTAATGTCTTTCTCCTCTAATGACCACAAATCCCTTAACTATACCTCTGAGAACTTAGAGATACTATTTAAATATCTTAATTCTTATTGGACATATCTCTAGTCTATTAACTTTCACCAAACCCATTCTGCCCCCCATAAGGAGATATATACACACACACACACACACACACACACACACACACACACACACACATATATTCCTTAAGGGCAGTGATTAGGTCTGGTTGAATTCAATGAATAAAAAAGAGAAAAATCTATCTAAAGAAGTCAGACAAGTATATAAATAATTATCATACAGGAAACACTCTATTAAAGATAAGAAGACAGGGATAGATTAAAGATTCCAGGCTGGAAGTTAAGCCAGTCCATGACAAATGTGTAATAAAGATCTTCACACACAGAACAATACATTGCCTAAAATATATATATATATATATATATATATATATATATATATATATATATATATATATATGACACAGCTAACATAAATTGAGCATAAACTATGAGTCAGGCAAGGCATTAAACATTCTCCAGATAGTGACTCTTTTAATTCCCACAGTAGTAACCTTGCAGATGGGTACTGATGTTATATCCGTTAGATAAAGGGATGAGGCAAAATGAATTGCAGAGAGCTCATGAAACCTGCCCAAGCAAAGAACTGGCTTCAAACTTCAGCCAAGAGACTCAGCTAATGCGCCTGACCACCTAGTTCTACAACTTCTGCAGTAGATGGCCGACATCTTGCAGAACAGGGATGTAGGCCTATCTAGAACCCACTCGAAGCAGGGCATTGGCAAAAGGACCCAAGAAGTGACATCATGCAAGTAAAGGAAAAAGGAAGGCTAAACATTACATTCTAGACATCTGCTTCCGCATTCGGAGGAAGGGGAAACTCCTGGAATATGAAAGAGGAAAACTAAAGCTGCAGCCTTTTCTAGTTCACCTGACTTTCTCAGATTGGAACTTATTCTTTGCTGAGAGCAGGGAGGTTGATCTTCTGCTCACACTGTTATTTCATGAGTGACAGAAATGTGGTTGTTACCTTGACTGTTAACATGAGAAATGCTTTGTGATGCTTTGGCCAGCATTTTCCTTCCAGAAAAGGTTAAAGGCCTTTTAGCAAAGAACTGAATGTGAAAAAAATCAAACTTAAATGGTGAAAGACAGCATCTTGTGGCCAATCTTAATGATACTTAATTCTCAGTTGAGGAATTCTGTAGTAAACAACCTCTTGATTCTGTGCAAAACATTTTTAATTTCATGCCCTGCTAATCACACAGCTGTTAAATTTCCCTTCCCATCAGTTGTAAAAAAATAAATAGATAATAATTGTAATAATAATTTAAGAAACAGTTGGGCCTCAAACAAAATTTGAGCCCTAATGAATTTTTCCCATCTGGAATTAATAATATAGTAGATGGTGAAATTGCCTGGATTCAGTTGATGTGAACTTGTATTACATTATTCTAAGTATCAAAATGTAAGGCTTTGAACATCAGAAGCTTCTAACATGCCTGCCACAGAAGGTAAAGTCTACACTGCACTCTCAGACAAGCTTGGCACCTGATATTTCATTCCAGCCGACTCTAACAACCTGTTTCCTGTCACTGTGACCGTATCTCCTCTCGGTCACAACAAGCACTAAGGGCATATAAACACTACTAGACTTGGCCCCATGGGCGCGGTGATCTCGAGCCTGGAGAAGAGAAAATCAGTGTCTTCATATTGCAAACATGTTGCTCTCATTAATTCAGGGCAATAAAAAAAAAGAAGCTATTGTTAATATTGCAAATCAAAACAAGAACCGAGGAGTACAGGATGAAGGGGGAGTTCTAAATATCTGGGGGCAAGAGAAAGAGAAGGTCTAAATGAGTGTGGCGGTGAGGATGAGCCAACTCTGCGGAAGAGAAAAGCTAGTGATCAGGAAAGAAAACTCAAGAAAAGAAGTGGCAGAAAGAAATATCCTATAAAGAAGCTGGGGACAAACGTACTAAAGGAAATAAAATAAGCATAGTCAGATGGACCAAAGTATCAGCAGGGGTCTTCAAAGGAATGATATTCTCATATTACTGTGTATTGATACTTTTCCCAGAACCTCGACTGGAAAACACTGTAAGAAACGTCAGAGTAGTAACATACTGTCTCTTTATCTGGCATGTTCCTATCTAAAGCTCACTTGCTAAAATCCTTTCAGTCATTAAAAAAGCTCTAAAATACCACCTCCTTCAGGGAGCCCCTCCCCCATCTGCACACCCACTAAAACCCCCCTCCAGTTCCCATATCATGCTGTCTGTACCTCTCCTTTGTCACCTAGGTTTTGCTTTATAAAACAACTAGTTATGTATGTGTTTGTGTCTCCCATTGAATTGTAAACTCCATAAAAGAAGAAATTACATTTAACCATATTTTTATTCCTCAGTGCTACAGCTGCTAGGCTTTGCACAGTAGGAACTTAAGGAGTAGATATGTTCTAAGAAAACCTAGAAGAGAATACTTCCTTTTGTAGGTATTCTTGTAATAGGAAACAGAATTTTAAGGATTTGTAAATTTACTCACTAGCAAACACCCTACAAACTCTTGTAAATGACAATCACTACTAATATTTCATTGTTCTTCTCAAGTATACATGAGAAGTTCAAAACATGAACACAATTTTCATATTCATCATCATGGTCTACCTGAAGAAAATGTGCAATATAAATGTAACACTGTTTTCCTGACCTGAGCACAGGCTCACAACTGTTGGTGTGAAAATCATTTCCAGGAACCCAAAAAAGCTTTCCTGAAACCTCAGCATCCCTTCAGCCCCACCCTCACCACTACATCTCATTGAAAACCAACAGCATTTCCTTTATGCCTCATCATTAATGATAAAGTGAATGAGGCAACTGTACAAAAGAATAAAAAACAATGTACTATGAACATCATTGCATTTGTATAGTGCTTTATATATCCTCTATCTCATCTGGTCTTTTCCATGAGCTTCTGCATCCAGGGAAAATGGAATAATTACTTAGAGATGAGGAACCTCAACTCCACAAGATGTGATTTGCCCCAAAACACACAGCTCACAAAGAGGCTCTGTCACGATATAAACTCAGGATTCGAGATGCGCCAGCCAGACATGTGTTCATTTACACAAAAGTTGTCTCTCATCTAAAGTGTTTAACCAGGCACAAGAAGTTGATAATAGAACCCCTGCGACTTACATGAATGAAAAATTATCTAATGTACATAGGGAATCATATGGGTTCCATGAGAATATAAAAGACAAAGAGAGAGAGAGAGAGAGAGAGAGAGAGACAGTGAGAGAACTCTGGGTTAAGATGGTTACATTTCTTGGAGAACAGGGGCCATGAACTGTACTTTAAAGTGGTACTCATCAAAGTGAGCCAGCAGACAGTTTCCAAATCATCTAGGAGTTTGTTAGAAGTACAGATTCTCCCACACTATATTCTCAAACCTACTGGACCATCATTTCTGAGGGTGAGATTCCCCAGGTGATTCCAGTGCCTGTCAAGTTTGAAAAGTGTTGCTTGGAAGTTAAGGGAGGACCTGGCCAAAGAACAGAAGGTAGTATGTATGTTTCCGGTGGTGGGAAATGACATTAAAAATAAGTTGGCTCAAAATCCAGAAAACTCCAAATATGTCATCCAAGAAATTCTTAGAACAATTGGCTGGAGAGGAGGTACCCTGTTAAAGGACTGGGTCTAAAAAGTCACAGTGTAGAGGATGCTTCATGCAGGTAGCACCGTGCCACATAAGCTCCTGGACTCTAGAGTCACTCAGACCCAAGTGTTGAATCTTAAGGAGAGAAAGTGTATAGACATAAAGAACAAGATCATCATGCAATTCAGGACTTGTGGTCACACAGGGGTCAGAGGTACTTCAGGACAGAATCTCTGTTACAATCTAGAGGAACATAAGTTTATCAGACAGGCAAGTAGGGAAAGGAAAATGGTACAGGTCCCAGAGGTAAAACATGATCTGCTCTGCACCACTGAGGCCCCCTGGGAGTCAGCGTCTTCATCTGTAAAAGAAGAGGCTAATATTCCTGACCCAGTCAGATTGATGAGGGATTAAGTGATGGCACATAACACAGTGTCCCACATGGACACTCAATACAGCCCCCTGTGTTTCTTTTCCATTCAGGCCAATGCGGGTGAAAGAATGAAACAGGCCTTGAGCGCTCTCAGGGTTTAGCTGCTAAGCTGCTGACTTGAATGTTTTCTCATAAAATGTTCACAGGGCAGCCTGCTAGAGGAGTTCCTGTGGTTAGTAACTATCACACTTAGACACATTCCATTTCAAGACCTAAGGCTCCTTCACTTCCTGCTTCTCACTCTTACTTTTTCAGAGGAGCCGCAGGTTCTCAAGTTTATCTTGAGCACAGCTTTCTTTCTAAATGACACATATTAATTTCCACAGGCAAAAGTGCTCTAACTTCTTCTTTCAGAATGTGGCTTTTGGTTGCCCTGAGAATGGATCTAGTTCTACCCTTAGGTGATCTGTTGGAAAGTGGACACAAATCAGTCCAGATGGTTGGCTGGAGTTCTTACTGAAGGAAGTCTTCTAGGATATGTTAACTAGTGTTGCTCAAAGGTCCCAGAGTCAAATGAAAAAGACAAAGTCCCAGAGTCAAATGAAAGCAATCTGATGGCTGTCCCACAGGACTTCCTGAAAGATCTAGCATGCTAATGTACATTGTCAATACCTAAGAGGGCGCCAGAGTATGCAGCACTTCCCAGGGTTACGTGACCACTCTTCCCAGAATGGTAGCTCCTTGGACTAGTATTTAAGAAGCATGCATAAAAAATGATGAGTCAAAGCATGATATAGGTGAGGCAGGAATCATCTATTTTCCTAGTGTCAACTCCCAGAAAGATTGTGAAGATGGTCAAGTTTTTTTTGGTATGCTTTTTCATCTTCCCATTCACTACCCTATTCACTGTTTCCTCCCCTTTCTCCACAAGCCTCTTCCCCTCCCTATTCCTCAATGCACACTGTTTTGGAAAGGAGCTGCTAAACTCACCATTATTCTGTGAACCAACTCTTTCTTTTTCACCACCCTGCACATTGGTATCTCTATTCAATCGGGCATTCCATTTGCTTCGAAAGCATCTCCCTTTATCAAAATCCCACCCTTTCAAGGCCAATTCAAATGTCACTTCCCCCACAAAGCCTTCCTTAATCCCCTACCCTCCACCCCAGTTGGAAATGACTGTTCTTTTTTTCTTTTCTGAACTTTGTCAGCAAGTTTCTACTTTGTATTTTATACTTAGTTGTGTGCTCACTCACCTTCCCCAACTGGCTCACCCCTTCCCTAATACTTTGACACATCATCTTCTCTCAGCCTCACAACATTCTGGGAGGTAAACAAGGCAGGTATATACTCATTGTATGAAGACAATGTAGCTTAATGCTTAAGAGAGCAGTGGCTGGAGTCAGACTACTTGAGTTCAAGTCCTGGCTTTCCCTTTTATGAACCAGGTGACCTTGAGCAAGTTGCATAAAGTCTCTGGCACTCAATTTCCCATCTGTGAAATAGTGGTAACAACAGTACCTTCCTCAGAGGGCACATGTGAGGATTATGTGAGCTAATGATACAAAGTGCTCAGAATAATTCCTAACTCAATAAGCATTTAGTAAAAGTCCCAGGGAGTTTAGACGTAGCTAGTTCAGAGTTTTCCAGATTTGTCATGTTTCTTCCCTCGATAATGCTACCTTTCAGTATCGCTCATCCATTCAGTAAATATTTATTGAGCTCATAGATAAGCCAGGTGTGATTCTAGGCAACTGGGAAACAAAGAAGACACACAAGGCTCTGAACTCAAGGTCCTTACACCCCAGCAGGGAGGAAAAGGAGGCAAAAGGACGTCAATGCAAATAAACGTAAAATAACTAAACAAACAAGATAGCAAATTGTTGTGTTTTATTTGGGTTTGTCCTCATGTCATTCCTTCCATCGCAACAATCCATTACACCATGCTGCTTTGAACAAAACTCTACACAGAATGCTTCCTGTTTGATTTAAACATGTATTTCTAGAGTTCAACATTTGTTTAGAACATTTTGCCTCATCTCACAGATTTCTTCAGGGAATGGGCCAAGAATCGCTCCTGTGTTGTTTTTTTTGTTTTTGTTTTTTCCCCTACTTTCCTATGCATGTATTTTGTGTCATCCCTCCCCCACCCCAATAAACACAGGTGCATCCGCAGTGGCTGGTTTGTGACTCAATAAAAGAATATTCTGTCTTGGCACTCAGCAGCTGCTTTCGGACTCCCATCGTTTTTATGAGATTTGTTACCAGAGGGGCATTTCACAAGAAAGTGTTATGCACAAAACTGCAGACTTCACCATGCTCTCCCTTCAGGATGACAGCTATTAAAAGAGTTAAATCAAACTAATCCCCTAATTTGATTCCTGAGGAACTTTGAAAATTATGCTTGTGCATCCAGCAAAATAGACATTCATCCTATCTCCCATCTTTAGCACATTTTTTTAATCTGTGAGAAACATTTTCTCTAATTTGATATTATTATGTTCATATTTGAAGGTTTATCTTTAGTGCTACTAATTCATGCCCCTTCATCACTGGCATTGCTTATAGTCTCTGTCTTATTATAATTCTCATTTTATTTCCCTGCCCTATCATTCTGGGGGATATACACAGGAATATGCCCTGCATACTGGATCAAGGTGGTAATGGTTACATGTTTATAGGTTGGAGGGAAGGAGCAAGTGATGGATTAATTAAAATGTCAAGTGGTGGGTGTCCACCCTCCTCCCCAAACTGGCTGAAACTCTCTAGTTTAAGGAGCAGCGTTCATATCCTTGAACAGAAGCAGATGAAATACCCGCCAAAGCTTCTATACCTTCGTATGTCTATACTTGTTCTAAATAATGGTCTTTGCTGACCTGAAATCTGCTAAATTGGAAAGTAATTCTTTTTAAGACTGAAAAGATGCAAGGATTAAAATCAGACATAGATGTGATCTCAGTCAGTGGCCCTTCCCTCAAGTGTCAGTATGGAGAAGGCTCTGCCACTGAAAACAGTTCCAATGGAGGCCTCATGGATGGATGCACAGGTAGAGCCTGAGGCCAGACTAACCAAGACCTGTTGGCATGGTTGTCCATTGAAAACTCGTAGGAAATGAGCCACAGACTCAGAGGAGGCGACACTGATTACTTAAGTAGACAAATTGGTTGATTAAGCAGTGGAATCATTTATAGGAAATAGTATATAAAACTAAATGAAAATAAATCTGAGAGTGGAACTGCTCAGGTAGAAGAGCCCAGAGTCCTCACCACTTGCCCTGCACCCCATCATCTGAGGCGATATATCTACCCAGAACTCTGGGGCTCCTCGAAGCCGAAGTTTAAAAATTTGCCAATCTGATTTCAACCTTTACAATTCTTCAGAGTAAACTGAGGCCCAAAGATCAATTGTGGTCCATGGACACACAGATGGTAAGTACCATAGCCATATATTCTCATGCAAGAAACCACGTTGCCTTTTTCAAAACATAAAATATTTATGTTCTATGACTCTGCCCTTTTAGTTGGATGAAGAAGTTGGTATAATCAATGTGCCAAGCAAAATTTTTAAATGTGCCCTAGGTTAAGGCGTGTGCAATAGCAAATAAGGACATCTAAATTATACCTTGGGAACCCCAACTTAGAGAAATACAAAACACCCATTCTATATGTGATGTTTCTGTAGTGAAAACAACAAAATCCATAAGAGAAATTTTTCTTTCAGCTACTATACATAAATGTGTCAGGCACAAAATCAAACCACTCTAAAATGATGTGAAATCCATTCAGTTCTAAGTACAGAAAAACACAGCAGCATTTGTGTGAGGTGTGGGAGACACGTAACCTAAACGTGCTCCTTGGGTTAGTAACTTGAACTAGGAATGCACTAAAAAAAGTGTGAGGAGCCTACAAGAAAGAGCATTGAGCAAAAAAACACTGTGAGACACATTTG
Source organism: Rhinolophus sinicus (assembly GCF_057876585.1). Lineage (NCBI taxonomy): Eukaryota > Metazoa > Chordata > Mammalia > Chiroptera > Rhinolophidae > Rhinolophus > Rhinolophus sinicus. The sequence goes on along the minus strand of NC_142517.1, from coordinate 51,883,824 downwards.
ATATAATAGTCATATGATTAACAAACTGTCACATCAAACTTTCCCACAACGTGGGAACACTATGACACTTCATATTTTTAAAACTGATATTTTGATTCATTACTGTAAATAGCACATCGGGTAAAATATTGTGACAAGGAACAGATCATATATATATATATATATATATATATATATATATATATATATATATATGTATATATATACTCTATATATTATAAGTGTATATTTTTCCTAGCTCTGTAACATTTTAGAACATACAAAACCTTTTCTTACAGTGACAATTTAGGCCAGTATATAAACAGGCTATCGCACTCCTAAACTACCCATTTCTCTTGTAAGTGGGCAGACGGACAATGTTTCTTCATTCCACAGAAAGTCTATGAAGCAGCGGGATTTCAAAAGTAGGGTAACTTCTAATGAGATTCTGAACAAGCCTGTCAACTTCAAGCAAAGAATGTTATAAAAGTTGTTTCAATTTACTGTACCTGAGTTTACAAAATCATTGTCACAAACATACATAAAACATCTCTCCTGTCTTCAGGACGCTCCTAATCTCCTTAGAGAAACAGAGATACACATACGCAAGCAGACTGTTTCAAACACACAAGAAAGGCGCAAAGTGCTGCTTTTTATTTTATTTTCCCTTTTTTCCTTTTCTTTCTTTAGTATGTATGTGCATTACTTATAGTAAATAGCACGTTATCTGAGCCATTGTTCAGAGTAAATTGGTTCAGTTTAATTAGAAAGTATGGGCATCAATGGAAACTGAAGAAATTTAGAAAGCTTGCAAGAATACTCAGATTCCCAAGACAAACTTCTTTCTCAAAGAAAATATAGTGTTTGATTCCCATCTAGTACCAAACAATACATTTATAATTTTTCACTTTACCTACAACTCTAAAACAAAAGATAAAATATATATCCGCCATGAACATCCAAGTTTCTATTTCAATTTTTTTCTTTGATAAGTTCAAAGTTATTATGTACTTTCAAAGTATACACAACTTTATAAAAAGACCGTAAGCTAACCTCCCCCCTCTCTCTCCAGAATACAGCAAGAGACCCACAAGCATATCTGTCTCATGTGTTTCTCTCTCTGGGAATTATACCATTATTATGCAACCCATCCTCCTCCTTAAACACCTGGAAAGTTAGATACAAAAAGGAAACACAAGCTCTTTATATCTAAAGATATTAAACTCACTACAACTAAGCTTTGCCTCTGTACTAAAATTTAAATTAGGCAAGGATGTTCTTCCTGAGCACATAAATTTTAAAAAAGAAAAAAGCCTGTTCCACATTTATGGTTTTACAGAAAAGATGCAGAAATGTTATCAAACTCATCCAAATCCTAGAGTTTTGTGTGTTTTTTTGCCAACTTTTACTGTCAATTAATAAAAATGTAAGAGGTCACCTGAATTCAACACAGGTCAGCTCAAGAAAAATGTACTTGATGCTCATCATATGTGATTGAGGTCTATGCTAGTTGCCAAGATTGAAAGGTGGAGCAGGGACGGAGGGAAAAGGAAGGGAGGAAGGTCCATCTATGTCACAATTTCTGCCCTAGGACTCTGTAATCTTGTGGAGGATACAGCATTTCAAATATGAACTACCTGAAGAACACTTAACACTACAAAGTACGAAAAAGGAAAAAGTTCGTGTTGACAATGGCTCTTATGGTAGTTTAATGTCAGATCTTACATGAGGCCAGGAAAGGGCTTAGAGCAATAGAGAACATGACATTATTTTCCCCTGCCCCTTTAAGCATCTGCTTCTCAGTGAATCTGATAGGAAAGAGTCTGCAGATGGGCACTGCTGAGTGGCATGTTGGGCATTTACTCTGGGCATCCATCACCCCCACACTACACATAACTCCCCCTCATTTCCTCATTCCTTCCTCTGCATTCAGTTCCTCTCCCTCTCTTCAACTCCTCTGCCCATCCCTAGGGACAGCAGGCCTGGCTCAGGCCTTGCGCACCTCAATTCACAGCCTTCTGGACTGGAAAAGGCCCTCAGGCACGGGGAAGGGTGGCGTAGTTGGAACAGAGAGAACTGGGATTCAGGAGACCTGAGTTCCTGTCCCAGCCTTGTCCCTACTTCACTCTGTGGCCTTGAACAAGTCACTTCCACTCAATAGGACTCAGTTTCCTTACCCACCAAACGAGAGCAGAGGATATTTAAAAGTCCTCCTTGCTCCTAAACATTCAATGTCTGTGTCCTGACCTACAGCTTCCAACAGTGTCCAAGTGACAACTGGGGGTTCACCAGTCACACAGCTCCGGAAGAGGCACTGACATGACCACATCAACGGTTTCTATTGTGGGGAAGGTCAGGGACTCCTTCAGAAAACAGCTGATCTAAACAGAGCCCAAGGAGCGTCATGGCAACACTGCTCGCAAGCTGCCAGAGGTAGGGAGGAAAAGCAGCCAGTATGCGTGTGCAGCTGCCACATTTCAGAACAGCACTCAAACCTCGTTAATATCATCTTGCTTACTACCAAGTCCCATAGATCATAAGCTATTTTCACTGTGTATTTAGCAGATTTATGTATCATCTTCCTTGCCAGTGTTTCCACAGTCCAGTACAGAGGACTCCGCTATCAGAGAGTCTTCGGGACCTTAGGCCACCCAAGGTTAACTCAGGAGAAAAGGGGAGCGGGGGTGGGGGGGAGAGGGGAAGAAAGCAGCATAGGATGGAGAAGAATATATTCAGTGGGGCTGGAGGCTAGGGGAAGGAGGGAGTACAATGTAATAAGAGCAAGTATAAGCCAATACTACAGACACTTAAGTGTGAGACACTCAAGTCCCAGCTCTCCAGAGACTCAGAGCTGTGTGGACGTGTGGAAGAGAGAGTGGGAAAGCTGAGTCCTCTCTTATACTCAGGTCAACACATGTCCTGCAGCCTCAATTTTGATCAAAACCTCTACTTGCTTTCACATGTCTTCATAATCAGTTGCTCTTATCACACAAGCCACTCTGCAGAGCGCTACGCCCACATTCTAGGAGGTAAGCACCTATCCACTGCACTGCGTTCTTCAGAGCTTACAGGGAAGGGCTTTTGCTAAATGTCCTATTTACAACCTGGCTCCTTCATGTAGGAATGGGAATTCTAGCTTATGGCGACTGACCAAGCTGATCTGTATGAAAGCACCTGTCACATAGTAGATATCCTGTAATTGTCTGCTTGTTTCCATCTCGTTCATACAGTAGCAGCAGCACCATGTACCACCCTTATTCCCAGTGTCTCCATAGAAAGGAGGAAACCGGCCAAGGCCTGCCGACTGGTGAGCAGGAGTTCGAGCCCCAACCATCCCTCTACTGCTTGGTCAAATGGAGGCGCCATTCTCAGACCTGCTGCTAAATAGGCAGGAAAAGTAGGTTAAGTCATTTCTTCATTGGGAGGGGATTCAAATGGACGGGTTGTTCTTAAGTTCCTTGCCTGTTCTGAAATCCTATAAGCCTGTAAGTCTCAAATCCATCTTAAATACAAACATGTAGAGGGAAACACTGTTGAGGAACACAGTTAGGTGTTTCTTTATTGAGCGTGTCTAGGGCACTGTGCCAGGAGCTAGAGAAAATTGAGAGAAGCAGAGAGTAGTTCTCAGAGTCAGAGCCTTTTTAATGTGTGCCTTCAGGGGGCAAGGGGACGGAGGGTGAGAGCAAACACAGAGACATGACAATACAAAATACAGTTTAATTATAAAACAAAGTCCAGTGCTAAGACTATACATCAGAGCCAAGGGCTAGAAAGAAACGGCTTCTGTGGGAGGAAGGATGGATATGTGCTAGTCCTACAGGCGGGACAGCAAGACCCACTCAGACAAAATGGAGGAAGGTGGCATTTATTCAGAGATAGCTCTCTCCAGTGGAAGGGTCATCAGTATCTAAGATGGTTAAATGTCTTATTTGTTTTATTTCTTAGATCATTTTAAAATTCTGTGTTTCATACATTAAAGGCTATAATAATAATGGTCAGCCCCCCCACCATCATCATGCTATGTGGGACAGTAGGAAGAGCACTGAAATAGGGAAAAGATACTGGGTCCTGGGTCCTGCTCCATCGCCACTATCAGCTGCCAGGCTTTAGCTAAATGGCTTATGTGGTTGTGGGAGAGGAGGTTACGTAGAATTCCAGTCTGAATTCTTTAGGTGTCTTGAGAACCAAATTGTCTAACGCTCACACTTTGCAGAGAAGGAGACTGAAGGCAACCAGAAAATAAGTGATTTCTCTCAACTACACATTTCTGCCATCTATGCCCAGTTCTTTGGACATGACTGGTATTTACCTGCTTCTGCATCTTGCCTCAAGCTGTTTCTTCCTGCCAGAGATTTCCCTCAAGTCCCCGTAATATCCCATCAAAGTCCACTTAATCACCTTTCAAAGCTAACTCCAGTCCCTGGTTCTATAATAAATCTCCAGGTAGAAAGAGTCCCTCAAATTCTCTTACTCACAAAGTACAATTAGTGAGCTCACACATCACACTGAGCCTTGGCTTGCCCTGAATCAAACTCACCTCACACACCTGCCAGCTCCCTCCTCCAATTTCTTAGCAACCCACCTTTCTTGGTAAGTGTTAAGTAAATGCATATTAAGTCCCGTTGGTCTGGAAACTTGGTTTTTTAACACTTGGCCAAGTACATTCTCAAACATCATGCTGCCTCTGATCATTACAAGCCTAGGCGTATGCAATCCCCCATTTCTAATACCTCCAAACCCATCAAGTTATGTATCAGAGCGACTAACCGTGTAGCCGGACAGAAGAGACATAAAGGACGGAGATGAGGAGCAAAGGGCATGCACTTTGAATCAGGTAAACAGCCATGCCTGTGGGCAGAGGAGCCCTGGCATATGTCATTCCAACTTTGCAAGGAAGACGTCTGTAGTGCAAAGAAGTCGGTGGCTGGTCCAGGGCCCCATACAGAGTGCCCAGCGGAGAAACAAGTCCAGCTCTGCAGCCCTAAAGGCCATCGCTTTTCCCGCTGTGGTAAACTGTCCGATGGGCAGGCCCATTCTATCTACCGCAGAGGATGAGAGACATGTGGAAAGGAAGAGCATGGCAGCCACTTACAGCAAACGTTTTTATACTCAGTAACACTCAACCAGTGAAAGCATGGCAGAAAGATTTATAAGGAAGAGCTGAGTAAGTCCAGAGGCAACCCAAGGCGCACATCAGAGTAGAATTTTAAAATATCCCTTTAAACACACAAGGACTCAGATGCCAGCACACACAGCGATGGCCCCAGCCAGACAGCAAAGGCATATTGGCACCACTGCAATTTGTCCATTCACCAATATGCTTCTCGAAAAACACCCATATGTTTTCTTTTAGCTTCCATATGCTTTTTTAGTAAGGAAACGAAAATATTTCATTAGTTTTCAGTAATTAATAATTACTTATTTCACAATAGTCACCCTCATTAAAAAACGAAAATAACTGATTAAGCTGCAGGATCCTGGCTTTCAACTCAAGCTTTTGAATTTCTTTTTTTTTTTTTTTTTTTTAATTCTTCCCCTCTAGAAATTGAGTAATAGAGTGAAACAGCCAGTGTGGAAATATCCGCACTATGGGGAATAAAGCATTATCATACACACAGCCCAGCATTCTTCTTGCCTTAGACATCATGGTTTAATGAAAAGAACATGGATTCTGGGAGCAGAGAGACTTGGGATCCAATCCCAATTTGACCCCTGGTGAATAGTACTTCTGAGGAAACTCAGGGCGGGTGTTAAAAAGATAAAGCCTGCTGGATGCCTTCAACCCAGCCTTCCATTATTCCCAGGGAGCGACTTCACAGGGTTTCCTCCTGCTATCTCAAGGCATGGGTCAGGCATGCCCAGAATGCTGGCAGTGTGCCAGGCATTGTCAGCAGGCCATGGCCAATAGCCTTGAAATTGGTCTCAGGCCTAACACAATGCTTCTCAAACTCTAATGATCATATGAACTACCTGGGGATCTCGTTAAAATGCAGATTCTGATTCAGGAGTTCTGGAGTGTGGCCTAAGGTCTGCATTTCTAACAAGCTCCCAGATGATGCTAATATTCCTGGTCTTCAGAACAAACTTTGAGAAGCAAGCACCTGAAAAGCATCAAGATGAAGTTAGGAAACAGAATCGGTAAAAAAACAGAACAACTATGCCTGTTTCATTGGGCTAAGATGAAGATTATTAATTATATTGACAATAATGTTTCTGTGTATTGAACAGCACAAAAGTATATCGCTTATCATCACAATAGCCCTGTCAGTGGAGCATGATTTCCATTTTATAGACAACAAAACTAAGACCCCCCCAAAATCAAGTAATGCATCCAAGGTCATGCAGCTAATACGATGTTTTCCCAGTTCAGGTATATCTGCCTGTCAGTGTGGGATAAGCTGATGGAAGATAGAAAGTCTGAGTAAATATGAAGTCTGGTTCTTGTTCTACCTCGGTCTCCCCATCTGTAAGGGAAGATGTGGCCCCTGGCAATCTCCGAGACCTCTTCCATCTCTGACACCAGTTTTCACTCTCATGGCTCCCATGTATACTTGCAGTGAGGCACTAAGCACTGAGATTAGCATCACACATGTGGCAGTCATTACATCTTGGCAAGATCCTATTCTAGCTGCTCACATCTGATTTTGTGCTGATCTATCTACGGTCAGAAGTCAATCTCTGTTAAAAATCCCACGCTTAATATAACAGCGAGAAAACAACAAATGGATTCCCCAAAGCATTGAAATTCCAATTCAGCTGATAACTCGCAGTATGATCAAGGCACTATGATCCTAATTATTCTTTGTCTCCTCCTTGTCTCACTTACAAAAATGGAGAAATTGAGACCATTAACCTGATAGAAGTTGTTTTAAGGAAGGAAAAATATTAGTTATTTATAATGTATTTTTTACAATTGTCCAACAATTCATATTTTGCCTTAAGGTGGCAGATAAGCATTTAATTAATTAATTGCAATATAATTGATTTCTGAGGTTTATAGAACTCATTGTCCCTATTCATATTCAGTATTATCTCTGAGGTACTCACATATTTTGGGGCAGATCTAGATTTAAATCCAGACTGTGCTATTTATTAGCTGTATGACTTTGGCCAAAGTAACTCAGCCTCTCTGAACTCAGTTGCTTCATGTGAAAAATGGGAAAAAATAATTTTCTCTTTTATAAGATTAAATGAAATAATGTATTAAAATGGCTATCATTCAGCAGATTCTACGTTATAAGTAACTTGAGAGAGAGGATGAATGAGTAAATGAAGCGAGCAGAATAGGAGTTTTAGAATTAAAACATCACTCAACAGTTTGACACATAAAAGTCCAAACATGCTCATAAATAAGGTGACACCCAGAGTAGAAAAAGAGGTAAACTGTGGGGAAAAATCCCACAGCAATGGTAATGTATGTTTACCCAAATGTCAGCTCTGACTTCCCACACTGAAAATCATTTCTCCTAACTTAGAACCTATGGATGGCCTTCAGGAAGTCTACAAAATTCCTGAAATTCTAGACATTCTATGCGCATGTGCATTTTCTAATTAATTCATAGATTAAAATATGGGTTTCCAAATATTCCATAATCCTCTTCCCTATTCCCAAACACACACGCACACATGCACGCACACATGAAATACACACACAAACACAAAGAACAATGGTGTTAGGCCAGTCCCTTGACAGAAAGGGACCCGTCAACTGAGAGAGAAAACATTTATTTCATTGAAAGCAAGCATGAGAGAGGCAAACACACAGTTTAGAAAATATGGGCAGTGGAAGTCATCACAATAACTTCCAAACCAGAAAAAGGGGGGTCTGAATTCAAGACTGGATTCGGCTCCAAACTTGCTATGGTACCTAGGGCAAATCAGAGACTCATGAAAATCGGGGCTGGGAGAATTTTGCCTTTAGCTATTTCCTCCTCCTCCTCCTCCTCCTCCTCCTCCTCCTCCTCCTCCTCCTCCTCCTCCTATGTCATAGATAGAAAAAGTGAGGTTCAAAGGCAGACCATCCCTTCATCAAAGTTATAGTAAATTAATCAGAGCCAGAATTTGAACTTCAAATTCAAGAAAATGATTTCCACACTCTGTATCTCAGTATTAGGAGGAACAAGATAAGTGTTTAGATCCAGTGGCCTCTAAGTTATCGTCTAACTAATGAATAATTACTCTCTTCTCTGGACCTGGAAATGTCATGAAAACATGAGTTTGGTTTTGGCAAAGATCATTCCAGATGCTTCTCAGCCCCAGCCCAGTCCCACAAGAACAAGGCAGAAAGAATGTCTGAAAGAGTGAGAGATGCTGCTATTAATCTTGTGTAGCACAGCAACTGGGAATTGTAGGCCTTGAACTAGATTTCACTGTGTAGGCTATTACTCTCCTGTGCTCTTGCTTCTTAATCCTTCATCTGCCTTCTCTTTATTAATGTTCCCAACGATTCACAGTAAACAGCCAGCTAGGAGCTCATCCTCAGCTTCTCATAATTCAATGGATCAGAAAAGGGCAGGAGGCGGGTGGAGGAAACAGTGGTGATGTCAGGGTCAAGTAATCTTTACAGAAAGGACTGCAGGGGAATCCATATTCTCCTAGCAAACACAGAGAGCAGAAGCCATTGAACATCATCTGTTACACTACCCCATGGGATTAATGGAGAGGCCCAGAATCTATTTATGTTTTAAGGGCATCTCACATCCCTGGCTTGACACTGGTTTTGCCTGAAAGACAATGGACCTTTAAATATTGGCTTGAGAAAGGATAGTTCATAGAAAGATTTCTCTCCTAAAATAGAGATACAACTATAGAGTCAGAAGAAATAATTCTAATCCAGGATCCGCCACTAATACTTTAGACAAATTTGGATTCCCTCCCTGACCCCCAAATTTCCACTTTTGAAATGGGAGAACTGGTCTAGATTGATTCTTAAAGTCTCCTCTGGCTCTGAGATTGTGACCTCTCCTTACAGGTCAATGACTCAACCTGGAAAAGTCAAACAATAGAACAGGGCCCCACTGATGTTACCAGTGGATGAATTCAACAGATCTTCTAAAAATGAGACCCAGATAATGGAGTAGAGACACATGGGAAAAGATGGATTTTTTTTTTTTTCCTTTCTATCTAGAAACTGGATATTGCTGGAGGTAATTAATGATCAGTGCATAAAATGCCCAATCAGAATGTATATACAATACAAATCACTAACTCTTCTTCTGGTATGTAGGGGAATGGAAAGCTAAATAGAAGAATAACTTTTCACACAGGTTCTCTAGTAGAGTCATAGGGCTTCCCTATGATTTTGGAAAAGTGGCACCAGGAAGGAGAAAGAAATAAAATCACAGATAATAGGACATTTGACTAGAAGTAATGTCCTGATCAACTGATCCTACTCGATCTGTTGTTAGATGCTGAATTGGATCCTGGAGAGGGAAAGTGACCTGCCGAAGGTGGCACAGCCTTAGCTGGAATTAGAATTAGATTGTCATGACTTCCGGTTCACACATAACATAAAGCATAGTGCTTCACTCCCCAAAACAATGATATTTTAACTAGGCAACTAAGGAAATAATGTAATTGATAACTACTGCCTCCACCTCAGAAAACAATAACTGATTAATGTGATTTAAGGTAGACCAGGGGCTGCTTCCATCAAATTGTAATAAACAATTCACTCTAGCAATATAGATAAGTCCATGAGAAGTAATTGGGTATTAGTCATCCTTGCTAATGAATCACCTTGTGGAAAACAGGAATAATCAACGGTTTACAGGAGGCCAGAAGACTGTTCTTGTTCAAGTACAGATCTTGCCTATTAAAGAACATTGGGTATCAGCTCTAAATAGTAAACAGGGTATACCATTTCAAATTCCATGAAGTGCAGCTTTAAATAGATTTGGTTTGGAAATGGGTCAGGGAACACACCACAGTCAGTGGATCAACGTTGAGAGCAGAGAAAAACAATGATTACACTCATTAAATGGGAACCTGTTGACTCATCTACTGTCAAGTCTAATTATTTATTTAAACTGCTATTCTTTTTTCATTACTACCATTGATATCAATTATTACCACAAGATGATTTTAAATCCTGCAGCATTCCCCCAGAATATTTATACCTCCACCTTCCAAAGGTTATTTGAGAAGTTTTCATCCTTCCTTCCCCACCAGCCCCCAACTCCAAAGTATACAGGATGGCTAGATAGATGATAGATAGATAGATGGATAGATAAATGCGGTAGGGAATCCCACTTTCTCAAGAGCAATTTTTCATGACTTTTCAAGGCTTGCTCAAACTTGTCTCTGTAGTTTCAAAGTGGGTTTCAGTGGAAAAGGGAGATGGGAACATAGTTAACCACTTTTCATAGCTTATTCTATTAATATTTAACAATTAGCATTTGGAAAAAAGTTAATATAATAATTGCAGTTTCTAAATGAACAAGTTAGATCTCTGTTTAACAAAGCTATAAAAACCTGTGATATTACATGTCTACCGTACATTCTTTTCTGATATATGTATCCATGAAAAATACATAAAATACATTAGAAAGAAGACTTTTGCAGGGGCATTTTATGGTCTAGAGAGGGACCAAATGATGGGCAGGAGTCATTCTTGTATTTTCAGCCACTACCTTTTCTTACAACCCTTTCTTTTACAATCATGAGAATAAAATCTAAACACCACCAGTGGCTGCTATATCTGGTCTAATTATAGAGGAGTTTTGCAGTCCATGCATCACCCACCTTATTTGCACATGACGTGTTTTTATGTAATGTGTACGGTGAATATTAACTTTGAAAACTGTATTAATGTAACACCATAATTTCCACTTAATTCTAAATTTCTAACTCCTACAAATATGGGGCACTACCGACAAACTTCAATTCTTTCAAAGGTCTGCGTGACAAAAGTCATGTGTACAAATTCACGATCATGGAAATAACATACCAAAGGAATTATCAAAATAGTCAGCAGAACACATGTTTACATTATCTTTATGTGGATATCCAATCTTCCACAAAGTTGTTACTCTACAGATCTTGAAATTAGGAGCCCATAGTGTCTACTTCACCTCTTTTTGCCTAAAACTTCTAAAAGATGACATATTACACAGCAGAGCTAACTTCACACATCAGCTGGTTAGCTGTAGGAGAAAACTCACATTTTAAAAATTTCATAACCAGCATGCTTCCTTCAATTTCTCCCCTCGCCCCCACCCCAGCCTCCATTTTCTTGACAAACTCAAGAAGAATGTATTCTTTTGGGAAGGGCCATGCTCCTTCACACTGGTTCCCCAGGAGAGTGGCATGCAGATATTATGGGTCCTGGGTTTCAAACTAATTCATCTTCTTATTCTTAGGATTGTGGTGTTGTTGTTGTTGTTGTTGTTGTTGTAGCCTTGGATTATGTCTTTTTGAGGTTCTTTGGGGGGGCAGCTAAGAGACGGTGATGGACCTGACTAGTTAAGTTAGGCCCCTTCACAGCCAGGTAACACTGACATCACATTGTAATGAAACACACTCAATCAAGGACCAAGAAACTGAAAGCCCTCCTGCCACATCCTGGGTGGAGATACAAGAAGACAATAGATAAGAACATTCTAGTACATGCCGTAGTATGGAAACTTAAATAACTTATTAAATCTGAATCTTCCATGTGGCCCAGATTTCTGTGCTTTTGGTTAAACCTTAAGGGGTAAGAATTAAAAGGGAAAATTAAATCAAAAGACCTTTAAAAGGAGGGCAATTCACTGTCTTGGCCATTTTTCAGGTTTTGGTGCTCATGAAATGCCTTTGTGTTTCTTCTGTTGGGAGTGAAATCAACCTTGAACATCACTGGCTGAGACGTCTATTAGCATTTCATAAACAGGAAGGTGAGCCTCTCTTACCTCAGCTGATAGCTTTTGGAATGGTCGACGGACACGGGGTTCAGCAAACTGCAATGCTAGTGCCTGTGAATAAAACAGGTGAAAATCATTCTTAGGTACTAAGCTACTTTTCTTTAGAAATAATCATAAGCACTTATATCTATATAATGGTATCTTGTTTTGCAAAACATTTTCACATTCACTATGTCGTTTCAGCCAACGCAAACCTGGAGTGAAGAAGCAGGAAGAGAATATTCTACTCACTTCACAGGTGAGAAAACAGAAACTCATAGAGGAACAGGGAAGATTCGAAGGGAATTAACATCTTTCTCACAATTAACTTCACAAATACCATGTGAAATGGGTATTATTGTCCTCATTTTACAGATGTGAAAACTGCAGTTCAGAAAAGGTAAGTAACGTGCCCAAGACTACACAGTACAATACACGGCAGGGCGCAAGTTTGGATCCTCTGACAGAGTGTTCTCTCCTAGGATATTACACTGGGAAAACACAAAGACAAACAGCTGATTGACTCGATCCACTAGGCTTCGTGGAAGAAGGAAAAATAAAACACAACTCTCTATTTGACTCACATGAGGAAGTAGGACACACACATGGGATTTGGAGCCAGACTTGCCTTCCTCTTATTGATGGCCTGAGGCAAGTTACTGAAACTCTCTGTCAATTTCCCAGTATGTAAATGAAGATTATAATATCTACCTCAGAGCCAAAACTCAGAAAACTCTTTTGGGAAGATTTTCCTCCATTATTTAGTATCTGTAGATATGGACACTGGTGGTATATAAAATGGTAACATTTTTTTTCCTATCGGCCCTTTTTTATATGATCATTGATGTTATAAGCATGCAATGCTAGAGAATATCTCTGGATTGGGTATTTTGTGCCCCAAGTTTTAAACCACAATATTTATCCATGTCAATCTCACATGGCCTCGCCTAACAATAAAAAGCACTGCTGTTCCAAAAGACAACACCTCAAAATTTAAAAATCAAGTGTCTCCTCAACCACCAAATGCAAGAGGCACTGCTTTAGAGGAAAGACGTTCGGGTGTATCTCAAGTCCTTTTAAAGTTTGTACCTATATCGTGCCTTACGTTCAGAGATATGGCATTTCCAACAGGACTACAACAAAGAAATTTAATACAATGGATGGATTTATTTAGAAATGTAAGACCTCTGGGAAGTTTTAGTACTATATTCCATTTTCACATAGGACTCAAATCAGATTAAGAATAGAAGAACATGATTAATAAGATACCCTATAATAAATTCTTATCACATGCCACCAAAATCCAAACATTAATCATCCTTGAACATTATACTTGATAGTGTGAAAAATATTGCATGATCACTTTATCTCAAATCATGCTCAATAAAACCCCAATGAGACCTTTTTATCCAATTTTACCAATAAGGAAACCAAACTTCAAAGATCACGTGGGTAATATAGAACAAATAAAAATGTAACCTTGCATCTTGACACCAAAACCAGTGAGGACCCTCCTATTACATAATGCAGCCTCCTATGCTCTATTTGGAGGGAAAGGGAAAACAAGTATATACCATATAAAATTCAACTGTCAAGGCACCAAAGCACAGTGAGTATTCAGTCCTGCTTTCCACACAAGTGAAAGGAGAGAGAGAAGACTTCACATCTGTGGTCTAACCAGAAAGAGACACATTACTAAGCTGATACAGGAGTGTTTCATACAGGGTTACCATGAACACTTTTTCAGCTCTCCCCAGTGAAGTTTCAGAGATGCAACATCCTTGGCTAGCTCTCAAAACACAAACCACAGAAACAACAGAAGTTGGCACTGTTAAATTTTCGCAAGGGGGCCTTCATCATTAAGTCTCATCTTAAGCAGTAGAAAAGCTGAAGTCTTGCAGCTATAAAGTTCACCAGCTCTCTTCACCTGACTGAAATGTCCTGTGCCCTTAGTCAGTCCTGAGAACTTCCTAATGCACCTGAGTTCTCCACTAGACCCATAAAGACATCTGGGACAAGTGACAAATCCCACTCTAGTGTCTTGGTAATGAAGCCAGTCATCCTTGGCTGCCTTTTGTATGTTATGCCTGTTGACCCAGAACCAGTCAGGTCTGCATCCTTTGTCAAATCGCCCATCCTCTCCCTAGAAAAATGTTCTCATCTCCAGGAGCAATTTCAACCAAAAATAAACCTGTATAATCAACCTCTAACTTACAAAATATCAACCTATTAATTAGAATCTATAAAAAAGCAAGACTCACCGAACCTAACTAGGACCGATATAAAATAATTGATAATCTCGACTGTATTTTGGGGAAAACAGAGCGAACAAATGAAGCCAGGAAAAGAAAAAAGAGAGTGGAAAGAAAAATAATGGGGAATAAGGCGTGTGTGTGTGTGGGGGGGGGGAGCAGAAAAGAATAAAAGGATATGAAAAAAATAAAAAAAGCAGAAAGGCCTGTTTCAACAAGTTTTCACAAACCATAGTGTCTTTTGAATGAACCACTGCACCCTAGGACAATTTTTAAGCAACATTACTCTAGGACGATGATGCTAACGTGATGAACAAAAATTCCAACTAATCGCTAAGGCCAATGTAAAGATGCCTCTTAATACGAGACATTGTACAAGTGCTACAACACAAATGGGAAATATGACAGAGCCTGTTAAAACTCCCACTAATCCCATAAAATGGGTAATTCTTTAGCCCTGTGGTCCTCGATGATCCTTCTGAATAGGAGGCGTTGTCTTGAAAAGAACACCTGCAGGAGGATCGAGGGCCTGGGTTCTGCTCTTAGCGCTGGAATTCCCAAATCTTTTGAAGAAGTTGTATGAAATAGACATTTTTCTGTGTCTCTTTTCAGAGGTTTGATCATGGATATCCCTAAACCACTGTGAAAAGGCCAGGAATTATTTTGTCTTGACTTCGTGTATTTTGGTAAGTTTTACATGGTGGTGAAGGTAGTGGTAAAAGGATTACTTATGCTAAGATTTGCTTACATTAAACAATGTCACAATTTTAGGCATGATTAGGACATCGGTCCCCCAAAACAACTGAAATGTTAGATTAGGCCAAAGGCATTCGATGACAAACATGGAACGTCCTCCATTGCCATCATCAAAACCCGTATGAAGAACATTTTTAAATGCACTCTCCCACCCGCCACCCTAAGATACTTATCAAGAATACAACATATTCCATGTCTTATGAATGATTTGGTTGTCTCATTAAAGTAATGTTTGCCAGTATTTAATTGCTTCCCTCCCTGATTTTAATTTCCTCACCTGTCAGCATCTATCAGAGGCACTAAAATCTTCTGACATGATGGCTGATTGTGTTGAAATTAATCAGATTTTTGAAAAGTAAATTGCTTTGGCCTAAAGGTAATGCTCAACTTCTTCATGTGATATTTATAAGGGTTCTATCACAGGATCTTACAATCAAGAAATTAAATGAGAGGCTTTAGAAATCCTAAGCAAAAATATCAGCAGTATTTTTAAAAATCAATCAACAATACAGCACTTGCCAGCAGTCATTTTGAGGTAAACATATGAGAGTAAAGCATGAAGCTACCTCAGAAAGTTTGGAGAAACAGGTGAAAAATAATTAAGCTGAACTACCTTGTTTTCAGTAGCTAGCAATCTAGTCACTCAAACAGTGCATTATGCATTTGCAACTGTGACCAGTTATACACATTGCTCTCACAGAGATGAATGATTTTACTTTTCAACCCAGTGAAGTAAAATTGGTGCTATTGCTAGTAAGAGTAGCAATATTACCATGTGACAAATGACAAAGCTGAGGCAAAGGGTAGTAAAGGAACTCTTTCCTAGACATCCAGTTATGAGCAGAACTGATCTTGTGATCTAAAAATCAGAACAACATGATTACTGTGGAATAAAGAGAGAAAAACTATTTGCAAATCCTCCATATATAATTATTCAGTGCCAACTCTTCTGGTATTATCTATCAGTAATGGTGCTTAAGACACTCAGGAAAACTACAAGCACTAAGCTGTTCTATAAGAAGTAAATGAAATGTAGGCTACAGAAAGACTTTCTAACGTGTCCTACCATTGTGAGATTACTTTTATGTGTATATATGTTAGTATTCCTACTTTGGAATATGGGTACACGCATTCGTTCAATAATTAGTTTCCAAAGTGAGTCTATAATATCATGACACCTATCTTTCAGTTATTCTGCTGGTTCCAAGGCCCCTAAACAGAAGAATAAAAAATGTTACATACATGCAATTAGGTTTAGGGGGTAGGGGGAGTCTAGGGCAACACATGGAATTTATAAGTTGGTTTTTACAAATTTGGCATTACAGCTGAATGTTACCAAATATTAATATGGGTCTTATTTTTCCAGTAGACTCTGAGCTCCTACTTAATTAACGTTTAAGCATCTCCCCTGCTGCGAAGCTTTTCCTGACCCAGAAATATTTGGTGAAGCAGCCTTTCTGAACACTACCTTAAGGACTGGATCACTAAAATCATCACACTGTCTTATTACTTTTGTTTGTGTTCTTTGAAGAGAGAAACCTTGTTTAACTCAGTTTCTTGAATCCAATACCCAAATCCAGAATCTGGTTCTTAGTAGGTACTCAAGAAAATGTTAATCGTACGAATGCATGAACAAATGAAAAAAGCATTCTGTGTAATTCCTATAGCATTTAGCTCAAAGCATGCCATATAAGAAATGTTTAGTAAATGTTGGTTGAATAGAAATTAATTGAACATTTAACTTCAAACATATACTGTTCAACTAAATGATTATAATAGCTACTGAGTAAGTGAGGGGTTCAGCAGGGAGTTAAGTAACCTGCAATGGCCCATTCATACTTAACTCACATTAAACTTAGTTAAAAAATGTTTTTCACATAAAGAACAATAAAGGCTGGAGTTATGAGTAGAAATGTAGGCAGGAGTTGAGAAAATGTATGTAGTGAAAACCAGTACTTATCAAGAAAACTATGTTAAGGTCTAGATACAAAGTTACAAAATAAAAGGAAAAATAAATCTAGAGATAATAGGATGTTTTAAGATTATGGGTATGAATAAAATCCAAAAGAGAGAGAAAAAGAGAGAAAGGAGGGAGAAATCAAAAAATGAATTCTAAAAACCAAGTTATGTGTGTGAAAAAGAAAAATCATTGGATAGATAAAAAACTAAAGAGTTCATCAAAATCAAAGTAATACTAAACACACTATTTTTCTGTAACTGAGCTAAGAATTTTATATACTTTAATCCTTAAAAATAGTCTTAGACAATATTATTATATCCATTTTGCATTGAGTAAACTAAGGCTTAGAAAGATTAAATAATCTTATCAAGGTCACACACCAAATAAGTTATGATACTAGTATATAGTGTATGTATTGCAGCCTTTAGATCCAGAAACTTACACTGTTCCCAGTATCTAACAGAGAAAACAGTGGGCTTAAACAAGAGCTTTAGAGTTGAATTGCACTCTAGACAGTGATGTGGAAATAGGGAAAGCATAAAAAACATGAACATGCAAACCTTTTTAAACCCTGGGATGTAAGTAGTAAGAAAAAGACTGAAGGAGGAAAGGGATGGGGGAATTAAAGCTATCTTCGAGTATCTGAGGCTGTGTCATGGACAAGCCATACTGTATTTGTGCAAAAATATTCAATGTTCAAACTACTAGCGTTGAGACTATGGAAACTCCAGCTTCAGAGCAATGCAAAGAAGAACTTTGCAGATGAAGCTGTCCAGCCATAGAAGAAACTGCCTCACAAAGAACTGGAAATGTTCAGGTACATGTTAAATGGCCATCTGTCAGGGAAGGCATGTGTGACATTCTGGCAGTGGGAGGGACTCTGCATTAAAAGATGGACCACTGCGGTTGTGTGTTTCAGAGATTTAGATGCCGAATATGAAGAGATTAAACAACAGCTCAGCTTTCTAGACAAACATTTAAAGAATGCACTTGGAAGAAGAAACCACTGGATAAACATAACATTCGCTCAATACATTGATGGAGGGCCTACAACGTGCCAAGCAGAGGCCTGTCCCCATGTTCCAGGAAACTCAGACGAGGAGGCAAAAACACATTTTTGAAGAGGTAGAACAGAATTCCTGCTAGGCAATTTGGGCCTAATAAACAGCGAGGAAACATCATAATTAGAAACCTAAGAAAGAAAGTAAAAAAAAAAAAACACAGAATGGTACTCAAGTACCTAGGCAGGAAATATTAGATTTGTGGAAAGAAAAGGAAGTCACTGAAGGTCTAGGTTTAGGGAAGAGCTAATGTATAGGGATGACCAAAGGTAAAACCTGATTCTACTTTTGGGTAACAAAGACCGACACAGAGAAAGAATCAGAAGAATGTTAGAAAACAGAATGTAACTCAAAAAGCTCACAGGTAAGGGAAAGCAATCAAATGTTGGATGAGAAATAGGAAAAAAAGGAGACCTTGCAAAAGAACATCTAGCTTATTTGAAAATGAGACAACAATACATTTGAGAGCCTGTAAGCCTACTTTCAAAGTTTTCCAGATTTACTCACTTCCATACACTGCAACCGCTCTCAAGACCCAGCCCCCCAAATAGCTACTCTAACACAAGAGAGAGGTGTTAAAGAGAAAATATATTATGTGGGTCCAGTTCTGTTGCCTTTCTCAGCATTCTTCACTATGATTTCACAGTCTGACCAGTATTTACTAAAGAAAACAAATCCCATAAAATGTAACATAAGCAAAGGCAAAGTTAAGAGTAAATTTTATTAGGTAATCTCTCTCCCTCCCACAGGGAAGATAAAAGGGCAGCTTTATTTTGGTGATGGCAGTGCGGGAGGGGTGTCCAATAAGATAACTTGTAGTAATATGAAAGATAATGGTTGTGTGTACAATTTCCCTTCCTGTAACTTTTAACTAATCTAAGTGAAGAAGGAAGTGGCTGCTTCAACTCAAACTCACCGATTCTTTTTTCCCATTGGAATTCTAAACAGAAAAATGAACAAGCAGTCAACTCCTCCTTCAACTTCTCCACCTTGGCTAAGACAAAGCATGTTCTGTTTTAAAAGGCAGCAGTGGTTACTGCTGAAAAGCACAGAGCAGTGGTGCAGTGGTGGGTGCAGAGTAGGGAAAATATGCAAAGGGTTTAATACACAAAAAATATGGAAAACTTTCCAAATAAGTTCAATAATTATATGTAGTCAGCATCACCATATTCACAAAAGAAGTTCAGAAACATCTACCTTGAAATTCTTGAAACTAAAACCCGAAATCAAAAGGGGGGGGGGGAGAGAGAGAGAGAGAGAGATACATTAATAATTTTTTTGTTCCAGTGCTGCCCCTAACTAGTGCTGTTGTGTTCCGTAGGTCTTTTCCAGCTCTCGTCTCCTATAAAATGAAAGTATGGATTAGATCAGTAGCTCTCAATGTCCACAAACATGCAGCGGGGCCTCTAGACCTTTTCAAGGGTCTGCAAGTTCATACTACTACTAAGATGTGATGAGCCTTTTTCAGTGTGTTGACATTTGCCCCAATGGGGAGAAATCGATAGTAGGCAAAAATGGCTAGAGTTTTAACTTGTATCAAGGTAGTAGCACTGAAATGTATTGATAGTAATTTCACCACCGGACACCCATAATAAAGAGAAGGAAAAGGCAGTTTCACTTAAGACTGTCCTTAGTATATTAAAAATTATTAAATCTCAGTCCTTGAATACATATCTTTTTAAATATTCTGTGTGATGAAATAGTAAGTATGCATAAGCACTTCTGCTGAATCCCAAACTGCAATGGTTGTCTCCAACAAATGTACTTTTGTGATTATTTGAATTAAGAGCTGAACTATCAGCTCTTTGAATGGAACACCATTTTTATTTGAAAGAATGACTGACAAACTACAGTTATTCAGATGGGTTTTGCTGGATATTTTCTGAAAAATAAACCAAGAGAGACTACTATTTCAAGAAAAACAACTAACAGTCTGTGTTGCCAATGACAAAATTAAAGTTTTAAAGTGAAAATTAGAATTTTGAAAATCTTGTATCTACTATTATATATGTGATATCCTCCTAATACTTAAAATGTGCTATTGATGAAATTAGTAGTAATATCAAAGATATATGCATTTTTTTATGTTATAGAATAAAACATCAACATTTGGAAGATCTACATAACTCAGTGAACTAATATTGTTTAATCAATGAAGATGTTACAAAATTCATTCAAAGTGATAACTAGACCAATGGATTTTAATATAACAGTTTCATAAAAAAGTTTACTGATTACAGATTTCACATTATAATTGAACTTTAGAAAACTACCACTTGTCAAGTTTTGGTGTAGTGTCAAAGAAGAAAATCCACAATTACCTCCTTTTTCCTTCCTTTTCCATCCTTTCTGGAAATCTTTTTCTGGATTTTTTTCACAAACTAATCAAAACACATATCATAACAAATCAAAATTAGAAGTGAGAATCCCGTTGCCACTTTTCTCACTGACTTTTTTTTTTTTTGCTTTGTTTTGTTTTGTTTTTATATCAATGTTTTGCATTTAAAAATATATTTTTATTTGCTTTAATTTCTAACAAGATAAGTATCATTAGTATAACTCACACGAACAAAAACTCATATTTAAGAGTGTAAAGAGGTCCTGAGACCAAACAACCGGGCTAGATGGGATTTACTCGTATGTGTGCTCCTTTCCTGTTTAGTACTAATGTCCTTTGGTTCTAAACAAATAGGGAAGACACAGATTGACTGTGCTCTACTTTCAAATCCTGCTACCTGTTTATCTTTATGTAGCTGCCACTTCAGTGAGAATTGGGAAACACTGAAACATCTGTATGACTTTACCCTGGAGCAGGCCATTAGCTAGTCAACAAATATTTATTGTGTGTCTTCTATGGGGCGGCACTGATACTTAGAGCATCTGGATCAGAATCTAGTCTCTACTACTAACTGAGGTGTACTCTTGGTCAAGATACAAAATCTCTCTGAACCAGTTGCTTTCATATAAAATGAGAATGACAATAGAACCTACATCATAAGATTAATGTGTAGCGCCAGTGAAATGATCCATTAAAGAGCTTACTATACACAGTGCTTAGCATATAATAAAAACTCAGTAAACCTTACTCATTGTTTTTATAACTAGGATGTCTCTTACCATCATTTGCAATATACATGGAAGAAATAAAGACAGTTTAACCATTTTATTAAAGGTTCAAAATCTATCCCAGATGCTGAAGCACTTAGCTCCATAAAAATAGAGAAGCAAAAGTGTCCCGGCGTACCTGTTTCTCACCTCAAGGGCAGATTACCTGTCTTTGGCCAGGAATGAAATCAGGGTTGTAATAATGACCCAGCCACTGCATAAATTCCTAAACTTTCTGTGGTCAAATAAGCAAGCAGTTCATACTCAACATCATTCTTAGCACTGTGGTGACAAGACAAAGGACCACAGAAAAGTGAGGATTCAAACCAACTTCCTTATTAGACAAGAGAGAAGACTTTTACTTTTACTTTGTTTGGACAAACAGTTGTGTTCGTTTTACTTCTTTACTCCATTTAATTTAAAACCCAGAAGGATGAGGTTGGGGAAAAAATAAGGATGCTTTTCAATCCAAGGTCAGACCATAAAAACGAACAACAACAAAAAAAAGTCCTCAAATTTTTAAGACTAGATTACAAGTGGGAGAGAGGGTCCTTGATAAATTTATTTAGATTAAACATAATATAATCTGGAGGAATAGATGCATACACACTTACCTACAACTTCTTTATAAAGATATAAAGGAATTAATCATTAAACTAGTTATACTGGTAAGACCCAATTTCATTTTTAAAGGAAAAAAACATGTCACTTTTACTTCACGTTATTTCATCAACTCTAAGTACAACCACCTCAAATGTCAATATCTTACTATCCTGGTAAGACTTTTACTCTGATTTAATAGAATGATGTAAGTTATACTTCCAGAATAATGTATAGAAATGATCATGCCCCCTTAACAGCACTTGGATCTTCAATCAGGAAATTCAATTTTAGCTGCAAAACTATGTTTTGGCAAAAGTGCAATTGAACTCAGTGTACTTGTCACATTTCTAAATATACTCTGGTCACCATGACAACAAGGGAGACTGATGGATTGCTTAAAAGAGTACGGTATATTTAATTGTCAGCATTTTAAACTGACTCAGAAAAATGCTGTGTGATAGGTCTACTCACCATGGTTACTGCCGGCTAACTCCATGATAATAAAAGGTTCACATATGCACATCGACAACGTGCGCAAGAGAACGTAAAATCAGAAGGCCTTGTATTTTCCATCATACCGAATGCCCAACTTAAGGCTTTTGAAAGGACTTGTTCACATTCAGGTGCCACTCAAAAACCTCTCTCCCAGATGGGTCCCAGTCTGCCTTTGCTCGATGGTCACTAGAGCAGATTCCAAATCCTTAATCAGATTCCAAAGCTTGCTCTCTCCCTTAGACTAAAAATCAAGATGAACTTAAGGTTATGGTCTCTTGGAACATGTCTGGAATAAGGGATGAGAGAAACTCTTTGTTCTTTCCTTCCATGTAGAACTGTTCTCAAATGATAATCTTCTGGATCCATTCATTCCCTAAACAACCACTTCCTGAGTGAGCACCTTTCCCCTGCCAGGCAATCTTCTACAAGCTAGGAATATAGTGGCAACAACCAGACATGGTCCCCACCGTTGGGGAGCTGACATCCTCAGACAACAGGAAGACAAAGATACAAATAAATAATCCATTACAGAGGGGAAGGGGGGAAGAGGGTGGTAGATGAGGGTAAAGGGGATCAAATATATGGTGATGGAAGGAGAACTGACTCTGGGTGGTGAACACACAATAGGATTTATAGGTGATGTAATACAGAATTGTACACCTGAAATCTATGTTAACTTTACTAACCATTGTCACCCCAATAAACTTGAATTAAAAAAATAATAATCCATTAAAGAGAATGAAATAATCCCAATGAACTCGCCCATTAGACCTGACTCTATACAGTGCCTAGTACAGAGTATGCACCCAGCAAATCTTCATCATTATTGTAACTAAGATATCTCTCAGCAAAATAGTTTGTAATGTATATAAGGTAAACAAAGATATACTAACCATGCTTTCAGAAAACCACAAGTATTACATAAAATATAAAACAAGATAAAGGGAAAGGGTGATAAGAAGGCAAGAGGTGCTACTTTAATCTGTGCTACTTTAGCTACAGATTAAGGAAGATCTCTCTGACATGACATCTGTACTGAGCCTTGGATGATGAGTCCAAGCCAGCCATATATAGAATCAAAGGAAAGTCAGGTGGTAATAAACTTGGTTTATACACAGGACAAAAGAAAGGCCAGTATGTCTGTAGCTTACTGAGTGAAGTGGTTAGGGGTGAGAGATAAAGGAGAAGACATGGTCTATATATCAGAGCCTTGCAGGCCACTAAAGAGTCTTTCAAATGTTTCAAGATACCTGGAAAACCACTGTATGGTGAGGGTGTGATATGATTCAATTAACAATTTTAGATCTTTCCATGTGGTATGAAGGGCCACAAGGAGAAAGCCTAAAAATATAGAGCCCATTTCAGAGACTCTATTGCCAAGTTAAGGTAAGGCATGATGACTTGGATTGAGTCACTATACTCCTACTGCATTTGCCTTACACAGCCCCATGCTTACCCTCTCAACCACCTCTTGCAGAAGAGCTGATGAGAGCAATCACAATCAGGAAATATTCTGGAGGCAGAACACACACTCACTGGCCAACTATGGACTCTGAGCAAGGGTGATAGCAAAATGAGTTAGACGAAGGCCCACAGCATGATGGGAAACATGCCCCATGATTCAGCAGGTCTGAGGGGGGGCTTGATGCTGCATTTCTAGCAAGCTGTGAGGCTTGACAGTGATCTTGCTGCTCCATGAGTCACACTTTGAGAACCAGTGGTATAGGAGAGTCTGGAGGCAGGAACACCAATGGAGCAGTAGGCAGTAAGAGCTTGGCTTTAGGTTGGTAATAGGTGAGAGGGAGGAAATCCAAAAGATGTAGCAAAAAACAAACTATCTTAAGAGTTGAGGACAAATAATCCATTAGTGAAAATAAAAAAGAAGATGGTGGAATTGATTCCAAGTTTTCTTTAACGACATTACTTAATCTACAGATCGTTTCTATCTATCTAATGCAAAGCACTTTCACAAGTCATATTTCCTGTAGTGATGGTTTATACCTATCAGACAAGGCAAAGGAAATGATTGTGGTTACAGATAATAATAACAACAACGCCAATCGTTTATTGAGAACTTATTCTGTACCAGGCACATTACAACATACATTATCTACAATTCCGACAATAATCCTATTCCTATTTCACAGATGACAAAACTAATATTCAGAGACATTATGTAGCTCATCCAAAAACACTCCTGCTTCACTGGATGCAAACCCAGGAATGGACCCTAAAATCAATGACCATCACCTCCATTCTGCCTAAGAAGTTGCGTCTATAGAATTAACTGCCCACTTAGGGCATTCATCCTCAAAATCAGGGTTCCCTTTAGAAACCTGACTAAGCTTTTCCAAGTGGCAAAACTTGATCCATGGACTCTAGGAGCACAGGAGTGAAGTCCCTACAGCCACGTGGCAGGTTTGTAGCAGAATTGTGACTCATTTCATACCCTCACAAAACAAACATGGTGTTTCTATGCTCATGCTCAGAGTCACATGTTCTGTACAGCCCCATGCCTACCCTCTTAACTTTACTCTGCTTTTCCTTTGTACTTTGTTCTGCCCAGAGAGTAACTGGCTCTCTACACAGTGATGCATTTAGAGTGAGGATGTGAGAAAGAGGCCGTCGTTTGTGAAGATGCATGGTGAACGGTAGTGGATATTGACAAGGCATCAGTAGGTAAGAAAGATGAGCTTACACGTTCCCCCAGCCCAGGAAGTGGGTAAGAAATGAGCCACAAGATCTTCCTTCTAGTCACCCACACTGTGCTTTCCCAGGATGATTCACAGGTATGGCTCCACGGACCTGACAAAAAGGACCATCATCAGAAAGATAAAAGGATGTTTTTATGCCTGCTCTCTTTTTTTTTATTTGTTCCTTCTTGAGTAATAACTATTAATTGTGCTATGCGGGCAGTACAGAGATGAGTCTACCGGGAAGCCAGCACAAATCCATCAAGTGCTTTTAGCCCGAGTATTTTAGAAGCAATTGCTTACCACATTTTCCCTGTTCTTTTTCTCAGCTAGAATTAAAGTGGATTTTACCACACAATCACCCCAATGCCCTCCTCTCCCACTTCCAAAATGAAGACAGAAGCTGGCTGTTGATCTATCACCAGCAAATTCACAAGGAATATGTGAGAAAACGAGTTTGTTTAGTGTTTATAAAGCCTAAGTACTGGTCCCTAAAACAGGTACTCAATTTACATTCACATATGACAACCTATGAAATAGATATTGTCCAATTTGGGCAAAGGAAGGAATTAATGCTCAGAGATGATATGTTGTCTGAAATCCAACAACTGGCAAATGGGAGAGCCAGGAAGTAAACACAGGTCTTCTAACTACAAAGCCAACCCTTTTTCTACTTATTACAGCTGTCCTGTATACACTTGCAAGAGTTTCCACGATCTTCCATTCTGTTCTGCAGAAAATTCAAAGCTTCAAATATTCCTTATAAATAAGGCTGTAATAATCAAAAACCTGTTTCAAAATGCCTTTTCTAGGAATACTAAGTGACAAAACCATTGTAGATGCCATAAGGCTTGCCTCTGATGAAGGCAACATGTTCTTAACAATAGCTGGATTTAGGGATCAGTTAGAGTCTGCACCATGCCTAATCTAGAATCATAAAGGCTCTTGAATTTCTTAGCACAGGGTTCTGACCAAATAGCAACATTACACAAAACCTGCTCCCTCACCCTGCCCCAGGGCATGTACTGAAGAAAGAAGAATCAGAAGAGTGGAAGTAACAGAAGACTAAGGGCCTGCAATACAGTCACATGTTCACAGAGGCTCTGGATCATTATGAAGTAGATAAAACAAAAAACTCAAATGAAAAGTTAATATAACTAAGCTTAAACTCATCTTTTCATTATTACTCCCATACCTTCTATAGTATAGGTACATGTTGGAAAGGATCAGACAAAAGGAAAAATAAGAATCCAGTCTTCAGGTCTTTAGATATCTTATCTGAACAAAGTGGGTATTAATATGTGCAAGCAGCATCCTTTTCTAGCTCCCCTTACCTAGAGAGGTGATGAGGTTAAGCATTTTGAAAAGATTCTTTATCATAAGCAGAGCTGACAGGGACACCTGATGAGAATGGTAATTAAATCAAGAAGTAAATAAACACTTGGATCAATGTTCTTTACTCTCGGTAGCTGACTTAAGAAAAAGGGTTGCTTTATAAAGGTGGTATTTCTCTCTTCTAACCATAAATATAGGGTAGCTTCACAAGTGTTCTCTCTTTTAAAAGTTATTTTGTTTCTCAACAAATGCCAGTTAACCACCTTCTATGGGCTAGTTAGTGTGTGGTTTGGGGGGAAAGGATGGTATTAAAAGAAAAGGACACAACACATATTTTCAAAGCGCTCAGAGTCTGGTACCTAAGTCCAAGCACAAAATGTTGTGATTTTTTTTTTTTAAGTCAGCAAGTTATGTTCTCAATTATGAAAATACCAAATGTCAGATTCTTCTCCAGTCCAAGCAATAATGTAGAATGAGCCAATTCTTCTGAATCAGACTTTTTTTTAATGAAAATTATGACTGTTGAAGCTTTTCTCCTAATGCCAAATTAATAGAACTCAGAGGAAAACACACGGTCAATTTATTGTGCTCCATATTCTCCCCAGGCTCTAACCACTGTCCCGTAGAAATATAATGTGATCCACATATGCCATTTTAAATTTTCTAGTCACCCCACTTAAAAAGAGGAGCAAAAAGAAATTTATTTTACAAATATATGCAAAACATTACCCTTCCAACATGTGACACTACCACATTTCTAGTGTTCAATGGCCACATGTGGCTAGTGGCTACCATATTGGACAATACATCTCCAACCTGTCCTCAACCTTCACCTCCCAGTAACTGAACAAAGTGAAACATTTGTTGGAGAAAGGAGACAAGTTTACCATAGCAATCAAATTACATGGATTTCCACAATTATTTCTCTCAAACCTGTGTCTCAAGACCAAGAGATTATAGGACACTGGGGTTGCAAATGCCAGAGAGGGAAAATGGCTCCATCCCATATGTAAGGATTAGGAAAACCCAACAGGTTCAAGGATTACTACCAACAAAATGGTAACTTCGCCACTCTCCCTACTGGTATACTGATGTCATGACGTACAGGACCTGAGATGCTACCCTCAAATCTTTTGTGGCTTGAACCAAGGTTCATTTTCCAACCCTAGTCACCAATACTTCCTCTTCACAACCCCACTGTGCACCCTCTGAGAATGATACAGAGCAGATAAAAATTCAGTAAATGTGCAATGCATCAATTTATAAAGCTACCAAAAAAAAAGGAAAAAACAGGTAAGAAACTCTTCACCTTTTCTGGTATGGGTCTATGGATACAGAAAACTGTGTTCCCCTGTCAAAAATAAAGGAGTCCCCATCACTCTCCATCACTTCTTCCTCCAGGATAGGAGAGGATGGTAATGGCTGACATCCATTACGCCATATGAATCAAGGGGAAGGATCATGCCCCAAAGTTATCTGGAAGGATGGGCGGTGACCATCTCTCACTCCATTCTGCTTTCCCTACTGTTGCACTTTCTGTTGGCGATTTAGTTTCCAAGGTGGACTCGAATCCCCATGTTTTTCACTGGGTAAAAATATACAAAACCAGCAGTCACTCAACTTTCCTCTCAGACAGACCCCATGGTTAAGAGTAGAAAACAGATTGCAGCAAGCCCCAATATGGTCCTCAGGTCCAAAGGATATTTTCTAACTGAGCTGTGGAAGCCACCTGTTTTAGGAGTTTGGGCCTTCCATTAGAATGAGATTGGTAGCTTGAAAACTATTCAGTGATTTCCACCACTAATTTGCAAAGGTGTCAGAGTATTAATAGTCCCAGACAAGTAGTCTTTAGATAAAACATAATAAAACAAAACTGATCAGCAGCAATGTTAACATCTCGGTAATAATAAATTATGTTGATATCATATACTCCCTGATATGAAACCATGAGAAGGGCTTCAACTCAATGGTGGTCTTCCCAAAAATCCACAATCCCTGGCAAATCATGAGAAAACATCAGATAAATTCAAATTGAGGGATGTTCTACAAAACACCTGCCCAATAAACTTAAAAAGTGTCAAGATCATGAAAAACAAGGAAAGGCTGAAGAACAATTACCAACAGGATGAAACTAAGCAGACATGATGACTAAATAAATAGTATCTGAGCTGGACTGTGGAACAGACAAAATGTATTAGTGGAAAAACTGAGGAAACCCAAATAAAATCTGTAATTTAATTATTCGTGTTGTACTGGTGATATTTCTTAGCTTAGATAAATGTACTTTGATTATGTAAAATGTCAACATTAGAGGAAGGTAGGTAAAGGGTATACAGACACTCTACTGTTTTTGTAATTCACCAACAGAAACACATAAACATTACTGAGAACTGAACACCCTCAAGCTTCTTCCAATCAAATGAAAACTCGATCAGGAAAAGAGCTGACGAGACTGAACTACAAGAAAAGACATTACATAAAGTGACTTCTCACTTTCGGTTGTTCTTATAAAAATTAAAAACCATTTCCAATGCATTTGATTAGTTAAAAGGTTCACTGGAAGCTAGGAATTAGCTGAATTAAAGAGATGTTTTTTAAAAATTATAAATAAATAAAGGAATAGAATGAGAAACTCTAATATTGCCAAAAAAGAAATCAGTAATCGAAAAATTCACATTTTGGCTAATTGTTAAAAATTTTTATTGTATATTTGGACTCATATTATATACAGAATTATTTTCCCAAATCACATTTGAGGGTTTCAAAGATTATACTTGCTCTGTTTTACTGGGGGGAAAAAAAGACGAAGAAGAAAAAAAAAAGTCTATTTCCAACTGTTCTAGGAAAGAAAAAAGCTTAGCCAACACATTCAAGGATTTTCAGATTCAGAGTGTCCAGACTTTCTAGACCCCATCCCAAGTATCTGTGAAACTATATAACCTAGGCTGGGAAAAATCATTTTTAAAGAATCATGTTACTTTTTTTCAAATCTTTCTTTCATAAGCCAGTTTTTCTTCAACTCAGTTTACCTGAATCACCATACCAACCAATGACTAAAACCTAGAGAAATTTAATTCTACCATTTCTCATAGTTAGGTAGGTGGGTAGGTAGGTTGGTTGGTTGGTTGGTTGGTAGGTGGCAGGGGTTGGGGGGGGAGGGAGAGAGAGAGGGGAAGAGGGAGAGGGGGCAAGAGAGGGAGGGAGAGGGAGAGGGAGAGGGAGAGGGAGAGGGAGAGGGAGAGAGGGAGAGGGGGGGAGAGAGAGAGAGAGAGAGAGAGAGAGAGAGAGAGAGAGAGAGAAATAAAATCACTTGAGCTCAGTGTACCAGCTGAGGTCCTCTGCTAAAGGAAAAGGATTTCCAGAAACACGCTCCGCCCCGAACCCTCAGCACTATAACAAAAATATCAACATATTCACTGAGTACTTTTTTAATCCTAGTTTTAAAAAAATGTTTTCCCTTCAATAACAGTAGTGAATGTTACAGAAACCAAATCACGGAGCCCAACACTTTTTACACGAGCAAATGGTGATCCAAAAAGAGAAGCAGAATTACCCAACTAAGCTCCTTCCTATCAGAACCTCTCCTAAACATTCCTTCAGATATTCAGACCTTAAATTAAAAAGCAAGGCCTGAAACAATTAAAAATAAATAAAGGGAAAGGAAAGTATTACAAACGAAGTACCATGCAAATATCAGGATGCAGAGACAAATAAAAAAAGACGAAGCTCTTCTTGGCACTAAGGAGCTTTGGAACTGCTTCTACCCTCCTTGGAGGGTATTTGAAGGGAATTTGGAGGGCTTTCTTGGACATGGCTCTTCTCTGAAGATTGTGTTTTCCCTGCAGCCTATCTGTTTGTGTCTGCCTGTCCTCCTACTCTCCAGATACACAGGGTCCAAAGCTAATGCTGGTGTTTTTCTAATTGCCTCTTGTTGCCTCTAGATCAGGCGTGTCCAAACTGCGGCCCGCGGGTCAACTGCGGCCCATGATCCATTGTTAATTGCCCCATAGCAAATTCCAAAAATATATTTCGTTTACTTAAATAAACCAGGTGAGGCAATATGTACTTCACCTCCAGTGAGTGGCCCGGCTGTTTGTGTGTTTTATCGCATATGGCCCTTGGTGAAAACCGTTGGAAAAAGTTTGGACACCCCTGCTCTAGATCATTACTCCACTATCACATACCCTGACGCTAGCCTCCTATTCTCCCACTTCTAATGTTTATTTTATCTTCTCCATTGAGACCTCAAGATCCTGAGATCTCTTTTCTCCCTGTGTGCCATCCCTTCATGGCAGCATTTTTTTCCTGGTTCAAGGTAGAACTTATATACTACACAATTTCAGGCATTATTTTGGTCCTTTCTCTGCCCTGACCCTCCCCAATGTTGGATTAATGCAACAATCTGCCTTCTCAGCTCTCACGCCTACAGTGTTTGATTGTACTACACTAAATAGAACTTTAAGAGGCTAGGATATCAACAATGCAAAAATAACTTCAATAACAACCCTCTCAATTTACAGTATAGAGTTAATGAAGCATTTCCTTACTCATTACCTTCTTTGATTCCCATCACCCTTGTAAATCAGGGACAACAGAACTGGATGCCCATTTAACAAAAGGGGAAGCAAACTTGCCGAGATGGGAAGTAACCTCTACCAAGGGCTCACAGGAGACTTGGCACTGCTGGAACCTGAACCCAAAATCTCCTCATACCTGGCCCAGGGCGCTTTCCATGACTCCATGGATTCAAGGTTCTAGGAAAACCTACAACTGCACAAATAAATAGTGGCATACTCAGTAATGCCAAGGACAAATCTTTAACCTATACCAGAATTAAGCCAGCAATTTTCAGTTGACTTAGAAAGGGAAATAAAACACTAAAAAATTAATAAAATAAAAAAAAGTTATCCAACTGATTCTGTTAGAGACGATTAGCAGAAATATCTTGCAAAGAATGTGGGTGTCCTGGAAGATTCATTGTCATCATCATTATAATTTCTAATCATGCTGTGTGGGCAGGTGTCCGTGGAACAGAAACACCATTGGCACCCAGATTAGCAGTTTCATCAGGAGACTAGAAAACGAAGTCTGCAATTCTTAGACCTCAGAGCCTGAATCACAACTTTCCCCTCAGGGATCAGCAAATATGCAGTCTGTGCCTTAGCCAGGATTGTGGGTCCTGCCAACGGAGGTCATCAAATACCAGGTCCATCAGAAAGCGCCCAGGGGAACAAGATATAGGAGGCTTCCTGGGAGCCTGGAAATACCATCAGCTGTAGAGACAGAAGGCTAGAGTTGTAGTCCCACATTATGCCTCTAATTCGCTGAGTAACTTTGAATGAATCATTTGCCTTCTTTGCATTTTTGTTTTCATTCTCCTCTGAAAATTTAGAGTTTTAAAACTAAAACTATTCGTTTTCAAATGAGACATGGGAGGAGGTCATGAGGGAAGGCGGCCAGCAGTAAGGCTTTAGGCTTCCCCTGGCTCTGTGCCCTCCCCACCACGACAACAGCTCTGTTTTTATCATTTTACATTCTGAACATGAGCCACGCTGCAAGATTTAGCTTGAGGAAAGTGTTCAAGTCCATGTAATTCATGGGCACGATCTCTGCTAACCCATCAGTTCTAACATTCTGATTCTACTCAAATGTTTTCTCTGGGGTAATCATTACAAAGACCTTTTTTACCCAATTTACTTGATTTGGAGACAATTGTATTGGTAGACTTTAAGAATAACCCTATTAATAAAATACCCTGAAAATGTAATGTGAAGCATGTCAACATTTTCTTATGCTACCACATTAGTAGATAACCAGTGAGAATGCCCAAAGATGGCAGAGACGAACTGGAGTAACAGGAAGGAACCCACCACAAATCCCCTAATTACTTCACAAGGATTCATTTATTCACACAAAAATATTTCTTAGGCACCTGCTATCTAACGGGCATCATGGTACACTTGAAATGAAGTAACACACAAGGTTCCAGACCCCATGAGGCATTACATTATAATTAGATCTGGCATTTAGAAAACCTGTATGCAGCCAAATAACTAAATCAAAAACACTGCTTAACAAAATATGTGGTATACAGTTAATGCAATCCTTAGAGAAAAAAACTGTACCTTGTTTATATAAATAAAACAGCTGAGATGAAGATATGTGAATTAAGAGTCAAGCTCTGACCATCAGAAAAACAACAAAATAAATCTAGGCAAAGCAGAAGAAATGTATTATTGAAGATTTTAAAGAGGAAATAAAGGATGGCAAGCCAATAAATAAACGTAAGTGCTGTTTTGTTTTGTTTTTTAAATAAATAATAAACCTTTTGCTAAACTAATCAAAAAGAGGGATAGAGAAATACAGTACAAAACCACATAGCTTTCAATAATAATGTGGAAATAAGCATAAACATGGAGAAAATGAAAATAATTACAAAAAATTATTTAACTCCTGGCAAATCAATTTGAAATAAGTAACTTTTCTAAAATACAATTAACAAAGGTATCCACAGAAGAGATATAAAAGAAAATTAGTGCAATTCATGTAGGAGAAATAATATGTCGTTAAAGAGCAAATACCTCCACCCCTCAAAAAAAAAAAAAAAAAAAAAAGCATCACGTCAAGGCAGTTGCACAGGGGAATTCTATCACATTTTTAAGGAATAAATCATATAAATGCTATACAAGCTATTTCATCAAGAAAAGCTTCCAAATTATTTTTATGATTTAAGCATAACACTGATAATACAATCTGGCAAAGCTAAGACACAAATACACACATACACAATTTTCAAATAATCTCACTTATAAAAATTGATGCAAAAGTTAATAAATTACTGACCTCTAGGTTGCAAAAATACTAAAAAAATTAATGTAAACTATGACCCAGTGGATATTATTTCAGGACCACTAGCATGATTTCCCATTTTAAAAAAACGTACTTATATATTTCACCAAATTTGTTGAACAAAGAAAAATCTAAAATATTTTCTTAAAGTAAAGGAGACAATGTATGATTGTTTCCATAGTTTCCAAAGAGGTATTAGATAAACATTTAACAATCACACTTTAAAAAAAAAAAAAAAAGGAAAGAAAACACAGAATAGGGATGGATAGTTTTTTGTGTTTTATTTTTCCCCCTTCTTCTGCCTTCCCCCACACTCTGGTTCAAGCCATTGTTTCTCAGTCTCGTTGTGTAGGACACAGCTCCCTGGCCCATGCTGGTATTATGAGCCTTGTGCTCTCTCAGCTGAGGCAGTCGGTCGCCGTTCCTCGGTCAGCTGCTCAAGGCAGCCCCGCTCCAGGGAGAGCCATTGTTCACAATCTTGGCTGTGGAGGGTGCAGCTCACTGGCCCATGTGGGAATCGAACTGGCAAACTTGGCATTAGGAGCATGGTGCTCCAACCACCTGAGCCACCGGCCCGGCCCCAGGATGGATAGTTTTTAACATAACATAATAGTTTTCAAACAAACACTCAACATCACAAGTAATGGGGAACACTATAAACATTCCCATTAAAACAAGGAAAAAAAGCATACTCGAACAATAGCATGTTCTAACACTGCTATTTAATATTTACTATTCTAGAGGTAGGAGATAATATTATACAATTAAAATACAGTTACAAGAGTTAGAAAAATTAGAAAGAAAAAGGTAAATTACAGTTATTGACAGATGAAATGATTACTTAACTAGGGGCTCAATGAAATTCATCTAAAATCATTCAAATAGTGAGAGAATTCAATAAAGTGGTTGGGTAGATAATCAATTATCTGAAATCAATAAAACACACACGCACACACACACACAGTTACATGATATAAGCAATAATTCCATTAACTAGAGCAAGTATAAAATACGTAGGGAAATAAGAAACATGCATGGTCTACATGAAGAAAAATTTAAATGATCCTGGGCATATAAGAGAAAATTTTAACAAACTGAAAAACATAGTTTTCTAAGAAAAAGAAATAATATCTTGCCAATGCATAATTTATAATGTTAATGAATAAATTCAGAGCAATCCCTATAAAAATATCAATAAGACATTATTTTTAGAACTGGACAAGTTCTAAACTTCATGGAAAACTTAACAAGTGCTAAAAGACAAAAATTCAGAAAAAGAGGAACTAATGAGAGTGGAGTAGCACCATCAGGTAATAAAAACATATTGTACAGGTATAATAATTGAAGGCATAATAATGGTGCATAAATGTCAGATGAATGGAACATAAGGTCCTCAAAATAATGCAAATTCCTAAGTATTGAATATTTAAGTAGTTAAACATCAAGGAATTTAATATAAAAGTGGTTTTTCAAATCAGTGTGGAAAAGATGGACTATACAATAAACAGTGTTTGGACAGGTGGATCTGGAAAATATCAAAATAGATCCCTACCTCACATCATTAACCAAAATATAATTTCAATGGATCATTGACGAGAGAGAGATAGAGAGAGAGAAGAGAGAGAACGTGAGCAGAAAGCAGATGAAATAACTAGAAGGAAAATTGGGGGGAAAAATTTAAATAATCACAAAGCAGGGAAGGCATTTCTGTGTGTTACACAAAACCCAAAAACCATAAAGCCAAAAGATTGAATTTACTACATAATTTTTTTTTTTCTGCAAGTTGAAAAAGACAAATGCAAAATAATGGGGTATTACAACTCCTATCATAGACTAAGGGTTAATTTTTTAACTGCAACAAATCAATAAGCAAAAGTCCAACAATCCAATAGAAAAGGAAACAAAGGGCCATTCACAGAAAGGAAACACAATGAGTACAACCTATTTAAAGTGATGTACAGTCACTAACAAAACAGAAATGCAAATTAAACTACGAGCTACCACACATAAGATTCGGACACAGAAATGATCATCTAGCTATATGATTATATGAGAAAAGCAAGATGGAAAATAATGTGTGTAGTATGTTCCCCTTTGTGTGAATATTCTACAACACTGGAATATAAAGGCTTATAAATACATATATATACTTGTCTATACCCAGCTTTATTTCTAGAAGGGGATATAAGGAACTGATAGCAGTATTGGCCTTTGGGTGGGAAAAGTAAAGCGATGAGACATTGATAGCAGAAAGATTTATTTTCCTTTATACGTCTTTTGGGGACTTTTTAATTTGCAGTATACATTTGTGTGGTTTATTCAAATTAATTTTTAGTTTTCTTTAAAGAAAGGCTAGCCAACAATGCATCAGTGAGAATGTCAAATGTAGGGAAGGGAGCTGGCTAGATGGCCTGCAGCCCTGCACCCCTGCAATATATTAAGGCATACTGCAATGACAATGACCAAGGTATCAAGGCTTGAAGCCTAAGGCAGCTACTTAATAACTTTGACTTCTTGGAAGTTCTTTATTCTTGCAGTGTCTCAGTTTTCACAGCTGTGAAACTGAAAGCTAAAATTTACACCTCAACAGATTGTTCTGAAAATTAAATAAAATAAACATATATACACCACCTATCCCAAGGTCTGGAAAGAAATATATGTTCAATAACTGTTAACTCCCACCACTATAAGAACTATTCCTAAAATAACAATAATTATTAGTATTAGTATTAGTATTAGTATCATTATAGTACTATTCTGCTCAACCACATACATTCAACCTAACACTCACCACTAACCGCTCTGTCTTCAGCTTCCTGTTCCATTGCCACAACATCCTTAGCCCCCATGAAGCAAGAGATGAATAAATAATTACCAATTCTAAATACCAGTCAGGAGAACAACTGAAAAACATCTATTGCTGCTTCAAATTTCACTGAGAAATGAGTAGTGACCAGTTGTAGTTAAGTGGCTGACCAAAGGGACGGAAACTCAAGTCTACTGCCTCCATTCCAGACTACACCACAGCTTCTCATGTGTTGGCAAAAAAAAATGTGCCTCTTTTCCTCAACTTTGCTGGTCCCTCATACTTAAAAGTTACCTCATTTTACTTCCAGAGAGCTCTATTTTTACTCTGACGCACCTGCAACACACGCCTCAATCAGGCATCCCTGGCCTCACTCCTCTTGTCAACATGATAGTCCCATGTTCTGTGAACATAGTCATAGCTTCATGTTCTCACACACATTAGAGGACAAAGTTACCCTTCTCACAGAACAAAATGTCAGTATTGTCAATTTTCCAAAAGAGGGGGGGAAAAAATTTTAATGAAGACTTTATCCTGATAGAAAGAAATGTGGGCCCCTTTCTCTAGACCCTGATGACTTAACAATGGACAGTTAGAGAGGCTGCATCCTTAGAGCATGGTCTTTTGTTAGTGGTGATGGTGGTAGTGAGGTTTTTGTGTGTTTGTTTATTTTGTTTTATTTTCTTTCTGTGTTTGGTCTTTGAGAAAGATTCTATTATGGTTGCTATCAGTTCTCATTTAAAGAAATAAGGACAATGGTATTAATAATGAAACAAAAGTACTCCTTTTTACTCTCTGTGGTCTACAAGGAGTTTCACATTTCATTCAGATCAGAACTCCATGTTTTACTGATGTGAAAGTGTGTGGTTTTTGCGATAGCCAAGTTCTTCTAATATTCAACTTTCTGTTGTGTCTTACTTGCAATTTACAGTAAACGAATCCCAATTTTTCCCCTTTGTCAAAATCAGCCCATTCTCAAAACAACCAGGCCACCTCAGTCATGGCACTTTTCATGAATACCATAGGGGCATGCGCCTATTTAGACCCAGTTTATTGTGTTAATCGCAACTATGAAATGGATAGCCCAAATTTTACCTTTAGACTCCACAGGACATAACTATTCTGAAGAAGCACAGAAGAAAGTCAAGTCCTGCCTTATCTCCCCTTCCCCCAATGTCCTCTCAACCTTCATTTTTGGTTAAATTTGAACAGAGACATCAGGGTGGTCAGTCTACAACAGGAGAAAAACCATCACTGCCATTATTCCCTTAATTAATCATTATCCTTACCTTGGATAATAATAGTTCATCTTGAAAAATTCTTTCATAGGTGCTTAACCATCCCACCAAGCCTTGGAAATAGAGGATGCCAAAATTATTCTTCCCAACTATGTATTAGAAGAAATTTAGGCTCAGAAAGGGCAAGTGAATTGCCCAGGAACCCCCAGCAAAAAGTGGCAAGACCAGATCCTCAACCCAAGTTGAATCATTCTAGAGGAAGGACAGTTTCCCCTCTCTACTCTGCCTAAGGAGAGCACCCCGAAGCCCCCCTCAATCCTCCATGCATCACAGGCTCTTAGCTGTTCCCTGATGACACTATGATTCCATCAGTAACACTGTCCACCAGCTCGTACTTGACATGGTAGCTTTTGTTTGTCCACTGCCCGGGCCTAACAGTGGTTACATATTTTCACTATCATCATGGTCCATCAATTGTCAGATTGTCACAAGCAATTTGTTTCTAGTCATTGTTACAGTCCTAAAGTTCTAAATGATTTGTTATTTAGAAACTAATGCTCTTTCCCCCATGATATTGTCACTCACACTACCATTTACTTTCTTAACAGGAAGAACAAGAGGCAGAGTTATGGGTCTCCACTTATTCCACTTCAGCTCAGCCTGCCTTCCCTCAGTCACAGCCCATTGTGAGCTGTTATATGAACATTATCCATCATAAGAGTCTTTGATACATAAAGGCTGAGGACTACTGCTATCGAAGGTAGGGGCAGAGTGACCTGCAAAAGTTGGTTTTCCTAGAAAATAAGAGAATATCTGACTTCCCTATAGACTGGGTAAATCTCTAGCATCAGTCCTGAATTTGTTCTATGGCCTGATGTTTGGGTAACAAAACTACAAAACTCAGAAAGTCCTGCTTA
Organism: Rhinolophus sinicus; assembly: GCF_057876585.1. Taxonomy (NCBI): domain Eukaryota; kingdom Metazoa; phylum Chordata; class Mammalia; order Chiroptera; family Rhinolophidae; genus Rhinolophus; species Rhinolophus sinicus. The sequence continues at coordinate 51,845,896 of NC_142517.1, read as the reverse complement.
TAATCCCTAGCAGTCTCACTAAAAAATTATGCCCACACAGAGGTAACATGAGTGTGTCACCTATTACTCAATTTACACACAACACACACACATACACACACACACCAGTGCACAGAATGGATTCAGTCTGATACTACAAGTGACAAAAAATGCCCACAGTCCATTCAATACATGTCAAGACAATTTATCCTAATACTTAAGAGATAAACATCAGTCTTCCAAGTTTTAATGACATCAGCTTGACCATCACTGTTACCACTTATCTCATAGGACCATAATATGTATCATCTGTCTCCCTCACTACATTGTATATTCCCTGCAGTGAAGGATCAATTATTCATTCAAATAAATATTTACTGAGCAACTGCTATGTGTCAGGCACTAATCTAGATGGTAGGGATACAGCAAAGAAACCAAAAAAGACTAAATTCCTACACTCATGGAGTGTACATCCCAGTGACGAAGGCAGAAAATTCACAAACAGGTAAATTAACACAATTTTCAAAGAGCAATAAATATGTTAAAGATAAAACAAAGTAGGGTAAAGGAAATAGGGGGTGCTTAATGTGGGGAGAGGGATTATCTATATTACATCTATTTTTCTAACCAGTGATTTGGAGCTTTAAATAAAAATACCCATGCCTGGGCCCCACCCCCTGATATTTTGATTTCTTTAGTTTGCAGGTGGGCTTGGGCAACAGCAATTTTTACGGGTAGCCCAGTAATTCTAACATATCATCGGGGTTGAAAACCACTGGTATGCTTGGATTTGAAGGTGAACAGTCCTGGGTTTGAAACCCACCTGTTACATATCATTTGTGTGATCTCAGGAAACATACTTAATTTCTCTGAGCCTCAGTGACTTTATCTGTAAAATGGAATAATAATAGTAATACATACCTTTCTAGGTTATGAAGAATTAATGACGTATGAAAAATCCATAGCAGAGTGCCTAGCACATGGAAAGGATTCAGTATTGGCCATCATTTGCCATTAGCCTTATCATTTAAAAATGCACATAGGAGATGCAAACTGGAGGACTGGTCCTTAGATGGGTTCTGTTTTCCATGTCCAGTGTGGACCTTTTAAGTGTTGTTATTGTTGTTGTTTAGAGCTACTGTTGAAGTAATTGAGTGAGATCATAAGTTACATTTTTCTCTTTCCATTAGGAAGTATCTCTTACAGCATTTTAAAAATATTTTAATGAGCCAAGGTTTATAAACCTAAAGATTTCACATAAAAATCTGACAAAGCATTCCCATGTGGCAATAAATGATTAGCGCCAGACAGCTGCCACCTTTTTCAAGAAAGCCCTTTTAAGCTCTCCACATCCTCCACCACACCCTGCAGCTCTCTCCCCAAAACATGCTCAGACTGTGGCAGGGGACCAGTCAAATTTCATTGGCATCCTTGCACCGTTATTTTCCCCACAGTAGAGGAAAACAAAATGTTTCCTGTACCCAAGACTCTAAGTGAGAAAAGGAAAGCTAGATAAAAGGGCTTCGTGTTTCAAAAAAAAATGACTGGAAGCATTTCTTTGTGGGGATGAAGGGTATCTCTGTGTACTAATTTTGCAAATGCAGTGTGTCTGTGTCAAAAGCATAAAACTTACATGTCACCTGTTCACTCATTTACATAACTTACCTGGTCCTGCAGGCAGATGATGTATCATGTCCTAGGCACTGAAATAGGAGCTTTGCAAACATTAGCTCCTTTAATCCCACAACTCAGTGAGGTACTTTCCATGATCACCATTTTCAAAGCTGAGGAAACTGAACCTTGGAAAGGATAAGCAATGGTCCCGGGTCACATAAATAATAAATGGCAAAGTTAGGTATAGAACCAGAATTGTCTGACGTCAAAGTCGAAACTTCTTCCATCATACTACGCTCCCTCCACCCAGGGAACCATTTAGTGTAATCTAACTATTGAGAACAACAACTAGAAGGGAAAATTCTTGGAAAGAATACCATTACTTTAGAACAGTATCCGGCAGGGCCTCAAATAACGTCAACACCATTTCCTTATTAATACTGATGAGATGCTATACGAACTTAGCCCTTGTTTACGTCACTTAGCCCATGGTAAAATTGATTTCACTATTTGTCATTTTGCTTAAAGTTACAGAGGCTATCGACGACATTAAGTGAGGACTTAATGCATATCTCTGTCTGCATGTGTCAGGCACTAATCTAGCTGGTAGGGATACAGCAAAGAACCAAAATGTATCGTGGACAATGTATCCGTGTCCATGCCACGAATGACGAAGCACCATCCCAATAATTTTTGGAGGCTGCGTCTTTCAGACTTCGAGAAACCCACAGATGACACAATGAAATCATCTCCTCTCTTCCTTTTGTCCCATATAAAGATAGCTCTACTCTTAAATCTGCAAACAAATTGCAAAAAGAAGAAAACACCACTGTGTGTGTGTGTGTGTGTGTGTGTGTGTGTGTGTGTGTGTGTGTTTTGACAAAGATCAAAACCAATGACTGAAATGGAAGACCAAGACACATTCTGCCTCATCTCAAACATTGTCCCTTTGCTGAATTCTCCCTTGGTTCATCTTGTCAGAATTAACCTGCTTCCAGATTTTAATACAGGTACACATATAAGAATATGTAGAAGAAATAAAAAATTAAGCCTCCAAAGAGATACAAAAACAAAGTTCTGGCAGTTAAGAGAAGCGTGCACGATATGAAATTCCTCAGGATTTTGCTATAATCTTGATTGTAAGTGGTCAACTAAAATACATCTACCCAAATAAAAATGCAATTTCTTTGTCTGATAATTTACTGACATTTCTTTTTTAAAGTTTCTGACGTTTAATTATCAAAAGAGCTGTTAATAAAGGTCTTAGCCATAAGGGGGAATTCAACTTTTGAATTTCAGCAATTCTGAAAGAGCTGGACTTTTCTGACAATGTAACTGTAAAGAAACTTGAGTCAAAACACACAAGAAAGGAAAAGATACCTAAGATAGATCAAGCCTATAATTATTTACTGAATCCATACTAACTTCCAGGAACTACTTTGTTAAACTCTCCAGGGAAACAGAGCTCAGTCTTTATTTGGGGTAACAGTGGGATACTGGTCCAGAAGAAATTCAGATATAACTTTATGAAAAGCAGCATAGAAAAGGAAGGTCTGGGAAAAAGCCTATGAGATTCAAAGGGGAGAGAAATTACGTAAATTAGGAACTTTATTGATAAATGAGACATGGAAGTATGAAAATAAAAACTAAATAGTGTACCTTGGTGTTTGCATTTATACCCTTAGTTCTGCCTATAATTTGATGACAGAACTTAAGCAAGTCACTGCCTACATATTAGACTTGCTTATCCCATCACTGAAAAGGAGACATACGGCCTTCCTAGTGGTCTGTTTACAAATCTGGGCATTAAACTACCTTCTGAACTGGAGTTACAGCAAGAAAAAGCAAGTTTTCATCATAATTTACACAAATGACTAAATTGCATGCCACTTCATCACAAAGACTAACGTACTCCTACATGATCAATAGGATCAATAGGGGACACATAAAGAAAGGCAGGCCGATAGGTGCAGTGGTTCCATCAGGGCTCACCCTCCATTGTGTGACAAAGAATGAAGAATGTACAGGGTGATTCTAGGCCCTGCTGCCACCAGTCAATACTGGTTCTGTTGGGTAAGAACTTTATTTCCCACTATAAATTTCCCAGAATATTTCCAGTATTATCTCCCACTACTATTTCCTTTCAAATCTCTATTTTATTAACTAGTATCGACCAAACTTGCCTTAACAAACCAGAATCTCCATGGAGAGGCTGAGAATCTATATTATTAATAACAAGTGTTTTCAATGATCAGACAAGTCAGGGAAATCCTACTACAGAGCAACTGAACTACTCATGAACTGCCCACTTTTTGTCCCTTTTGTGTGTGTCTTCTGCCAGCAGTGTGCTTCTTCCTTCTCTGGTGGTGACATATGCTTAGCTATCTTTCAGGACCCAGTTAAAATACTACCTGATTTCACTACCTTCACACTCTCATACATATATTTCTCATCTCCTCTATTCAATTATGAGATCTTAAGAGATCAGAGCAGTCTGATTCATTAGTTCACTCATTCAAGATATATTTATGGAGTTTCTACCATATGCCAGGTACTGTTCTGGGCATTGGTTACGGAGCAATGAACAAAACAAAGTTCACTATTTTCATGGACCTTCTAGTACAGGTATTGGCAAACAGTGGCTCACAGACCAAATCTGACTCACGGCATGTTTTTGTAAAAAAATTTATTGAAACATAGCCACAATCAATTTTTTACATATTGTCTACAGCAGAGCTGAGTATTTTACATATTGTCTGACAGAATGAGTAGCTGCATCCGAGACCATATGGGCAACAAAGGCTAAAGTATTTACCATCTGTCCCTTTACAGAAAAGTTTGCTGACCCGTTGTAGTATAGCCTTCCCACATAGCACAGTGACTGACAGACAGTAGGCAATTAATAAATACTTAGAGAATAAAGTAAAGATGGAAAGTAAGAATAAGATCATATAAGGCAAGTCCCATGGCAGAGCCTCTTTTACCCAATCTCCATCTAATTATGCCAAAACTAATTTCTACCCAGGATAGAATGTTACTTACAGTGCTACAGTTTAGCATAATAAAAAAGGGAGGCTGTGGCAAGCTTTCAAACCTATGGAAAAGTTAAGAACTAAATAAATTTGCTGTATATTCAGAAGTCATTACTATTTCAGGTTCATTTGATCATAACAGCTGGGCTGGCAAAACATATTACAATAACTGTCTTTTCTGGCTTTCTAGAGCTTACAAAAGTTGGGGGAGAGTTGTCACTGCCTTTCATTGGTTTGCTTGCCTTCCTAATATGCATCTGGTGTAGAGAACCTTTGGGTCATTTGGATCAAGCTGACTAATGAGACTCAGGTTAAGTCAAACACAAATACACAGCTTCACATGAGGAAAACCTCATTCTGTCAAATACCAAAGTCAAGTTTACAGGTGTAAACTAATATCCATACCTTAACAACTGTCTTCTTTACCATGTCCATATGTAAACCCTCTCATCTTTCAAAAAAAGAACTGAAAACTGTGCTCTTTGCAGGCTCTTTCTCAGAGGCTGAGTGGCTATGAAGTAAAGTGGAGAGCTGATATACAGTTAAAGTTTTACAAGTCTTCTGCAGAGTCAGTTTGGTTTACTACAAAGTAACTGTTTTAGAGTCAAACAAGTCTTGATTCCCCAGAAGCTGTGCCACTCATTAACCATGTAAATGTGAGCAAATCATTTAGAGTCTTTGAGCCTCTGCCTCTTATCTACAGAACGGGAATAACATGAGATACATCACGGGGCTGATGTGAGAATTAAACAAGATAGATTAGTGCAAAGCAGCTTTCTCAGAAACAGAAGAAAAGAGGTTTTCAGTAACAGTTGGTTTCTGTCCTTCCATTTTACCCAATAACAAGGGCAACACAGGTTGTCACGCCTCAAAAATACCTCTGTATGATATATCTCAACTCCCTGAAAATGTTACAATATATTTTTTTAAGTCAATAAATTTAGAAAGGTGGCATTTGTATATTTTTGACTCTTTCTTAGTCCAACCTGAAGAAAATTATTTCCCTTGAATTTACTACTCAGAAGCTATATAATAGCTCTTGTTTATTCTATCTCCTGACTGCTGATTTCTAAGAAAATATTGGTTGAAACAATAGTCTCCGAAACCATTACATTAAGAATATCCTGATGATCATCACAGAGTGAATAATCAGGTCAGTTCTAAACATCCCTCCTGATTTCGAAGCGAAACAAAAATGGTCAAGCTCCAGTCAGTTTCACTTTCTGGTTCTGTGGTCCCTTGGCCCCTATGATCCCTTTATAAAATCCAACAAAGAAACAAATATGCTCCCATCAAAATAGTCTCCATTCCCTTTACAGGTAGATATGGATAGGTGAATAGATATATGGATGACATAGGGAGATGGAGAGAGACTGATGAAAGGGGTAGGCAAGAATGGCCAGAGGATGGATGAATGGCCAGAGGATGGAAGACTAGAAGGGTGATCGGATGGGTACGTAGAAGGACAGATAGGTTGCAGTATGGACAAAAAGAGAAATGGATCTCAGGCAAATGAAGATGACAAGATGCTAAGTAGACACATTGAAATGCATAAAGAGAGGCGAAGAGATAAATCTATGACAGAAAGATCAATCTCAGGACCGAAATACTAGCACAATTCCCTCTCCTAGCCTACTGCTCCTTAAATCTCCATTTAAAAAAATACCCAAAGGTCTCTCATTATGTCATCATATCCAAAAATGAGGTAACTATAGTTTTATGTATATGCCCAGCAATGGAAAAGACCCTTTGTGCAAAACAAATTTACCGCATCCTCCTAATAAAGAGAAAATGAAAAGCCTTCCAGAAGGCATAAGGCAACTCATCTAATGCAGTACATTCATGAGACTACACATACTATTTTTCAATGTTTCTCTAACTACCGTTATGTTAATTAAGATAACTCTGGACTAATAGATTTTTCACAGTCAGAATTTTCTCTAAATTAACAATTCTACAGGTTTAATTTTACCTTACCTAAAAGTACTGCTAAACTCCAGTCCAATACATATTAATTCAGAATGAAATAAAACATCAAATTCCTCTAATGCAAAAACAATGCCAAGTGCCCCTGCCTTGTGTTCCCTTTGTGGTCAGCACTTAATAATGGAAACAATGGTTAAATATATCACAATAGATGCAAATATATCACTCACACAATGCAACATTATGCAGTGATTAAAATATATATTTTTGAAGACTGTTTACTGACATGGGAAAATGTTTATAATGTTACATAAAGAAAATGTAAAACTAGGTATGTAAAATATAACCTCCTTAAAAAAAGAATAGAGTAGTTATATATGTAAAATACAACAGTGGTTATCTCTGAATGATGGTTTATAGATGTTTTAATTTTCTTTTTCATATTTTTGTGCATTTTAATTGTCTAAAATGGATGTATATAAGTTTTATAATTGAAAAAGAAAGGTTTATTTTGTTTTGGGAAAGACACCAAGATAAAAAATAGGAAGTTTTTGCTTGTTTGTTTTTTTCATTTACAGAGTATTTTCACGTCCGTTAACTCATCTGATCCATTTTAACAACTCAGAGAGATGAGTTCAAGAATCCCCACTGAGAGCCACGCAGTCAAGCTCACACAACAAAATGGGACAGAGGAGACCTGACTCAAGGATCCCTGGTGCCCTATTGCCTTCTTTACATTGTCCATTCATTTATCTCAGGAAAAGAGTTCTGTTGTTTAGTGCTGTTTTGTTTTGTTTTTTCCTAAAGTGGCTTCAAAAGTGTTTTGCTTGCCTTCCTCCCCAAAGTACCCACATCTTATTAAAACAAAACAAACAACAACAACCAACAACCTGCACACATAATCCTACCTGGACCCCTTAACCCTTTGCCTCACAGTGGGAGAAGAAGACACTGTTCAAGAACATTTCCTACTGTTACTATTTTCATCAACGTATAAAGCCAATTATCCGAACAGTCCGTCCAATCTATTCAGGGGATGTCTAGGCACAATTTGAAAAATGACACAGCCTGACCTAGATAAGAAAACTAGAGACAACGATTTGAAAGCTGCTTAAGACGACAGAACACTGAGGGAGGTTCAGAGTCAGCATCGAAGAAACACCTCAGCTCAAATCTAGCCGGTCTTGGGATGACTCAACAGTGCTGCTGAGCCGTCTTCCTGCCCATTCATCAGACAGGTTTTTCCATTAGAATTTACTGACGGCATGCTCCCCAGGAAGGTGGTAAGATCAATTCTGCAGTTTTAAAATAGGAAAGAGATGACTGGAAAGTCATAACACTCACTCCACATAGTAGACTCAAAAAAGCCCCGGGAGAGGATGCTGACGACGGAAGGCACGCTGGCTCCCTTTTCACCTCTGCCAGTGAGCACACTCACCACAGTCCGTATGTTCTGCAGTTTTTACTGAAGAATTAACTGATTCTGACAAAATATGGTGCATTACCAAAGGTATAAGACAGATTAATTATGTGGGGAATATATATAGGAAAAGGATGGACCCGCTTAGAGTCTGGGGGCAAGAAGAGAAATTGAGTCTTTGTTGAAAGGTTGGAACCTACAGAATAAGACAGAGCCTCATAACTGGCCACACCTTTACTGGGGCTGAGGGAAGAACTCCTGCCCTTAGTTTTCCTCCTGTGAGAACTTCTAGAACGGATCCCATAGCACATACACGTAGGAGCAACAAAAGTATTGCTGGGCAGAATAAACACTCATTATGGGAATGAGCCAGGGTATAAAAGAAGCAGATGGTCTGAGCTATTGTTCCTTTGTAGCATCGTCCAGCTTCCTCTCCAGCTGAGACCACGCCCTTTTAGAAACCTACTCACTCTCTTTTCATGCCCTGAGTGTATCTTTCTCATCCTGGAACCACTGGATTTAATATCTTTTAAAAAGCTTTTACTGTAAGCACTGCACACCATAAAAGTAAACTGGTAACAGTAGATTTTAAGCAGGGGTGCCCATCAGAATTGCCTAACAAAGATTTTTGAGATACAAATGCCCAGAGCTACACCAAAAATATGTAGGGATGCAGACTGAAAATCTGAATTCTGGTAAAGCTTCCCTGACGGAAGCTGACCCACAAGGTCAGATGAGAACTATTGCTGTCTGGCGCCATCATCAAACTGGAGAACCAAAGAGAACCAAAGGTAAGGAAAGCAATGAGGTGCCTGTGCTAGTGACTCCAAGAGGGTCAAGAGGCCAGGAAGTTACCTGTGTACATGGTAGACACAGGGAAGAAAAGAGGGCCAGAGAATGACTAGGGTAACAGAGAGGCGTCCCCAAGGCAACAGAAGGCTGCCCCCAAGAGAACAGGAGTGTGATCTCTCACAGGTCTCCAGAAAGGAGGAACTATTCTCTTTGGAGCCCTGGGGTAAGGTAAACAGACATTTGGGCAGGATTTGGGTTTGCAGGGATGGGTTTGCAAAAGGTCTCCGCCTTGGGAAGTCTGATTAATCAATGTATACAATATATTCAGTTTATGATCTTGAAAAAGATGACAGTAAGTGAAGGTAGGTGAGCAAACCCTCTGCATATTGCTTTCAATATTGTTGAAACAATAATAGGCTCCAGAGAAACCCTGAATTGGAAGGAGTTTGTCACAGGCCCCCAAATCAAAGAAGTATAATCCATCATGGCTACTAAATTTCTATGACAAATCTCTTCAGCCAAAACAAGATAGAGAGCTTAGCTAATTACACTTCCCTGATTCCTTTGAATGTCAAAATCAAGTCCAATTCAGTTGTCTTGTGAAAACGCATAAACAAATCCTGTTTCACTTCAAAATGAAATCCCGAATATAAAACAGAGGATTAAGCTGGCTGCTGAAACCAAGTTTCTTTGGATAATGATCTTTATATTTGTTTCTTCGTCTTTAAAATGGGAATAACAAACTGTTCTCCGTTGTATATAACATGAAATAATATCCTATGCAGTTGTTAAAGAGTGAAATTCCTACCTCTAATTGCTAAATAAACTACTGACTTACTGTATATTAGATGTTTTGAATCTAATATACATCCCTTTGTTTTCTATAAGCAATATATAATTCCAAATTTGTATCATCAATCTATTCAATTTCTGATTTGCAAGAATCCCTTCTGATTTATCCAAAATTCCACAAACAGAATTTACCTGTTCAACGGGACTCTCCCACGTATGCTATCATTGTGGAATTCATGCCTTTACCCTGTGTATTTCTTTACCCCACTGCATTCCCTAAAAAGAATTCTGGAGGGGAAACAAAGAGTCTGGTATTCACATGTAATGTCTGAAGTTTAACACTGAAGGGTGGTTGTTATTTCTGAAATGGGGGTTGATTCTTGCACCACAGACCCTGACAGCATTACACAAGACCTGTTTCCTCCAGTTGGAGTTATTTCCTGTGACCTTAGATTGGTGTTTCCTAAGTAGATGAACCAGCCTGAAGTACAAACTGAATTACATCTTCTCTGCTCAGAAAACTGTCCCTCACTTCCACAATAGGACCCTCTTACCTTCCAGCATCCCATTTTTGTGTGTGTGTTTGTTTTTTCCCTAAAGGAACTCTGTTGGAATTTGGGTGAGAAATGCAAGTAAGCCTCCTGTCGGGGCAGAACACTTCCCTCCTACCTTGCTTTTTGCCTTTTAGTGTTGCTCTCCAACCACCCTCTTTGTCTGCAGGGGAGGAGGAGTGAGTTACCCAATTATTGAGTTTGGAGAAGGAACTAAGCATGTGCAACTCAGCCCTTGTTCCCAACCTTGGGATTTACCTGAAAGATGGAAGCATACACTCCCTGCTGCTCAAAGTTAGGCGTTTGACAGGCACAGTCCCCTCTGCGGAAGTTGTCACAAGCAGGCCTTATCTGAAAGGAAGAGGGTAACGGATTCAGGAGTGCTGTGTTAGGAGGCCCACTGAGCTAACAGACCTAAAGCCCATTCTACACTTAGTCTTTATCTCCAGCTGCCTGACCCCTTACTGCATTACTTTCATCTGGTTTCTAGAGGGACAGAAAATAATGGTAGGCAGAACAGCAAACAGAGCTGGGACTGAGACCTGGGGACAAGGCAGGGGCTAAGTTCAGTCTCAATTAGTCCCTGAAGCCCCGACATATGACATACTGTCTACTCTAACCACACCGAATGTACCTCGCACCTGGGTACACCTGGGCCTCTGCCTTCACTCACACCCTTTCTTCATCCTCAAACTACCTTCCCAAACCCTTACCTCATTCACACCACCCTGACCACCCCCCTCCACGCAGGGTAAAATCACCCCGCCTTCTCAGATGCAGCCAACCTCGGGGACCTCTCCATTCCCTGAATCCTCGCCGTTCATTCTCTCTTCTAAGCTGTTGGTCTTTATCACTCTGTAATTACACAGACATTTTTAAAGTCAAATCTCTAGAAGAGTCTAAGTTCCTTCATTGTCAAGGACTGAGCCCCATTCATCTCCAGGCATTCCTCCCCAGCCCCTGCCACTGGCACAAGTTCACTAGCATTTGCTTCTTATGCGCCAGGCAAGAAACTAGGAGCATTCTCTTCATTATCTTGTTTAACCCTCCCTAGGAAGTAGGCACCATTATCTCTCTCTAGAAGAAACAGGGGCTGTGCTCACAGAAGCTCACTACTCCAGGATCTTGCTCTCTCTCGTGGAACTCTGGGATGCTTGTAGGCTTGAGGCAGAACAGCAGATGGTGATGGGAAGTAAGATTCAGGGGGACTAAGTTTAGTTCAAAACTGAGGGTTCCACCTTCACTGCCTTGACCTTCACCTACACTGCCTCTGGGTGTAAGGAGAAAAAGAATTCTCACTTAAAAAAAAAGGGGAGGAGGGAAGATAAAGAAAATAAAAGTCCACATGGGCATCGCTCCATGAAGGGCCTAACTGCTCACTGTGGACCCGTTTCCCCAGTCCCAACGCTCGCTCTGAAAACAGAGGACTGGATAACTGTGGTTGTGTCACTAGATGAATAACAAGCCCCGAGGATCACTAGAATTACAAGACCCAGACCAGATCCACTCAAATATAGCTGGAAGCTTTCTAGTAACTCTAACCGTGCATGGGGAATGAGCAGCTCAGAGAAGTGAGTCACTTACTGGAATCCGTGCTGCCTGCATTACTCAGCTGATATTAATACACCCACTTGTTCATTAAAGTTTAATTGGAGTTCATGTGAATTGGTTTCACCGGATACTTAATCAAAGAGAAATGTTTGTGTATGAACTGTTCACGTACAAAGCTAGAGAGCGCAGCATCCCTTGAGCCTCTACACTTTTAGTCTGTTCTTTTAACTCTGTTGACACAATAAGTTAGTCAGAGAGGGTGGGACAATGACCCTGAAGGAGGGGGAAAGAGGTCCAGACAAACACAAGAGTAGATGAAAACTCCTTTGTGCGGCACTAGCCACAGCTCCCTAACTCATCAGCGATAGCCTCGTCAGCCAGGACTCAAAAGCTAAACCCTAAGTAGAACTTGTTCGTTATCAAAGCTGCAGGCCTCCTTTTTACCCTGGGCACCTGTCTTGCAGCAGTACATCTTTATTTTTAAAATGGGTGGATAAGAAAATTAACCATCATTCAACATAATCACACATTTCTCTTGTACTGACAAGCAAACCAGGAACACAACCCCAAACGCCTATTTATACAATCAAGGGCTGTCAGTACCCTGTTATTTCTTATGGAGTATCTCACTAATCAACATTTCTGGAAGTATAAAATTTCAAAGCTCCTAAAAATATGTGCATGAAGTTGAGGAGAAACAGATTGTCATATGGGGTCTCTGGTCCCGCTCCCCACACAAGAACGCAGGACATGATGAGGCCAAAAAGGAACACCCACGGAGCCAAGGATGGGGGGACCATACCACTATATTGCCTCTCTGGTGGCTGGGCTGGAGCCACAGGGAGCAGGAGCCACACAATCTGCAACCTGCCGTCCACTTCTCTGTCAACCAACCCACCCCACTTGCTAGCCACAGTCCGCCATCCGCTTCTCTGCCAACCAACCAACTAACTAACCAACCAACTAACTAACCAACCAACTAACTAACCAACCAACTAGCCACAGCGGATGGCCATCTGATTACAGCGGATGGCCATCTAATAACCGAGCCAGCACCTTTCCACAGGAGGCCAAGAGCCTGGAAACTGCTCTCTGGGATTCTGTCAAGTTTGGCAGCTCTTATGCTGTCAATTTTCCCTTAGGCGTGGTCATCATTGCTAGGTGCCCATGACTTTTTGACCCAAAACAAACCAAGGTGAATTTAAAACTTGACACTATACACTATTTAATTTACTAAAGCACCACCCTTCAGAGTTTATAGATTGAAAGGCAATTTACTCATTTTTCACCAGCTTTATTGAGATATAATCTACACACCATGCACTTCACCCATAGAAAGTCTACAATTCAGTGTTTAGTATATTCACAGAGTTGTGCAAACATTGTCACAATCTACTAAAGGACATTCTCAGTACCCCAAAAAGAAACCCATGCTCATTAGCATTCACTCTCATCCTCTCCCCACCCCTGCCAGCAACCACTAATCTACCTTTTGTCTCTATAGACTATATGGATTTGCCTATTGAGGACATTTCTTATAAATTGAATCATATAATATGCTATCTTTCGTGACTGGTTCTTTCACCTACATGTTTTCAAGATTCATTCATGTAGTAGCATATGTCAGTACCTTATTGCTGAATAATATTCTTTTGAGGGGTGATATACTACATTTTGCTTATCCATTCAGCAATCTACCTTTCAAAAATAAAATAGATCCCTGTCTACCAAAGAATAGCAAATTATCTAGCACTTAGCTTGGGAGATAAATTGCTCAGTGATCGCACTCATGACTGTCCCATTACACATGTGAAGAAAGTGAGGCTGTGTTGGGGAATTCTCAAGTGTGGAGGAGGCGGCAGAGCCCGCAGCCCAAGCCAATCTAAAGTTAAAACTCATTGGGATGATCCGTCTGCATGTTGTTTCACAGTTTACGATCTGCTCTCACAGACACGATGAAGCTAGACTGTGGCTCCCTAAGGAAGGAGCTGCAGTGTTTGCATCTCTGACTTCCCCCAAGGTGCCGCCGAACATAGCTAGGAATGCACTGAAGGAGCAACACTCACAACCATCTCTCTCTCAAGGAAAACCACCTTTTTCAGCTTCTTAAGATATGATCCAAATACTTAGTAACAAGCACCTACTATGTGCCAGAAACCATCATGGTGATTAATAAAAGATGACATCTTCCCTGCAGGAGTTCAAAATCTAGAAGAGACCAAACCAATAGACACTGATTTGTCAATCAATGGCAGATTAAACAGAATTAAGCATGTGACAGAAATTCAGAGAAGGGGATCTTCTGCTTCTTACATCTCATTTGCCATGCTAGTGATTTCATTTCTGATCTTGTTTGTAGAACGGGAGCTAATTATTACAAGACACACATAGGTGGAACATAAACATTCATGGAGATAAGAGAATTCATAGCTATGCATGCCCTGAAAAATATTAATCCAAGCCCATCAGTATCTGGGACATGAATGAGGGCCAATTTCAGCACCCACATCAGCAGATAATATAGACCAAAAAGGAAACCATCAAAGATGGAAAATCAAGGGAGTCATCAGTCCAAACCCAAACACTTTCTGCCTCCTTCTAAAGCAGGCTTTTTAAGACACTGTCAGGAAGCTGCCAATTCACTCAGAAGTAGTCACCTAAGAAACCGTGTGGTGTGAAGTAAAGAAACAGGCTTCCGAAATACATGTAAGCTAACCCATACTCTGCTCCAATAGGCTAATAATACAACACTGGGCTTCTGTGGTGCCATGTGTCTAAGGGGCTCAAAGACACTTGCCAAAGAGAACTCAGTCCTTCCCACCTGCCCACCCAACGCCCACCCCACACCCCCTGCAAGCATAGCATTGACTCCTAGCCATGAGAGCTCAAGAGCATCTTCATTCCCCTGTTCTGTATCCTGAGGACACACCAAGCTTCCAGGTAAAGGCACCTTGCAATCAGAACTGAAAGTCCAACTCATGCTTCTGGTTTTTGTAATGTAAGTGTATATAACCACCATGGATCCAACGCATGGAACAGATCAGGTTTTCATGGAAACCAGAAACACTTGACACACATAAGGAGAACTTCTTTCTGTTAAACTTTCTGCCAGCACGAAACCCTCTGTAATATACATATCCAGTTTGTACATCAATACAAGTGTTCTTTAAATTCCTGTAGCAAGTTCATACATCCTGTTTCCTAATTACCTCATGCACAGAAGGAATTTTACCTTCACCTCTCTTATTCATTAAAGCAAGTTTGAGGAAATACTTTGACATTTGATTTTTGAAAACACATACTGGTTTAACAGAAAGTCGTAGAGATTCATTGCTGTTTATACTTGGGAAGAAACAAGTTAATATAAATCACAGTTAACTTTTAAACCAATGGAAAATAAAGGTAAGCATTTTTTAGATTTATTTTTACTCTGTATAACCTGAGTACGTTTGGTAAGAATGACCTCATTACAGTCAAATCAGGGTACTGAAGCAGAAAGTACCTCAGAGTTAAGAGTTCTGGGTTTGCATCCATCACTGCTTTAAGAAAACTCACTTCATCTCTGAGTACTGTTACATCATCTCTAAAATGGAAATAATAAGCTCTACCTTTCCTACCTCATAGGGCCACCATAAGATACACACACACACACACACACACACACACACACAAAGTAGCGCTCTGAAAACCACAAAGCCCCATACACAATGTAAGGTATTTCCTTAATGTCCTTTCCTATTAAGACATTTTTAAATGACATGAACAAACATTTTTGCCTTTCTGTTTCTATTCTGAATAAGCCAAGATACACCCCAAAAATCAACACTACCAATTCCAGGAAACTACACACACACACACACACACACACACACACACACACACTCATATGTACAAGATTTGTAAAGGTAATTGTTTAGGACCATAAGTCTAAGAAAACACAAGATCCTGAAGAATCTTCCATCTTAGAGATATCCTCTCAGCAGCACAACTTTAAAATTAAGTCTTTTTCAGTATATTCTTACATGTTAAAAGTGTGTGAAATATATGTTAGAGTATATCACCTTTCAAAAAGTGGCATGCCAAAATTCCCACCCACCTCCTTCTGGTGCAGGAGAAATGGTACCAGGAAGAGGTGGCCCCAGTATATCAACACCTCTTAGAGAGGAGGAAAATGGGAGACCGCTCTGAGGACAGAACCCAGGCACATGCAGACTAAGGGAAGATAGAACCTAATGACACAGAAAATATTCCACCTTACAGACCATCTTTGACCAGTAAATGACCCTCAGTAGCCACATGGCAATGCTCCATGAATGAGCTTATCGAGGATGTGAATACACCCCACTCCCCAAGCACACTATCATCTGAAATTTACTCTATGAACTATCATTTACAGATAAGCAAGGCTCAAGGATGGAGAAGCCAAAAACTTTTCAAGGTCACTGGTGGCTCTGCAAATGCAACTCCTGTGTCCCAGGCTCCACTGGTTCACTGTCCTTGAGTGAACAGGCCAGGGTCCTAAAGCAGTCCTAAACTGTTCAACCTTCGTCATAATTGTAGTACAACTGAATAATAAGAGCACATGTATACAGGGCCTGCTGTGTCAGGCAGTGTTAATCATGCTAAACATACATTTTAACTTATTTCTAACTTACTGAACCCGTACAATGACCCCATGAAGTAAGTCCATTTTATAGATGACGAAATTCACAGAGAGTGAGGCTGTTTGCCCAAAGTCATACAATATTATGTGGTGGAGCAGATTTAAACCCAGGCAGTCTGGCTCTGGTGGCTGTTCCTAACCAATACACAACACTTCCTGTTCATGCGGACTTTCGACACTGGCTGAAGACCCACCATGAACCAGGCACCTTTGGAGATTCTCACATACATTTTCTAATTTATTCTAACGACAATGGGAGAGAGATTGTATTATCCCTAATTCAAAGGAAGGTACTGAGATTCTAAGAGATAATGTAACAGGTTTTTATAAACACTAAGAAACACACTAGGGTTGTACCCCTGTACAATTTCAAGTTTAGTGCTCTTTGTCAACCCCCAGGTTCTGTACCAGCTCTGACATCGATACACTGCACAGTCCTCTAATCATCATGGACACTGTCTACCTACCTATTTATTCATTCAGCTTTTGCCAAGTGGTGCAGTAGAAAGAACATGTGTTTAGGAGACAGGAAGACCAGAGAGGTTCCATCACTTATTAGTTGTGTGACTGAGACAAGTTACTTAGCCTCTCTATGCTTCAGTTTCCTCACCTAACCAGTGGAAACAATGATCATAGTACCTGCCACCATCTCATAGGATTCTTATAAAAAATAAATTAGAAGATACATGGAGAACAGTGACAGTGACTGGTACATAGCAAGTTCTCAATAAAAATTAATTCAATGACTAATTGAGAGAAACATTAAGATTAAACGGCGTACTCTACGAAAAATTGTTACTAGCACTGCTGTCATATAATAGCTGCTCAAAACCAAAAACGGTATTCATTTATTAATATCCTTTCTAATAGTCTAAACTCGCCTTGAGTCTCACAGCCCCGTTTGATCTGGTTGCTAAACCCTACAGGGGCTGGCAGAGTACCCTGCACGTTAGAGATGCTCAGAGTTCATGATTATGTGATCTTTCTCTAAATTTACCATGGAAAGAAAATCTAAGATGCTAACATAACTTCTCTGAAAGCTAGGGAGCTTCAGTTGTCCATTTTCACCCAAAATTTTATATTCAATGTGGAAATTACTACCCATAATTGAAGTCTAATCCACACTAAAAAGTCTCAAGTTAAAGTTCTTATTTATTTCTGATACATTTCCCAAAAAATAAAGAAGGAAAGTGGTTTCCCCATCTCCACATTTTAAAAGCTTCTCTCTGTCTTATCTAAAGACTGCTGTATTCCTCATGAAATCATTCATTTTGCACCAGGTCCTTCACAGATGGAAATCACAAGTACTTTCCTCAGTCATGAAAGCGAGAGAGAGAGAGAGAGAGAGAGAGAGAGAGAGAGAGATCATAAGTGCAAGAAATGGAGGACATGTAATACTAAGAAAAAGTTCATATGACAGAATAACTTCAACCAGGACATCAAAGGAAAAACAGCTGCAAGAGTACATCATTAAATTTGAGGGGGAAACTAATGTGTGTGCGCACGTGTGTGTGTGCGTGCACACATCTATGGAAAAGAGCTAGGATGAAAACCATCCACCACAGGACAGGAGAAATAGTGCTCACACCAGGATTTACGGGTGACGGTGTGAAGGGACACAATGCTGCCACAGGCCCAGGGGCTGGAAGACCAGATCTTGTCCCTCAGCTCTGCCATTCACCTGCCTCCTCTGGAACATGTCTTTCCCACACAGTCTTCTATTCTCCGAACGACGCCCTCACTGGACCGGTGTGAGACTTAAGCAACAAAGAGATGTGAAAGTGTTTTGGAAACATTTGTACAAACATAAATGGACATTACTACCCATTTATTCCAATGCCATGGAGAACAACTTTTGTCTGAGCCAATGTGCCTCACAAATGGCATCTATTCTGATCACAGGCTGCTTTCCGCAACGGAAGAAGGGATGCGAACAATTTTCCAGAGAGGCAGTGTTTTTTTTTTTTTAATTTCTCTATTATTTCCAAAACAATAAAAGCAAAATTGTTCCCCTCCCCTTTCGTTTTTCCAAATAAAAATAAATTATAACCCTAACTTTCTAATAAATGCAGGATGGAGCTGTCCTTAAGTAAAAGCTTTTGATAACAAATTGCCTGTACTAACTGCTATTTTACTGCTGAATTTTTTATTGTTGCTTAAGCACAGCAATTATGCTAATAAGACTTGGAGGATGGTACATTGAGTATTGAATCTGACAGATAAAATACTCAATAAAATGCTAATCTCACCTGAAAATTAGAATCAGACAGCCTTATTAGTATTTATGGATATAGCATCTTAAACATGTTTTTTTTTTAAGATGAATATATATGAAATCAACGTTGTCTCCTAATACAACCTGCCATTTCTAGGCCTGTATGTGCTTTAAATTCAAGGTGATGATTACATACATTGCCTTAGCTTTGCTTCTTGACACAGAAATGAGAGCTTATTGGTCCTCTCTGCTACATAAAGAAGCAGGCAATAAAATGTTTTTCTTCCTCCATCCACCTCCCTCCTTCTCTGCCCACCCCACCTCATCTCTCCCCAAAACGGAAGGTAAGAACTGTCTGAGCAGAAAGAAAAGGCAGATTTGACAGCAACAAGAACCATTTGTCAAACCATCTGGCTTCTCTCTTCACCTGACAGGAGGGAAGAGTGATGTGTCAAAAAGAGCAGGGAATTGAGGATCCAAAGAGCTTGCTTCTCATCTTGATTTTTGTCATTTCCTCAAAGTGTGGTCTTGCCAGGCCTCGGTTTCCTAAACAGGGACCTTCTAGAGCCCAATGGTCAAGTCTCTATGAGAAGTGAGTCTCCCTGAGTTGCATTTAAAAATGGGGATTAAAGCCCCAGTATCCATGTAGAACTGAATATCATAAGACAAGGTATAGAGAGATAAACAGATAGACAGATAGATGATAGATAGATAGATAAGATAGATAGATAGATAGATAGATAGATAGATAGATAGATAGATAGATAGATAAAGATAGATAGATAGATAGATAGATAGATAGATAGATAGATAGATGATAGATAGATAGATAGATAGATAGATAGATAGATAGATCAGGTGGGTACCTAAGATTGTGGAACTTGCGCTTTGATTCACATGGTCCCCTTTTGCCACGTATCCCCAGTATATATTTGAAATGGTCGAGGCTTAAATTCAGAAACCTCAGACACCAAATGAAAAAAGACAGCACTGTTTAACATTTGTCCTCAGGAACTTAACTGGTTTTTCTTTTTACAGCAATACACTTACTCTGGGAGGAGCAAAGCAGTCAGCTGCCCATTTTTAAAAAGGAGAAACTAATGATATCTGAATATTGCAATATTATTTACAAAAAATATATATCTTCTCTGATTTGATTTCCACATGAACCCCATGAAGCAGAAGGAGAGAACAAATCCTCTTCTCCAGAAGTTGCCATAGCTAGGGCAACGATGATCAGAGGACTTAATCTTGTATCCAGAGTACGTGGGTTCTGGGGTCCAGACAAGCAGTTTTGCCTTCTGACTACCTCCTGCCTGCTGCCAAGCACACCACAGGGCCTCTGGGTTACAGGCCTGTTCAATCACCCCAAACCCAAACACCCAAGTAACTAGTCCCACCTGGACACAAGGGCCAGTGAACAGGAATCTCAGCACCCACAGTAGCCACACCAGAGTCTTCTCCCACCCATTCCAAAGCTTCAAAAAGCTGACAACCTTTCCAGAAGTTTCTGTCTCCCCCTGGGTAGGTCTTAGGCATGGACAAACCAGGCTTGTACTGAATGGTGGAATTTGACATATTGTGACAAAATCGGGCACGAATCCCCGGACTCCACTTCACTCAGGGCCCTTGGAAAGTCACTTGTCTCTATAAGCCCCATCTCTTCCTCTACCTGTTCGTCTTTTCAAGACCAGAGATATCATTTTGACATGAAGAGGGAGAAAAGAGAGGAAATGTGCTCCAAAAATACAAACAATTCAACAGAACAAAGGGTCTTCATATCCCTTTCTTCAGCTGCTACTCACAATGCAGAGCTGAGCTGAGCATCATCCCCATTTTTCAGATGAAGAAATAAAGGCCTAGAAGTTCATAAATTCTCCCAAGATAACACAGGAGCTAGGAGATCCTCAGCCCATAGCTGGGGGCCCAGGGTCAGGGGAGGAATGCTGGTACTGGTGATTAGCCCAGGGCAGGGTAGAACCAGTCATTAGATTCTACTGTTAGTTACTAACCACAATGTTCCAAGACACCTAACCCTCCCTCTGCCCCCCCAAAAAAAGCTGGCATTACCCTAATATCAGAGATCTGCACGACCCTCAGGTACTGACCAAGTAACTACCTCCTTGTACTGTTTCACACACATAGAAACAACCATTTACAGTCACCCCTGTATCTTTATTGTACTATGTCCAACACTGCAATTTGCAAAGCACTGTCACAACATCCTTATCTAATAGGAATCACCATCCCCCAAGTTACAGGAGGAAAAGTGGAGGCACTAAGAAGCCGCTTCACTTGCCCAGTTCTCCTAGGTTTCTAAAGGCAGGGCTAGCACTCAGGTTCAGGCCACCAAACCCAGAATGCTCTGTTCTTTTCACTTGATTAGGCCACCTCTGAATTGCCAGTGCCACCATTTCTTCAGTAAACAACCAGAGTAGAAAGTCAGCTCTGAACTGACACATCTCCCAACAGAGTAACGATTCGAGTCATACTTCGAGGAATAATTTCTGGGAAAGCAGAGTAGGTGATGCTATCAAACAGTGAAACTTAAAACTCCTACTCACTACCTGCCTGGGAGGGAGCAGGAAATGGGGCTGAGGCCCTTTCCCTACAGGCTGCCCCTGCCCATTTCTGTCACTCACAGTCATTACTAAATTCAGTACTGTAAGCAAATGAAAGCTGTTTCCTAGCTCTTTGGCCTTGGGTAAGTCCCCTACGTCTTTGGTCCTGTTACTAATACTCACTCGTGTACAGATGCACATACACAGACACACACACACACACACACACACACACACACACACACACACACACGGGACCATCCTTTCATTTACTTAGTGGTGTGGTGACAACAGAAAGCCCCTGTATTTCGCATCCTCCAAAGCCCTGCAACTACCCCCTCGATGTTTGTACAGTGGCTCCAGCCTCTGCACCCCATGCTCAGAGCAGCACCCGCCACCTCTGCCCTGAGCCTTCTAGCTCTCATCCCCCTGATTCTCTCAGCCCCTCCCGCCAGCCCCGCTTCTCCATCCTCACCTGCCACTGTCCTCGGTTAGTTCTGCTCACCTCCACCCTGGACAAGCACTAACTCACTTCTCCATCACCAATTCCAACCTTCCCTTCCCTCCCCAAATCCATCTGTCTCTATGTAAAATGCTACCAGCTCTTCAATGGCTCTTCATAAGAAGCTGTAAAAACACCCATCAACATGCTGGCTGCAGTTCTCCATACATGCCATGGCCTGTATCTTTCTAAAAGGAGCATCTCCATAACTAGGTCTAGCCTATGGGTCTTGTTTCTAGAGAGAGAGTTTTGGTGCCCAGGATACAGGAAGGAAATATGGCCATAGAGGGGAGCTTCAATCGCACCTCTGAGGTGTGTCACCCCAGAGCATGTCACCACTCCAGAGAAGCTGGGAAGAGGTGAGTGTCAATTCCTGGGCCAGATGCTGAGAAACACCACAGCAGTAGAACTTTCACAAACATCCTCTAATCTTTACAACTTAGCATGCAAGCTACGTGTAATCCCAAATAAAATCCATTTAAATCGTGATTCAGATTTAATAAGTCAGCCTCACTGAAGTTATGTAAATCATTCCTAACAGCTATTGGAACTGGGCTCATAACCAAGTCTATGAAACTACACTGGGACACTGGGATACACTGGTGTTGAAAAGTGACAGGTGCTCTGCCACATGGTTTACCTAAATAATCTCAGTTAATGTATATACAACCCTTCCTAATAATTATTAGCGCCCCCATTTTACAGATCTGGAAACTAAGCCCCCATGTCACACAATATGTCTCTGGCAGATTTAGGACTGAAACCAGGTGTGCTGGGCTTGCTCTTTTTCTCTTTCCTCTGCATCATGCATCCCCTCTCCATGTAAATTCTCTCATGTGACATGGTAAACGTAAAGCATTTTTCTGTGCATGTGTCACTGGAAGCAGCATTCAGTCGTACATATAAAATCTGATCTGCCAGTCAGGAAAAGGTGTTTGACAAGTAGCACTTGAGTTAAGATCTCAACATGATGGTGGAAAGTGGATTTATTGAGTACACCATGTGAGCACAGCCTTACCCTGGACTGAAATTTCCCAAAGATCAACATCATAAAACAAGCTGGAATTTCACTGTTTCACAAATGCAACACCTTGGCACATGGGCCTTCCTTCCTTGTAATAGGGACAACTGCAAATTCTTCTTCAAGAAGGTTAATAATTAGAGTCAGAAATTCAGAGGCCATCATGTGAACAACTGCCTCCTCTTCAAAAGCTAAGCTTTTCTGATAGAAAGAGGGTTGATACACTGAGAACTTGAGAGCTAGGGGAAGACCTAATCTCACCAGAAATGTCGAAAGCATCTTAAGCAGACACCACCTTTCCCTCTATCTCTAGAGACACAGGATTAAGAAGTAGCCCAGGGGTAAGCCAAGAGCTGCTCATAAAAGCTATACACTCCTGTACCACTTCCCAGGGGCCCTTCTAGTTCCTTGGGTTAACTGTAGTTAACCTCTCAACCCCTCAAGCCTCCTAAGTAATTCGATTTAATGCATACTCACAGCGTGCCTATAAATGCCAGCCACTGAGCTAGGCTCCAGAGGCTAAGATGCCTGCCCTCTGAAGATCAGAGCCTGGAAAGAGATACCACCCATGAAAATAAAAGGTGGTCTGTGAATGGGTTTCTGAAAATATAAACTATTGGATGGGGAATGTAAGAAGAGAAAAATGATTCCCAATGGGAAAGCTGATATTTCTGGAAAGGTAGAATTTGAGCTGCTTACCGATGGCTATTGCCTGGCAGAGCCGGCCAATGCATGACAGCTCTCCAACGTGAAATGGAGAGTATGAGCATGGGGTGCACAGGAGTCAGGGAGCATGTGGAGAGGTAGCCTGAAGTCAGACCAGGTAGGGCCCTGAACAGGGGTATCCCTTATGACAGAGATATTGGGAGACCAGGAAAACACACCACAAGTCTCATGACAGAGTCTCTGAGCTCACTCCTCTCAGTGAGCAAAATAAAAGGTACCCCTCCATTCGCCCAAGAAATGTGCCTGTGTATGCACTCCAACCTCCTATTACCCTGTATACAGGACAGGGAAGGATATAAGGCATGTATCACTCAGGCCCCACCATGGTCTCTTGAGGCTGAACAATGGTATCTCAACAGCCAGTGTTAACAACGAGAAAACAGCAGGCCAAGAAAGTATACTGCTGAAGACCTGACAATTCAGAGCTGGAACTAGGTGGCAGAGGCCTGCTTCTCCAAAGGCCTACAGCATCATTGTAAGTGCCTAGTCACGAAGACCCATTTTAAACTAAGTACAAGAGCTTTAAAAACAATAATAAAGAAAGAAAGTCAGGGAGGCAAACAGGAAGAAAGGGAAGGGAAGGGAAAACCAGGGACAAGGAAGGAAGGATGAAAGGAAGCCAGAAAGAAATGGCTCCCAAAGGCCATGATGAGAAGGCAAAACAGTAAGGGTAGCCCTGCCTGCAGATGTTAAGGATAATCAAATATAAGTCAAACACGGTACTGTAGTTCCAAGTGACTGTTTCCATTTTGATAGTCCTGGTATTTTATGAACAAAGAATGTAAACTTTGTACAAATAATTTTTGACTTCTCGTTAACCAAAAAATAAACATATATTTATAAGAATATAAATGTATGGGGGGAAACTAGACACATGCCAAGTTGTTAATGATTATTACTTCTTGAGGAAAGAAAAAAAGGAGTGGGAAGGGGTTTGGTAAGTTGCCAAAATAGTCACAAACTCTTCTTCTCCCTATATCCTCATCCTTGCAATGTGACTTTGAAGCTTCTCCCATCAGGAGGATTCTTTCTCCATCCATGTTACTAATAAGTGTGTATTCATTCATGGACCCTTAAAATCATTCACTGCCTATTCCACAACCCAGCTTACATATCTCCATCTTATCCATAAATATGTAAAAAAAATTTTAATGTTTTAGTAAATGCAAATGTCTTCCTCCTAAGTGTAATCATAGCAACATTTATTGAATGCCTAATATTGCCAAGGTGTTGTTCTAAGCACGTCACATGCACTATTTCATTTAGCCCTCACAGCATCATTTTTCTTAGACCCATAATTAACCTCGTTTTATAGAAGAGAAGCTGAGTCACAGACTTAAGCAAATTGCCTAAGGTCATGCGCCTACTAAGCAAAAACCCTAGATATAAACCCAGACCTTCTAACTCCAAAGCTTGCATAGTCTGCACTGTGTCTTGATGTCACTCAAATCCACCAACTGATTAACCCAAACAAAAATGGAAATGGCTAAGTGACCCTTTTCTGGCTCCTCGTGAGTACAGCTTCCTTTCAAAGACTCATAAATCACCTGTAAGCCAGTCTAGAATTTCACCAGGAATCACAACAAAGTCAGCAGATTCTAGACTCCGGATACCTGTTTTTTTCAATAACTGGTATCTATTTCCTCATCTCTCACTTATGGCATTTCTGCTGATTTCCAGTTTTCCTCAAAATTATTGGCAGCACTTGTACAGTCACCATCAGAAGTACTCCTCCGTATCCTGAGACGCAGTATGCGTGGCCCACAAACTTTACAATCATCTACCAGAGCTAACGGCTCTCTCATAACCTCCTCATCTGTTGTGAGCATCAATTTCTTCTTAATGATGTGGCTTCTACCCGTCCTAGTTTAAAGATCCTCCTCCTTCCACGATAAAGCTGACTGGCAGAGGCAGAAAACAGATGTGTAGCTCCAATTTCTGTCACCTGGGCCATTACATCACCATCCCCAGCCTACAGAAATGCTAGAGAGCCCCACAAAAGAAATCCCTGTCCTGGAGCCCATTCTAACCCCACTCCTGCCCAGGAGGTAATAAAAATGAAAGGCCGCAATTGGCTGCCAATTACATCATTGCTCTACAGGCCTGATTAAATTCTTAATTAATTGAATGCCACTTTACTTCTACACCTGAGTCCATAGGAAAATAAATAACCACAAAGAGAACAACATAGGGTGAAGGCAATAATAAACTATAGCTTCTGGCTCAGGCAGGAAAGAGGAATCGTTTGCTGGGGTTACCTGTCATTAAGAACGATTTGGTCACCAGGTGGGGACACACAGTTCTCTATATTAAATTAGAGGAATGATTCAAAGGGGACCAGTTTCAGCTGACGAGCAAAAAGAAAATCAATTTCAGGTTGCCAGGACAACTAGACTTTTCCTGCAAGAATAAATTTGATACAGCCCTAAAATCTGACAACTAAATGTTTCCTCACATTACATCACATCCCTAAAACGTGTGTTGAACCAGGGAGATAATCAGGCCTGCTAATTACTTTCTACAACACTCATATGATGCAGGATTGATGGTCTTGGCTCCAGTCTGACTCTCCACTAGCAGCTCCACTCACTCTCTCAGTTCTATAGTGCACAAGGATTATGTGCTTCTTAAAATGAATGTGAAGGCATATCGTTGTCAGTTAGTCCTTGGATCCTGGAAAAAGGAAAGTGAGCACCTTTTTAATACATATCCCCTAATGGTTTCGATTATACACATGTTCCCTGTCCTATAATTCATTGGCTACCCCTTCCAGAGGAGGGGTCCAAAGTCACGGAATTATATTTAACATAATGTTGGATCTAAAGGGACTTAGGAGATAATCTTGTTTTAGCAGAGGGTGAATCCAAGACATTGATAGGGAAATCAATTGCTCAAGGTCAATATAGTTGGTCAAATGCAGTCAGGACTGGAATTCAGGTCTTCTGATAATGGCTTCTATGCAATTTCCTTAAATAGCTGCCATCATTCCACCCCTGCCTTACAGACTCTGGGAACTGAAGTTAAGTCCACTTGATCTCCTATTAATCCTCATGAGGCAATGACCCCGAATGGCCTTATCCCAGGGGTTCAGAGTCCTGACCCCAGATCCAATAATATCTGATGAGATGAGCCTTCTCTATGCATTTACGTTCGCAGAAGGCCGCATATCAACTTACCTCCAGGGGCTATTAAAAACAAGAACAGCTAATAAATCACTGGAAAGCACTTTGCAAATGTAAAGTAAAACAAAAATGCTAAGCATCAATAATATAAGTGCCTCAGGCTGAGGCAGTTCCCTGGAGAGCATGATGATTTCAAGTGGCTAAGCTATGCCCACCATCATCCAACCGAAGAGATAAAGGCCACACCTCTCTCCAAACCTCACTCTCCATTTTTCTGCTCCTCCCAAATTGTCAAGTATGCCTCTAGACGTTATTATAACATGTTATATTATGATGGACATGCAGAGACGTACTTGCTGTTAATTAATATGGTCATAGGGTCTTTGCTATGTGTGGAAAAACACTGAGAGGAGATCTGAATCAACAGACATATGAAGCAAATGTCAAGCTGACCCTGGCGGGTGATGATCCAAGTAACCCATGAAAAACAATGAACCCATTAGAGCGTGTTTGTGAGCCGAGTCAGCCTTGAGAGGTCAGATGAGTATAGCAACACTCAGGCTTAGGTGCCAATGGGAGAAAGAGGTGAGGACAGAGCACTCCTTCCAACCACCTGCGTGATTCTTGGTTGTCATATGTGGACCAAGCAAGATAAGAAGATGAAGGCAGAAGAAACCACAGGTGAGGAGAATAATTCAGAAATCAAAATTGGTGTCAGAGAGATTTGACTTCTAACCCTGAACCTGCCACTACAAGTTGGGTGACATTGGGCAAGTTATTTAATCTCTCTAAGCCTATTTCCTCATCCATCTAATATGGATAATACTCAGACATACCACACAGGTTGGCTTTGTGAATTCGATGCAATGAGTTATGGAAAGTAATTTACTCAGTGCCTGACATTTAGTACGTGTGCAATAAATGTCAAGTTATCATGGTAACCATGCGTGATCTAAAGAGAGGCTGGAAGATGGAATCCTAGAACAGAAATAAAAGGCAAGAAGTAAAACATGAAGTTAGAGGTCTAGATCATGGGGACAGAGAAGAAAAGACCTATCCCAAAGTTCTACTTTGTATCTACTAAGGAGTTACCTCTGGTCCCATACTCAAATATCTAGTAGAGCAGAAGATGACAATAGCCCAGGGATAGTCAGGCACCTGCAAACCTCAGGCTTGAGTGGAAATTCAACCACTTGGTCACTGTAGAGGTCAGCCCTCAGCATTTGAGCCACTAAAATCTAGGATTGAGCACTAAATGTGGCTCCTAGCTCCTCATCCCCAAACAAGGAACTAGTTTTCATAGGGGTAAAATGCTCGCCTGACCCCCAGTTCATTTAACACACTTTCTTTAATACACATGTATATAGTCCATGCCACCTAGCGGGGTAGGAAGGGGGCACAATAACCATGAATAGAGTAAGTCCCTTTAAGTCAAGCCCAGATAAAGAGCCATAAGGCTTCAGGGTAGAGAAAGAAACTGTAATTTACTGAGCTCCTATTCAGGCATAGATGCATTACAAAAATTAAGAGAGGGGAGAATCAAGGAGGACTTCCTGAGAGAAGCCCCTTTGAGATGACAGTACACTGGGGCACCCAGGCGTTGGGGCCACACGCATTTATTTCTTCTGTAGGCTCCTGACAACGCAGTACTGCTGGGTAGGTACCCAAAACCTCACTGGCCACTCTTGACTCCAGGTTTACAGCCGAGACATCTACCCACCACAGCATGCCTGGGGACGAAGCAGGACCACAGAAACAGCTAAGGAATGACTATGAAGTTGGGACAGAGCCAGCATCAGGCCTCCTCTGCTTCATCCCCACGTGCTAAGCAAAAGCAGGCACAACGAGGAGACAAAGAAAGGAAGGAGAAGAAACGACAGATGTCTTGATAAGGCTGGTGGAGAGAACAAAGGGTGTTGAGTCAGCTATGAAGAGGAAAAAGAAAAAGAAAAACAGGAGACAAGAGAAAGAGCAGGAGAAAAGGCCTGAAGGAAAGAGCTCTTGTGTGTTTAGTTTGTTGTGTTTATTTCTTTAAGCATATTTCTGTTAAGTCTTTTTTTTTTTTTAAATCATACTTCCATTACATCCTTCAAACGTTAGCTTGAAAGGACATTGTTTTGTTCACTGACTAGCATTAAGAAGAGTTCCTGGAATATAGCAGGTACTCAATAAATATTTATTGATTGAATAAATAATGCCCAGCTAGAATGGGTCCCTGTCGCTGAGAGTCACCAAGAAAAACAGCAAGATTCAGCTTACTTCTGTTCACTCGCTTTAATGAGGTGGGAGGGATAACACAGGTAAAAACGTAGTTAATGGCTCCTGGTGGGCAGTTGCCATATATTCACCAAATTTGAATCAGAGTGACCCACACCAAGGACAAAGACAAGGCAGGCCATTCCCTGGATGAAACCCCAAGAGGAAAAGCAAAGCCTCTCTGTGCAGCCAAATGATGTTTTATTCTGAAATTGATGGTTGAAAGCCAGGAAAGGCCCTGGCCATTGGAGGAAGATGACAGTTTCCACCCCTTGAGAATACCATGTGATCTGGAACTAAAATAGAAGTGACTACAGAATCCTTAAAAGAAACAACAGTTGATGAAGAGGACAGGATCTAGAAAGGACTGGATTTAAGCACCAAATGAAAGGACTGAATTAAAGTCTTGCCTAGAAGACTTGCCTATCAATTTTCATGGTGTTTCTTCAGTCCCTCTCCTAATGAAATTTGGAAGGATTAATTTCTCGGTAATTCAGA
Source organism: Rhinolophus sinicus (assembly GCF_057876585.1). NCBI lineage: Eukaryota > Metazoa > Chordata > Mammalia > Chiroptera > Rhinolophidae > Rhinolophus > Rhinolophus sinicus. The sequence continues at coordinate 51,816,675 of NC_142517.1, read as the reverse complement.
AAGCAGACTTTGCCCATAATAAAGAATGCACAGAGAGCTGGAGATGAAAACACTAATTACAAAATAATGAAAGGAGTCCATATCAACCATTTCACTCTTCCATTGTGAGATCTACCGTGTTTCCCTGAAAATAAGACCTAGACAGACAATCAGCTCTAATGTGTCTTTTGGAGAAAAATTAATATAAGACCCAGTCTTATTTTACTATAATATTAGACTGGGCCATTATAATATAATATAATATAACATAACATAACATAACATAACATAACATAACATAACATAACATAACATAACATAATATAATACCAGCTCTTATATTAATTTTTGCTCCAAGGCATGCATTAGAGCTGATTGTCCGGCTCGATCTTATTTTCAGGGAAACAGGGTATCAGAAGTTTATATAGCCTGCAAGGTCGGCACATCTTGCTCTGGCTGTGCCTAATTTTGAGAGACCATTATTATTTATAACACATGAAGCACTTTCCATCTGCAAAGTGCTTTGGAATCACTTTTTATTAGTTACTCAGCATTCTTAAATCTAAACACAGCTAAAGCCCTAGCGAAGGGCAGCAAACACTACGATTTACTTATTCATCACTCAACAGGGTCCACACAGCTCCTCCCAATGACTGAACAAATTGAGTAAGGGGCAAATAAAGCACTAAAAATGAGAAATCCAATTCAATGCAACATTCATTTATCGAGGCCACATGGCACTGGGCTAGGTGTTTGGAGTTGCAACAGGAGAAGGTACAGAAATAAATCTGACACAGCTCTTGACCTCAAGGAATTTATAGTCTAGGGCTATTTGAGAGAACCTTTATTATCCCTTCCAACTTGAAGATTGTGTCGTTCTAAGAAAGTATAAATAGGTTTCAAATATCATGTACAGGAACATGTTCCTACATGACTCAAGATTTGAGCAATTACGTAGATATAATTCTAGTCCCAAAAATGGAATCCCAAAAAAGGGAAAGAATACAGCATGACCGTATTTCCCCAATTTTCCATTTCCAGAATCAAGATAGGTTGCCTCAAATCACATAAGAAGAAATTTTAAGACAAATGAGAGTTAATAATCTCTCAAGAGGAGGAGTCAGCCATCCAAAGAAACTTACTCTAAGAATAAAATATAAACTTAGAAGGGTTTAGTATTTTAAAGCCACTTAAGAGATGTACAAATAATCACTGATGGAAGTTACAGATAGTTTGTGTATACCTCTAAACATTAAAGGTTACAGCCTTTGGAGCAACTACCCTTACGATAAGATGTCACATAAAATAGTCAAGTACAGTTGGACTTATCACCTGGTAAGAATATCAGAGGAAGGACTGAAAGATGAGAGGGGAGATGGGGTATTCTACATAAATCTTAAAGTCCCTTCCAACCCTTGGCTTATGGTTCATAGCACAAAGCCTGGCACACATCAAATGTTGAATAATTATTAGTTCTTTGTTGGCTTAAATAAATGAAAGAAAGTACACATGTAAGAACGAACAGTCAGAAACTAGAAATCCTCAGTTCTATTATCCATCATGGTGCCCTAGTTGATAAATCAGCTGTGAAAGTCAACTGACTAACACATCACCCAACTCATCACCAGGACTGATTTGCCAAATATTATGGCTCACATAATTCACTAATAATTAAATACCATCCTCTACCATTTTCTACCATCCTCTCGTGGGGGAAGTGGGGTGTATATGTACATGTATGTTTATCCTGTTTTACTGCTAGGCTGACACTTCAGAAGGCAGGAAATACGGTGCAGCCATAAGAGCACTAGCCAAGTCTCTTTACCACATGCCACTGGGCAGCCTCTTCACATTATTTGAGCATCACTCTGCTCTTCATTTAAATGAGGGTAATATTCGACGGCCTGTCACCCTCATGGACCTGTTGTGAGGATGTGATGAGATAATAGGTATGAAAGGGGTTAGTTCACTATAAAGCCCTGTATAAAGCTGCATCACACATCATGCTCCCAGAAGGATCAGTCATGGTCAATAAATTCTTAGTGTTTATATGACTGGTCTTCCCTGTGGTTTCCTCATAACAGCACCAAGCATTAGCAACCATTAAAATGTATGCTTTTTACTAAAGCATAAGATACATTGTGCATGGTTTCCCTAAATCTCCCCAAACTATTGGTAGAGTCTATCACCGAACCCCAGAATCTTGATTCATTTCTTCTCAATTGCACTCCCGATCCAGCAAAAGTACCATATCATTGTGCGCACTTTCCTGGTTTTATGTGCACATATATGTCCACGGCATCAAAGGGCTCACAGCATAAAGTCAAGACGAGCACCACACATGAAACAAAAGGCTTCTGAAGACTCCAGTCCCCAAAACTAGAACCACCAATTGGAACTTGATTGTGAAAGAGTTGAATGCTATTCTAAAGAATTTGGTAGTAACAGTATAGTGAGCAGGAACTCATAGAGGGGGCATTTTGGTTTTGTTCTACTTGACCTTAGAGAGGATATGGCACAGGCAGAACTTTGTGCAAGTTGATGAGCTCAGTGTTACAGGTGATACCAAGTAGGGGACAAATGAGACATGAAGGGACAGTCTAGAAATATATTAAATTAATCCTTTAAGAGCTAAAAGAGACCTTCAAGGCCCACTGGCACTTCACTTCCAAATGGAGAAATGAAGGCCCAGAAACTTGAAGCATCTTAATCAAGTCACAGGGTAAGCTCATGGCACAGCTGCCATCAGGACACATTCCTCTAGGCTCCCACTGTCGCTGGAGCCATCGCTCTTGCCTGCTTCCTTCTTTTCCCAGGACTGGAGGCTGCATGGCAGCCAGCTCCTAGCAAAGGAGCATCAGAGGTAAGGTAGAGTCGTGCCTGGTTCCTCAGCCTCACAGGGAGGAAGGGGATTCCTCAGACAGATGCCTTTCCACAATTGCTCAGTGGGCTGGTGAGTACAGGCTGCCATCAGGACATTAAAACCCAAAGGCTAGAATATTTTGTCAGGGAACAAAGGAATCTCCCTTTATCTCAGCTGAAAAACTAAAGCCATGCTTTTAGAAAGGAGAAGAGAGAGGTCGAGTTTGCTTAGAACCCCTTCCAAAAGGAGCAGAAAATAACCAACTTTTGCAACAAGACTCTTGTAGTCTATTGACAGTAGATTACAGAACCCATAAATGCAAAGGAGAGCATTAGAAATCATGCCTGGCCTCATAAAGTATAAATGATTGCAGTCCTCTCTAGGGCCAGAATTTTGCACTTCAATTTCTTCTTAACCCTCTTAACATCTGTGACAGGCAAGTGACTCATCCAGTTATTGAGTGGAAAGCCAACACCTCGGTTTCACATGCCTCCTTCCATTTCCTAAGGTGTGAGGCAGCTCTGGGATCTGCCTCCTGCTGGTCCCACTTCTCCCGCAGAGAAAGTGGAAAGTATAAGGAAGTCAGACAATCAACAAGGCCATTACAAGGCTGCATTTGCTAAGTGCACATCTGTCCCTACAACTCTCTGTCAGGCACAGTCCCATTTCTTGTCCAGCAACAGAAGGGACAAGCAGAGGCAGAAGACCATGAAGATGCAGGAAAAGCATCATCTCCACCCTGAGCGAGAAGATATTTGCCAAGCGAAGGCTAATAATGTGTCCAAGACATATTTAAGGAAATCACAAAGAAAAATTCAAGACCAGGGTTTTATTTCATCTTTTTAAGTTCAAACCACAGAAAGTATTTGGAAGAATTAGAAACTACTTTCTGCGGGGAATTCCACAGGAACTGGAAAATCTAAGGCAAAATTAGAAGCAAAGAAAACAGAAATAGTAGAGATCTTGGAGATCATCAAAGCCAGCCAGCACTGCCACTCTGACACTGAAAAACACGGGCCAGAAAGAGAGTTTCACAGCTGGATGGTGGTTGAATTGGGCTGAAAACCCACATCTGCTGACTCCAAGAATAATTTCTTAGTCCTCATTCCATGCTAGCACTGACTTGAACACTGACTCCAAATTAAACCTACATGCGACTAAACAGAAAAGGGAAAATAAACTGTTCCCTGTGGCAGATGCTTGGAAAACCAGCGTCTTTCTCAAAACTTCGCTGTTCGTGTTCTGCAGAAGATGAAAACCAATGAGGGTCCTGTTTTGTCAGTAATGAATGCACATTTCTTAGGAATGCATTCTATGTCTGGTATTCTCCCTCAACTCCCTCCGTCTGTCCCTCTTTTTGCCATATATGGAATTAAGCTCTGATGCCTGGGTCACAAAACTCAGGCCTGGGGTATGAATGCAATCTGGTTTCTGAGCTGTTTGTCTTTACTGGAAATCCAATGAATCCATCTAGGAAACATTTACTAAAATGCAAAAGGCAGGGAGAATTGATTCACACCCTGAACTTGGCACAGACAAAAAAAAAAAAAAAAGATTTTTCTTTTACTCACCCAAAGGTATGCTAACCAAATTCTGTAGAGAAAGTGATAAGTTTAACAAATGTAGGAGGCTTTCTTTCTCAAGAATTTTGTACATGCACACACACACACACACACACACACACACACTCACACATGTGTTGGGGGAAGGGGGGGTAGTTCTAATATGAGAGTTAGAAAGATAAAATTGACACTGAAAAAGCAAGACACAATCAGCTAGCCAATCAGAACATTTATTAGGCATTCGTCTTTCTTGATATGACTTAGTTATTTCTTCATGTGGTATCTGACTTTCCAACTTTTGCAAACTGAATTTCAGAAGCGAAAGAATCTCTTTGAAAACAGAGCTAACCTGTAATTGTCATTCCAATTTAAAATAAGAATTAAGTATATATAGTTCCACACAACATTTTCCAAAGGAATTATACAAAGAGAATTCAATAAACACAGTCCCTAGACTTGTAAAACGCAGAAGAATAGGATGACAGAATGAGAGAAGGGGAAACAAGGCCCCAGGAAGAGAAATCACTGGCACAAGGGCATGCAGTTCAGTAGGATGGAGAACTCGTAATTACAACACGGAGCACATAAAATCTAAAAAGCAGCAGGGCCTGCAGAAAGAACTTATGGCCTCCAAAAGCAAAGAGAGAAAACAACCACCTGCTCGTTACCCTTAACAGTATGTATGCCGCACTCACTCTGGCATGCTTTCACGTACACACTCGCTTTGTTATTTTCAAGAGTGAACTTTTTGTCTCCTTAGTGAGATCTGAGGATGGGAAGCATCCTACACTTGAAAAGCCTCTGGAGGCAGACAGTACTGGTTAGAATTTAAGGTCCAACAATTCCGTGAAGTAGAACCTTGAGCAAGTTATTTATCCCCTCAATATCACTAGTGATTCATCTGCAAACTGGACATAATCATGTCTAGCTGATAGGGTAGTTGGAAAGATTCAATGGGCCTTTTACAAAGTGTCTACCTAGCAGTGTTTGACATGTAAGTAAGCACTTAGTAAATAGCACCTGCTAATAGCATACTCATTCATAATCCCTACTACATGGAGAATGAATGGGTTGGCGCAATGGCCTGAGTCAGGGAACCTAAGGTTCAACTGCCTGTAATTCTTCTCAACCTCGCTGTGAACTGTGAGCTTGTGATTTACATGTACAATCTCATGGAGTCTCCTTTGCCCTGGAGTTGTCATGAGCTGGGAAAAGCTCTTTAGAAACTGTCTTGCCTTGTGAAAATGTAAAGTATGCTTATCAAGGTCAGAACCTTCTCGGGGAAACAGTAGAGTGTCATATAAATGTAGGCGCTGCTCCAATATAAGTGGAGGAATGAGAGATGGCCCAGGCTTTACTTTTATTACTTGCTTCACCTAAAAGGCAAATCCGGCACTTAAAAACAGAAACAAACAAACACAAAGATTTCCTAAAAAATAACTTGAGTGTGATGTTACACCTCTCATAAATGTTCCTTATACAGAGGCTGTAGGTCCAGTGCCCCAAAAATGGTGGCAAGAATTTACTTAGACCACCACTCAGAACAGAGTTATGTGTACGAATGAAGTGCTGGCCCCAGAGTGCCCAGACTCTGGGGAGATCTAGGGGCTGACAAGCCCCCTAAGAAGAATCACCTGAAGTGAGCAAGCTAAGAGGACTTCATCAAGTGGCATTTCAAAGCCACTGTGAAGAAACCAGCAAAGGTCATGTCTCCCACTAGTCCTATTGTCCTTATCAGTACAGGTGCCACTTCTTCAACCTTGAGAGATGTACAGAGAGACAAAAAGTTTAAAGACAGCCAAATCATGGTCATCAGGGGTGCCGGGGGTCTTGAAAAACCTCCAATACAGTGGAGTCACAGAGTTCTGGAAAGAAAACTTAGCTCTGGGGGGAAGCCTACTGGATCTTCCACCATTTAAAGAGAGCACCACCATATGACAACACTTTGGTTATTTTATATATTGGGATTTCACATCACATTTCACGAGTGTAAAAGAGGATCCTATGAAGGAAAAAGACCTGAAAACACCAAGGCCCAAAGAGTCTACTGTCCAAAGGCATACAGCCAGTTAATGTCTGGACCACACAGAGGTTTCTTGGAGGTAGGCCTAGGAATGAGGAGATAATGAGACACAATCAGTGAAGCTTAAGAAATCTCCAGAGAGCACGCACTGCAATTAGAGAGGTTAGCTCAGCCCCTTAAAAGGCTGGAAATTTCTAGAAGGATTTGAGAAGCAAGAAGTGAAGGATCATGGTAGTCAGAAGGTACAGGTATCCCAGGTGTGGAACTCCTTTAGCTTCTCTCCATGCTCATCTCTGGGTCTTCACACCCGGATGAACTGCCCTCGAGGAAGGGCCTCCTGTTCAGTGGTAGGACCCTGAAGAAGGGCAAAGCTGGAAGGAGGACAGCACACACTTTTATCCTTTTTCTGACTTTTGAGAGGGTGCACTGGCATTTCAGCTGAAAATCCCTCACGGGTGACAACGGACTTCAGCTTTTCATTCCTCCATCTTTCCAATGCCAAATAGGGGTAAGGAGATGCACATCAACCCTAGAGTAGTCTAGTGAATGCGCAGGAAGGACTCTTCAATCGGCTCAGTAATGGCAACAGAAAGTACTGAATAAGTGAGTCAAGAAATATTTCTGGAAGAGCTACTCAACTGGAATGCTTGGAGAGCCACCCGCATGGCAATAACTCGATCTGCCCTCATCTTTTAGAACACACATGAGCCCAGGATTTAAAAAGGACTTCACAGCTCCAGACGCAGCCAAATAAATAAATAAACACATAGAAATCTCTCAGTGGCTTACTGAAGTTATTAGTGAAAAAGTTATGTGCGTAATAAGGACCCAGTTTCTTTCTTTTCTCTCTCTCTCTTTCTTTCATATCACATCTTTTCCCCAACCATTCTTGGTAGTGAGCAGTTTGTCATGTTTCCAAGGGAAGCGACGCAGTCTCCTGCGTGGCCGATCCATCTAAAAAACATATCATCTGTCTGTGCGGCACAAAGCCCAGTTGGAATAAGCAAGTTCTGTGCGTTCAACTAGAAAACACTTCTTGTTCTCGCTGTCAAAATAATTCTGCATTAAACTTCTGGGATATGTGACTAATGTGCTTAGAACCTTTTGGAGCGACTGGTTTATTTATTTTAGGGAGGGGAGTGCTGCTGTTGCTGGTGGGATGGTGATAGAAAAAGAGGAGGAAGAAGAGAAAGGATGGAAAACAGTGAAGAGCAGGCCCAGGCTGCTCAGAGACCTCACTCACATCAGCTCCTAGGAGCTGGCACTGCCACCCTTTGTTATCGGAAGCCTGAGAAGGAACAGCACCAGGCCGGAAGAGAAAAGAAAAGACATACAAGGACAGGCAGCACGCACTTCCCAGAGTAAAGGTTGCCTAACAGTTCCTAAAAAGACTGGGAAGTTAGAAGCAAAAATAAAACCACACACACACACACACACACACACACACACACACACGGCCCCCCGAGTCATCACATCACAGCTCTTTCCTAAACCTATAACAGTTCCCTGCTGCTTACAGCCCTAAACATGATGGGGGTGGGTATTTAACACTTCTATGATTTCATACAGATGCCTCACCTCCATGCATCTTCCAGCCGCAGCCTGCCATTCCCCATTCTCTACACATTCTCATGCCTCTGCTGCTCCCTTCCTTGTTAATTCACGTCCTCACTATCTTTCCAAGCTTAGAATACGCCCCCACCCCCGAAGCCTTCCTCAGTGGCAGCAAACAGAACACCTCGTCCTCCAGCGTGCTCATAACTCTCGTGCTGATCATTTCACTGCCTTCCACCTATCTGCCTACTCCCTGGCCCACCCGCTCTCCCCAGATACCAGTCTTCCCAGAGCACCCACAATGTGCATGGAGGCACGCACACACACACAGCCCCCTGCAGTCAGAGGTCCCCTTCTTCTTACTGGGGCATCCCGCAAAATAGTGTGAGGTCTGCACATACCAAGCACTCAGTCAGTGCACACCCATCATGGAACCTTCAAGCCTTTCACAGCAGGGAACTCAAGAGACATAAAAAAAAACAGCTGAAAAACTCTTCAGAAGAAAAAGGCCAAGAATTTGCTAGTGCTCAACCTCTTGAGTCGGCACTTGAAAGCTGCCCTTCTCCCTTCTCAGTCCAGTTGTGGTGTGAGAGTGTCCTCTCCAGCTTTGAGTCCGAAAGTGGGTGGAAGGCTGGGAGACTGAAGGAGGAGGGCTGGCTGGAGAGGCAGCTTCCAATGAAAGACAGATGAGGTGACCAGGTAAATAAATCTAAAGCACATCATTTTTATAACCTGACAAATAATTGCAGGGTGAAATCACGGACTTACGTTGTGTTTTTGTTTTAATTTTTCCCCAGCTTTTTATTTGTAATACGTATTTATGTGTGTGTTGGGGGGAGGGGAGGAGAGGGAGAGAGAGAGAGAAACAAAGAAACAAAGGAAGAAAGAATGGGAGAGAGAAAGAAACAGGTGGAGAATGGGGATGGGAGAGTGACCAGGTCAATGATGGAAGAAAGAGTGAGGGCCTGTGTGGTGCTTGTCAGCTTTGGCGGACCCTAGGTCCAAAAGTCTCTCCAGAGTTATATGGCAAAGAGAGCTTCAGAAAACAATTTTCATTTTCATTTTCCAAACCCCACCTTCCTCTGGAACTGTTCAAAAATTAGCTCCAACTTTCTAAAGAGGAAAAGGAAAAGTGACCCAATTCACTTCATGTTTTATACCACTTAAGGAAAACCATTTATTGGAGCAAATATTTTATAGTTCAGAGAATAACCTACTCTCTCATCCCATTTCTCTGTACTTCTGCACCTCTCCTCTCATTCCTGTCTTGCCTTTCTTCAATTTGGAAGTGGTTCTTTGCCCTCGGACCCAGCTTCATTCTTCTCATTCAAAATCTCTTCTCTTTCCTTCCTTCTCTCTCTCTCTATCTATCTCTCTCTCTCTCTCACACACACACACACACACACACACTCACACATTAAGTTTTGTTCCTATTGTGTTGCCTTTATTAGAAGGTAATAAATACGCATAACAGCTAACTCTTCATTCATTCATTTATTCACTTTAAATAAAGCTTAATAAGCACCCTATTCTCAAGGGCTAATATTCTTTCTATTACGGCAGACCAAACAAATCCGTCAGAAACTGTGCCATGGTGACATGTCGCAAGAGGGGCTCACATGATACACAGATCTCCCCCAGCCCGAGCAGCCATGGAAGCCTTCCTAGAAAACGTACCTGGCACACAGCAGACACGATAAAAATGTCTTAAGGAATGAGTAAATATGTGAATGAATAAAAATGCATTTGAGCCCAGCCTTAAAAGAATGAGTAAGATTTGGACAAGCAGAAATGAGAGAACAAACACTTTAAAGGTGAGGGTCACAGCTGCACACTGGCAGGAAAATGAGGGGACCATCTCAGCAATGACCAGAAATCTAGTGCAAAAGCAAAATGCTCTCAGTAGAGGAGCTGGAAAAGCATTCATTTAATAAATTAATATACAACTTTCTATGCAATGGATTATAACCTGGTCACTGTAAACCTTTGCAAATCTTAACTCATTGACTCTCCACAACAACCCTATTCCCAGTTCACACATGAGGAAACTGCCCAGGTAACCTGCCCAGGTAAGAGTGCTAGTTGGTGGTGGCACAATCTGGCTGCAAAGTCTGGCTCTTAACAGCTACATTATGACATTTCCGTGTTATATCAGTGTCTGTGGGACAGATCACAGAGGGCCTTACAGAGGAATCCATGCTTTGTTCTACACGCAAAAAGAAACTGAAGGTTTTGCGAGCTAGAGTCACAGGGTCGCACTTAAGGAGAATGAAGAGTTCGCATTTGTGTAGAAACTTATCAGAGCTTGTGAATGGATCAGAGACTCAGAGATGAATCAGGGCTAGCATCACCCCCTACCCCCTCCCCAGCCAGGCACACGCTCATAAATCACTGTTTCATTGTTATGTATATAGTCCAACAGGATACGCACTAATTTTTTTCTGTGTACACTCAGACCCTGAATTTGATTTTTATATTGGAATAGTCTGTTCCCATCTGGTTTCCTGGCTGAGGATTCCACAGAGCCAGCCATGAAGGGACAGCATGCCTGCAGTAGGCAATGAATGGCCTCTCAGTCCAGCCAGAACGCTCCAAGAGGCGGCATTGTACATGTACTGAATAGTCACAAAAATAGCTCAGCTAAAGGACACAGGGGGGGAAAATGCACTCTCTAGAACTGACGTGTTTTTCCTTTTCTTTCTCTACCACTGCTTCTATGACCTAGTAAGGAGGTGTCACTGTAGAGGAGAAAAAGCACTGGACCTGAATTCTGGAAACCTGGGTTTAAGTGTTAATTGCTACTCTTCTCTCTTTTTTTTTTTTTTTCCGAATACAACCTCAGACATGTTCTAGGCCTTGGTTTTTCTATCTGTAAAATGAGAGTTTGGTACTCAGTGAGATTGATTGTTCCCCTTTGCGTGTGTGCATGTTTGGGTGTATGTGTCTGCAAAGAGATGCAAGTCCATTTTGGTTGAGATAAGACTTTTTTTAATCTTGAATATTTTAAAAAATATTATATAAAGCGGAGCTGAAAACTAGGTTGTGGAGGGTGAGTTCAGGTAAAAAACCTGGGACCACATAGCCAGAGACTTCTACAAATGCTGTAGTAGTTACCTATAAAAGGAGGGATTACAGATGATTTTCTTCTTCTTTTTCATACTTTCGTGTACATTCTCAATGTACAACATGAACACATATTGCTTTTACCATTAAAAAAAAGATGCTATTTTTAATATATTTTATTATTAATTAATTTTAATAATATCCAGATTCATGCTTGCGGAAAATATCAGGAGAGTTAAGCATCTCACTAGCAATGGGAGAAGCAGCTTTCTCATTATCAGAAGTGAAGAACACAATGGAGACTGTCATCGCCCCCTCTGTGCTGCCGCACTCGCCCCACAGACAAGTGGCTTCTCAGTGTGTGCGCTTCCCAGCAGGTAGAGCCTGAGAGTGCAGAAGCAGCACCTTAGGCTCTTGTTAACCCCAGCACCGAGCACAAAGCCTGTCTCACTCTAAATGCTTAGTTAATAGTTCCCAAATTTACAAACAGCCTTGCTAAAAACTACTACAGTAGTAAAGGCAGATAATATTCAATTATATCTAAAGAACTGTTTCTTAATCATGAAGCCATATATACACATATATGTATATATATACTAAGTATACATACTTTTGTATGTAAGTATACATATATCTGTATATACTAAGCATATATATACATATATGAAGATTTTAAATATTACCACCAGTCCTTAAGAAAATTATACTTTATCAGTCTGAGATCTATATTTATTAATGTAATATTTTTCAAGCTACGTTGTTAAGAGAAAAGGCACATCATAGAAATGTCTGCAATTATTTGCATAATTGTAAATCTAGTCATTCATGTAAATATTATGTATGTGCATGCATCTATGAGAGAGAGAGAGAGAGAAAGATTTCATAAGGTGTTTTCCAAAACATTAAAAATGATTATCACTGAGTGGATCTAGAGAGATTTTCATTCTCTTCTTTGTATTTTCCTGCATTGTTCAAATTCTCTTCTTTGTACTTTTCTGGCATTGTTCAAATTCTCTTCAATGTTTGGAAAGTATTTTTTAAAATAATAAACCTATTTCAAAATAAAAGAACAAGATAAAACCTAAAAAGAAGAAAAAATTAAAATAAAAACGCACCTACCAGCCCTATGCAGTTGCCCAAACATGTTTTCCAAACACAGATCTTACTGCCGCCCCAGCCATGTCCAGTGCACACAGGATACACTGTGGGAGGGGGCCTCTCAATCTTTAAAAATCACCTCTTCCTTTTTCGCTTCATTCTCTGAAATCCATGACTGCAGCATGTGATGAAAAGTACTGTGAGGTCAGCAGATGCTGAAATGTAAGGGGCGGCTGCAGGTTCAGAGCATCTTCCTATAAGGGAGCAAGACCCGTGGGGACTTCTCACAGGACGCATTTCTAGTCCCTGCCTCTCCCTGTCCTTGGTCAGGCTTCCACCTGGACACCTCCTGGCCCCACCCCAAAACACCACTCTACACTCTAGAAACACTGTCTTTTTCAACATTGGCTCCACTGAGGTCATCTGTGAGGTGACTTCCTTTACACAGCTGTTGTTGAGGCACAATTGCTAAAAAAAAAGGACTATAAGCACTTTGCAGATCCAAAGTGCTTAATCATAGTGCAGCCCGTGAAGTCCTTGTTGGGGCTATAGTAATGGTGACAATATCTATTTTGGGTTAGCTTCGGTGACGATACTGATTCTGATAACAACAGCAACGCTCACCAGTCCACACAGTAGGCACACTGGCCTGGCCACCAGTTATGAGAAATACAAAGAAGCAAATTCCTTTCTCCAAGCGAAGGACACCCTACACTATCATGTACTGTTAAAATAGGGCAGGTTTGATTAATAATAGGTGGAGGTCTCTGAGGTACTTTTTATTTTCTTCTTTAGCCCTCTGAAATTTTCTGAATTTTCTATGTAAAAATGCATTGCTTTTATACTTTAAAAGGAAAAACTGGAGGGTCATTTGAAAAGACATGTAAAAAACCACCAGGTTAAACAAGCCAGGCTCTCCTGTGACAGCTTAAACATGAGCCTTCCTCATCAGCAAGCCTGCAGGGGATGGTCTGTAAGTAGGTCACTGGATTTTGCTCCAGCACAGTAGACCTCTCCAAAAGCTCACCAAAGCACCTATATCTCATGAGGTTAATGTTGGACAACTGCTGAGTTGAACTAAAAGTAACACATTTATCCAAACACATTTCAGAATGCCTCCAATATTCTTGGCACAGCAGGTGACACCAAAATTAAGAGGCTGCCCTACCCTCCAGAAGCTTACAGAAGGGGAGAAATTATGCATCCATATAAATAAGAATGGCTTGAAGTACAATGTGGTAAGTTTTAAAAGTGTTCCCACTCTAAGCAGTGTGGGGTTCTGGGAAAGGAAAGGTTATTTCTAGCTGCTGGGATGAGGGACAGCTTCAGGACAGAGGTAATGTTTCAGCAGGATGAGACAAGGAACAAAGACAAGGATGAGGCGGATTCTGGTCCAGGGTACAGTTCAACTGGCTGAAGCCCAGGGACAGTGAAGAGTGGCCTTAATTCTGGAAAGAAAGACTGGCGTCAGATGGTGGCGAGAACACTGAGTGCCAGGCTGCGGAGCGGGGGTGAACTTCCACTGGAGTAAGGTAGATTGTCTCTGTACTGGTACTGTGTGCCACCGAGAGTATTTCAACTGAACCCATTCTTCTGTATGTAGCAGTAAATTAAATTAGTAAGCACGAAGTAAAGAGACTACAAACAAATATCCAAACTAATGTAAGTAAGCCACAATATGTTCCGGAGTAAAATGTTGGAAGTGATTGTAAACACCCCGTAACTAGAGAACACACCCCTTCAATGCTGAAAATCAGGTGGAGGTGGGGAAAATGAATTAGGAGGGAGAATGGCAAAAATCATAGCTGTCTTTTGGTTGTTCCCAGTGACCTAATCCAAAGTGGCTCATTCACCTCCTCTGGGGCCACTAAATTCAGCATCTCTGTTCATACGGGTAACACCCTCTCCTCGGCCTAAGCTGCCACAGAAAGCATGAATGCTCTGGGTGAGTAAATTCTACCTCTCAAGGGATTGATAATATCGTATGATTGAGGGCTCACTGGGGTCAGAAAAAAAGTATACCGCATCAACAAAAGAGGGAAGAGAGAGCTGTTCTGCCCCTGAAGCACCGGTTTTCTTCCCTGGCTGGACACTGGAATTCACTGGAGTACTTACTTTTTTTTCTTTTTTTTTAATTAAAGTTTTTTGGGGTGATAATTGTTAGTAAAGTTACATAGGTTTCAGGTATACAATTCTGTAATACGCCATCTATATATCACATTGTGTGTTCACCACCGAGAGTCAGTTCTCTTTTCATCACTATATTTGATCCCTACCCAGGGACCCCTCCAGCCCACTGAAATCAGAAAGTCCAGAAGATGCACTCAGGCATCGTTATTATTAAAAAGCTCCCCAGGTGATTTTAATATGCAGCCAGGGTTGAGAGTCACTGCTAGAAGTTTGGATAAAATGCTCAAAGAAAAGTGAGATGTCAAATAAATGAGAAGAGCTGACTGACTGTCAAGCTCAAGCATCACAGTAATATTATACCTAATTGCACACAGGTTCCTTTTCAAGCCCTCTTTCCCTCCGGTTGGAGAGTACAGGGTAAGCTCTTTATCGGGGGTGTCAGGTTCCCCTGCGCCTGTCAGCAGACGCCATGGGAGAGTCCTAAACATCATGTAATTAATGAAGGTGTGTCCCTGCACCAAAACAGAAGTCAAGGACACCTGGGCAGTAGGAGCCAGCACTGGCCCATGCAAGGTTCGCCTCACCACTGCAGGACAGGGGGACAGAGGAGCTTGTGGATCTCATTTTCTGTTCAGTGCTGTGGCAGTGTGGGGATGTAAGTAGGCTGCAGGCTTTGCAATTAGACAAATGCTATCTCTGCCAATTTCTAAGTGAACTTAAGCAAGTCCTTTAATCTCTCTGAGCCTAAATTTCCTTATTTGCAAAGTGAGAATTAGAACATACGCCTTTCATGTTGTTTTCCTTTTAAGATTAGGAATGATGTGTATACATAGTCTGGCACATACCAGGTGCTCAGTAAATGACAGTGAGTACGTTATGACTATTGTTGAGTAATTAAGCCAACCTGAAATGGTCTCCAAAATTGCATTCCATGACCAAACCGCGAACTGAAGACAAAAATGAGAAATACATATGGCAGACAACCAATTTCATATCTCCTAAACCAGGAAGAAGTATTGTTTACAGTTCCAGTATCAACTAAAAACCAGCCTGTTCAAACCAAAATGTTAATTTGTTTCCCTCAGTCGTGCCTCTCAGCAAATACACTGGCCTGGACTTCAACAGTCATGAGATCTCGCCTTCCTTTTATTCAGCCCTTATCACAGGACAGACTGGCACAGCTGAAAGGTCTCTGGGGGTGACATGACCGTCATCCTCACTGCGTGGAGGAAACCTAGGCTTGCTGGGGCCACCTGGTGCATCAGGAGCATGGCCATCCTCAAGAAGATGGTCGATTTCAATTAAACTTAGAATAAAATATAACACACACAGTCCTAATTAGTGAGTTTACCAACAATTCTTGTCATATGCGAGGCAGTATGGAAATTCAATGCCTTATTCTCTGTGTGCCATGCACAGCTCTAGAGCCAGGACTAAAAGGCAGTCCTGTGAGGTTCTGAGGACTGGGATGGACATGGAGTCAGACGCCCAGGCTCCACCACTACCTGGTTCCCTCAGACAACTAATGCCCTTCACCTCTCGAAGGCCCAGATTCCCTCTCTTTAATGAGATGATACTCCCAGGCATCCTTAGGATTACTGGAGAAGTAGGATGCTGAGCATGGAAACCATTTGCAAATGAATTAATGGTAAGTAAACGTAAGGAATTTTTCAGTCTGACCTTGATACCTCTACATGTTGCCTCCTGGTTGGAAAAAGAAAAGCATAAAAATCCACTGATCGAAGATTTGTACCCATTACCCATTTGAGCTAAATGCCAAGTAGCTGAATGTTAAAAATCAATATTAAGCCCAAGCCAAGGCTGAATCTATTATCATCATCATCTGAACTTCCTTGACACAGAATAAATATGAATTTTTTTGTGTTGAAGATAATTTATCATTGATGTTAATGTACATGACTTTGGAAGTTTTCCTGATCATGATATGTTGAGGGGACAAAGTTGCCATTCTACTTCAGATTTATCTTCAAAACATGTGAAAAATCATTAAATAGGCATTTTCCAAAAAGTTTCATGGCCTTAGATAAAATTAAATAACTGTAACATAACAATTCATAATGATCATTCTTGTGAATGTTACAAATGCATTCACCAACCAATCCTATAATAGTTAGAATTATTATACAATCTAATTTCATAATAACACCTCTATTACAATTTATGTTAGCTAAGAAAGAATATGCTATTCTACTAAGACTTAGCTAAACTAGTATTAATTATCAATGTATTTCCCTAATTGTTTAACTATTCAACAGTTCTTAATAATTATTTTACCCATAACATAAATAGCTTTGACAATGACTATTAAATACTATTGTATTTTACTCTTACAACACAGACTTTCATATTTATATTTATAACATATACTTTTATTTGTAGAATCTCAGGGTATAAAGCACTTTAAGAAGATTCTTCAGTAACAGTCATATGTAAAAGGCTCACCTATATTTAAATATCTGGAAATTAACTTAATTTTACAGCTATAACGCCAAGTGATATCTAGATATGGACAACAAATCTGAAATGCATGGTCATTCGTATTAATGGTTTTATGTTGACAGAACAGTAACCTATGTGATGTGACCATCATTGACTATGCACTCATTGCTTCCTGCGCAGTCAGAGATGCCCAAAATGTTAACGAACAAGGCATCTGAAGCAGAGACTTAAGCCAAAGAGCAGTTTTATGGCAAATATTAAACCAAAGCCAGTGCATCCTTACAGATAACTGAGTCACCTGATTCTAAAATGAAACTTCCAGATCTTTAGTGTCTTAGCATAGAAACACCACATAGGGCAATAACCAAAAATGTTAATACATAGGTATCGAAAGCCTGCCATGAATCAGACAGTACATTAAGGAAGACATCTAGAAGAACTCACAGTCCTGCACTGGAGACAAATATGTACACAGCTAACCATTACGGTGTCCATAGAGGTCTATACACGCAGTGTGTGTGGTGGGTGGTGGGAGGTCAGGAAAGGCTTCACAGAACAGGATAGTCAAACCCCAAATGGCGGCTACATGCTCAGAATCTATGAACAAGATTAGAGTGATGCTCTGAAATATGTCAAGTGGCACGGGGTACAGGAAAAACTACTGATTTCATGGCTTGCCTGACCTGGTTTTGAGTCTCAGTCCTATGACTACTACCTCTGCGACCTGGAAGAATAACGTAAGTGCTCTGGGCCTCAGTTATCTCATTTGTAAAATGGGGTAGCATCTATGTTTTGAGTGGGTATTGGAAAAATTGTGTGACATGTATAGTGAAAGCACCTTGAGTGCCCTGGCTGTGGATACGGCATTCCATAAACTCTGCGCTCCTCGACCAGTATGAATCCACACATTCAGTAGATGCATTCAGCCAACTAGAAAAATACCTTGCCCTACGAAATGGTTCATAACTTTTGTGTTGAAGCAATCAAGCGGCTGTCCACATCTCCATCAAGACAGAGAGTACTTTCCCAAGAAGCCATGCAGCAATAATACTTAAGTCAGCCACTCAAACATTGTATCCTTCCCTGGCATAAGGTAAGAGTGAGTCAGATATAAGGGTTCATCCAGCATGACAAAGAGGAGAAAGACAGTGTTCTGTGACTGGTGAGTATGGCTGAAAAAAGACAAGGCCTCCAGGGGTCTAAAATATTTAGGTATCAGTTTCTGTTAGCAGTCCTATTGGGAGGTTACACTGAAGGAAGGGCGCGACCTGTCAATAATGGTTGTCCCGGGCGATTTTTGATCAGTCAGCTACAGCTGCCACATCTTTTACCGGAGGAAAGGTGTTGAAGGAATTCAATCTACTATGTCTGGTGGGCATCAGTGGTTGGTGCCCCAAAGAGAAAGAAGACGCCTATAAAGCAGGGAATATGCTCCTTTAGATCCTTCAAACACTTTGCTTTGATTCTTCCTTCACCATGCAATGCTTCTGACGACAATCAATTCCATTTCCACAGCATCTGAGGCACAGCACTGATACTGGCAAGCCAGTTAATGCAAAGCTCTTGCTCCCAGGCATGTATGAAAGTGGAATTGAGTTGATCCTGGGCTGCCTTATGCATCTCACTAATGCAAGCCAATTTCCTCCCCATCCCACCACTGAAACTTTGATTTGCTATTTTAAAGAAGGGGATGGAGAGTTCCCGGCCTGAAATGATGAGGACCAGGCACAAACTATGCTGACCACAAAATAAAAGGAGGCTCTGTCTAATAACTGGCAGACACTTCCAAATGAACATAGGTAAAACCTACTAACCTAGTATAATCTTACAAAACTTTTCCTGCCTTATAAGGGCAGCTTCAACTGTTTGGCTCTCACCTTCTTTTGTAGTTTTAGAATTCATCATTTGTAGAATTTAACTTCTTAAGAACAGGTGGCAGATCCAATTTTAGTTTAAAGTCTAGTCACTTAAGTTCATCAGGCATTTATTGAGCAAAACCACATGCACAGAGGGCCTTGAGCAAGACCCTGGAAGTACAAAGGTGAATTGAGATACAATCACTGACTGTAACACAATAATTTGCCTTGTACGCACTAAGTAAAGGTTAACTGTAGAACATCACAATACATAAATAACATAAATACCATAAATATTAATTTTAATGTTAAAAGTACAAGATGTATTTAACAATGGAGGACAACTTTAAAAAGTAAAACCCAGAACAGCTGTCTGCAGCATATACACACATACATACACTCACACACACACACACACACACAAAATGGAACATTATTCACTATAATGTATTTTGGGGTAATAGAATTACAGGCAGTCTAGATTTTGTTCCTTATACTTTTTTATGTTTTACAAATTTTCTACAATGAAAATTAATTACTTGTATATTCAAAAAGAGCACCAATAAAATGCTGAAAATAAAGAACATGAATAGCCTCAGAATTCTTAGCTTCCCAAAGAGCTCCTGTATTAAACCTAGATATTTGACACCCCAGTCCCTCACTCAGAAGATGTGTGTTTGTGTTTGCATGTGCACTTCCATGCACCTAAGCACACGCCTATGGTTAATACTAAATAACCTAAATTATGGGATCCTTTGTGGGATCTTGGTTGGGATGGGAGGGGGTGCAGGGGAGACTGGACAAGCTCCAGGAAATAGGCCATCATCTTTCAGATCAGCTTAGACTGGAGTACATCAGAATGGCTGCTGATCAGAAAAACTATTCAAACACAGAAGATGCATGGGACACAAAAAACCAACAGTGGTGTTCAGTACAAGTCCTAAACTGAAAAAGCAGAAAGGCAGAGTTCCCAACTGCAGGCATGGGCTTGTGAGTGAGTTGCTTCTCCCAGGAGCAATTCTATGTTCCTGCTCCTGGGTGACAAGCTGCAATGATTAAATCATTTATTTAATCATGATTCATGATTAAGGATCACACCTCTAGAGAGGCCAGGAAGTTATATACATAATTCTTTGCAAATATGTTTATTTGATTGTTTAGACTAAAAAGGAAGAAACTGCTGGTAAAAACATATACGTTTGGAAGGGAACAAAGCCAGAAATACTGCAACAAGTTAAATGAGAGCTGACAACTTCAAACTCAGAAATACTTAATGAGCCCCTACTATATGCCAGGCACTGTGGTAACTGTTTGTATTACAGTAATGAATAAAACAGGCGTAGTCCTCGCCTTCATAGAGCTTAACTTTAGAATAATTTAGGAGGAAACAATAAAACCAAAAAGTAGATGTGGAATCCTCGTACTATGTATATGACAATATTATAGTCTTAATGAACATGACTATTACAATCAAAGTATCAAAGCTATTAATGGGTGTGGGAGGGCAGATTTTTGTGCCTGATCATATAAATTTGACAAATTCTTACTAAGAGGTCTAAGAAGTCTTACAGCAAGGAAACCTGTCTAAATTTGCTTAAGTTGGCATTTCTCAATCATGTGTGACAACAAAAATTCCCCTTTTCATGGACTACCTATCGAAAGATCAAAAAACACTATCATTTAGCAAAACTCAGCTTGCAAGATGAACAATAATGGCTGGGCCATCAATATTAAACTATGATCAGGTAATTCTTTTAAAAGCGGAAAGAAATTCCAGTCAGGATGGCTAAGTAGGTAAAAGCTATGCTTACCTCCTCTCACAACCACATCAAAATTACAACTAAACTACAAAACAAACATCATTGCTTGAAGTCTTGCTGAACAAAAGCCATACAACTAAGGACATATAGAGGAAGCTACCTCAAGACTGGTAGAAGGGACAGAGATGAGGAACGAGCTGGTCCCACACTTGCATGTGACCATTAAAAATCAGGAGGAATAGCTCAGCTCTAGAGGTGCCCCCCGCCAAAGGAGTGAGGGGTCCCAGGCCCACACCAGGCTCCCCTGCCCACGGTTTCAGTGCCGGGGAGAAAAACCCTCATAATTTCTGGTTGTGAAAACCAGAGAAAATTGTAGCTAAGTGGGGCAGAGAGAGGCTGCAGTCCCAGGCCCTCCTCTTGGAAGGCCCATGCTCATGGACTTCCTCGCAGACGGACTCACTCTCAGGTCCAGTGCTGGGGCAGCAGCTTGAAGACTGATGGGGACATAGGGGAAAGAACTGAGTTGCCTGGCTTCAAATTGAGGGTTGGAGGGGCAGCTTCCTCCCAGAAATAGGAGCTGGCAGAAGCCATTATTTCTTTGTGGAGCCCTCCTGCTCCTCGGCACGCAGACACAGGTGGCCACCATATTTGAGTCTCCGTCAAATTAGCTAACAACATTCATTCACCCCACCCTGGTGATTCTGAGACCCTGCCCCACTCAACTTTTGGGAACACCCAAGCTGCTTCCAGTAACTTTCTCATACAAACTGCCTGCCTTGGCTCATGCTGCAGAATTTCCTAAAGTCTCTCAAAGGTTTACAAAACCCAAACAAGCATCTGGCTTCAGCATGTCCCGTACCTCTAGCTGAGTAGCCCTAAGCCCAGTACTAGCGACAGCCAGCCTTGGTTCATGGCTTGGCCTCTCAAGGCACCTCCAAACACAGCACAGGCAGCAGCCATCTGCAGATTGCTTCATGTCTCATGCCAGGTGGCCCTGAGCAGGGCACAGGCTGTGGCTGAATTTGGCCTGCAGTGGATACCCTCCCAGGTGGCCCTTGGGTTAGCACACCCAGAGGCCAGCTTCAAACCGAGCTGGAATATCACCCAGCCAACTCCAAGGATGACACACCCAAAGGGAAGACTGGGCAGGCACCAGACCCCTGCTAGAGCAAATCCTGCTCCATAAGCTCAGCCCCTGCACAACAGCTCCTCCGCTATAGTAACAGCCAGTCCTCACAACCAATGAGCCTGAGGGTCAATTCCTTCCACTGGCATGCAAACAGCAATGAGGCTCAACTACAACAGGAGGGAACACACAACACACACAAAGGACACATCTGAAGCACCCAGCTCTGGTGATCAGAGACACTGAACCACTGGGCCACATGGGACACCACTCTGCTAAGCCCAGGAGACAGGGAAGCCCTACTTGATACATAGAAACAAACACAGAGAGGCAGCCAAAATGAGGAAACAAAGAAACATGCCCCAAATAAAAAAACAGAATAAAGCTCCAGAAAAAGAAGTAAACAAAATGGAGACAAACAATGTACCAAATGCAAAGTTCAAAACACTGGTTATAAGGATGCTCAATGATCTCAGGGAGAACTTCAACAAAGAGATAGAAAACATAAAAATAGAGATAGAAAACATAAAAACAACCAGTCAAAAATAAAGACTACAATAACTGAAATGAAGTATACATTACAGGGAATCTACAGTGGATTAAATGAAGCAGAGGAGTGAGTCAGCGATTTAGAAGATAAGGTAGTAGAAAACACCCAATTAGAACATCAAAAAGAAAAAAGAATCCAAAAAAAAATAAGGATAGTTTAAGGGGCCTCTGGGATAATATTAAGAGTCCTAACAATCACATCACAGGGGTACCAGAAGAAGAAGAGAGAGAGCAAGGAACTGAGAACCTATTTCGATAGCCTTTGGAAAAAGATAGTATTAGATACATTCATCACATCATACACAGAATAAACTACAAATGACTCAGAGATCTAAATCTGAAAACTGACTATGCAGGTAGTGGAAAATAACAGAGTAAACATGGGTGTGGGAAATGCTTTCTAACTATAATCAAACTCTAGAAGCAATAAAAGAAAAGATTGTTAAATTTATCAATATAAATACAAAAACTTTTGAATGATAACAAAAGGAAAAAACTATAGGCAAAGTTAAAAGACAAAAAATTGAGAGAAAATAATCATAGATTAAGGGCTAATATCTCTAATTTACAAAAACTTTTTTAAGTGTGAAGAAAAAAAAAGACCAAAAATCCAATTTTTTAAAAAAAGGCATAAAACAGGACAGTTCACAAAAATGGAATTTATAACATTAATAAACATGGTCTTTAACCTCATAAAAAGATGTTCACCTTCATTCATAATAGAATATATGCAAATTAAAATTAGGCTGAGATATATAATTTCTCACCCATCAGATAGGCAACAATTCAAAAGCTTGACAAAATGCTCTTTGAAGATGCTTGTGGGATATCCCCATTGAGAGGAATTTAGCACTACCTAACAAAACATTTCCCCTAGACCCATCATTCCTACTTCCAGGAATATAGACTGAAGATACACCTCCAAATATGTGAAAATAAGTATGCATATTATTCATTGACGGAAACTCTTCAACTGCCTAAGCAAATCATTTATATAAACAGAAAGAGAGACAGAAAGAGGGAGGGAAGGAAGGAAGGAAGATTAATAGATTGATTGAAGGGGAGAGAAAGAGAGAAGAATTCCTAAAAAGCAAAGTGCAAAAGAACATATATTATAGTATGTTAACTTTTATGGAAGAAAAGCAAGAAATATGAAAACATACGCATATCAGGTTCACAAAGAAACAGAGGAAGGATAACCAAGAAAACAATAAAGTATAGGGAGAACAAGGTAGAAGAAATATTGGAGGGAGCAGTACTTCTCTGAGTATACTTTTCTATATAGTTTTTACATTTGGGAGCATGTTAATGTTTTACATATTCAAAAAATAAAATTAAATCAATATGGCACAGGTGGGAAGGACGGGAACTAAAACGAAAGCAAACTGAAACAATTGAACCCAAATATATTATAAATGAAGAACATAATGACACTGGGGTGTTGGGAGGTTTATAAAGAGAAAAGAACCAATCTGGGTAATTCCTGAACAGAGTATTTGACAGTATACCCCCAATCTTGGGCAGGGTTAAATGTTGGGGAGAAGCATCACAAGCAAATTCCAAACTCTTTTAGCAAGTTTGTTTTGTGCACTGGTATGAACAACAATGAAAAAAAATACCAGGATTATTTGTATATGTATATGTGTATATACATCCACATAGCTACAGGTATGTGTGTATGTAGATGAGATACACACACACACACACACACACACCCCTATATACTTTTATATGTTAAATTTCTCAGCTCTGGCCATTGAAAGGGCCTGTGAGCAAAGGCACCACAGTAGCCATGAGCATACATAGCACTCAAATAATGGTTCGTAATTTCATTCTCCACCAAAAGAAGCAGGACATATCCAAGAATAGTTGATTCTGGGGCTCAGGCAGGGAAAATACAAGAGGAAACTAGAATATCGTTTCATTCTAGCAGGTAAATAAATGCTAACAACAATATAAAAAGATGGGAACGTGTCACAAGGACACAGGAGCCAGCTAAAAGGGGCTTCCACTGGACAAATCAGAGACAATTTTGGCATCAAAATAATTACATAGCACTAATTAATCACACAAGATTGAAATTGAAGTCTAGAAGTCTATACCTATAGAAGAGAAAGAGGGGGAAGAGAAGGGAGGGACCCTTGCTTAGTTAGGTAGAATGCAGAATGCAGAATGATAAATGTGAAGGAAGTGCTAAAGGTGGGAAATCATAATTTTGCAAACATCATAGTAAAGATTGATTTAGGCAAGAATTTACAGGAAATTTTTGATGTGGAACAAGAATAAAATATCTCCTTATAGATTGCTTAAGAACTGCAAGGGAAAAAATAGTAACTATATAGTGGAAAACTGGACAACACCTTGACTAGGTGATTAAAATGAACATTATGAGCCTCCTGATATACTAATACTTGGGAGGACACAACATCGCCTGTGCAGTAATCTAGGAGGAAATGCATGACTGAGTCTAAACATGAAGAAACAACTGATTATCACAAAATAAGGACTATATATTTCTTAAAAGGAGAGAGAGGGCCCTGTATTCTTCAAAATGCCAATCGCCTAAATGATAAAGAAAGACTGTAGAAATGTTCCAGATTAAAAGAGACTAAAGACACATGACAGCTCAATGCACTGCCTGATCCTAGTCTGGATTCTCTACTAGAGTGGGGGGGAATGCTGTCAAGAACGTAACTGGGCAAATTGACAATACAGCAGTATAGATGGGAGATTAAAGTATTTTATCAGTGTTAGGGTGCTGAAGTTAATAGCTATATCGTGAATATGAAGAGACTACATTTTTTTCTTAGGAAATGCAGACTGTATTTAGGAATAAAAGGCCATGGCATATCATGATGTGTGCAACTTACTCTCAAAAACTTAGGAAAAAAATTATATATATGTACATATATATTTATAAAAATTATATATAATATATATTTATATATATGTAACATACAGAGAGAGATAAAAAGAGGGAGGGGAGAATGCAAATGATATAAAATTTTAATAAATGAATCTGGATAAAAGCAGATGGATATTATTTGGACTATTCTTATTCTTGCAACTTTTTTTATGTTTGAAATCATATATTAAAAATTATAAGGAAAAAATATCCTCTGAGAAAGAGAAAGAAAAGAACATAGTAACTGAGAATTAGCTATATTTTCTAAAAGGATTTTAAAATAATAAATTAAGCCTAAACTATTTCATTCCATATAATATTATGTGTACATATATTTCATAACTACACAACAAATTTTGTATATTTTAATTTCTTAACATGGAAAAATATTCTACAAACAACACCTACGAAGTCCAAGGCCACAGTGGATCCCTAACTAGGGCTACAATTACAAGATTTGTAGGTCAATTCAAGCCTCTGAAATTCCAGTTCACCACATTTGCAATCCGAGTACTACTTCCTTGTAGAAAGAGCAAGTTTAGAGTTGAAAGATGAACTATAGCTAACAAGGTTATAGCTAGCAACAAGCATCAATTTTTAAAACTCTGTCTTCAATAGCCACTGAGGTTAACTATCATCAAATGAATGGGGAGACAGGGAATAGACTTTTTATCAAAATATGGATTAAGTCACATGTGTTGCCTTCCACTATACACATTAACTTCCAGCAGAAGGAATAATTAGTAAATCAATGAATCAGGCCTTGAAGTTACCTTCCTGGATAAGTTTGGAGAGGGGGTTAAAAACAATATGAAGGTTAGACATTATGAGGTCAAGAACCATCAACCCAATGAAACTTGATGTTTAAACAGAAACAGGTAAAATATCTGGGAAGGCAGCAAAACTCTCAGCCCTCTGATTCCAAAACAGGCTCTGCTGACTTGGGAAAAAGGGGGGGGGGGGGGGGGAATATATATATATATATACACACACACACTTAAAAATTATACTGCAGCTGAATACTAGGTATTGTTCCCTTCCAAAAAGCATTAAAATATAAAGGTCAGTTAGCTTAAATGGTATTTTATTGCACATACTTTAAAAAGGCCTTGAACAATTAAAGCAATGAAACACATTCTTAGAAGCATAAAGAGAAAGCTCGTGCCAAAGTAAAAAATGTTAACTCCTTCTCTTCCCTTACACAACATTTATTTTATGGCCCCACAGAACTTATAAGACTTTTCAGTAGTTTCTAGTGCATTCATGTTTTTTGGGGGAAATTCTTGGTTGTCGGGTAGTGTTTAATTAGGGTCTGGGAGATGACAGCTCAGAAATACAGCCCACGAACTAAGATGTTAACCAAGATTCCATCAGAGACACGTATCAAAGATACAGACTAGATCAGTGGTTCTCCCAGAAGCTTTAAAATAAGACTGAAGTTCGGCCCCACACACAGAAATTGTGATTCAGGTGAGCAGCTGAGGGACAGGGCATTTTTTAAAAATACCTCTGGGATTTTAATAGGTGGCCAAGTTTGCACACCAGTGGACTAGAAGATTTTAAACTCCTTTGCAGCCCCTATGTTCTAGAAAAAGCTTTAGCCATCTGCTATTTTACAGTGTCCTTAGACATATATCGATAACATCATCTTATTTATTTCCCTGGTTCAGTTTCCACAACAAAAAAATGACAAACCAATTTCACTAGTCTATAAAAATATATTAATAAACTTTAAAGTACTTCATATACAGAAGGTGCCATAAAATGTTTACACATTTTAAGAAAGGAAAAACTGTGTTAAAATTGTAATATTAGGTTGGTGCAAAAGTAATTGGGTTTAAAAGGTTAAAAAATTGCAAAACCGCAATTACGTTTGCACCAACCTAACACAATGAATGACCCTAGCACTCATTTGATTAACGCCATCTTTTGAGCGAACGTCACACTACACATTCCTACCATAATTCAATTCAACGTCAAAAAGTAATGCATAGATAACAGCACTTAAAACGTGTACATTTTTTGGCACCCCCCCAGTATATATGAGTTTTTATCACCTTCCTTATATAATATATAAAACGATTCCTTAGTCTTTCAAAGATATTTCTCTCTTACCAACTAGTCTATAAACAATTTAGAGGCTCTAAAAATAGCCTCAACCTTTTCAACCCACCAAAGTACCTGGCAACTAATACCTTCAATGTGGTTTTTAGTTGCTCCCAAAATCATAGATCCCTGGGTAGGAAGAACTCTCCAGAGGTCTTCTGCCTCTGGAGAGTCTTCTCCAGACTTCTGCTTTCATGCAGAAAAGATGTCATTACCCCATTTCACAGATGGGTCAAGTGAGGTTCTTTCTGCTCAAGTGATTTGAGCTTAGTCACACCCAAGTCTCCACACTTCACAGTGATATTCCTCTCCGATTTCTGAAGGTCACAAGCTTTTCTATCGGGCCTTTAAATACAGGCTGAATATAGTCCCCGTTGTAGTTCATCTGGGTGACTTGAGACAGCCAGAGTCTCCTCTCCAGGCCTTGGTTCACTAATCTCTGGCAAGGGAGACTGAGACTGACCCCGGAATCTCTTATCTGAGGCAGTAAAAAATGAAGGAAAAGCTTTAGATGTCAATAAATTGTTAAGTCACTTAATGGATTAGTAACTTTGAGCAAGATACTCAGTACAAGAGGCAAAGAATTCCCTATAATGAAATATCAAAACCTGAGCTTGGGAAATGAGAAGGGGCAGAGGATATTAATCACAAACAAATTAGTGCAATGAATTGCAGCGTGTCTGCTTCCTAGAGCTGTCTGAAAGTTACTGAGGCTGACGATTACAGAGATTTATTGGTCATCATTCCCATTCAAAGGGCAGAAAAATGAAGTCGATGCCTAGAAATATCTGCCTGTTCCCAAAGCCCTCAGGTACCATGGACTTGATGTCAAAAAAAAAAAAAAAAAAAAATTGTGGAGATCATCTTGTTCCACAATCTCATTTTAGAGATAATGAAATAATGAGGGACAAAGAAACTTGCTCAAGATAACAAAACAATTAAGCACATAGATTATCCAAGGGACTCTAATAGAAACCTATCATGTCACACTTATTTTATAGTATCAGCCAAAAGAAACGAAATGGAAAAAGTTGAAAGTGTATTTCAACGATTACAGTCAAGAAACAGAAATCTCTTTGTTTTCCTCACATATTAAGATTTCATGAAAAAAAAAAAAAAGATTTCATGGACAACAAAGAACAGTAAGGGGCGCATGATACCATTATTTGATTTTTTTTCAAAAGCAGGCACACCCCAAAACAAAGTTATTTTGATCTGCTAAAAAATGTGGAGGTTAGAGAAGGAAACATGCCTTGTTATTTGATTATTAAGTGTACTTTGCAGCCTTCATTGTATGGGTGGCATTATTACACAAGCTGGCTCTGAAGAAGAGGTGAAAGGCAGCAGGATAGTTAATGAGGTGGAATGAAATTCAAGTTCACAGATATTTACTGAACACTTTCTCTGTGGACGGCTCTGTGCCAGAACCCATGTAGAACACAATTATGAGAAAACATCAGCCCTGCCCATAAACTGTTTAAAATCAAATGAGGCAGAATTATGCAAACAATTTACTCTAATTCAAGCCCTGAATGATCAGCTCAAAGGAAAGGAAAAAAATTGACACTAGCAGCAGACCTAGGATGAGAGACAGTCACTAGCACCGCCAACTAAGGAGGTCAGTGGGACAGACAGTGAGGAGTTCAGGAGGAGCAATTATCCAACCACCCCCATGGTGCTAGATCAGCGACCACAAGTGCTCTGGCTTCCATCTAGCTGGGTGTTCCAAAGATAAGGAATTCAACCAAGCTAAACAATTTATATCTAAATACGCCCTCCTTGCTCTGGATCCATCTCCACAACAAACAGCCCATTCAAAGCATTGGGCTGGACACTCAGTGAAAGAAAGACACTCATTAGACACAGTGAGTGCCCTCAAGGAACTCACAACCTGGTGAGGAAGTACAGAATCATCCATCCACCATGCATTCATTCAACTGACATTCATTGAAAATGGACTATGTATCAAGGAGCGACGAACAGGCTGAGGTTTCAGAAATGAGCAGGACACGGCTGAGTGCACAGTCCAGGACGGAAGACAGACATAAGAGGTAATGCACGCCTGCAGCTTTAAGAGAAGGGAGTGGGTTACCAGGAATGACATGGAAAGGGGCCCCTCTACAACTAATAATTAGACTTCTCACTTGAATACAAGGTAGAGGAAATGAGGTGTCTAACAGGGACATGCAAAGCGCCATGAGAGGGCCCCTCGGAATATTCTGAGCAAAGACTGGTCCATGAGGGCAGGGCAGAATGTCTTCTCATGGTTTTGATGACTCACAGACCAACCAGTGAATCAGATCTGGAGAAACCTTTGGGAAGGCCCCACGTGGTTCGGAGCAGAAGTAGGGCTGGAACCCAGAACTCCGGACTCCTAGAGGTACCTCTCCCCGAGCTCACCCTGCTCCTCCGGGGCTCTGAATGAGCTGGCCACCCCCAGCTATGCCACACTGCCATCCGAGGCTACCAGGGCGGGGAGGAATAATTTCAGCAAGAAGCTCCGAGAAGGAATGGTTAAGAGGTTCCCACTCCTGCAACGTGGACATGTTATTGTTGTCTTGAGGAGGCATGTTTGTACTCAAACACTCCCAAACGAAAAGCCATTCCCAGCCTTCCTACAGCTGTATATAAAAAGACGGAGACCTGAACTCAGATGAGTGTCAGAATGAACATTCTGGTTAGCCTCCTTTTTCCACAGTGGGGAAATCAAAGCCCAGAGACTGAGGTCACCCTCCCAGTCACACCGCAGGTGAGATGGAACCTGAACTAAAAAGTTAAGCATGTTCTACTCAACGCTCCCAGCTTGGTGGGCTATGACTCATTCTCACAGCCCACGTTTTTGGTTGACTCAAGAGTAATAGGCACTAGGAGGGTAAGGATTGTGCCAAAAGGATACATTCATTAACCATGTATTACAGAGACAGATCCTAAAACATTAAGAAATAAAGGAAGAGAGAGGTAGAAACAAGTTCACAACTCTTTTTTTCCCAAGCGTCTCCAAGGTCCTTGCCTGATCCAGCCCTCTGCACACCACCCAGGGGTTTTGAGGTTTGCTCCCTAATTAAACTGCCCCAACTCACACCGTTTTTCTATCAGTATCCAACAACAAAGGGAGGAGAGGATTGCCAATTTCTTGTGAATCCTGAAGATTTCCTCTATGAGTCATGGAAAACTGAAATAACTTGGGGGGCGGGAATGACTTTTGAAAGAAATACAGTTTTAAATCAGTTCCCACTAATTTGTTCCACTGTGTGGTATAACTCCTAAAGACAGGAAAAATTAAGTTTTGGGGGGTTTTTGTTAGGTTGTGTCCATTGTCACTTATTAGGATTTTTCTTACTGTCATTTTTTGTTATATTAATTATAGTTTGATCAGTGTAGGAGCTATTTTGAATCCATGGGACTTTCCTAACCAGATTATTTTGGCATTTTAAAGTCACTCACATTCAGGGCCTAAATAATATGGCAAGTGTCTCTTTTCCTCTCTCCTTTATACTCAAATTCTAAACAAAGGAACCATCTGTTCACTCTGAAAACATCAGCCCTTGTTTTCATTTTTCCGTTAATAATAATGTCTCAAACTTATATCATGTCCTCCTCCAACTTGCTTATTAACGCATTTTGTGGATATTGCCTCATTCATCTTCAACACCATCCCCTATAAACTGGGGAGAAAAGGGAAATGTTCTCCAGTTTTCAGTCGGATAAGTGATTACTGGATGTTGAACGAATTTTGTACAACTGATTGCATATGAGCATTGTCTAGCCCACTTCCAGCTCTTCCATATGTAAAAAGGAGGCCAAGAAAGAAGCCACTTCTCGTTCTGTTTGGGAAGTGAGGGCTCTAAACCTGACTCTCAGCGGGGAAGAGAAGGACAGTGTCTTACCTATTTTCGTATCTCTGGGACCTAATGTGTCAAAAGGGCTCATTTAAATATTTGTTGAATAAATGAAAATGTCTGTGAATAGTTCCACAGGTGGCTGTGGCAGAGCTAGGGTCGGGCTCGCCTGCCCTCTTACTTAGTGTGTTATTTTTAATACTACCATATAATCTAGAATGCCAGAAGAATTGAATAGAGACACCCCCAAAATGGGGTTGGGAGCATGGTCGGGCAGGGAACATAAAAAAGCAGGCCTGTGTCTCTAAGTAAGAAATTTGCTGAGCAAATCCAGTAGGAATCCCTGAGTCTGGCCATCAGCCATGCAAAAACTTAAGCCACGGAAAGGCTGACTCTCGAAAAGCTCAACATTCTTTATATGCTCCACGTATTTGGGGATTTGGTGGAACCATTCCTTAACATTACCCAACTGGAAGAAGAGGTGTGTCTTAATGCCAAAGGACAGCACGTCTCTGTAACACCCCTCAGACCAACACGAGAGCACCCTGACCCTGCGATTTACCCTCATTACCCATTGTAACTGGAGAACACTCGCAGTCTTGGGATCATGAAATCCACCAGCCCAGAGTTTTCCAGTGAGCAGAGGTCACTGAAATAAAACCTTTCTTCCATGTGCCTAGCTGGAAATCAGCAACTCATTTGGCATGTTTTTCTTATTTTTCAGAATGCCCTGTTCCCCACTGCTACTCCTTGAAGTTCAAGGAAAAATAAACTGTTTCTAGAAAAGCAAGTTGAATGTGAGATTCTGTCATCTGAATTGTTTCTATAGTAATAATTCTAACAAAGCCAAAAACTCCCTAAACATTCTTCAAAAATAGATTGTATAGACAAGAAAGCTGGAGGTCTAAGGAAGAAAGGATAGCACTCTTTTAAGTAAAAGAAAAAAGAAAAGAAATCACAGAGCTAAAGAGAACTCATGTATATCATAATGTGGCCTCACATAAAGTAAAGTAATTACATACATGACCAGGAAACAAATTAGTTACAAAATACCAACAAATCAACATAAATGAACCTTCAGACCGTCATGATGATTTTGTTTTATCAAAGGGGGAGGTGGGTGAGGATGGTAGAAAAGGAAAAGAGAAAACCATGGAGAACAAGTATGGAGACACTTAAACCCCTCACACGCTGTGTCTGACAGGGACACGGAGGCTGCCATCGGTGTCTGGGAATGCCCAGCACACTGTGGGAAGCACTTACATCACGCCATGCGGTATCAGTAGGAGAAACGAACAGCATGTACTTCAGGACAAACAGCTGCGAGAGGCCCCCCGCCCAGGCAGCAGACACAGCAGGTGTCTGTACTGAAGTGATGCTGTATCAATACTCCTTTCCTCTCTTCCTCTTTCTGCTCCTAGAGACCTTCAGAACCCAGGCTGTCCCAGGACCATTTGCTATTCTTGCGGGCACTACACAGAATGGTAGCCCTCTCCCAATATGTTCCTGACACAAGTGTGCCCTTTTCATACATATGGACTTTACTGTTCTCAGGCTATCTCCAAAAATATCACCTTGCACTTTGCATACACACCCCATCATCCAGCGTCTTAAGGTTTCACACTTAGAAGTGAAAGGGGGCTCTACATTTAAGAACATATAAAAGATCCACAAAACGTTACTTAACTGGCCTCGATCTCCAAACCTAACTTTTTCAGAGGATCATTTGTATGCTAGTCATTGAGGCAGTGGATTAACTAAGTATTCATCTGATGTCTGAGTATGTGTCTGTCATCTCGACAAGAACAGAGAAGCCTGTGCTCTCACAGCCCTTGCCAGGCACCTCCTGCCAAAACCAGGTCTAAGGAAGGAACTCCAAAGAAGGCAGACACTTCACCTCACCTCACCTACCAGCTAAACAGTACATACGACTTGATAGCGATGTCCAAATAAAAGTGGCTTTCAAAAGATGTTGCTGGTCTAATACTCTAACCATTCAATTAAAGTTGAATGATTTGGGGCGCGGCTCTCCACCACTCTGGACGTCAGTTTCTTTTTCTACATAATAAAGCAGTCCAACTCAGTATACTTTAGACTTCTTTCTGACTCAGAAATTCTGTGCCTAATTATGAAGTTCCCACTGCCAAGTGGTCTGCCCTCTGCCTCTAAGCTTGTTCATCTCCACTTCACACACACACACACACACACACACACACACACACACACACACACACACGCTTTCCAGTCCGCCACCTTAGAAGGCAAGCTGCAAGCAATCCCTTCCTACAGTCCCTATCGCTGTTTCTCTGCTTAAGATTTGGCACCAAAAAGATTTTTAAATTCATTTCTGAGAGAAAAATGAGACACACAGAAGCCATTTACACACAGACCTCACCTTGAGATAAGCTCTTCTGTGTAATCCAGCAGCCTCTTCATCACTCCAGGTCACACAGGCAGCTATCCGCCTGGGTCCAGCAGCTCAAGTCCAATCTCTACCTCCTACTCTTTGAGATCTTAAACAAGTCATTTTACCTCTCTGGGCCTCATTTTCCCCAGCTATAAAATGAAGTGTTTGGGATCAAGTAAATGCCAAGGTATCTCCCAATCCTGACATCCTGCTCTAGAGCTCTGAAATTGCATTAGAAATCAAAGCAAACGCTCACCAAAGCTCTCTATCTTGTATTGGTGTTTACCTACAGGCTCCCAGGTAAATGGAAGTGACTTTTTGCATGATCTTGCACAATAAACAATACCAGCACATTAATAGGAGCAAATACTTCTAATTTGTGTTTGTTTGTTTATTTGTTTATTTCCAGACTAAAGAAGTTATAAGCACCACCTGCCGATGACCTTTGGAGATTCCATGATGGCCCTTCCTTTTTTTCAAATGGGCCAGAAATTCGGAAACTAAAAATGTCAAAGTGAAAACCACACAGTTAAATTACGGAGCCTGAAATATTGAGAAAATGATGTAGGGAAAATAATACCACATCACCTTTTAAAACCATTTTTTTAAACCAATAATGATATTAAGAAGGGCTCACATAAAGTAAAACCAAATTGAGCACAGAAAAGACTGATTTGCCTAGGATCCCTTTCAGCCGTGTCATCAGCAGGAACAGCAAATACTCACGTTTCTATTTGTTGCCCTCAACTGACATGGTTGGTCGTTTGTTTTGTTTTAAATAAAATGGGGAAGCAACAAATATATTAAATCCATCTGCAAAAAAAAAAACCCCTATTTGCATGTGGAAAACAAATAAGTGGGTGCCTGAATGGGTGATTAGGCATGCAATTGCCCATCTGCATCTAGGGCCCCATCCGCCCTGCAGGTGTGCCTGTTGCAGGAGCAGAAAATCCGAAGAGTTGAATCAGTTGAATCGGAGAGTTCGCCAGTCACAGAGGGTGACAGACAGGAGGGAAACCACTACCCTCCGCTACTGGACCTGTTCTGCGCTGTCCAACACTATTATCCCAGCTCCCCATTCACTGCCCCTGTATCTTCAAGCTGAAAACCAGAAGTACTTTATGCCATCCTTTTGTTAGATTGCTGTCGATTCTTTAAATCACAAAGGCATTTTTTTTTTCCTGAGCATCTTCAATGGGTGCCTCACAAATATTTGTTGTTGTAACTATTTTTATGAGCATGAGTGACTTCTTCTCCTACACTCTTCACCTTGGTCACTCCATTCGAGCCACGCTGGTATCCTCACTTTTCTGGAATGTTCCCAGCACGCTTCCGTCTCAGGGCCTTTGCAATAATAGCTTTCTTTCAGCCTAAAACATTCTCCCCACTCTTATCTCAGATTCATTGCCTCACTTCATTGAGGTCCCTGCTCAAGTGTACTCATCAGTAAGACCTTCTCAGACCAATAAATTTTAATCAGTGTTCTCCCTACCTTCTGTGCCCGGAACCTGCTGTATTTTCCTGAAAATAAATCACAACCTAAATATTATATATTATATTTACTCATTAGTTTGTGTATTATTTGTCTCCATCAAATAGAAGGTTTGTTTGATTTTGTTCACCATTCTATTCCCATCATCTGGTACAGTGTCTGGTACACAGTAGGTGTTCAATAAACAGCTGTGAAGGAGTCATCATTATTATTTGCAAACCACTACACTAGGCACCAAGGGTCCTCTTAGGGAATTCATGCTTTGAAGAAGCTTCTACAATCTAGTTAAGGAGGAAGTACAAAAAATCTGCTTATCTAGCAGAGCACAGTAACATGAACATATACATAACACACTCTGAGAGTACAGAAAAAGCAAGTTGTCAACAACAGGATGGTGAGGGAGGGACTGAGGGAGACCAACAGAACAGAATTCTCTGGAACTATCTTCAGAAAAAGAATAGAAATCATCCTCAAAAATACTTTCAGTACAAAAAATACTAAGACATCCTCAGTTAGCCTCCTTTCCCTCATCAATAACGCTAACTGGGACAAAACATTGCCCAAGATAAGTCAGCAGTTATGTGTGCCAACACCATGGAGAAAGGAGGAATCACTTTCATCCACCAAGCCTTCATTTTAAAATGGGAATTATTTAAATACACACAAAACATGCCTCCAGAAAATTCCACTCTCCAGACAGGAAGGACCTTACAGGACAACCAGTTCAACTTCTTATTCCCTCTATAAAGGACCCATTAGCATCAGCCTTTACCTAAAGACCTGCAAAGGCCAACTTTGTGTCTCCTTCCATACCAGAGTCCCACTCTGTTCCCTCCGTTCTCTCTTCTCCACTCTAACCACTTCCAGTTTCTTCGTTCACTACTCAAAGGCTCTGGATTCCAGTGCCATCAGCCATCCTAAACTGCCCTCTTCCTTCCTCTCTTCTCTTTTACTGTTCCAGGGCTTTTCTTTTTCTTTTTTTTTTTTTTTTTTTTCATCTGACTGACATAGTGCTCAAGCAATTTAGCATTCAGTTGAGAGCTAAGCATTTTGTCTGGAGTTGAGGGAGGAGCACAGAGGATCCAAAGGATTCATTTGTTAACTATGTGACCCAATAAAACCCTGGCTGAGTCAACTAACTTTGTGACCTTGACCTTAAAATGCCATCTTGGACATAAATTAGAACAATGCAAACATTGCAACTCTTTGTAGGCAAAGAAGACAAAGAGGTGAAAGGCCATCTCCTGACCCCACTCTATCTCAGAAATATACCGAATTTGGGGAGCCTGTGCCTCCAATAAACCGTGGCCCCTCTAGTCCTGTTTACCCCAGCTTTTCAACTCCCTCAGCCAGCCTGCATTGATAAATGTGAGATTAGAACATGTGGTTTTTAACCATCTCTATACCTGAGAACTGGATTCTAGCCACTACCGGCTGTGTGACCCTAGGCAAGACACTTAAAGTCAGCAAATCAAAGCATCCAAGAAAGTAAAACAAAAGGAGGTCTCTAAATATCTAACCCAAAAATAGCCAAGGGACCTCTCGTATGCCTCCACCACACTTCTCCACCCACACCATTACAGATATGCTAAACAATCATGGACTCTTTCCTACTCAGTCAGGATACAGCTTCAGCATCCTTCTCAACACAGCATCTCAAGGAGCCACTACCAATACACTATCTGGCCACATGACATGAAATCCAAGCCACTCATTCTTCAGATGAAGAAAATTGAACCTCAAAGATGTGCCACGGCCTCCTCATGTCTCAGTCTTAGGAGCAGAACCTCAATTACAAAGGTCC
Organism: Rhinolophus sinicus; assembly: GCF_057876585.1. Lineage (NCBI taxonomy): Eukaryota > Metazoa > Chordata > Mammalia > Chiroptera > Rhinolophidae > Rhinolophus > Rhinolophus sinicus. The sequence goes on along the minus strand of NC_142517.1, from coordinate 51,780,099 downwards.
CCTTCCCCATTGCCCTAAGTCACTTTTCTAACTCTGATGTTCTGTGACTATTCCTTGGCATGGGGATGGGGAGCTTGCTCTTGCATTAAGTTGTATAAGAAAGAGAGATAAAGGGTTTCTAAGTAGGGGCAAAGCTTCAAAGAAGGCTTGGAGGAAGAGGTGTATTTGAGTTGGCTTGAAGAAGCTTGCTGTCTTTAGGAATCAGTGTGCTCTATCTTTAGCAGAAAAAACTTCAGGATCAGGAAATCACCTCCAGTAGAAGGAACAGCATTAGCAAAGGAACAGTGAGGACTGTTGTGTGCTCTGAGGATGCTGTGAGCTGTTGAGCAGAGCGGTAGCCATAACGGAGACTATGGCTTCTTCAGTGCCCCCTGGCATTGAAGAAGATGATAAGAAAAAATTAGAAAAGTGAACCAGTCTTTGTGGTGTTTTAAGTGCTGATTTTTTTTTCAAATTGACTTAAATGCCTTAAGACTCATAAATAGGAAAAGAAGATAAAAAAGGAGTAGAGGGAAAGTCAAGAACATATCTCCATTCTCAGTGGAAAAAGAATTTTGCTATAAACTGTATTACAGGAACACTTTCATTATGTAAAAGCCTATTTTGTTTTCATGTCATCCTTAGATTACATCATAGAATGGCTACAGCCGTCTCGTACCATATTATAAATAAATCACTAGCTTAATCATAGAATGAGCCAGGGCCCTAGATTTAAAAGGAAAATATTAGATCATTTTTAATAACTGATATAACTCAAGCCAGTCATCATTGAAGCAGGTTGAGGTGATGTCATCCTAACGAAGTCCAAAAAGGAACCAAAGAGGGTCAGTGCTGGGCAGGTCCGAGAGAAGCTTCCATTTACAAAGGAGAGGTGGCTGATGGCAGCTGAGTGGAGCTCATTCACTGGACTAGACAATCTTGTCATGAAAACCAACACTTAACTTTTCAAGTAGCAATGTCCAAGAGGTCTTCCTCATAAAATATAGTATATGAATATTTTTTTCACAGAACTACTATATTTCCAAATACCAGAAAACATGAGTATATTATGATGTCTGTATTCATGTCTTGGGAGCCACTGAGCAAAAGTAAATGTTAAGGCTTTGAGTTATTCAGGAAAACATGAAATCTGGGGTGACATATGCAAATGCTGCAGGTTTGGTCCAAGCCAAAAGGACAGTACAAGGGCTTTCAGGTAAGGGTCTGACAAAGAAAAGAACTGAGGGTAGTTTCTAGCAGGCACAGACTACAAAGGAGATTGGAAATTTAACATTTAAGGGCACCAACTGCCTACTAAGTTCTACACTCAGTAGGTACTTTATCTATGCTATGCAGCTTTGTGAGCACAAAAGAAACTGTGAGGTAGATCTTGTTTGCCCCATTTTTTTCAAGTATGGAAACCAGTTTAAAAAACGATTGAGTGACTTAAGATTATGTAGTTAAATCATGATTGTCATCCTACTCCAAATTTTGCTTTACCTTGTTGCCTTCATCCACTTAAAACTATTCCCTACCATGGACTATCAATAAAAATCAAATAATTGATAAAAAATACTTTGAAAGTACTTAAACTATAAAAAAATATTGAGAGTTGAAAGGGGCCATGGAACGAGGAATAGTATTAACATTCTGGCCAGTGACAGTCTCAATGACCAAAGCTGGCTTTCCTTATTTTGGCAGTAGACCTACTAATGAGCTTGACCATAATTTTAAGTCTCCCATTTCCATTGATTTTTTTAGGAATGTTAAGGTGGACTCTAAGGGAACCTGTCATCTTCTACAAAATGTACTGCCAAGCTGGGTTTTATAAAAAGACTGTTTTGGTGGGGGGAAGAGACGGATGTTCTGGAAAAGAACTTTCTGCCAGACAGAAGGTATTGGCTGAGGCTTTATGTCTGATCCTGTCAGTCTCATAGTAATGTTGTGTATTGGCTCACTGTTCTTAATACAAATGTTATTCATAACTGCAGAGACACACTGTCTGAGCCAAGTAATACTGATTTATGCAACTTTTCAGGACACAGCCAAGACCCATCAGGAGATGTAGACCCTGAAATTTAACGAAAGGGACGACATGAAAGCTCAAGACTCCAAATGTTGACCTATTTTCCCCAGTCTGTTTCTGGGACAGGATAGAGGTTGCAAACAGCAGAGAAAACATTGCCGAAAGTTGTATGGACTGAGTATGAAGCAGAGACTGTGTGGAGAGGTGGAAAAGAAGCACTGGGACAGAGTCAAAGGCGCCATAGAGGGTTCCTCCTATGGCAGGCTCCATGACCCCGGAAGAGTCTGCCCCTTCTCCAGGTCTTGGTGTCTCACCTGTACAGTAAAGAGCTCAAGCAAGGACATTCAAACATTTCCACCAAAGCAGCTCTAACTGCTAAAGAGGGTAAAAATGTAGAGGTATGAGAGCATAACGTTAATTGAAAACTTGTGTTTTTCCTCTGAAAAACCAGGCCAATTTTGTACTCTATGATATATCAATGTTTATGCTAAGATTTGAAATGGAGTTTCCCCCTAAGATGTCTTCAAGTAAAATCGATCCAAAAAGGTGTGCTGAGTTTATTCAGTGGCTGCCTGGAATTCCTACTCCCTCCTTAGCACAGGCCATGCCACCTAGGCAGCCCCTAAGCTGGCCTCCGGGAACTCCACCCCTTATATCCGTGCCCTTGTGCAATCCCTCTTCTTGAGTGTGGGCTGGATTTAGTGACTTGCTTGTAGCAAATAGAATGAGTCAGAGGGAACAGTGTGTGTCACTTCCAGGATTAGGTAACAAAAGGCTGCGGCTTGATCTGTCAGACTCTCTCTTGCTCACTTTCTCTGAGGGGAGCCAGTTGCCACATTGTGAGCTGCTCTACGGAGAGGCCCACATGGCAAGGAACTGAGGGTGGCCTCCAGCCAATAGTCAGCAAGGAACTCAGGTCCTAAGTCCAACAACCGGTGAGTAACTGAATCCTGCCCACAATCATGTGAGGGAGCTTAGTATGGATAATCCTGCACTGAGCCTTCAAAGGAGACTACAGAGCCAGCAGACACCCAGACTGCAACCTCAGGAGAGACCTTGAGGTACCCGTCTAAGGTGCTCCCTATTCCTGACTCACAGCAACTGTGAGATCATAAGTGTTTCTTGTTTGAAGGTGCTAAATTTGGGGTAATTTGTTATGTAGCAATAGATAATGGAGATAGCATCCTAGTTTGAGATTGTTTTCATGACCCTCACCAACTCCACCACTTTCCATGAGGCCTGGGGAGTAGACTCTAAGAAATTTGGTATCAGAAACTCTCAAAAGGAACCCTTGTACCCAAGAAGGCAGAGATGCTTTCTAGTTTGGTGACATACACCCAAGCATGCTCTGACCACACAGAAGACCATGGAAATGTCAGTGCAGTTTAAAATCAATATGACACTTGCAGCTACAGCACACTGATGAGAATGAACTAGAGACTGAACCATACATGCAAGATGAGAGACTCCTTACCTGCCCAGCTGTATTGTGCTATCAGCTATATCTACTCTTAGAACTTGTTCGGCCCTAGTGAACCAAGCTATGGCCCCGGGCCCACCCTGCCAACTTCCTGGGCTTGTGTTATACAGCTCCATTTTTCACTGAGCAGTTCTGAGATCAGATCCCTTCTTCCTGGAAACCTTTCCCAATGTTCCCAATTCTTTCCACTCTCGCAACCGATCATCTAAGCCCCATGAGATCTGAAGCTGTAAATTCCTTACCTTGATTTCAAAAGCACCTAAGTGAGGCCTGAAACATATCTAGAGATTAATGAATGTATGTTGTAAACAATACTTTTTTAAGGTATATTTCATTCACATGTGTATGTCTTTTCTCTCCAATGAGATTATAAGCTTCTCAAAATCAGGGACTGTGCCTAATTCACCATGGTGTCCTAAAGATCATGCAGTTCACTGACTTCCAGACAAATGCTGGGATCAGGTCAGAGAACAAGCACACTCTCTGTGAACCAGAGATACATACTTGGCAGCAATCTACAAATGACTCATGAGGCTCTCCATCCACTCAGCATCAGAACTCTTCTACTGCACAGTAGCCCAATGAGGGGAAACCGGAGAATTCCTCTAACCTCCTAGGGCCCTCCCCAAGGAAGAGGTATCCCCACTGTGCTCAGGTCAGAAAACAGAAGACTGTAGAATTAGGAGGCAGGAAGCAATAAAGAGAGAGAGAGTTCTTCCTTTTATTTTCATGGACAGCAAACACTTCCTATAAGACATCCTCGGGTTAGAGAAGAGCTACAGAGCCTCAGGAGGCTGGATGAGTCCCTACTCAGACCCAGCGAGTCCTTTTGTAATTTTTGAAGTAATAACATAGAAGGTACAAAAGCTGACTAAGCAGATAGTCACACATGCCCAGAAACCACCTAACCAAGCAATTGTTGGGAATCAAGACATTTCACCTCTGAAAGTTAAAAGGAAGTAACCAATGCTTTGCTTCTGGCAGAGACTAATACCTGATTCTTTTGAGGACCAAAGAGGAAATATTAAAACTGAAAGTCCTTGGCTATCATCAACAATTGCACACTAGTATCAACAGAGGGAAATAATTTCCTTCCTGACTCCCACTGGGCCAGTCACTCCTGGAGCAGAAGGTGTGATTATCTAATCAAACAATGCAAGAGCCAAATGGCTAGACTATAGCTTCCAGGGGATTTCTCAAGCACTGACATAGTCTTCTACCTCCCTCCCTGCACCTCCTGCTGTCTAGAGCAAAAACAAATATGGAAAGTAGTAATAATATACTATTTCATGTCAATTTCAACCTCCATCATTAAGCAAGATTCCAAATCTAGCTCCTTTCCAAGACTGAGAACAAATTACTGCCCATCCAATCCTGGGGATAATGGGGTGCAGAGTTAGGAGGAAGGACATACACTGAATATATACTATGCACCAAGCACAGTGCTGGGCGGGGACTGCACATTAGTTCATCTTATTTTTCTGTATATTCAAGATGAGTCTTTAAAGAATGAAACAACTGTAATAACCTATCATACATGGACCACACTTTACAGTTTGCAAAACAAGTTGGCACCTATCAGTCCATTTGCTCTAAACAAACATGAGACATAGGCGGGGCAATTATTTTTATTCCTATTTCTCAGATCAGGGAAATGAAGGCAGAGGGATCGTATTTTTCCAGGGTTGCACATCTAATAATTGGCAGATCTTCTGATATCCCAACCCGCTGCCTTTTTATGAAGTCACAAACTTCTTAAGCCATATTGGTCCCAAAAGCCTCTTTCTGTCCAGTCATTTGTTTCACTCTCATAAAACCATGCAGTCCAGCTCCATTCTGTGCTAGAATTCCTAAAAAGCTCCAACAGAGAATTGGCCAGTGCCTAATGGGACACCCTCAGGGTACACTCACTTTGGATTTTTCTTTTTATACATGAAAATGCATTGTGCACTTATCACGTGCCAGAGATCCAACTACACTCTGGGGAAACACTCACGAACAAGAGACGCTGTCCCTCTTCTGACTGGGTTTTCTAGTCTTAAAGGCCATAATCACGTGAGCCATGGATCCTGTCTCCTCTGGAGTCTCATTCCTGTAACAGTCCCTGGTGGGATATCATTTCCGGCCTTCTTAGCATCCTCATATGGAGAATTCAGTTGGTTAAAGTCCTTTCAGAGGATGAGGCGAGGACTAAAACCTGACACTCTAGGGGAGCTCTGGCAGGAGTGTTAAAAGGTTCCTGGTCAATCACACAGCTTTAGTCCTCTCCCAGCTTCCTAATGGCGCCTAGATATTCTTTGGAGGGACCAACACCTCTCCACTGTGAGGCTGCCATGAGGTTTCGGTGGGATTGTTTCATAATCCAGAGAGCCCTGGTTCACACATGCCAGTAAGCACAGTGTCCTCACGGCCTCAGTGACTGATGCAGGAGTACCTAGTTACCTGAGTCTGTGGGGACATGGTAAACGGGGCTGTCTTTCCCCCAATGGCCCAGGTTCCAGCAAGCAGCCATCTCATGAGCACGAGGTGAAACACACAGAAGAGGACAGAGCAAGGAGCACAGCAGAGGTACAGCCAAGCCCTACTCAAATGGGCCTAAAGCCCGCCTTACTTCGGGACTCTCTGGTTTCCAGCAGGACCCCCCACCCACTTTGTTCTAGATAATATACTCTATTTAATTCAGCCTAAGGCTGCACCAGTGTTTTAGAAGACAAAAGCCACTGTGGGCTCACAATTAGCTTACAGACAACAAAAACTTCTGTATCTCTTTCAGCTCACTCCTGCTAAGGAACTCTATCCCTTCCGTCATTACACACTAGATATTTGTTTGTTTTTTTAATGCAAGTGCAAGGCTTCATATTCATCACAACTTAATCCCAGCCTTTTATCTTATGTAGATCCATAGGAGCACAGAAAGTCAGTTGTTCTTTTAAGATACATTGATTAAGAAAAGAAGAGGCGACAAAATGTAGCTATAAACTCAGTCACACTTTTAATTGAAGTTAGGTTTGAGCAATCACAACAGCACCTACATCACAAACATGGCAAGGCATATTATTTATTCAGTATAAAGCCAGTGCATGGGGCACGTATGGACTGGCCCTGGGGATGGAGACCACAGAACTAGAATTCTAAATAGAAGCCTTTCCCAGGATTCTCCAGCTGTTTTCCTCAAGTCTCCCCATTGCGTAAGGGATCCACACCATTAATGCTTTTTACCACCCCTCTTGTCTATTCTACCCTCTAAACACAAAGGAATTCCCAAACACAAGGGAAAGCTTACTTTACTTGGTCACCATTTCCCTTTCTGAGTGTATAACAAGGGTCAAACTCAGATCCCAGTGGAGCTCTAGCAGGCCTTTTAAGACACAGGTTCACACCCTTTGCCTAAGCAAAGTTAACCTCTTCTACCTCAAACGGTTGTTGCGAAAATAAAAGGAGATCACCGAAGAAGCACCCTACCCAGAGGTAAACAAAAGCCACTCAATAATATTACTTTCTATCCCCGCAAATGCCCATTACACTGTTCATTGACATTTTCATTTCAGTCTTTCAATTTCAAAAACACTTTCCTCTATGCCAAAGGAGAAAGAAGAAAGCAATACAATTACTGGCAATCGGAAGTCATCATTACTCCATATTTTCTTCCAATTTCTCTTCATGCCACCTTCCAAGAGCTGAGTCCTACCTTTTCTTTGCCACACATTTTATTAGCATTATTACATTTCATCCACTGCCAATGAAATCAACTCAAGGAAAAAAGAAAGAACATTTAAGTTCTTCTCTAGTTCTTAGTCCATCCTAGTTATTAGTTCCCATGTTTCAATGGAAATCACTGATTTTTTAAAACTCATTAAAATGTGAACATTGACTATACAAGCGAAAAAAGTCTTTTCTGTGTAGAACTCACCAACTGAGGAAAAATATCTTCCCTCCAATGAGTGCCCAGAACAATGAAAGAGAGTCCTAGACTGAGAACCAGGTGACTGGATTCTGTCTTCAATTCTGTTTCTGAGCCTCAATGATCCCACCTGTGGAAAATGGGTGAAAGGGATTGCTTATGAATCTCTAGGATCTTACCAGCTTTCAAAATTCCCAGGTTTATGAACTCACTGAGATATAGAAGTAAGCCACTAGATTTGTGGGTTTCAAGCCTGGCATCATTCCCAGTATGGCCCCCAGTCAGCTTCTGGCACTTCTATTTCACTAATCTGTCTTGAAATGATGGGTAAACAGGATGACCGTACCTCAGTGTTCACCCTCAACTCACCTGGGAAAACAGCTTCATGGTAATATCAGAGGTGAAAGAGCTAGATCAATTAGTTAGATACTCGCATTTTAGGCAAGAAAAAAGTTAACAGCAAAATCTGAATGACAGCAAAAAAAAAAAGAGACAAGTATGACCTTGGAGACAAATTTCTAACTATAGGACCCCTCTAAACCTCAGTTTCCCTTGCCTGAAAAGTTAAAGCCAGTGAGCGGCTGCAGAGCTGGACAAGCTTGACACTTCCCAGTAAGTCCTCATTACAGGATTCACTTCATTAAGAGTTACTACTATCTTGCTAAGGATGATGCAATATATATTCCAACGTACACAGATGCCAAAGCAGTGGGCTGTTATAAAATGTGTCTTTTATATGCAGGAGAAATCTACATATCAAAAAAACTGCTACTCTCATTTTCTTTGTTGTCATTTCTAACATTATTGAATCAATCATATAGTTGTTTCTTGTATCATTTTCTTATTCAGTCTTCAAATACCCATACAAGATCGAAGTTGGGAGGGACCTTACAAATGACCCTACCTCAACACTTCCAACTGACTGGAAGAGAAGCAGGGGCCAGAGTAGGGAGGTGGCCACTCCAGGAGCCCACCACAAGTAGCAGGCAGTCCAGGGCTCCAGTCCAGGGCTAGTTCCACTAGACCCAGTTACCACCATTTTGACAGAGGAGGACAGAAAGATTCGTTGGGCAGAGGGAATTGCCCTTGGTCACAACACTGGTTTTGGAGCAAAACCAGGACTTTCACACCCAGACCTCTGAACTCGTGCTTCAAAGCTCTCACAATGCAGGCCGACAGCAGAAAGAAATTAAGTTAGAAAAATGGAGCATAATCAGACTAAGTCCAGCAAAGCAATGAGTTTCCTGAGAGCTAGTGGTCTTCAAGGACATTAGAATTCTCAAAGCCATTCCACCGAAATGACAGAAAGGGCCTAATTTCAAACTTGCTGAGGAATGGAGTATTAGGAGGCTGGCATTAGACCTGTGGGAAGTGCCATCATACAGAACAAAAGACAACCCCCACCCTCAAGGACCAGGAAACCTAAGCATCTCTTTGCAAGGGGAGATACAAATCAGAGCAGCTTCTACAACAGCAAGGGATGTCTGACAGCAAGGGATGTCTGACTTCCCAGATTTCTAAACTTGGCAGAAAGACAAAGCTCTCCACCTTGGCCCTTGGGCAATTTCTCACATACTTGCCAGCTTCCCTCCATGCACAAATGAGAGTGGCCTCCCTCTTCCCTAGTCAACTTCTCTTTCAATAATTTCTTTTTTCCTTCTTTTCCATAAAGAGAACAAGCAGCTTTGCTAAAGAACCGCTGTGAAATGATTGAAGTTCCCATGCAAACAAACCATTAGCAGAGTTCAAATGCAATTTAAATTACCAGTTGTTAAAGTGCTCCTCAATTTTGTGGTAAGTTTCCAAGGAGAATTACATGCTATATACTATTTAATTGGTTGTTTTCTATTTTTTAACATCCATTTATCCCCCCCACCACTCTTATATTTCAGAAGTGTCTATAAAAGCTTCCCTTTAAAAAATTATATATTGTTGAATAGATTAAATCTAAAGATTGAAAAGTATCAGAGAAACAGCTGTAGGACCACACGGCTCAGCAGAAGGTGATGGCTTTGACACCATCAAGCATGCAGAATTTTAAAATCTTAGGAGTCACCTCATAGTGCCATCACTCTTTACAGATAAACACACTGAGGTTCCGAGAGGGAAAGAAGGGGTTGACTCAAAGTCCTCTCACTGGTCCGTGACAGATTCAACATGAGACCATGTCTCCTCACTCCCAGCCCTGTGCCTCCTCTTCCCACCAGCACATCATTGGAGAGATGATGGGAACTACTCAATGAATTTTCCACCCTTAATTTTTTTAAAAAGAAAATATGAAGTCCTCTTCAAATACATTCCTAAACTCAAAAGTGGAGATGAGCAAAGGCAAATATCTCCTCAAAAGGGAGAAAAAGAAGTAAAGGCTGATGAATGAATAAAGTCAAAGGAACTTAAAATGAGCAGATTCGGGCAGGAAAAATCAAGGCACTCATCTAGATTCATTCATCAAGTTATATCACATCAAGAATGTCAATCCCCACTGCTTTATCTGGCCCAGAATTAGTGGCTGCCCCTAGAATGAGAGGATAAAGGATCAACAAAGTAAAGGCAGGTGTTGTCACATCTGTAAATGGAAAGGATTTCTGGAGGCCATAGTGAATATAGGATGAAGTTCAAGGCTGTGATATTGGACTTGAGTAAGTTATTTACCCTCTCTGAGCTCAAGCTTCCCAGTCTGCAAAACAAGGCTAATACCACCACCCCATTACATGTATGTAATCATGTCATGGGATTCCTTAGCCAGCATGCACAGCACAGAACTGGCACCCAGTATTCACGAATTAATGTTCACCCCCTAAACTGCCAGGGTTTCGGCCAGTTCTCAAAGCCTTTGATTCTGTGGTTCTAATTTGTGTGCACTATAACTGACTGAGTCTTATAAGCCATGTACGTTTCCTAAGTCTGTTAGATGCTATATATGCCCTAACTATAAATTCATTTATTTTGTCATTCAAGAAAATAAAATAAAACAAAACGAAACATGTGAATGAAAACTGAAATGTCCAAACATTTTCCTTCTTTCAGAGTAGATAAACACTGTGCCTGCTTCCTTCCATGAAAACATTAAAATTACTATTAAATTATAGAACAATCAACCTGGAGAACCATCCGAAGTCTAGTTGAACAGAAGATTTATAACTAGAGGATATAAAGAAGCCACATCAAGAGTGGTAGAAAGAGCAGAGATGGGAACCAGGCTGGTCCCAAACTGCTGTGTGGCAGTTGAAATAGAAAGGAATATCTCAGCTGTGGAGGTTCCGACCAGAGAAGCAATGGACCCCAGCCCCACTCCAGGGTCCCAAGCCTGGAGTACTGCTGCCGGGAAGAGAAACCCCCACAATATCTCAATGTGATAAAGTGAGGATTCCAACAATTCAGGTGGGATGGAAGACTGCCGAAAACCCAGATGTCTTCTCAAATGGCCTGCACACAGACTCACTCACTCGCAGGCACTCACCTTGGACTCCAGCAGAGGGATGGTGATGCGGGGGACATCGAGGCATATGGGGAGCAGACTGAGGTGTGTGGCTTCGAGGCCAGGGCTGGAAAACAGTTGCCATTTTCCCTAGGTGGTGCCTCCTCCTGTGCAGCCAGGCAGGAGACCACCATCTTTAATGTGCTGAGCCTGCACCCTACACTTACAGCCAAATCTGAATCTTATTGGTCTGGTGAGATCTGGGGCTCTGCCTTGCTGACTCACTGAGATCCCACTCCACCCTCTACAAAGGAGGCACTTTCTCTGCAAGCAACAAGCCCCATGCTCACTGCACTCTTTCTTGTTGAACTATTGAAGTCAACAGGCCACAGGTGGGCAATGACGGGCCTCAGGGTGCTCTGAGACTTTTGCTGAGTAGCTCCAGGCTCAGCAGTGGCACCAAACATGAATCTACATGAACCTGGAAAACACAACTCTTCCCACTCTAGTGACTCCCTAAGATCCTGCCTCACCCAACTCGCATACCACATGAGGCATTAGCAGTGGCTGAACTTTAAGGAAGCCGGCAGGTGGCAGCAGGCCTCGGGTTATCCTGGCTTTTTGCAGAGGTACCCCATGCCCAGTAGTGGTGGCAGCCATCCTTGGTTCGCAGCATGGCTTCTCCCACATGCAACCAGATTTAGCACAGGCAGCAAAAACCTGCAGATCGCTTTGTTCCTCCAACCAAGTAATCGCCAGCTGGTCACGGGCAATAACTGACCTGGGCCTACACCAGAGCCCCTCCCAAGAGGCCCAGAACCAACATACATGGAGGCTGGCTTCACAACATAGCAGAGCACTGCCCAATTAGCCCCACAAGCGGCATACATAAAAGGCAGTCTCATCAGGCACCAGAGCCCGCTAGGGTGAACCCCACTCACTGAGGTAAGCCCCCTACACAGGAACCTGTAAGCTGTGGACATGGCCAAACCTCACAGGCAATCAGCCTGAGGGTCAATCCCACCCAGTGACATGACAGTAGCAATCAAGGCTCACCAATAACAGGAGGGCACACACAACCCACACAAGGGACATTCCTGGAGCACCTGGAGCAGGCGACAAGGGAGACTGTGTCATTGGGCCCCACAGGGCATTTACTACATAAGGCCATCTGGCCAAGACTGGGAAACGTAGCAGATCTACCTCCATACATAGGAACAAAAACAGGGAGATAGCCAAAATGAGGAAACAAAGAAATAGATCCCAAATAAAAGAACAGGACAAAACTCTAGAAAAAGAACTAAACAAAATGGAGGCAAGCAACCTACCAGAGACAGAGTTCAAGACAATAGTTATAAGGATGCTCAAGGAATTCAAAACAATAGTTATAAGGATGCTCAAGGAACTTTAACAAAGAAATAGCAAGCATAAAAAAGGACATAGAAACCATAAAAAAGTACCAGTCAGAAGTGAAGAATACAATAACCAAAATGAAGAATGCACCAGAAGGAATCACCAGCAGACTAGATGAAGCAGAGGATCGAATCAGCAATTTGGAAGACAACGTATAAAACACCCAATCAGAACAGCAAAAAGAAAAAAGAATTTTAAAAAATGAGGAGAGTTTGAGAGACCTCTGGGACAACATCAAGCGTAACAACATAGCATCATAGGGGCACCAGAAGGAGAAGAGAGCAAGGGGTTGAGAACCTATTTGAAGAAATAATGACAGAAAACTTTTCTAACATGGCGAAGGAAATAGGCATAAAAGCCCAGGAAGTGTAGAGAGTCCCATACAAGATGAACCCAAACAGGCCCACGTGAAGACACATTATAATTAAAATGGCAAAGGTTAAAGACAAAGAGAGGATCCTGAAAGCAGCAAGAGAAAGGCAACTAGTAACTTCTAAGGCAGTTCCCATAAGATTGTCAGCTGATTTCTCAACAGAGACTTTGCAGGCCAGAAGGGATTGGCAGGAAATATTCCACATGATGAAAAGCAATGATCTACAACCAAGATTATTCTATCCAGCAAGGCTATCATTTAAAATTGAAGGACAGATAAAGAGCTTCCCAGACAAGAAAAAGTTAAATGATTTCATCACCACCAAACCAGTATTACAAGGAATGTTAGAGGGACTTCTTTAAGATGGAAAAAAAAAATTCAAAAATAGAATAATGAAATAGCAATATCTACATATCTATCAACACTTACTTTCAATGTAAATGTATTAAATGCTCCAATCAAAAGACATAAGAGGGCTGTATGGATAAGAAAACAAAACTCTTACATGTGCTGCCTAGAAGAAAATCACTTCAGATTGAAAGACACATGCAAAGATGGAAAGTAAATAGATGGAAAAAGATATTCCATGAAAATAGAAGCAAACAACAACAAAACAAGCTGGGATAGCCATACTTATACCAAATAGACTTTAAAATAGACTTTGAAATAGACAAAATAGACTTTAAAACAAAGGCTGTAACAAGAAACAAAGAAGGGTCCAGTAATCCCATTTCTGAGTATTTATCTGAAGAAATCCAAAACTCTACTTAAGGGGACATGTGCATCCATATGTTCATCGCAGCATTGTTTACAATGGCCAAGATATGGAGGCAGCTTGGGTGTCTGTGGATGGATAAATGGCTAAAGAGGAGGTAGTACATATATACAATGGAATATTGCTCGGCCGTGGAAGGGAATGGGTTCTTGCCATCTGCAGTGGCATGGATGGACCTGGAGGGTATTATGCTGAGTGGAGTATGTCAGAAAGAGAAAGACAGATGCAATGGGATTTTGCTTATATGTGGAATCTGAAGAACAAAACAAACAAACAAATCAGAAACAAACTCATAGATACAGAGGACATTTTGATGGTTGCCAGGTGAGAGGGAGCTTAGAGGTGTGGATGTAAAAAGGGGAAGGGATTAATAAGTCCAAACTGGTTGTTCCAAAGTAGTCATGGGGATGTAAGGTATAGCATAAGGAATATAGTCAATAATATTGTAATAACTATATATGATGTCAGATGGATACTAGATTTCTTGGGATAATAGATGGAGGGGGGTTGTAGGGAAGGGTGAAAAAGATGAAGGGATTAAGAAGTACAAATTCATAGCTACAAAACAGTCATGGGATGTAAAGTAAAGCATAGGGAATAGGAGACAATAATATGGTAATAGCTATGTATAGTGCCAGGTGTGTACTAGGCTAGTCTGGGGGGATCACTTCTTAAATTATATAAATGTCTAACCACTATGCTGCACCCCGGAAATTAATATAAAATAATATTGCATGTCAACTGTAATTAAAAAATGAAAAAGCAGAGGGGAAGGTAAAGGGCAATAAGTGGTCCAAATTTCCAGATATAAAACAAATAAGTCATGGGGATGTAATATACAGCATGGAGAATTCAGACAATATTGTGATAGCGTGGTACAGTGTCAGATGGTTTTTGGACTTATCATGGTGATCATTTCTTTAGGTCTATAAATATTGAATAACTATGGTGTACACCTAAAACTCATATAATATTGTATGTTAGCTATATTTTTAATGAAATCCTTTTAAAATAAAAAATAAATGGCCTTCAAACACAGTTTATGAGCCACATAGCAGTAAAAAGCCCGATTTAATGTCCAAAACCTCATTTAAACTTTTCATCAACCCTATAAGAAAGATTTCCAAACTGTCTATTGAGGGAACTAAGGTTCAGGGAGGTTAGGCAAAGTTTCAGGCTAGGAAGTAATAAATCCAGGACTGGAACCCTGGTCTTCAAAATCAGGCTCCATGACATGTGTTTTATTAATTTGCACTTACAACTACACTATGGACAGCTATTCAGCTAGAGGCAGAAATGTACTTTAAAAAAAAACAAAACTCTTCTGCTATTTTCCACATTTCAGGGAGATTTGGAATAAAAAAATAAAGGTTGAACTTTCAAAGTAAAAAAATGTTGACATTAGAAGCAGATAGACCCTTCTTGAATTCCGCCTTGCTGTTATGTCCCTAAGTGAAATACAAAGCTCAGAGCCCTAGCACTGAGCAGACATCTGCTGGGTATGTGGGAAGCCCACCTGAGAAAGGTTAGCAATGAGCTGATATCAGGCCAATTCAAAAACCATTCAAATGGCTGGGCTCATGATCAAACAAGTTGCACATAACCCTCGTATGAGCTTCTGAACATTCTTCTGGTGCAACTGTTAGGTGACAGGATGTCATGTGCCCTGCATTCAGAGGTACACAAAAAATGCATTTGCTAGCACCTCCTGTCCTTAGTAAGGCACAGTGTATGACCCAGCAGGTGTAGGTACTGAGGCAGACATGCCTTGAGCTCTCCAAGAGCTCACAGCCTCACTGGGGACGTGCTTGAATACACAAAACAGAATGAATAGTGTGCAAAGCACAAGTACAGGCAATGCCATTTTGAAGGCCTGGAAAAGCTCTGCAGATGACTTCTAAACTGAGCTTGAACAGCCAAGAGGATTTCCACGTATGAGGAGTAGGAAATAGGCCCAGGGAACAGGATGTCCTAAGGTCTTGAGGATGAGTTCAGGGTGTTCTCAGGGACAGTGACTAATCTGGTGAGGCCAGTCAGTGGCAGAGGACATGGAGGGCTGTGGCGGTACCTGAGGCTAGAAAGGAGTGTTGCGGCCAGAACCTGGAGGACCTTGCGTGCCTGGCTAAAACATTTGGATCTTGACACTCATGGGTACTGCACTTTGGGAAATGACTCAGGCAAAAGTGAAATGGTAGAGCTATCCTTTCAAGAACAAAATCCCCCTCCGAGGTCAGCTTCCAAACACAGCAAGGGTGGCAGTGTCTAAAGGAGAGCCTCCTCTGAAGGGCCCTACCCACAGAGAAGTCAGAAGAGTAGGTAGCTCTCAGAGTTGTCCCGAAGCCACACCTTCATGCACCCTTTCCTGTAGTCTGGAACTCTCAGCAATGGAAGACCCAGGAAAGAAACTAAGTGTCATGTTCCAAGCAGGATTTCCACTCTACCTTTAGGAAAATGCCAGCACTACCAATCTGGTAAATTAGAAGAACACAGGCTGAACACAGGCTCTAGCTGCTTTCCTGTCACTGAAGTAGCAGGAGGCAGAGGCCTATCCAACACACACTGTGTGTGCCCAAAGTTCTATATCTCAGAACTCCCACCAGGCCTGGCACTGTGTGACTGGAGCCTTCAACTGGTAATGAGCCTGCACTTGTGTCACCAGTTAAGTTGTACGGAATCCCTTCCCTTAAAGGAGACTTTGTAGCAGGTCAAAGACCCAAGCAAGCTGTGATTCCCTTTCTGCCCTTAAGGAGCTCCCAGCCTAGAAGGAGAGAAAAGACATCAGCACAGTAGAAGACAGCAAGTGCCTTAAAAGCACAGATAACAATACAAATCCTCATAACAACTCTATGACTTGGCATGATTATTTATACCCATTTGACAGATGAGGAAACTCACGCTCAATCAGGCTAACTGACCTGACTGATCACACAGCTAGGAGGTATCACAGCCAAGATCTCATGCTCATAAGCACCAGAGTTTTATCTAGTGACTCACAGCCCAGTGTGGTGTGAGTTAGCAGAAGAGAGAACAGAGAAATCACTTTAGTGTGCGGGAGTATGGCTGGTGGGGAGTGTGGGTAATGGGGAGGTGATCAGGGATTATTTCATTCAGAAAGTGTCACATGTGCAGAAGTTTATCGGAGGAAGAGGAGGCCTGCGGATGCAGATGGGAGAGGTCCTCTCAGGCTAAAGGAACAGCATGTAGCATGAGCTAAAGCATGAAGGTGAGAAAACGCAGGGCATTTGTGGGGAATGGCAGGAAATGTGGCAGACTTAAGAATGAGTAAGAGGGAGCATTAAGGAAGTTCACGGTGGACATGTATTGTCATCTGGTGATGATGAGCCCTCGGTCCCAGGGGCAGAAGTTTTTACTTAATGCCATAAATACTAGGGAAATATTTTAAATGACAAAATAAATAAACTTACAGTGAGGGACACACAGATATAAATATTCTAGGAAAATAGTAAATGTTTCAAAGCAGAACTATGGCATGGTTTCAGCCTTACTTGGGATTCTGGGCTCCAGTACTAAAGGCCATGTAGTAACCTTTCAGGACCTGGGCCAAAGTCAGGACCTGGAATAGTGGGCCGTCAGGTCATTTCAGGCCAAAGACCAGAAGGACACTGTTCCCTGGCAATGACTTTGGGGGCTAGGACTTCTATACCTATTTTGTAGATCCCGACTTCCTTGTGAAGAGTTCCTACAGCTCATTAAATGAATTCCGGGCATTAGCTGGAGCCCAAGTACCCACAGGTGGTGAGCAGACCATAGAGAACAGGATGGGAGTCGTAGAATCAGAAAACCTACACTTGATACTTGGATTCTCCTCAAACTGACTATGGAATCCTGGGCAAGTCACTTCCCATTAACAAAGGCACGGTTTCAATTTGTGAAATGGAAACAATCATACTTATATAGCTCGGTTCTGGTGAGAATTAACAATTAACTTGTGAGGTTAAATATAAGGACATGTGTTTCTACACACAGGCTGACATGTTTAGAATAGGTGCTCCCCCTGAAAGCCATCTTGCTGATATTGACAGGCGTAGTACAAAAACCGCCCAGGCCTCCTGGTGAAGTATCTAAATCTGGAGTTGTCAACAATTTTTCCCCCCGTTGAAAATTGAGCTGTATTCCCCAGGCAAGCCATTACATCTTTTTGTGCCAAATTGTTTTCATCTTTTAAATGACCCAGTAATCCCACTTTGGGCAATATACATAAGGGAATAATCCAAAAGGAAAAAAGAAGGCAATTTGTTCAGAGATGTTATTCATAGTGCTATTTCTAGCTCTTTATATATCCCTCTATTATAGCACTTATCTCACTGTGCTGTAATTATCCACTCCCCTTTCAAACGCCTCCAAATTATCTTTGAATCAATCCCCAGCACCTAGCACAATGCCTGGCATACAGTAAGAACTCAATAAATGTTTGTTGACTAAATGAATGGGTACTATGAAAGAAATTTTAAAAGAAATTCAAATGAGTAAAAAACAAGACATTGTTTTTGAGATGATATTGAAGAGTCTTTAAAGAAAGAAACCTGGTAAATATAGACTGCAAACAGAAGAGGAGTGAGTCAAAAAGCCTCAAGAGTGAATTTCAGATGACTTAGTTTACAATCTCTGAGCACCTAGGCTTAGGCTGAGTGTAGGACAAGACCACCATGAGATCACAGGCGAGGTCCCTTTGGCCTGGTAGCTAAAGCATAAGGCGCTGTCAGGAATCTTCAATCTCCACAACCTTAAACTGACTAAATCACCTAACTTCTCGGAGACCAGTTTCTCCACTGAAACATGGAGAATTACAGGAAAGCTGAGTCCATTGAAAGTAATTACAGAGAGCAGGTGAGGGCCAGCAAGTGTGAATTCACATGTAAATGAAAGAGGAGGGCTGGGAAGTACCCTTGGACCAGGGTCCTCAAACCAAGGTGGGGCTTTGAAGCCCCAGCTCTTCTGAGCTCCCATTACACTTTCCAGACCCATCTTACAGGGTGGTTGGTTGAAGGCTTCTCACCAGAGTTTCCTGGAGGCTGGAATCTCTGCAAGAACAGACGACACATCAAGGAAAAACACTATGTTAAATATGGCCCATAAAGTCAACATCACTCTGAATGTTCTGTATTCCTGATGGGAAAGAATGCTTTACACAAATACCCAGGGAGAGCAAAGGAAATGGCATGTTCTTCAGGGCTTATTTTGGGGCATTCCAGCAGCTCTCAGCCAGGAAGTCAGAGGCAGGAAGCCACTGCCCTCCATTCCTTAGCCAGAAGCTCAAGGTTAGAAACCAAAGTGGGGAGCACACAGACTCCTTAGTCTGGATCAGCTGCAAGTCTGTGCATGTTTTCACCTCCATCAGGGTCTCCCACACGCCTTCCCATTGAGCTTAACACTTCTCTGAAGGAGAGTGCACTTGACATCCTGCATACAATCTCTACAGAACATATCATGAACCCATTCACTTCTTTCTGGACCCACTCCTACCACCTTAATCAAAGTAACTGCTAACCTCCCATGTGGATGATTGCAAGATACTCCTCCTAACCTCCTTCTTGCTTCTACTCTTGCCCTGTCCTTACAATCCATCCCCCCCCACAGCGGACAGAATGATGCTGGTAAAACATAACTCAGATGCTTCCCATCACACCTAGATTCAGGTCCCAGACCTTGCTCTAGCTCACGAACACCTACCAGCCCGTCCCCACTCTCCTCAGGCTTCTCCCTGTGCAGCCCACTACCTCGAACCACACTGGGCTCCTCTTCCTGAAACACAAACCCATTCGCACCCCACAGCCCTTGCATCAACTGTGCCCTCTGCCCACAAAGCTCTTCCCCCTGACCTTCACATGGCTGGCTCCTGCCATTCATATCTCAGCTTAAACAATCACCTCCCAGAGCTCTCTCTCCATTCACTCTGTCAGAGCACCGTATGTGAATCTTCCTAAGTGTTACTTATCATGCTTTATGTTTACGTGTTCTTTTATTATTATTATCTGCCTCCTCCACACATCCCTACTGGAATGTAAGCTCCAAGGGATCATTGTTTCCTGTGTCTTTTTCTTTACTCTAAACCCAGTGTTGGATCAGCGCCCAGAACAGTACAAGGCACAAAAGTGGGAATCCAATAAAGATTTAATAAAATTAGACAAATACATGCCACAGATGAAAGAAACCTTACAGACTGCTGAAGGGCAAATGCCCAGTGCTGTGGCTAACACCCTGGGCTTCGGAGTCAGACATGGATCACTAATGCTTGCACTCAGATCTTGTAGGAGTTTGGCAAGTTTTCCCACTTCTCTAGACTTTCCTTTTCTCAGGTAAAATGAGGATAATAACACCTGCCTTGGGGGATTGCTGGGAGAATTGGAAGAGATAAATGTTGTAGAGCGCCTTCTGCAGGGCTCAGCACGGTGAAATGGTCGCTGTCATCATCATCAATCCTATCTTCCAGGTGAGAAAACCGAGACTCAGAAAGGAAGATGTATCATTGCCTGAGCTAAACACTGAGTGAGCAGCGCCACGTCAGAAACTCACATCTTCAGTCTCCATCCACTGCTCCGCAGACCAGCTGTTCTTAATTACAAAAATACCTGCTATCATGTCCCTGATTTACATATTTTGCCTTGTTCCACAGAAGGTCTGAAGTAGTACCTGGCAAAAGATGCACATAGGTCATGACTTTTTTAAAAGTGAAAAAACTGGGGAGCGGGGAAGGAAAGTAATGTGAAGGAAAGGGACAAGAGTTACAAAAAGCTCGAAGTCTCATACCATTTGCTTGAGGTGGGCTTCAAATTTGGCTCTGAGATTCTCAAAGGCCAATACAAAACAGAGGAAAATACCTGTGTGCAGTCCTTTGGAACACTTGGTGATTGAAATGTCACAGCAATGTGTGAGGAGGCAGCACTATCCAGTTAAGAATCACCCTGGCTTTTCACACTGTTGTCAGCTAAAATCCAGCGTCTGCTTACTCCTGATCACATGCTCTCTGAAGCTCCCTAACGGTGTGGCTTTAGGCAATTTACTTAACCCTTTGAAGCCTCAGGTTCTTCCTCTATAAAAAGGAGGTTAAAAAAAAATAATACTCATACCTAAATGGATTAAAAACAAAAAATGAAGTACATACATACAAGGGAATGTTATTCAGCCTTAAAAAGGACGGAAATTCTGGCATGTGCTACATCATAGATGAAACTTGAAGACATTACGCTAGGTGAAATAAACCAGTCAGAAAAGGATCAATACTGTATAAATCCACCTATGTGAGATACGTAGAGTAGTCAAACTCATACATAAAGAAGGTAGAATGGTGGTTGCCAGGGGCTGGCGGGAAGGGAGAATGAGGAGTTAATATTTAAATGGGTACAGAGTTTCAGTTTTGCAGATGAGCAGAGTTCTGGAGATTAGTTGCACAACATGTGACTGTACTTAACAGTACTGAGCTATACACCTAAAATGGTTAAAATGGTAAGGGCTATAGTATGTGTATTTTACCAAAATTAAAAATAACTTTTTTAAATTGTATGCACACATGGGTAGCTGTGGTAGTGACGCTATGATTTAGGTCAAGTGCTTAGCCCCATGCTTGGCACCGGGAAGCAATCAATTCATATCAGTTCTCCTTATTAACAGGCATAGTGTTTGTTCACACTGATACCACCAACCCTAATCTCTCAGTGCCCCTGTCCATCAGCACCACAGCAGGAAAACATCCCAAGCCTTCAAGCTTCAAGGCAGCCTCCTCCCACCTGGAGAGCAGGGCCTCCAATCCCCACCCAGCCACAGGCCACGGAGAAGATGACAGGTCGTATGCAGGTACCTGGAAGATCTGGTCAAGACCTGCCTCCCCAGGACCTCAGAACAACATACAAAGCTTCTTTCCCTCCCTTCAACACTGACCGGAACAAATGTAGGTCTCAGAGCACTTTCTCTTCTCCATTAAATCTGCCACCTAATGCCATTGGCATCAAAGTGCTTCCCCGAAACACATCTCCATTGTCTTCTCTGCATTGGAGAAAAGGGCCCCAAGTTGATCAGAAACTGAACTGACCACAAAGAGTTATTCCTTATGGCATCTGGTGGACTGTAACGAGGTAGTGAGCTTCTTGGTATCTCTCAAATGCTGCCACAGCATCAAAGAAGGAGAGGGAGGGAGGGAGGGAGAGAGAGAGAGAGTTTAAAATCTATTCAGAATCAGAGCTCACCTTTGAATGGGAGAGAATAATACTCCAGAATTCTTGCAGCTTCAAAAATAGGGATAGAGGCTTAGATGGAAAGCCCTGCTCAATTTCTTTCAAGTCCCGTGCATAATTTCCCCTGCCATGGATGAAACTGAAATAAAGGGCTCTGCTATTCAGTTCTGCCTTTTGGACAAGCTATCATCCCCTTTCAGAAAAGATAAAGATATAGGCAGCAAAGCAGATCAGAAGGCAGCCGCTCACATTCAAACAACATTCACATAACCAAAAGCAGAAAAAAGGCAAGTAGTAGAAATCAAAAAAGGAAAAAAAAAAGGAAAATTTTAAAAAACAGCAAATTCAGACATCTAAACCCATGTAACACGACAGAGATCTGAACTGGGAGAACGTGGTTCTAGTTCTCAGTTTCTCACGATTGGAACAGTAAGTGTGGGCAATATCTCAGAGTCCCAATCTCTTGATCTGCAAAACAGGCACATTCTCTGCCTTTGCCTGAAAGGGCAGCTTACGTGTAGTGGAAGAAGGACTGAACTGAGAGTGAGAAGATATGTGTTCTAATCCCACCTAATTAGCCACATACCTGCAAAGCAAGTTAGCTGTGCCCTCTGGGCCTCCACTGCCCACCATCACGCTGTAAAATGAGACAGATCAACTGAATAGTCTCTTCCCAGCACTGTCATGCCATCAAATCTACACAAGGTCCTGCACACCAGGTATTTATTCCAGACTGTGGGTGCTGTGCAAATGCTACATCACAACATCTGACATACTCTTAAGTCCAACCATAACTCTGCTTCTCAAGCTAAAACTATCCCTGGCTAAGTAAGCCTCCCCAAACATCCTTTCTGGCTTGTTGCTTTAGCCTTAGCAATCAGACAGACAATTCTCCAAAATTATCTCCCTACCCAACTCAAGCTAGGCCTCAGGTGGGAGGAAATAGCTCTCTAATTTTTTTTATACACAAATAGAATATGTCCTTAGGCAGAATCCATCTCCAAATCCCACTGTAAGGAGTACTCTCCTGGGAAAGCAGCTGTCCACACCCCAAATGAAAGCAGTCACAGCTCCCAGTAACAAGTCCCATCACCGGGCAAGCGAGCCAGCTGTCAGGGCTGTAAACTCAGGCAGGGTCTGAGAGCAGAAATGCCATTCGCTGGGGCAATAATGATGTACTCACGGGAAGTCAGGTCTCACAAGCAGCTGGCCCTCCGCTGGCTCTCACTCCCTCTCACACACCCTCAGTCCCACTGCAAGGAGGTGATCCTGAGGCCAGAGGGGAACAGCACTGCAACATGCTCTCCTCAGCTTCCAGAACAAGGGGCAAAGGAATGGAGGGGGAGGGGTGGGGGCGGGGGAGGGGGGAGGGGAGAGACTTTGTTTCTGGAAACAAGAATTCAAATCCTGCTTCTCCTAAGCCCTGAGTCACCTCCTTCTCTTCCAATAGATCAGTGTGGTGGGTAAACATTTCCATAAATGGAAAAGCAGGCTAGAGGATGTCAGAAAAATCACCCTTCTCTTCTCTGGCACTTGAAGAACATGCCCCACTTACAAGAGAATTCCTAACTCGGAGTAAATGTTTAACCCCAAAAGAAGTGGAGTCTAAACTGTTCCACATGCTGTCCTGTTACAGAAAAATCTCACTCCCCACCCCGCACACCCAAACAAGGAAGTGACTGGTTTGAAAGGCTTTCCGTTCACCTTAGGAATGGGGCCATCCAGAATGCAACTACATTTAGGAAGTCAATCTATTAATGTGGGGTAGGGGGAGGAATTGGGGGGAATTCACCTGAAGAAGTCACCAAGAATCAAGTCTGTACTTCTTCTAATGGCTGATGAGTCATAAAACAATCCCCACCCCCAGACCCCAATCCCTGACTCCCTTAGGCTGAAAGTCCTCCTGGGAACTTAGTTTTGCATGAGTTCTTCATAGGGCAGACATCAGGCAGGCAAACCCAGAATAAAACCAGATTTTCAAGAGAAACTTGGTGGGGAAGGGTAGGAACGTAGAATGCCCATTTTAATTTGTAAAATTGATTCTACTCCGAAGTTCCTGAGTAGTGTTCAATAACTAGGATCAGCGACGTTGGTTAGGAATGAATCTGGTCTAAAATGACTCCAGACTGAATTGGAGGAGGAGAAAGGAGAGAGAGATGAGACACTGGGGAACATGGTGGTACAGGGAAAGACAAGTCTGCTCTGAGAAGGGAATCTATATCTTGGCTTCCTAGTGGTTCTATTTCTCAGCATGATCGTGTTCTACTGTTGACTATAAAGGTTTTCACAGGTCAGAAGAGCCATTTTTCAGACTCACTGCCCACTTCGTGGCTCTTGGGACTGCATCATGAAACTGCTTGCAATAAGCAGCACTAGTCAGGAAGCAAAGGGACCCAAGCCCTGAGCCTAGATCAGTCACTCCTTAAGATTTTGGACAAATCAATTCTCCTCTTGTAGCTTATATTATCTCTTCTATAAATACAATAGATAGTCCATAATTGTCCAACTATGTGCTCTAAAACCAGCTTCTACTTGTTCTAGACAAATAGTCATGGCACATTTATTTTGATTATTTGTTTTTGCAAGCATGCCACAATACCTGAAATATTGCAAAGATCCCTTACTTATTGTATGTCTAATAAATGAACATAAATATAAGGGACTGCTAAATGAGGTAAGGAAACAGGATTAGAGAACCTTCCACTGCATGCCAGAACCAGAACTCGGTACACAACTCTTGCCACTGTAGTACTCCCAAGAGATCCCAGAGGCAGGCCTGAAGAGGGCAAAGGGATGGCCCATTTGTAACTGAGATGACAGACCTACTATCAGACCCAGTACTTCTGTAGAAAGACTGTCATCCAGTTAGGAGCTCAAAGTCCCTTCCAATATTGCAACAGGAACATTTCATCAGAGGAAACAGATATTGCATGAAAAATAGATGGCTGGGGATGGCTAGGGACTCTGAAGACCAAAAAGGGAGCTACAGGGATAGGTATGAAAACCAGAGTGATAAAGTCTGTTTCTACCTTCTATTTTGCAAGTAGCATTTGGAGATCAGTTTCCACATCCACAAAGGGGCCCTTCCTTCCTTAATGTGTGTGTGTGTCTCTTCCTGTTGACCGCTAGGAACCACTGGCTCTGGGATCTCAAGAGGAGCAAAGACCATAAAGGCCACTGAGCCCATGCCCACCCCCATTGCTGAATCCCCCCATGGAATACCTGAGGTCTCCAAAGAGGTGGAGATCATTATCTCCTGCAGCAGCAAATTTCATCTTTCCAATAGAAAGTTCTTCCTTATATGGAAAGAAAATCTGGCTCCCTGGCTTTCAATCTCCTGCTTCCCAGTCTGTGTCTGAGAACCATACAAACAACCTATGTCTGTCTCATTGGTTTGGAATTTTTGTAGGTGAACATGGATATAAAAATGAAGCTATCCAAGATCTTTTCCCTCAGTTACTCTGGCTGTTTCCCAACAATATCACATTGCTAGCTCCTAGAGCATTTGTTACCAACTTGAAATCCATCCTTTTAGGGTTTTCCAATAAGTGTTTCTGCCAAGCAACCCATTCTGCCTATGAGATGCTGAGCTTGTGGACTCACAAGATGTACCCCATTAAATCCCAGTCATTAGAAACGGGAGAAGTTAGGCCTTCCAGACCAATTCTTCATCCACCTCTAGCCCGTTGACCATGCAACAGTCAAGGGCGCACATCCCATCCCAGCTCCTCACTCCTGCTCTCTGGTCCTGCCAGACCTAAACCTGTCTCCAGGAGACAAGGCTGTTCCAAGGAACATGAAGAGAGAGAGCTCTGTAGGAAAAGAGGGCCTTGTCAACACGAGTGCTCCCAGCCTTCAGGCAGGACAGCGGGGCCACTGTGCTGATCACAGGGCTGATAGCT
Organism: Rhinolophus sinicus; assembly: GCF_057876585.1. NCBI lineage: Eukaryota > Metazoa > Chordata > Mammalia > Chiroptera > Rhinolophidae > Rhinolophus > Rhinolophus sinicus. Next base: position 51,754,643 of record NC_142517.1, on the reverse strand, counting down.
CATGACCCCTGACGACTCCAGCACCATCCCTGACCTGTTGTCATTACAAAAAGTGGGGGAAAATGTTCTTTTCTGCCACAGTTCTAATGGCACTATTTGGATTCACGGTTAATGCTTTACCATTTAGGACAAGCTTTCCCAGACAGTCTAATTTCATCCCTGTTGGCAATTTCCCCTGGAGTTGGTCTTATAACCAATATAGTCCTAGGCAAACTGAGGCTCAGAAAGGTTAAGTATATTGCCAAGGTCAAAGCAAGAGTAAATAGTAAACATACCAAAAAACAAAAACCACTGGTTTAGGAGTTAGGCTACTTGAGATTCCAGGGGCAATTCTTCTAGCTGTATGACCCTTGGACAACTGCTTAACTTTTGTAAACCTTGATTTCTACACTTAAAAACTAGAGATGAAAATAGCTCCTCTAATCACCTCTCAGAGCAGTTATGAGGATCAAATGAGATAATACGAGTGAAAGCCCTCTGCAAAAAGTGTAAGGGCTCATTGTGTGATTACTTGTAAATGACTATGCATTCCATTACAAATTCAGAAAGCAGTGATGTCATTCTCAAGACAAAGAAACATTACAGCTCTGGGAATTAAAGGGTAATAATCTGATGTTCTACAGGTTCTGTCTATATACCACTCACTCTTTCAGTTGAAGGTCAGCAGTAACTGTCAAATTTTCGACGGTCAAGTCACATATGTACACAGCAAGGCTCAAGACAAACGCCCCCTTTTCAACTACAAGCAAATGCCAGGCCAAAAGGAGGGAACAGTGATGGAAGTTTGGAAGGCCCCCTGAGATGCTCAGTTCCGGAAACGTGACCTGCAGTGTTTTCCTTGGAGAAGTTGTTAGAAACACAGGCTCCAGTCTCTCTATAATATGCCCATGGGGACATAAACATACAGTAAGGAGCTCTTTACCAGAGAGCACTAAGGCAGCTCCCAAGCATGAATTAGGAAGGACACAGGATATTTCAAGTTGCAGATACCAAAGAGATAGGAATTCCAACCCATTAAACCTCCCAGGCCAACTCACAGAGGCTCAACCGCAAATCCGGGCTTTCCAGGCCCATGTACATACCTGAGGTCCTGACGCAGGTCCCCTGGGAGCTAGAGGCACCCAAGGAGCTCGGAGAGTACTGGCGCTGGGCTGCCTTCCTTCAGACCACGCTATTCGCCAGGATTCTCTTCAATTTCTGCAAAGATCCAAGTCATCGATATCATTTATGGAGGGACCAGATCTTCCCCAGAAATCCACTCCCAAGATGGATGAGCACACAGCTCAGTGATGATTATTTTCTGCTTTGCATTTTGTCATCTGCTTCCTCGTGCTTAACATTGGAGAAAAGCACTAAATTAATTTGTGACACAGATGTGTGAGCACCTACTAGGAGTGTGCGCCTGAATCCCCAGGGACACTACAGGAAAGGGCAGGGAGACACAGACCACTTCAAGGTGCAAGGAGCTCGCAAGCATAGAAGAGAGACGCTGACCATAATACAGGACAAGGCATGGCCAACTCCACGAGTTCAGACTTCAGCAGGGTCCCCCTCAATGGGAGGGATGGGCTTCTGGACTACATATTAAAAGAGGGTGGGACTCAGAGTGGGAAAGACGAAGGAGCAAAGGCACACCAGGCAAAAGGAAAGATTTGAGTTCAGATAATGAAGAGCTATGTCCAAAGAACAGCAAACTTAGAGGTAGGCAGAACGGTGGACCACAGATAACTTAGAAAAGTCAACTAAAGCCAAATCTGTAATTTGTTGCAGGCTAAGGTGATTGGATTCTATTTCTAAAAATGATGTTTTTGCGAGAAGCAAAGCTCTAATCACACCATTGATCAGATTTTTAAAAATAGTCTCTTTGGCTGCCAATAAGAATAACAGTAACAGCTATAATTTAATGAGTGTTTCCTCTGAGCATTGTATTAAGCAGGTCGCATACATTGTCCCACTTAATGCCATCAACAACCCTGTGAGCTGGGCAGTCTCCCTCCCGCAGTGCGGAGGAGGAGGAGGAGAAGGCTGAAAGAAAAAGTAAATTGCGCAGATCCCAGAGATAGTAAGTGGAAGAGGCCTGGATTAACTAATCACAGTGCAAGCAACCCCTGGCAATTCTAGACTGTCCTCTCCAATTTCTAACCTTCTTTCCCATTGCCCCAACACTCCCTATCCCATCTCTTTGAGATGAAATCATCTTCACGTACCTATCACACAGGATAACCATATATAACAAACATAACTATCTCCAAAAATACTTGACAGAAGTCATCTGTTTCTGTCTCCCCACCAACCCCTTGAAGTCAGGGACCTCACCTCTGTTACTGGCACTGTGTACACCGTGGGCACTCACCAATCACCTGTATTCAGGTAGACGGTATCTTTGATGGTGGGGCCAGGGAGATAACACACTACTGACTGTAATTTCCACTCTCTTCTGCACAGAAATGAGACTAATCTCAGTCAGGTTCCCAAAGTCCAAAGGGGAGACAGAGCCGTGTTGAAACACACAGGTCCAGGATCGTGTACATGGCACAGCCTGAAGCTTCTGAAGCTACTCGGAGGCTGCCTGACCCTTGAATCTGCAGCCAGATGCTCCAGAGGCCTCAGAGGGAGGTGGGCAGAATGCCCATTTCCTTGAAAAGGGGGAAAAGCTCCAGGAACCCTCATGACTGTGATTTGTCTCTTAGTAAAAGGATGGACTGGGTTCACACAGTGGTTTTTCAAACTTGTTTCCCCCCCAACAGGAGAACTTTTCCTTTAAATGAAACACTTTGCAGATGCTCAGCTTGTAAAGGAAATAATACCAAGCCTGCTCAGGCGTGGGTCCAGAGCTCCCCTTCCCTCCTACTCCCCCACCACTTGTCACATCCCCCCACAGAGCACCTCAACCCCAAGGCCACTCCTGGAGTCTCCCAGGCTCTGGGGAGCACAGCTTGAAAACCACCAGCCTTCTGAGCACTTCCTGGTACCTTACAGCTTAGATTCCTGTTACCTGCAAGGCCTGAGATGTACCTGCTCTGCATTTTTACCAGTAAGACAGGCAATATATGGTGTCACAGGGAAGAAAGAGTTCTCAAACTCTTTCTAAGACAATAATTTAATTATAATACATTACTATTATAATAATACAGGTCCTTAAATTTAGGACCTGTATTCTTACAAGCAAGTTATCTAAATCTCACTAAGCCTCAGTTGTCTCATCTGCAAAATGGGAAATAATACCGTTATCTACCAAATTAGGTTTTATGAGAATTAACTAATTTAATATGCATAAGTGGTTTAGCAAAATGCTACAATAAATACTGTATTATGATAACCCCATCTATAAATGTATCTATGTCCACAGATGGAAAAGTACTGTGTCCAGGGCAAAGAAGATGCTCACTAAGTGACAGGGGCCTATTTCCTTCCTTGCTCTCAGGGACATTTTCAACCTGAACAAACAATATGACAGCAATAAAGAGCCAGAGGGAGAAACACATTTTGTGCCCCAAATTCCCTACAGCTCATCTTTGAAAAATCTTACAGCTTGTCTCTGGAACCTTTGAAATTCATAGCCATCTTAAGGGTCCAAGGATGTCAACCAAGAACGTTCAAGGGTAGGGAAGGTGAGTGAGAAAAGCAGTGATCCAGGTCATCGGCACAGGAGGGAGTGTTAGATTAGGCGTCCCAGCTCCCGACCAGCTGAGTGGCCTGAGAAATCCCATCTGCTCTCTGAGCCTCAATTTCCTTATCTGTGAAGTAGGGATGAGAACAGCCCCATTCCCCACCGCCTCAGGATGCTACAGAGAACCGAGGAGGTGATGGGTGAGAAAACTCTTGAAAGCTTCACAGCTCTTTAAAATATTATCATTTTCTAACACCTCAAGTTAAAAAGCTGAACCACTGCAAAAAAACAACTTAAGAATGTGTCCATTTTGGTTGTTCCCATGTTTTGGATATTGTGTATAGTGTGCATAAATGTTTTCGAATTAGAGTTTTGGATTTCTCCGGATAGATACCTAAGAGTATTTATTGGGTCATAAAGTAATTCCATTTTCAGATTTTTGAGATACCTCCATACTGTTTTCCATAGTGGCTGCACCAATCTGCAATCCCACCAACAGTGCACAAGGGTTCCCTTTTCTCCACATCCTTGCCAGCACTTGTTGTTTGTTGATTTATTGATGATAGCCATTCTGACTGGGGTGAGGTGGTATCTCATTGTGGGGTACAGCATTAGGAACAGAGACAGTGGAAAGGTAATAGCTGTATGCGATGTCAGAGGGGTAGTAGATGGGGGGGGTGCTACTACCACTGTGTGAGGGATATAAATGATAAATGTGTAACTATTACATTGTTTCGTACACCTGAAACTAATTAAAATAAATTAATTAAAATTAATTAATTTTAAAAAAAAGAATGTGCCCAAAACTTGGGAATTACCTGGCCTTGAGGCCCCTGCTCCAACTGCAAGATGCCCTATCTCTTGCCTGACGGTTGCCCCAGTTTCCCTACACATCTTGAAGGTACTACCAGGTTAACTCCCATTTCATCACAGCTTTCCCAGCTGACCCCTCACCAGTGCTCTGAACTGCACGAAAAAGCATGTCCAACTGCCCTCAGGCCAGCACTCAGGGCCCCCAGGAAGGGTCCCAACCCATCTTTCCAGCCACATCTCCCATTATTTCACTACATGAATCCCTGGCTCCAGGCAAGAGCATAACCCCAATTCCTCACAGCTCCAAAATTTGGCCATGCTTCCCCCAGCGCTGCCCCTCAAAGTCTGAGCATAAAATCTCCTTACTGTGCAGTGGGGAAGGGGACCTCTCGCGTGACTCTGTGATTGTGGTGTAGTCAGCAGTGTCTTCTGTGCCCCATCCTTTCCCTAAAGATGGTCCCGCCAATTACCAGTCCATAAACATCCACCTCATGATAAGAAGAAATATTTCTGTACTTCTTTGTAGTCAGCAAAGCTTTCACAGGCCCCACCTTTTCGAATGCTTAATGTCACCTACAACCATGACACCCATTCTACAGATGAGGAACCTGAGGGTGTATCATATAGTAAGAAGCTGAGCCAGCAGCCAAGTGCAGGCCTTTGGCTCCAGAGTCTGTGCACACGTTGGCTCCCTCAGTAGCAAAGTGCTATGTAAACCCTGCCACAGAAGGGGCTGGCCTCGGGGGCCAGCTCACTTCATGACCCTGGGCAAATCACTGTCCCTCTCCGAGCCACACAATGAGGTCTCTGGTGTCATCCCACACACCTATACAATGCTCTGTCTCTCCTGAAAGAGTTCAGAAATGAAACCTTAGAGAGTAATTAACAAGATAATGCTTACATATGTGTTTGGTCAGTTCCACCCCGAGTTTTCCCTTCCAACCCCCAAAGGCTATCAGCTAAGAAGAAAGAGGGATTCACCCAAATGTCAAAAAGCCACCATGACTTTACAAGATGGCACACGACTCCACGTGGCAGCATCCCCATGCAGACGGGCAAGCCGCTCCCCAACAACACCTGCAGTCATGGTCACAGCGCATGAACCTGCTCAGCCAATGGCTTGATTGGCAATTTTTAATAAGCTCAAGATGAAAGGGCATTAATGAGGACCGCACGGTAGGTACCTGACATGCTTCGTGGTCTCTGGGCTCCATGAGGGAGGGCAATGGAAGAATCCCTGTTTTCTTCCAGATGCTTAAGATATTAGCTTCTCTCTTTGCTGTAGGTGACTAAAGCTGTGGTCTGATCACAGAATTCTCGTTTGGATGTGGAGACTGTATCTGTATCTGTGTGGCAGGACGCCATGCTCTCTCCAGGTATTCTCCTTAAGTCTAAATGCTGACTGCTGGACTCTCCCAGGACCACAGAACCCCACATACGGCAAAAGTCAGCTACCAAAGAGGCTAACTCTTGTAAATAACTTGTCTGGGGCATTCATTCACTCAGAAGGCATCACTGATGTCCACTTGACGCACTGCAAGAAGATGAGGCTATGTTTCTGCTTTGAAGGACCCTGGACCAATATCTCCAGTGGCTTCCCAATGGCAGAATAAGTCCTGGTGCTTTATATAATATCAAGTTTCTCAACAACTCAGATTCAATCTTCTATTCCCACCATAAACTCCCTCCCACTGCCACTCAGCACACAGTCTTTGCTTATTCAGACTGAACTCTTAGTTCACATTATTCCCTTACTTAACCTACTACTCCTCCCTACCCCAAAACCCAATATAGATACCCTGTACATCCTTCAAGGTCAATAGTAGTTCCTAACAAGAACGAGATTGCTCTTTGAAGAAAGGTAGTCATTTCCGCAGTGTCTCATGTATTACAGTACATCTAGCATCTCTGGCCCTGACCACTACATGGCAATGGTAGACTGGCCTCCAGCATGAAGACAATGAAAAAACACTTCACCACATTTGCAAATACCCCTAAGAGATAGCATTGCCCCAGAGGAGAATCACCCGACCACTGCCACCCTACATGAAACCTCCCTTGTTTCTCAATCCAGTCAGAATAATGTCTCTGAATTTGCTCAGCCTGCTATCTAGGATATCGATCATGACGTTCCTTATACGATTCTTACTATGTGTTTAACTTACTCCCTTTCCAGTGAGGGCTCCCAATGGAAGAACCCAGGACCCCTCTGCCCACAGTGCCAAATCTACCCCGATGTCAGGCTCATAGTAAATGTTTAATAAATATTTTTGAACAAATTGTGCAAACAGGACAACTGTCCAGGGCATGATTCTCAGGGGGAGATTAAGCTGAACTGGAATATTATAAATCAACCACTGCTGTCAAAACTAAGAAGAACCCAATTCAGAAACTGAAATTGAGCAAATGGCCTGTTTTTTTGGAATATCAAGTATATTAATGTTATATATTTTATGTAAATAAACAAATATTAAGTAGGATATCATACCTAATTATATTAAAGTATTATAATTAATTGTACATATTAAGTATTATGGGATAAAAACCCCTAGGCATTTTTAAATGAACGTGTTGGTGACAGACATATTCTCTCAATTGGTTCAATCAGAGTTTCTTTCTGCCCTCTAAAGTGCCTTCTTGTACTACAGAAGCAGACTGCTAAAAACTACATTTCCCATACTCCCTTGAAGTTAGTAAATTAGGTCCCAGCAATAAGACATACTTGTGTGAAACTTAGAAGGCAAACATGAAGCTAAACCATCCTGCTGCTATTTCCACTGGCAAGCAATATTGTGGAATCCTGAGTCAAAACGCCACTCCACTTGGCAATACACTGCCCCATCACCAACTCTGAGGATGTGGAGAAAAGTTGTAGAGCCCTCAGCAGTGACTTCCTAATGTCATCTTCCTTATCCGTGGACGTTGGCTATGGAATAAATCGTTTGACTTAATAGCTCCAGACGTAGCCTCCTGGTTCCCATTGCTCCAGCTTTTCCAATAATTTTGTTAGCATCTTTTCCCCTGAATTAATCCCTTTCCACTTACATTGTGTGGAATGTCTTTCCTACGTGTAAGCCTGACAGAGGCAAGAAGGAAAATAAAAACCAACAGATCAATGAATTGATCATCCATTCCTCTATTTCTTGGTCTGCTCAAGTAAGACCTATGTCTGTGTATACCTAAGACCCTCTTTTGCCTCTATGAAGGGGTGAAAATATCTCACTTTATTGCACTGAGCACGACAGGCTTAAGAGACCTAAGTGGCAGGTGACGTAAGTTCATCAGAACTACACCAACAAGCTCATGGTCAATATAAACTCTAATTCCTATAACATTAGGCATAGTTCTAACACAATTACTAACTCTTTCCTGAGAATTCTTGGCTTGACCTCTTTGTTTTCCAGATTTGCCACTGAACATTCCAGGACCTCAAAGGCATGCCGGCTACACACCCAGCCCATCTGCTCCGTGCAGCCCCACAGAGTCAGCCTCCAGAAATGACTGCTCCTGTCCTTGCTTCCTTGTGTGTAAAATCGAGTTATCAATAGTACTTTCCTCATAAATCTGTACAGAGGATCAGCAGTGACTGGCACACAGTAATTACTTGCCAAATGTCACCTAGAGTGTAAACTGAGGAACAATCTTAGGACACAGGTATAAGTCCTGTTTTACAAGTGAGGAAACTGAGACTCAGAGAGATTACACAACTTGCCCAAGGTCAGATGGCTAGTAAGCAAGGGGTGGAGGCAGCACCCAAATCCATCTCCACGGCCCTCCACGAAATGCAAAGCTCTTGCTCTTCAGCATCCTGCTTGCTGACATACACAGCTAATGGAAAAATGTGTTACACTGGAGGAGGAAAAACAGCCTAGCTATAACGGAGCTGTACCTTGGGAGCTCTCTGGGCATCACAGGACGACAAGGCCAATGTCATAAGCCCTGCCCTTCAGCACAGTCAGCTCCTGTGTGTAAAATTAGCTCAGCTCTGCTCCAGTGCTGCCTGGAGCCCCAAGGCAAAACTCACCCTGGGCACAGCATGCCCTCACCTGACCCTCAGTCCCAGGAAGTATCCCTCATGAACCTCATTAGGGCCTGGGATGACTCATTTTGCTCTTTCCTATCTCTGGCTGCTGAGGTCACCTCGTTGCTATCCAGAAAGGCAGTTCCAAAGGAGAAGTAAAGATGAAAATGTAAGCAACCATTCTTCATTCCTTTCTTCCAGTGTGGCTCTCACGTAAGGATGGGGTGCCTACTGCCATGCCAGCTGTGTCCGAGGAGAAACAGACTCTGCTGAGTTAGATAACCCAGCTCAGGACCGAAGATAGACTAGCCCAGATAAACTGCTGAGACCTCCCTCCTTCTTTTACTCTGGGGACGATGGTATTGATCAGAGGAGGGGCCTCTTCTACATTCTGAACACAGCACAATGATGGTGACCATTGTGGTCTCCCCTGCATACTTCCACACCAATGCCACCAGTCTAGAGGGCACATCTCAAACACAGTCTCACCTGAACCTTCCTTGCGCCCATCCCTACCTAGTTAGAATTTCCATCAGAAATCCCACAATGCCTTATTATACCCCTTATTATTTAGCATTTATTTGTTCAACATACACGTATATTTCTTGCACACCTAAGTTGAACTTGAGGATACAGAAGTGAAAGGAATGACTGTTGCCCTCAAGGAAATGCAACCAGCTTCAAAAAACAGCTGAAAATGGGGGTGTGGAGATATCAGGGGTCAGAGACATATTCTAAGCAGAAGCGACATCAGAGCAAAGCCCTGAAAGGCACATGGGAGCTATTCTAATAAACTACGGAGAGGAGCATCTTTTGACAAGAGACCAGTATGTGTTAAGTCATGGAGGCTACAGAGAATCCCATGCTTATTCTTGGAGCACAAGATCTGTCTCGGAGATGAGTGAGATAAGGGAGGAAACAGACAAGGGCCAAATTACAAAGAGTCTTCTATTTCATGCAAAGGATTGTGGATTTTACCCTGGATTTTACCCTGGGAAATCATTGCAGTGTTTTAAAAACAGAGATATGGCCTGAATGCATTTGCATTTTTGGAAAGTCACTCTGGAAGAATAGCAGAGACTGGAATAGAGGAGGGTGAGACTAGACAATGAAGGCCAGGTGAGAACTGATGAAATACAGCAGGGTCTGGACTGAGGCAAAACAGCGAAGGCAGAGGAAGGGTAGGTAGGTGTAGTCAGTGTCGTTACTTGCGAAGATCTGAGGAGGATCAGATAAAAAGGTGAGGGAAAGGGAGGAGACATCCAGGATGAGTCCCATTTTTCCAGACTTAGGTGACTGAGTAAGATGGCTGTTGATTTCATTCGCCAAGATGGCAAAACTAAAATACATACTGAGTCTCAGGCAACTTTAAGAATTCTAATTGGAGTGTCCAAATGGTACTTACCTACATGGGTCTGGAGCTCAAGAGTTCCAAATGAAACCTAAACCCCTAGGAGTCATGAGCACAGAGACAACATGGATGGATGAAGACAAACCGACATTTATGGGATCTGAGGAGCAACAAAAGCCAGCACAGGAACCCTGAGGAGAGTCCAGAGACGTAGGAGAAGAATGAAGAAAGACAAGGAAGCAAGAGTGGTCAACAGTGACAAAATCACAGAGGCCAGATCAAAGCAGTGCTAAACATGAATGCCTCTGGCTTCCATAGACCTGGGCGAGAGCAGCTTCTGTCAGCTTGAAATGGGCTAAGAAGCCAAAAGAAGGTGAGCAAGTAACTAAGCATAAAAGCAGAGAAGGAAAGAAGAGGGACGGCATGTTTTCAGAGAGGACATATGGGTGCATATCTTCTACCAGACAAGCTTCAAGAGCCGAGCTGCCCAGTGGAAATATAATTCAAGCCATAAATGTAATGTGTCATTTCCTAACAGCCACATTTTCCAAAAGCAAGAAGAAACAGGAGAAATAAATTTTACTAATATCTTTTCTTTAACCCAGTATGTCCAAAATAGTATTTGAAAAGTAATGAACATAAAACTTATTAATAAGATAGTTTACATTACTTTTTTGCACTAAGCCTTTTGAAATCTGGTATTTTATACTTACAGCACATCTCAGTTCGAACTGGCTGTATTTTCTTTCCCCAAGAGCCGCAAGTCATTCTGGTTTAACTTTGATCAATCAGGGCTCAGCATGGAAGCTGACAAACTGTACTTTTTTTTTTCTTTTTGCAATATGATGAAATTAATGGATAGGTGATAGATGGAAGAATGGATGGATGGACTGTCATTCCATTGTGAAAATTAGTGAATTCTCCATGGCTTTTTACCCTCTATCAACTATACTTTAAATTTCCAGCCTTGGGTCATACTGTGACTAGGGCCTTGGTATAGCTTAATATTAATACAAATAGTATAACTTCCATTCCCTCTAAATTTCCTCTTTGCCTTCAAAAATCACAGACAATGTTGTCAGTGTCTCTAATTTTCTGAGAGCAAAACAACACTGTCAAACAATAGTCAGAAGATCTGCCACTCACATTGATCTCAAGCAGGGCACTTTACCTCTCTGAGAATCGACTTTCCCTACCACAAAAATATAACCCCAACTCTGCATATCTCGTAGGCTCATTGTAAAATTCAAAATAGTGAAAACACTAAGTACCACACAGAAGTAAGGCATCACCCAGAAGTCCCCCTATATTAAATATACACCATATGAGCTTATAATATTACCAACTTCAATCACGTTTACACGCACACATATATAAACAGATAAAACTCTGCGTGACTACCTTAACATTTGTATTCTAATTTCCAACATCACTATGCTTCCCTTTTGCCTTCAAAAATCATACAAGATGTGGTCACTCTGGCTTTCCTAAGGAAAAACAATTAGGGTTTCCCTGAATCAGAACACTCCGAGGTCTGTGGAACTGGACAAGGCTTAGTTACAAAGTGAAGACTAAAAAGTGCTGGGGCAAGACATGACCAAGCCTGGGAGATGGTATGGTTGAGGGTTCCATCACTTTTCTAGAGTTGAAACACAGAAATCGCCCTGGATTGGCCAGACATCACTTATAATTTGATAGTGAAAAATATTCTCCACTCCATACAACTTCCAAGAGCTGAATGGCAGTGACTACTCGTTTTCATTCAGCTTTTTGAGCATGATACACAGAAATACTTTGGGGATGAGAAAGGTGTGAAGCTGAAATGAGGACTTCTTAGGGGCATAGTTGCCAAGTGGAGAGAAAAGGAAAAAAAAAAAAAAAAAAAGGATGGTCAATTTGTCTGTTTAGCTGAACAGGTCACCATCAACAGACCTGATTTTTAAAAACTGTTCAAAACTCTGTAGCTCACATAACAAGTAGGAAGTCCACTCACATATACCAGAGACAAAGGAGCTCATGCGATCTTCCAGCACCCCGGTTTTAGCGGGGAAGAAACAAAAAGAAAAAGAAGAGAACGTGGAGGCCCTGAGTTGGGGGTTTAGGGGGCCTTGCTCATGGGGACAGAGTATTGGAGTGGCACAGCAGTGCCTTAAAACCTATTGGTCAAAATCCAAATTTTTGGCTATTTCCTTTTATGTGACCTCCAATTTTTTTTAAAGCCAAATTAAAAATCACCCACTGACTGACCCAACCAGATAAAGCTATTGATACACAAGTCGCCGACTACAATGCCAGGAAAAATTTTGAAATAGATAAAACTTAGCTGCAAATGTCCTTTAATCCAAACTCTGTTCTATCAATAAAAGATAAATGATTGTTCCACTTGTTATTTCCCAGCCACACATTTTCCAAGGCCAGTGAAGTTCTTGTGGCAAGGCAGCCATCACAACCAGTCCCCACCAGACCACGCACACGAACGTGTCACCCTTCAGTGCCTGACCACACACAGCGGAAGTCAGACTTGTGTCTCACTGGCCAGGTCTTAAAGAAAAACCAGAATGCACTAACATATCACAGCACGTACTATCGTAAATGGCAGTGCAGGGTAGAGTCAGTTTAGAAAATGTTGCTGCTATTGTTTAACAAACACTTATAGGGCACTTGTTATATGCCCTACAATTTTCTAAGCACTTTACAAATATTAATTCTTTAACCTTTCCAACAGCCCCTATAAAAATTTGGATTTTGACCAACAGGTACCATTATCATTATTCCCATTTTATAGATGAGGAAACTGAGGCATAGGTAGACACAGAGCTAGGCAGTGGCAAAGCTGGGAACTGAATCTGGCCAATCTGGCACAAGGTCTGTGCTCTTCACCAGCATGCTATGCTGTCTCTCAGTTGGTTTTGTTTTTCTGCCCTTGTTTTAATTCTTAGGGGAGGAGTACCAAAACACAAACATTAACGTCTAGTAAGAAATATGAAGGGCACACAAACTGACACACTATCCTCAGCATGACTGACACAGTCTCTCCCTAAACTCAAGTTACAGGAGAGGCCAAATCGTAACCGGGAACCGTGTTATTGATTTCCTCTGAGAAAGCCCTGTCACAAGACCAGAAATACACAGGAACCCTGTGACCAACGTATTCTCTCTGTCAACGTCAAGAGGACATCTTGCAAGAGTGAAAGTCAAGTCAAAGGATCAGGCACAGCAGGACAGACAGATTGAGGAAGCCATCGCCCCATGAGTGGTCTTGCCGAGGGCCTGGAAATCACGTGAGCCGAGGCTCCCTCTTCACTGAGTCCTGCCAACACTCGGAGCAAGGACTCAGGCCCCCATTCTGCCGAAGAGGATACTGGTGTCTCCAGTTTTTGTTATAAGCCTACACTTCTATGCAGGCAAAGCACCCTACTCCGCACGGATGCAACTACAAACTCACGGGACACAGAGGCAGCACTGTGTAGGAATGGAACATTCTGGCTTCGCAGTCAGACACATCCTGTTCCTGCCTGCCATGGCGTGATGTGCAAGACACATACTGAGTTCTGATTTCTCCACGAGCAAAGGATAACAATCCCTGCCTCATGGGGTTACTGAAGATTAGAGACAATGAGAACAAAGTGCCTAACACCTGGCACCCGGCAGTTATTATGTAAAAACAAACGTAAAAATAAAAATCGCCTGCTCCCCCAACTCGGGACCTTTTCCCTTCCCTTGTGGGAGGGATAAAATGGATGGGCCGCTCCTCCTCCTTTCTTCCCTGATCTTTCAGTGGTACCACTGTGCTCATAGTCACCTGAGAACAAAATCCCTGAAGCCCCAACGTTTCAATTGTCCAGTCAAGTTCTGTACTGTTTCACGCATTGGTGCTCTTACAGGTTCTCCCTTTACCAAACTCCTATTCATCTTACAAAACCCAACTCAAGCATCACCGACCCCATGAAGCCTTTCCAACTATTCCCTCCTCTGTGCCTCGTGTGTATATCAGTTATTACACTGATGACACTAAAAGATAAATGAATAACCTCATGCAAGGATGATATTCACCGGTACTCAGAGATATGGCAACATGGGTTGCTAAAATATTTAAATATTCCCTTGCCGATTGGAAAACAGCTTCTCTTTCAAGGCCCCCAAGTGTCCGCACCCACCCCAATTTTCCTAGTCCCCCCTGAACCTCCCCTCAATCCAACAATGAAAAGGTTCTCCCAGCAAAGCTGGTGTCTCTTCAGCAGGACATTATACACATTTCAATATCATCTATACATGGATAACTCAACTACTAAACTGAATGCTGATATACATGCTTTTTGGAACAGGACAGATATTAGTTACTGGGTGGAATGCTCCTTAAGGGCTAGAAGCACTTGCCTCCTCAGCATCCAGGTCTCTCCACCTAGGGCAAGCTCACGGCAAATGCTGATTTGATTCGTTGTATCTCTTACGCCTCTCCCTCCTCAGCCACAGCCTGACACACAGTAAGCCTTCAATAAGTATTTGCTGCCCAACTGCCCCACTCTGTGCAAATCTGAAATCAGCCCCAGTCTGACTCCCACCTCCCCTAGCTACAGTAATGGACTGTAGTAATGCAATCCATCTCCCTGACCCCAGCTGCTGCTCCCCTAGCCCATCCTCTCCCACTTCCAGTGACACAACTAGAGGCCAGCCCTTTGCCCTTCACCGCCAGTAGCCCCCTGATGCTGACAATTCTGATCCAAAGTCTTCTGAGGATGCCATGGGGGTTCTCAGTCTCCCCTCATTCTAGGAATAAGGAAATAACCAAATGAAACAGGTTTCCTCAAAGCACACAAAAGGTAATGAAGGAAGAAGTTATTCCTTTAAAAGTTAACCAAAGCTGTTACAAACACAAACACAACTCCCTGTATTTTTATAACCTATCAAGGTTCTAAAAACAGTTGCACAACAAAATGACTCACTCCCTCTTCACTCCTCATCCAGTGAAGTAGAAAGGACAGGGATTACTTTCCTCGATATTAATGATGGGGAGGTGACTTCTCCAAGTAATACAGTTGGTTCGCCTCATAGCCAGGGCTAAATTCTCACCTCAGGAATTGCAATCCAGAGCTGTGTGGTGTCCCTTGGGTCAACTATCTCATTCGTGCACCAGTTTATGGACTAGGATGTAAAAACACAACATGTAACTCGGTCACTTGCTGTCGCCTAACGCGTCTGTCTTCTCTTGAGCAGCACTTTCCCACCCTCTGAAAGGATGGATTTGTTTACTTTGTTGTCTGTCTCACTTTGTAGACTGCAAGCAATGTGAGGCCATGACTTTGCCTGTCTCCTTCGTCACTATATCCCCAGCACCTAGAACACAGCACGCTTGACTGTGGAAAGGAAAGAATTAGAGTCAGACCCAACATTGACTCCCTCCACTCTCAGTTACCAGCAGCTTAACGGACAAATAATGAAACCTCTCCAAGCCCCAATCTCTTCATCCTTAAATCCAAATAATGTCACCTAGTCCCCAGTGTGTTTGGAAAGTTTAAAAAAAAAAAAAAAGGAATATTCACCAGCGCACAACACAAGACAAGCGGTCAGTAAAGCCTCCTTCTCCCTTTCTCTACCAGTCCCCAGCTGTGCTTCCTTCATGTGCCTCCCATCCCCAAATGGCTCCTTCTCTTACCAATCACCCTCCTTGCCTGTAATACTTGGAACCACAAAGATGCCCTTCCCCACCTCTGAATGTCAGCCCTTCCCGCCGAACCCTTTCTGAGACAGGTGTCTACAAAGGGGACCTAGGCAGAGCTCACAACTACAGCCAACCACATGTTCATGTCTGCCGAGCTTTGACCTACTTCCCAGCCAGACCAAAGCAGGTGACGACAGTAGTGATTCAGCAACGTCTTTCGTTTTTTTTCAAGTCATCTTAACCATGGGACATAACCCAGAATTATGGGCTCACAGAGCTCAGAGCTGAAGGGTCTTCAAAGCCCAGGACATCAGGTCTCACTCTCTTATTTGATAGATGTGGAATCTGTGTTCTAGAGAATGGAAGTGTCTTAGCCAAAAACAAAATCCCAAATTCCCCAAAGACCAGAAACAACAACATGGTTCCAATTATATTCTAAGAAAGGGTCCTGGCTTGCCTACACTTTCTCTCATCTCAGAAATGATTCCTTGTGTCTCAGAGCTTAGATTCTGCCTGATTCCATTCCAAGCAAATGTATTCTCTCCATTGTTAAATATCCTGTATCTTTCTATATGATAGAAATGTTTTCTAATTTCCAGTTCCACAAAGTATAGTTTACACACCTAGAAATAAAATTGCAAATGTTGTAAATCATAAAAGATTGCATAAGAAAAGAATGAGCTAGAAGAGAGGAGACATGTTGTCTAGACTTGGTTCTGCCATTAACTACTTGCCTGACGTTGAGTGAGTACTTCTCCCCTCCAGGTCCCCTTTTTCCCACAGTAAAATGGGACTGTTGGACCATATCCTCTACAAGCTACTACCGTGTTTCCCCAAAATTAGATTGGGTCTTACGTTAATTTTTGCTCCAAAAGACACATTAGGGCTTATGTTCAGGGGATGTGATCCTGAAAAATCATGCTAGGGCTTATTTTCCGGTTAGGTCTTATTTTCAGGGAAACACGGTGTATGCTGTGCCTATGTACCTCCCCGTCACCTTCAATACAATTCTGTCACTCACTATTCAAAAGAATTAGACTGTGACTCATTAAGCTCATAGTTTTCCCACAGTGCAACTGGGTACATATCGTTTAGCATGTGATCAGTGTTCATCAATGAATTTAAAGCTTTTCAAAGACAAGGGTCCCATTTATGTCATTATATCACTCAGACTTTGTAAATACCATAGAGTAAATGCTGCCAAACTGATGAAGTTTTATAGTAATGCAATGCTGCAGGATGACAATAAAACAATAAGACAGTCTTTTCATTATATCACATTTAGGCTTCCCATGACTGTGGATTCCTTCACAGTGGTCCCTTTGTTCTAATAATCCTGCCATTCCTCAAATCCCTGCCTTATAAATTACATGTAGAAGCAGCTGTAGATCTTATAGAATATTCTTAATGCAAGTACATCTTTGATTTTTGAGAATAATTTTGAGTTTTCCAATAGTCTCTGAGAGATAATTCCAGGGAATAAGGAGGTGGATCCAGTCGGCGGTGATCATGTTGGATAACACTTGGCCAAAAAAATTATTACGTAAAGTTTTCTGGGTGACAAAGAACATCATGAGCATAAGTCACAGAGCCTCGGCTGACCCCAGAGGACTCATTTAAAGAGAGCGATACTCAGTGGATTTCTAGATAGTACCAGGTTTGCAGTAAGTCACACTATAGCTTCCTAAAGATGCCAAGAAAACTCAAGGTGCTGATTCAGAAGTGGTGCTTCTCTCCTGCTTCCTACCGCCTCTTTCCAAAAAAAAAAAAAAATTTAGTAAGAAATGCCAGGCGATCCCTATTAGAATACAAGCATAATCATTGGACTATGTCCTCAAAGATGACATAGGTTTCCCAGTTTTCTTTCCCTACTAAGCATTCATAAAATAAATTAATGGAAAAGGCCTTGTGCATTAAAATGTCCATAACAGTGTTATTTATAAGAGCAGATCATTGGCAATAATCCATATCAAAAAACATGTAAATGGTGAAATTTTAAAACAGTAATCCACTCAATGGACTATGAGAGTGGCCATTAAAAATACAAGAATTATAAAATAGTCTGGAAATGTTTATGAATATTCAGTGGAGAAAAAAAGAGCAAACAAAACTGTCCATTAAGAATATGTATAAAGAAATATGGGTGGACAATATTTTAATAATATACCTTCTTTTGAATAATAAGTATAGCCAACAGCTAATGGCATGACTCAGGACTCCTCCAGGAGAGCCTGGAAATATCTGGAGTTATGATAAAGACACAGTGGTTTACATAGAAGAAGGCAATCAGGAACTCCAGAAAAAAGACAAAAGACTGCATGAGAAATCATGAACGAAATTTGAAATCAGTCCAAAATAAAAATTTTTAAAAAGTTGATGGGACTTCAAGAAAAAAACACAGAATAGATTACAAGCAGGCAAAACAACAATTACTTAGTGTTTTTCTCCCAACCAAAAAAGATATGTGTAATTTTAAATTTAAAAAAAAAAAAAAAAAACACGTTTTATATATATAAGCAAGAATCTCATTATCTAACTAAAACAAACAAAAATCTGTGATAATTTTAAACAATTAGAGGATAATTAGAAGGATCTGTTAGATTTTGATGGTAAGGGAAAGTTCATTCCCCTGTAAGTGGCTTAAAGGTGGTGACCTCAGAACCCTAGAAAAGGAAATGAAACCACAGCACATGACTTAGCCCTGTATTGAGCAATATTTGCCTAGAAATCATAATGTAAATGTTGATTGTTTTCAGCTTTTGAAATCAACCCACAGACACAGCACAGGAGGCTCAGTTATGGTTATAAAACCTTATACAACTGCAGGTATACATGTGTCCATTATAAATGCTGGAGATGCAAAAGGTAACATAAAAACATAACTCACAAATTATGAAACTAGTAACTCAGAAACTAAAGATATACAAATATTATTTAGAGATACGACAATAACCACTAGAAGAATTAAAAACAAAAAGTGGTTACAAGTGAGGAATGGGACTAGAAGAGATGGAACAAGAAATTCTTGTCTGTTTTATATATTTTTTTAATATAAATGCTTTTGTGTTATTTGATTTTATTTTTACTATGGCATTTGTTTTTAACATCCTTTAAAATGTTTTAAAAAGAAGAAGAAAACATTTCAAAGGAAAACATAGCTGCAAATAGCATGACCCAGAGGTCACGAAAGTCAAATGTGAAGGGGTTTTTTGGGGGAAACCATCACAAAATGTCACTCTTATGGAGATCTCTAAGTACACAACGAGGTCCCTTTGTAAAATACTTTGCCCCGTTTTAAAAAAACCCCTTTTCCACTTCTCTCCCCAAGCTCTTTAACTCTCTCCTAACATCCTCCTATACAATCTTGCCCCTCAACTCTCTTCACTGGCTTCAAAACGAAAAGCAGTCCCTAATGAAAACTTGAAAATGTAAAGAATCCCTGAGGAAACCCCAAAATCAACAGACAGCTCAGGCTGCACAAGCCTGTGGCCTAGAAGCGCACCAAGGCAGGAGGTTGGAGCTATAATTAGCTGCTTCTGGGCAGACAACAAGGACTCCTGTTCCCTGGAAAGGAGGTAATTAAAGGAGGCAGATTTCGGCCTGAGGTGGTAAGTCTCAAGGAACTGTGGCTCCAGGCAATCCCAACCTGCACCCTGAACGAGGAAATAGGAACCCGCAGGCCTGACACTCCATTCCTAAACCATTTTTAATTCTCCTCTCTGGTTTCTAAAGCCAGGGAAATGCCAGCCATCAGCCCAATCACTTTTTTCAGTCACCTAAGACTCATTTGCTGGGGACCCACTAGGTGCCAGGCATTATGCTCCGTGCCACAAGGAGGGCACAACCCTGCCCTCATGGAGCTGACAGGTGAGATGGGCAGAAGCAGAACTCATAGTTCCCAGCACTCGGTAAGAAATGAGCCATATTAAGAGGGGACGGCAGGAGACCACTGCTTACTGGGGAAGCCTGGGGAGGACCTTCCAGAAACCATGCAGAGGCTTAACTGGAACAAATGGAAATAACATGAACATGTGAAAGTGAGGTGGCTTTCTAGAAGGTGAAAATTACATGAGCAAAGGCACAAAGTCCGCACACTGTGGGGCATATGGGGGGAGTGTTACCCATTGCAGATGGAACAAAGGCAGGTAAAGAAGATTCACATTCACGACTGTCATTTATTGGGTGCCTCCCACGTGCCAGCACTGACTTTTTTTTTTCAGATATATATCTATATATTTTTACTTTTTTTACTTATTTTTTTATTAGTTTCAGGTATACAAAACAATGTAATAGACATTTATCATTTATATCCCTCAGGGATGATGTAGATGCCAGCACCGACTCTTGGTAGGACTTTCGCTCCAAGCCCTGCAACCACCCTACCAGATAAGAATATTTTCCTTCTATTTTACAGATGAAAGATCTGGAGCTCAGGGGGGAGGAATAACATTCCCAAGGTCACAGAGCTATAAAGTAACAGAGCACAAACTCACAATCAGGCCTTTTTGGCTTAAAAACTCAACCGTTTTCTCCCTGTGCCACCAAAAGGAGTTGAAAAAGAAGGCATCTCTACAAACAGGGCCGAGGACATAGACCAGTGACCATGTGTGAACATTTCTCTGAGCTCAGAGCAGCATTCTCAGGGATCGCCATTTTTAGGGATTTCCAAAACCCTATAGTGCTCCTGTGCTTGTGTTTAACACTCCCTCTCATAATGTCCAACAACTTAGCTGTCACTATCACGGCGTTTAGAGCCTTTCAAAACCTGGGCACTGATGCAGCACTCATCTCCCAGGGTTTCACACTCCACAGGGTCCTCGCTTTGTTAAGTAGGAAAGGATCACACAGCACGACCCACCAAAAACCCGCAGGTCTGAGCTCTGTCGCCAGGAGCCTAGGGCGTCAGGAGCTCCAGCTTCATGCCCCTGTCTCACATCTCAGCATCCTTCCACCTGAAAGCCTCCAAATATAGCCAGGCTTCTCGGATGAGTGGCCCAGGGCAGCAGCTCTAGCTAACGTGTCTCTTGAAACACTGCATGGCGAGGTCTACTGCTGCAGTACTGTATCCATCTGGTTTTTCTCCCTGCATATCCACTAAAGACTACCTTTGCGCATAAATTTGACAAGAATGACAGCAAAATTCCTCTGTTTGGGAAGAAGAAGAGGCCCAGAGGACGGGAGGCTTCAAATGAAACTGAATCATGACCTTGTCATGAAAAAAAAAAGATTTGAGATCTAACTCAGCTACAAGATGGGCCAATTTCCCCATGACAAGTGGCAACTCCATGGTTTAAGGATGTTGCTTTGCTATTCTGTAAAAAAAAAAAAAAGTGGGGAGTTTAACTAAAATAACAGCCTAAGGATTGTCCTCCCTACATCACACCCACTGACCATTTCCTCTTACCTCAACCCTTCTTAGAGGCAGACACATGAACGCTCCTGGCCCTTTACTTGGACATCATGACATTGGAACGACGGTCGGTACTGAGACTTGCTACTTAAAGATAGGTGTGCACTGCATGCCTTGGCCCAGGTTTGTAACGTTGCTACACATGAGCAAGGGTTCAGCTGGCTACCAGCTACCCAGATACTCCCATGAGAATTCTTCCATGAATTCTTCCAAACGTTCTAGCTTCCGAATTTAAGGGAACTTTCCTGGCACTCTCTCAACCATCCTTCTACTTTCAAAGGAGGTAAGAAATAACTTACACTGGGATAGCACATGAAGGCAGATGAGAGAAGTCCTTCACTCATACCTCTGGCAAAAATGTACTGTGCCATTAGTTGGCTTGGGCCCTATGTTGTGTTAAGTGCCTGGAAACAAGAGCTGACTAACATCTGGAGGCTGCCCTCAAAACATGGAGCCTAATGAGAGGGCATGGATAAGCAAATTATTAAACAAGGGTTGGCAGAGCTCAAATCATGTCATGCATTCCTGATTCACAGGCTCCTCACCAGCAGCAATGTGTATTTCCCAGAAGCTGGCATCCCTGGACTGTTCCGACAGAATGCTAAAACATACTCTCCAATTCTCTCAGCACTGCAACCAGCTGGAAGCGGCGGGAGGAAGATAAAGGACCTGATAGGTTAGTAATACACAGTGGAATCTAGGAACCTCACGCTGAAGGAGGTGGGGTGGGGGGGGATAGAGATAAAACGGAACTTTTTTTCAAGAGCTTCGAGTCACTCCACTTCCCGGGCTTCCAGTTACTAGGAGGTACCAGACAGCCACAGAGACCAAAGTACTGGGATCGCTCCCAGATCTCTCTGGCTTCACACACCAAGGCCCTCAATCCAGGTCCACCAGCTTTGTCAATATCAAGGAGAGCAGAGCTACCTCAAGCCCACTGAGCTAACCAAATGTCCCCCAAGCTTTTACCTACACAGCACCTTCTCCCTGCCCACCCCTTTCAGCTCACTCCTGCTCACCCCCAAAGGTCAGCTCTGCCAGCTCAGGCCATCATAGCCACACAGCAAAAGCTTATGGAATTAGAGAAGGTGCCCTGGCTCTTTCCCCATCTCCTTGCAAAAAAAAAAAAAAAAAAAACAAGGTTTAACTTTTAACTTCTCCCTATGAACTTTAGGAAGAAGGCCAAGAGACTCATTCTTCAGCCCCTTATCATCCAAGGCCCTCCACACTAGGGCCCGCCCCACCTGCCTTCCCAGCACACAGCTCAGTGTGCTCAACCTGAAGGAGTCTACGTATGTGTCCTTCAAAGTCGATTTCAAGTCCAATACTAAAAAAGCACAAGTCCCTGCTCACAGAAACCACCCCCTTCTTCTAAGCTCCCAAGAGCCACTCTTGTCACTTTCCCCACACTGTCTGGTCTTGGAAAGTTTATCTTTTCATGGGAGCATGTCCCCACATCCCGGCTGAGAGAGGAGTTCGTTTCCTGTGGACAAATGCTCACGCCCAGGACACCATCAGAGCCTGACAGTCATGGCACATCTGGGGCACTCAGAAAACATCCAGGCACAGCTCTCATGGCTTAAAGTAGGCCACACAAAGTCAAAAACCAGCTCCTTACCACTGCCCAATCTATACATTTTTACCTATGTACTTTCTATTGTTTTGTGATTGGATCCTCCAGTTAGAATCACAAAGTCTTGGCCACTCGAACCCCCATCTGACAGTCTCCCACCAAGAGGCACATGGTCTCTCTTGGAACACCTTCAGGAAGCAGAAATCTTCCACCATTTGATGCAAGTTTGGGACATGTCTTATCATGTGTCCTTAAATATTAGGTTCTATCTATTTCCATGGGCTTTTTGGTTAAATACTTAGGAGGGGCAGGTGAGAGAGGCTGAGCTCAGGACCAGCCGGGGAAGCAGTGTAGCATGGCAGCTAAGACCTGGAGTTTGAAATCAAGCAGAACTGGCTTCACATCCCAGTCTGCCACGTGGGGTAAAGCATCAAACCTCCCCAGCCTCTCACGGCTGTTGGAGGAATAATGGAAATTTAACTCAGGCAGAGTATCCAGCACAGTGAGCATTCCATAAATGGCAGCTATCATGGTAATTAGTTCTATTCCTGTCCCCCATTCCAGCTTGCCACGTAATCAGAGTGCCGATCACATCCCTTCCCCCCTCCCCCATGATGGCTGTACACCCGTCCATAGGATGTCTCTGCAAAGCCGCAGCCAACCTCCCGTTTTGTTTGCTGCTGGTTGGCATGACTAGAAGCAAGGGCTGACCAGGCTTCCCATTCAAAACCCTGGCATTGAGGAGACAGTGGAAAAACAGAGAAAATTCCGGTTTTTGTTTTTTGGGGTTTTTTGCTACTGCCTGTAAGAGAGCTGTCCACCGCTCTGCAAAGGTGACGGAGGACACCAGATGCCGTGGCAGCTGCCTTAGTCACTGGGAGCTGTCGACATTGCTCAAGCCTCTCCAATCATAGCCCCAAAAACAGACACCAGGAAGGAGGGCAAAGGTGGAGAGGGAATGGGAGGAACAGCGCGTGACTAGGTGTCTGTTCTCCACAGCCAGGCTGCCAAGTCACTCGCCACATTGTGACATGTCAGCCTCAGAGCACCAAGGACAAGGGTGCAACCGCTTCACCCAGTTCCACTTCCTACCCATCACTGTAGGCTGGCAAGAAGTTTAGAGTGCTGAGAAGTGTGTGCTCAGGCAAAGGACACGGATCCATCCTGGCTGTGCACTCAAATCTATGTGACCTTGAGGGGCTGAGTGACCTCTTTGAGCCTCAATTTCTTCATCTGTACAACAGGATACTGGCCTAAACTGCTGGATCTTTAACCAGGGATACCTGACGGAAACACTTAGGGAACTTTTACTAAGTACTCGTGACCAAGCCTAACTCTCAGAGTTTGTGATTCAGGCCTGGGGGGGATGGGGGGGAGTGGGCAGGGCATGTATATATATTTTAAATTCTCTGGCTGATACTGAAAAATCAGAATCATTGGCCTTAAAGATCCCTATGTGCCCTTCAGCTGAGACCATCATGCCTCACCTGAGAGGTTGGCATACAACACGTACTAAACACATTTTTGCTCCTTCCACCCCACCCCACCCCAAAAGCAATGGCAGCCACATAGACTCTGCTAGGCAAGATGGCAGCTGGTGCCACATGGGAAATAAACTGTGTTGGCCTACTAGGCTCATTTCTAAATTTAAAAATACCCGTGGTCCGTCACCAAGAATTTCCTACCAATGGAAAAAATGGGGAGGAGATGCCTGTAAATAAGTCCGTTCTCAAAAGAGCAGAGCTGAACTCTAGAGCAGTGCTTCCCAAATCCTACTGTGCACACACATCACTTGGGGGACTTATTGAGATGCAGATTCTGGGGTGAAGCTGAGATTCTTCATTTTTAAAAAGTCCCACGTGATACCAATGCTCCTGGCCCAAGAAACAAATCTTTGACGAGCAATGCTCTGAGCACAGTCATTTTGAAGGGGTAAATGTGCACATAAATTTTCTGGGCATCTACTACGTACCATTCAGGAACTGTGCTGGGGCTGGAAAGGCAGAGATAAAGAAGACACAAAAAAGAGACATCTCAGCATATATTCACAATACAACATGCTTTAAGTTCTATATCAGAGGCATAGCCAAGGTGCCAGGAGTGTTTCAGCAAGAAGCCATTTATAATATTTGGACAGCATGAAATAGAAAATTATGAGGAACAATGAAGGAGTTACCTCGTGGAGAAGAACAATTACAAAAGAGGATGAACAGCCTGGACCCACTGGGAGGCTAGAACCACGTCAGCAAACTGCATTTGTGTGACCCACTAGCCAGGATGGTTTTTATATTTTTAAGTTTCAAAAAAAGAATATGCCCCATTCACAAAATGGTTCTCCTTAATTTTCTCCTAACAGGATAGTGCCTAGAAATTAATTAGGAAATCAAACCAACAGGTTCTGATTGTCCCAGGCACTGCTAGACAGCCATTCTGACTTCCTCCTAAAAGTAGAGTCAACCAACCCTCCACATGGCTGCACAAGTTACTGCTGATCATCAGGCACAGGTGCCAGGCAAAGGAGAACAAGGTGCCATTGTCTGCCCAATGGACCCAAGGCAGGATGAGGCTGAACGGAAAAGGAGCAAAAGGAGGATGAGAAAGAAAGCCTCACATGTGGAGCCAAGGGCGATGAGGAAGGACGGGACCAGAATGATCACTTCTCCAGCCAGGGGTCATGCTCTTGGAGGACAGAAGAGGCGCAGAGAGGCTATGACGAAGTCCCCTTCATGCTAGATTCCTGGCAGGATGAGAAATGGGGTTCCCGTAAATCAGAAGGAATGCTGCTGGCAGGAGACACTCAGACCTGCTCAAGAGGGCTTTAAATGGAAATATGAGAGCAAGGGAGGAAACTGTAAGTGCCCAGCAATGCGTTGGGCAAACAAGTGTGTCCCAGATACGGCCCTCCAGAAGGGCCGCGGCTCTGGAATCACAAGGGAGAGAGACCAGCCTGGACAGCCCTCCAAGCCCCCAGTGGCACTGGGGCCAAGGCAAGAAACGAGCTGGGGAGCTGAAGCAGGAGCCTGGGAGGAGATGGCAGTACTAAGATGGAGGGCTGCCTATCTGAGGTACATAGATGAGCCAAAGAAGGAATTTCTACTCTGAAGATGGAGGCAACCTAAAATAAGACCACTATGGACGATTCAGTACAGGCTTCAGGGGTGGCAAAGTCAAGAGCCCTGGGGGTCAGCATCCATAATTAATAGGGAATGAGGAGAACTGAAGCTATGTAGGGCCCATATTAAGGCTTTTAAAAGTGTCTCTTTTTCTTTCTTTGTGGAGAAACATGTCTCGATGTCCACAGAGCCACCAGTCTGCAGCCCTGCTGCCGGGACACTTCCTCCGCATTTTGTGCACACACACCCGGATGACAACACTTCACTCGTTGCCCCAGTTTGGTTTGCATGTCTGTTTCCTGTGCAGACCACAACCTCCCAGGCACTGAAACGATGCTTTATTCACCTATTCCCCCAGTCCCTGGAATGGCATGCAATAAACATGGAGACAACAAACATGCTTTACGCTGCATAAGTCATCTACGCCTCTCCTTTTGAACAATGCAAACCGTCTTACGTATTCTCACTCACTAACCAATAGTGTGGCCCACAGTTCAGGGAACCATAGAGGTAAGTAATTACAAGGGGTTTAATTCCAGCCAAGGAAGAGAAGTTTGATACAGTGGGCACAAGAAACACTGGAACAATGATACTGTATTGTCTTGGGTTATGATCTGAAGAAAGGGAGATTCTGGGATCTTGTAAAGCAAAATAGCCAGTAACCAGCAAGGTGCTCAGAGAAAACTTCAGCAACAGAGTAAAAAGACCAACGATGGTGTGTGGAGAAAGGCAAAACCTGAGTGATCGGCCTAAACCGGTACAATGCGGGGAGGGGGGAGACTAAGAGGACCTCAGAGAAGGGAGGAGGAGCTCTAGGGAGGAGGCTGTGAAGAGCACAGAGGCACTTCTGAGGGCCTGCAGTACACTCACTGGGGACAGACTTCCCATGGTGCCTTGCTCTCCCCATCTGTGAAATGAGCTGAATCCCTGCGGTCTCTCCAAGCGCAGACTGGCTATGAAGTTGGAAGAGAGCCTGGACAGCCCAGGAGATCCATCCACCACCGACACAGGTGTCCTAGTGGGACCACAAGAGCCTTGTTCCTCTCGCACTCGTGAGCCGAGGGTATGCAGTGTCTGCCCCACCAGAGCTCCCCGACACACCTGTGCCAAAAGGACATGAAAGGGAGAGTGTGCATTGCATTGGCCCGCCTCACCAATGCTTTCATGGACTCTTATACCCTACACACTTGTCACACAGTCCCATCACCCCAGCATCCCTGTCCTGCCTCAGGCAGCAGCCATCAGAGTCCTCCCCAGGATGACTTCCCTGACTCCAGTGGGCAGCTCCACCTCCATCCCTCATTCTTCTCTAGCTCTTTGGTGCTCCCTTGTAATATGAACACCAATATGAACATTGTACACTTCTCTGGTATTTCGTAACCATGAAGTGCCTTCACACAGACAAGTATTTTAATCCTCAATCCAGACTTAATAGATAGCATTAGCACTCCCATTTTATAGATGAGGAAACTGAGGCCTATGCAAGATATTATCTTCATCTGACCCAGGACCACCCCATCTTCTAACCAGGCCTCTCCCAACTCCTGAACTAATCAAGAAAGATTCAGCAATCATATCCAGTCCTCTCTAATCTAATCTAATCCCTTTGCTGCTAAATAAACCCAGTAATCAAGGTGCCAAGGTCAATCACGTTACTGTCTTTCAGCCTCCTGTGCTGGCCCAGGGTGCAGAACTGTGAAATGGGCCTCAAGGCCCCAGGCAAGGCAGCCGCTGTCACCTTGGCCAGATTCCCCAGCCATGCTCCAACACTGGCACCCACCTTACTTCAATCAGCCCTCCCTCCCAGTCCTGGAGGCTCTCCACTGGTAGGGACCCTGACATCTCTCCTGCATTTCGAGAAAGCCCCTCTTTGGGCTGGCCAGCTCAGTCAACCATCACTGGACCACCCCCAAGCCTGCTGCCCCTTCCAATATCGAGCCATGTGCTACCCCTCTCCTTCTACCAGCCCACTCCTCAGACCCACTCCCTGTTAACCCAAAACTTGCACCTTTTCTCAATTTCCATCCTTCCACTTGTTCATTATGGTCTCCACTAGTAGACTAAGTTGCCCTGCTTCAAATTACAGCTCAGAGAGATCAGGTGACTTGCCCAAGACCACACAGCTAATAAGGGGCAGAGCTGGGACATGAACTCAGCTCTCCTAATTCCAATCCATGTTTCTGTTTCATTAATTCCCAGTTTCTCTCCATTGCAACACTCAGGAAGCCATCTACACATGAGAGGATAGGGACTACATCTTATTCTCTTTAATAATAATGATTGCAACAAGAGCAAACATTCACGGAGTGTACACTGAGAGCCAGGTACATGCTCAGCACTTTACCTTCAGCCCTAGGAGGTGTTACTGGCCTCGTTTTCAGGTGAGAAAATGAAACAGTAATTCACTCGAGGTCTGCCCAGCTGAAGCCCACACTTACAGACCACCACAGTGCTACACCACCTCTAGTTAAATGAAATTCCTAGTGCACAGCAGTGGTCAAAAACATGGGTTAACTGAATAAGAAGAATGTAGCTGGAGACAACCAAATGGGAGGTGCTGGAAAACAAGTCTGTGACCAAATCAGGCAAAGCTGGTGAATGCCAGCTATCACTCCGTAGAACTAAAAATAATATTGCTCCTATACAGTCTCTGGTGACAGTGTGTAACAGACTGCAAGTCAGGATTCCTGGTTTTGACTCTTGTTTTGCTCCTGGCAGCTGTGGGACTCTGCACAAATCCTTTCCACCTACCTCCGATCTCATTTCCCCATCTATAACAAGCAAACCAACCAACCCGCCACTGGTTTAGGTCAATGGTTCTCATCAGCATTGGCACCACCCATGAGCTTGTGAGAAATTCTAGTTCATGATCTTCTCCATCAGAATTTCTGGGATGGGGCCCAGAAAACCCTCCAAGATGACTCGATGTGCCTTCAAGTTTGAGAACCACTAAACTAAATGATCTCTATGATCCTTCCAGATCTACCCCTCTCAGAACCTTAAGTTTCCCCAATACAGTATCATCAAATTCCTCCCAACGTTGCCCCTCTGATTTCGATCTGGCATGAATTTATGTCACCTGGCTCTCTCCTCTGGCCAGTGTGTGACACTCTCCTGTGATTAATACAGAAGGCCCCGAGGAACAGACAGTTTACTCTGCTGCACTTCTTTTTCCCACTTACCATCTCAGCAGTATGCATTCTGTCACTATATTAAAAAAGACAAGTACAAACATTAGCAAGGAAGCCACACCATGAGCACTATGGCATTCTGCCCCCATCTTTTAAAAAACTAGAAAGGTGGTTTATCCCTGATTCACGTCAGTAAGGAACTGCCATATCATCTGAGATGGTGCCTTTCTATGCCCAGTGGTCTCTTCAGTACAAACCAGCAGAAAGAACGAGAGAGCATTTGCTTTGTACTCCAATGACACATGTAGATGAGACAAATCATTTCATCCTTAGACCTTATGTGCCAAAAAAAAAATTCCAGATAAACCTTACAAGTATGAAAACACATCCCAAAGAATACTATTTTCTCTGTGCAGACTATCAACACATAGACTATTCACTGCTGCAACCCTGAAACAGTGCCTGAAAGTCTACTAAGGAATATGAATGAATGAATGAATGAATGAATGAATGAATGAATGAATGAGAAGGTACACATACCTTCTCAGTGCTGGTACTGCAGCGTGTAGTGATGAACAAGTTAAAATCTTATTCTAAAGGAACTAAGTTTTAATGTGGGGTCGGAGGTGTCAAATATATCCACCCTTTCATGCAGCCATGCAACTGTCCATCCATTCAACAAGTATGTCTGCCATATTCCAGGCAGGAATAAATGTCTTAAAGAAGAGCCCAAAATACGATAGGCATACAGAAAACTACAAGAGAAGGTGGGAAGTGCTCAGTTCCATGCAAGCACTACAGATAGAGGGCCATGGGAGATCAGAAGAGGAAGTAATTATCTCCTGCTGAGGGGCAAAGTGTGGAAATCAAGGTCTGCTTCATGGAGGAGGTGCTGGACCCTGAAGATCAATTTGGATTCAAACAAAGTGATGATGGCAGGGAACAGCAATCCAGACGGAGAATATGTTGTGACAAAGACAAGTAAGAAAAAAAGCAATGGAAATGAGGTTCCAAAAGTCAGTTGGTCCCATTCAACAAGACCATGAATGGCAAGATAAAAAGGATATATGTGGAGACAGTATATAGATCAGTGGCTGGCAGGAGTTGGGGTAGAGGATGGCGGGATGGATAGGTAGATGACAGAGGACTTTTAGAGCACTGGAAATACTTTGTATATAATGATGCACACCTGTCATTATACATTTGTCCAAACCCATAGAACGTACACCACCAAAAATGAACCCTAATGTAAACTATGGACTTTGAGTGATACTGACATTCATTGAAGATTCACTAGTTGTGACAAATGTACCACTCTGGTGGGGGTGTTGCTACTGGAGATTATGCCTATGTGGGGGCAGTTGGGATATGGGAAATCTCTGTCCCATCCTCTCAATTTTGCCATGAACCTAAAACTGCTCTTTAAAAAATAGTCTAACCTTAACTCTAACCTTAAAAATTAAGGTTATCCAGAGGGTTTCCTTCACTGTGATTCTGCCACTGCGTTCCCTGACCTTAGCTACTTCCTCCCACTGGAGATGGACGCCCTCCATCTCTCCTGGCCCAGTGCACCTGCTCGTCTCGTCTGGCTTCCTAGCTCCTGTGCCTTCTCAGCTGCCTTCTCCACCACGTCTTCCTCCTAGTATCAGCGCCTGCCGCAGGCTTAACTGTACTTCCTATGCCATGTCTTTACACGACTGTTTTCTGTAATTTATAAAACACATACTGCCCACGAGTTTGTATTTTTAATTCCTGTAAGAAGTTTCGGGATCCAATTTGTGTGAAAGTCAGACTGCAACATAATGTAGTATTGTATGATAAAAGCCTCCAAGAATAAAAACAGACAGTATATCCTGCTTATCAGAAACGCAAACACTGGTTTCCTTCCTGGGTGTCACAGATTTCCTTATGAATAACTGTTCTCGGTTTTGCATCCATTTGTCCCAGTCTTCTTGAAATGAGTTCTATGGATAAAGTTTCCTAATCTTCAAGCCTTCTTTTTCCGTTTCTTGAGAACCTATGCTACGCTAAAATTAAGCACCTTGGCTCACTTAAATTTCACAAGGTAAAAGTTTGGTGTTTTGTGAGCATTAAGTACTGTGAGATATCACTGACCATTAAACCCACTTTACAGATGAAGAAAACAGGTGTATGGTAGAAGGGCCTGAATCCAAACCCAGCTCTCTGAGTCCCTCGCTGGTGGTCACACATCCACTCAACAACAGGGACAGGATCAAGGCATTTCCCGATCCTTTTTTGACCTTCTCGCGGCTTCCAGCTTTTCCCTGCACTGTCACTCTTCACTTCAGCGTCTCAGTCTTCCCAGAAAACAAGATGGCTGGATTGTGGTGATTTTTAAGCCCTGCTTTGCCAGAGTCCTTCCCCCCAAAAACAGCGGGCGAGGACTAGAAAGGTGTGTCCCATTCGGTCCCACTTGATCCTCAGCCACTTCAGTTTATTCATTGAACAGTATAGATTATAACAGTCTTCTCTATAAAGAATCCTTCCTTAGCTATTAAAAATAATGAAATTTTAAAGCCACAGAGCTATGACAACTATTTTTTCTTTTAATTCAACAATCATTTATAGAGCACCCACTCCGTGCCAGGTTCTGTGCTTGGGGCTGAGGATACAATGAGAACAAGGCATGCATGCATGGTCCCTGAATTTACAAGTTTGTATTCTTGTGAGGGAGACAGACTGTAGAATTACAATGGTGGTAAGTGCTAAGCATAAAATATAGAGCACTACAGTGACACAACAGAGAGGAAACAAACCAGCTTTGGGGTAGGGATCAAGGTGATGGGGGAGAGGCCGCAAAGTTTTAAGGCTGACTTGAAATCAATCAGTCATAGAAATCAATCAGTCAAAGGGACCAATGTGAAACCCTGGAATGGACCCTAGAAAAGAAAGAGGACGTTAATGGAAAAACTGATGATACCCAAATAGAGTGTGGAGTATATAGTAATGCACTGATGTCAGTTTCTTAGTTTTGACAAACACACCATAGGTACGTAAGATGTCAAAAATGAGGGCAACTGGGTAAGGGGTATATGAAGATTCTCTACAACTTTAACTACGTTTTTATAAACCCAAAATTATTCCAAAACTACCAAGTTTCTTTAAAAAGATAAGCAAAGTACCTGCTCATCTCTAATATCTTTTCCAAATCACAATTGTACGACTGTGTAAGGACAGCACATAACAATAGCAGCTAACATTTCAGGTGGCCTTCCCACGTGTCAGGATTGGTTCTCAGGGCTTGATATGCCTTAACTCATTTAATCCTCACAACAAGGAGATAGGTAATTTTCTTATTTCCATTTTATGGAAGAAGCAACAGAGGCCTAAAGAGATTAAGAAGTCGAGGTATTAAATGATAGAAGCAGGAAGCAATCTAGCTCCAGAGCCCAGGCTTTTAAGCACTACACATTTAGGTCAAAGCTTTCAAAATGTTTCTGGACTTTTCAAGTAGGCATATATAACTGGGAAAATCCAAAGGACTAATCACAAAGACTGAAAGGTGAATATATGTTTAATACAAAGAAGAGGAAGCAAAAGGACTCTCAAGGTAAATTCCTGACTTTTGAAAATCTTTACTGGAATAAACCAAATCTCACTGCCATTACCAATGACCTCTTCACATGGGGATAATATCTCTGGGCTTATGCTGTGTCCTGGGCTCTCTGCCACATCATTCTTGAAGATCTGGACCACCAGCTCCTGGTCTGCCACTTGCCAGGCAGCCTACTGACATCTTCATCCCTAAAGTGTCTGTCCAGGTATATGATGAAATGAAACACGCCTTTTCAAGGTCTTCACAACAAGCTTAAGTTTTCCAGGTGACCAGTTTTCCTAGATGCTCAAGAATCCATGCAGAGAACCTAACAATGCATTGCTCATTTCTAGAAGGCAAAATGCTCTTCTCTCCGATTTTCACTGACTATGGTTTCCACCAGTTCAAAGATAAGTCAGAAAGCTTCTCACCTCCACTGTGGGATCCTTGAGAGCTAGACTTGGTCTCATTCACTGAACATTTATTCAATAAAGGAATGGTTCCGAAGAAAACACAGCCTCCTGGACAGATTTGCAGCTGGCCAGGACAGCCATTCCAATCGCCCCAGCACGGTAGCCATTTGTCTTTAGAATGTTCCAGAGTGGACACACTCCATGGACAGAACCAGAAGGTAAAAGGGGATCCTCAAAAGATGAAGAGAGAGGGAGCTATCCAGCAGGGAATGCTAAAGGAAATTTTACAGCAGGAAGACTATAGACAAAGAAGAAATATGCTTGAGTGGCAGAGGATAAGAACATATGACTAAAAACTAACAGACAATATAAAGAAAATGAGCCCGGGAGGAAGTTGGGTGTAGAAGAACCAGCTTGCACTGAATGCCCATGTCTGGGCATAGAGCTTTGCTCACTGCACATTTCCTCGTATTGCCAGGCTCAAACATAGATATCTGATCCAACAACCCAGACTGACTTCAGCTTATGTTGACATAGCACATATCAACACTCAACATTTTCAGGTAAAGATCCCAAAGAGTACACCTACCCTACACCTAACATTTCACAGATGAACTGAGGCTCAGACAGGGGAAAACCCCGTGCCCAGAAGTCGAACCCAGATCTCCTCATTCCTTGGCTGTGCTCTTTCCTGTACAGATAACAAGGTAGGTCAGGAAAGAACCCAGCCTGAGCTCTAATCTGCTGTAATCCGGTGGACTAGATGTGTAGCTTATTCTCCATTTCATCTAGTATGTTCCATCTGCTGATTACTTTTAGAGAGGAGAAAATCGCTAACACTGTTTTAAATGAAGTAAATGACTTTTCAGGAAGAAGATAAAAGAGTAGCTTGCCTTAGATGAAAAGGATGATACGGATGGATAAGAATGAAAAATGAAGGTATAGGTGATTTATCAGCCTATGGGGAAGGAAAGGTAGAGAAAATAGCATGTTATGGGGTAAACGGAAACTAGACCTGCTTGAATGAAGCTGTTCCCAAAGGAACCAAGACTCATTCTTAAGAGACTGTGATTCACGAGGCAGAGCTCTGCCCCAGACAGTGTCAGAATGCCTTACAGAAGTGATCGCTTCTGCAGATGGGCCATCGCTCAGTTGGATCCAGGCCTAAAGCAGAGTTCTACACTAAAAAGTCTGCTGCCTCTTACCTCTCCAGATTTAGGCTATAAGGAAAATCGGTCTAAGTTGTATCCATGTGTTAGGGTGTCTCAATCAAATCAGTCATGTCAGAATTTCACAGTTGTTCTGTTCCCAGTGACTCATTGGCAATCCTCCAGGCGTCTCTGCTTCTACACACTGTATCTCTCTCACAAGCCCAGCTCTCCTCCATGAGGAAAGCCTACTCTGATTTCATATCCTCAACCCCAGCCAGAAGTCCCTATGTCAGAAATCACCCACTTCACCAGTACACCTTTCATACAAATTAGACCTTCCAGGCCTGGATCAGTTACTAGGGTGCGTGCCTGGCTACCCCTCCCAGGCTGGCACGCTGGTAGACAGGATCCAGGACTCACAGAAGCTTTTCTCAAAGCACATTGGAACAATAAGCCCAAGAAATGTCCTGGGGGGTAAACGGAGGAGGGTGGTGATGCAGGGAACCTATGATCAAATAACTTTTTGTTTGTTCCGAAACAAACTTTTCAGAAGGTCATACTGTGCATTATCAATTCACTAAAGGCTCAGAAAAGTTCAATGGTAAAGATACCCATTTAATTTTAACTCAGACTTTTCCAAACTTACTTGGCTATAGGATCTTTTTGCTGTTGAACATTCTTAACACTTTGGGCAACACTGTCTAACAGAATCATAGCATGTAAGGGACCTCAGTGCTCCTACAGCAGCACCTCATCCAGTATTTCTACCACTGCACCTCCATATCAGACCACATATCTTCCATGAGAGCGAGGAACTTGTCCAAATCATCATGGTATCCCTGACATCCAGCAAAGAGCCTTACAAACTGTAAGGCAATAAATATGTATTAAATGAAGGAACTAAACCCAATCCTCTCATTTCTTAAGGTAAGAAAATAAAGCTAAATATGTCAACATGACCTCCTCTATATCTTCCGAAGTGCTTAAAAGAATGTCTCACACAAAGAATGTGCTCAATAATTCTTGAAGAATGGAATGGAATGAAACTGAAGTGTTTTAGCGATGCCACGAGCCAGAAGTTCCCATGATATGATGGACTCCTGCCTCTTCTCCTCCTTCACCCAACCTGGGTGTCAACCAGAAGAAAATGAACACAACAAATCAGAAGAAGAAAGCCAAGGGAAAAACCAAAACCCCTTTGGGGTTGGCGGTGGGGAAAGAGTGATTGCAAACTGATAGGGATAAACAAGACCTGTCTGTATCTCATTTAGACTTAATAAGATAGTTTGCTGAATGTTAATTAAATACTCAGTGGTTGTTACCAACTGTGGTGATTAACTTAATTTTGAATTAAATAAGCAATAAATGCTTAACTGAAGTTCTATTAAATTTTACCCAGCAAGTGAGGAATATGAGTCTCTTAATTGGCTTTAAACAAGATAGTTAAGGCAAGTTAGTTGAATTTTTATTACCTGAAGATAACTGTCTTATTAAATCTAAATTGACAATTTTATTTGATAGAGAAATGTCATCTGTTCTTCCCATTTACCAAAAACATGTTCAAAAAGGTTCCTGGTTGGCCCAAACTGCTTGGATCAAAATTGTTCTGTCTTCTAGTCCTGTTTTAAAAATAAGTTTATTCATTTAAGAATGAATAAATGTAAGCGGCAGAGAGGCCGAGGAAAAAGCTCTGTATGAGACTGAAGAACCATGTGATCATATTTTCTAAACCAAAAATCAGGACTCTGCTTCCTCAATATACATACAGTTTGGAGATGCTGTATAGACATCACAATTCAGACCTTTCCAGGATATTTCCATGGATTAAAAGGCTACTTATATGAAGCATTTGAAATCACAGTTACTATTCAAATAAATGGTTGGCGCTGCTACTAAACAGCTGTATGACCCTAGCTAATAATGTCACTCTTCCAGGTCTCAGCTACCACATACGTTAAATGAAGAGGACATTGATTAGACAGATCACTGACTTTACTCATTTAATTTTTTCTTTTTAGTATGTGTAGCCCCTGGAATAGTGTTGGCACATAGTAGGTGCTCAATCAACAGTGACTGAATGAGTAAATTAATACATAAAGTTTGGGCAACTCAAAACACTAAATATTTTTAGACCTTTCATTGCAAGCTTCTCCAGCCCAGGTCGTTTTTAAATATTGCCATTTGATAATTCTCACAAGAGGAAACAAACTCAAAACCACTACTTGAGAATATTTTTTTCGGTAATTAAAGGAATGGAAATTAAAATAATAATGAAATATCATTTCTTACATATTAATTTAGCAAGGGCACATGCTAGTTTTAAAATTAAATAATGATGAAGGTGTAATAAAAAAGTAGATTTACATACTGCTAATGACTCTGCAGATTAGTACAGTCTTTCTAGAAGTTGTATAGCAACTGGTATGAAAAGTGATAGACATAGTTGGTATTTTTGTGTCCATAATTCTCCTTTGCGAAAACTTAAAACTTATTTTGCCAGCCAATAAACATTTATTTAAGATCTACTATGGGTCATACACTATGGGGAAATACAAGGAAAAAGATGTGGGGTGTGTTATCATCTGGTGGGTTGAAAGAGATCAAAGAGGACAGAGAATATTTATTTAGCAGGACCACAATGGCAGGCTTTGGTCTTTTCCACACTGACCACAGGATTCCTTCCACAATCACATAATGTGGCAGGCACTATTATCCCCTTTTACAGATGAGGAATTGGAAAGTTCAGAGAGGCTAAGAACCAATATATATTCAAGGTTATATGGCTAACAAAGGGCAGAGCCATGATTTGAACCCAAACTTGTATGACCCTCCAAACCATGATGCGTTTTCTACTTCATTCCTGAGGAAAAAAGATACATATTCTGATAACCACATCATACAAGGGATAAAATTACAACCGCTATAAGGGAAAGTGAAAGTGCCAAAGAATAATTGTCTTTAGGAAATAATTTGGAATAATTGTCTTTAGGAAATAATTTAGGAAATATTTGCCCACTGATGTTTATCACTGAATTTTTTCACATGCTGAATTACATTTACTTGTTTAAAAAAATGAAAACTATGCTAGTGCCTACATGGGTAAGTGTTTAAAGCAGGATTTATCAATTTCAAAAAAAAAATCTGTAGTTATATCAAAAATAAATATATTGCCCAGAAAAATAGAAGGAAGAGCTTTTTTGTAACAATATTAAATGGAAGGAAACATCATACACATACAGAAAAGTGGACTGCAGTTTTGGGGAGTTATGATTAGGGTTATGGTCTCATAAAAGAACACAGAGAGGTATTCAGGTAAGAGTATTTGATAGTGTTTTTTTGTTTGTTTTTTTAACGAAGTTGAGTAAATGTACTCTAAATGAGTTTTTCATTATCTTTGATAACAGATTGATTAATGTTTAAAGGAGTTCAATTAGTTTTTCCATTACTAAAGATATTCTTAAAAAAATATATTCTTAGAACTAAAGTTGTCATTTACTATTTCCCTTACAGTATTCAATCATATGTTCATTCAACATATGAATTTATCATTTTTTAAATTCTTACAACATATCAGGAGCCATAATAAATGTTAAGGATATGAGTATGAACGAAAGCTAAAGCCTATCCTGGGGATCTTCCCAGGCTGGGAACAGGAGGAATCTGAAATGGCGCTAGTAGAAAACTCAAAATGAAGTCCTCGTTCAACATCTAATTAGCGTGAGCCTTGGGCAAGTAATTTCGTCGTTCTCAGCCTCACATTCCTTATCAGTAAAACTTAGACAATAATAATTACTCACAGAACTATTGTAAGGGTTTACCTATAATTTGTAGGAAAACACATGATTAACTGTAAAGCACTACAAAAATAGCAACTGGCAGAAAGTGTCATAACTATATTGGTGGGTTCCATTTCGATCAGGTTCATGCAGGCTAGTCTAGGCCACAAAGTCTAGTGGGTGGGTGTAAACTCATTGGCACCAAAATGCTGGTTCCTCGCTACTTCACATGAACCGTAGCATTCTTAGTGCCGAATCATCCATTTTTGACTCTCTGCCTTTTGTCCAATTTGGCTAAAATGATCCTGAGGCTCCAAATGGGTAGAGGAGCCCCAGGGAAGACTGTTAACAAGTATTTTTTTTTCCGAGGGACGGAGGAAAGGAGGGAAAAAAGAGTCAGGATTGATAGACCTCAAAGACATTCTAGGTCAAGTCTTCAAACAATGCCTGAGTTTTCACTGTAACATTTCAGTCAGCCACTGCTTGAAGATCTCCAGTGATCAGAGATTCAATAACTCTAAAAAGAGCTAATTCCATTAGAAGTAAGAGGTTTCATGGATTCTTAAAAGATAAAACTGGACAGAGATCTTTCTCTTGACAGATAGCAATCTCTTCAGCCATCTACTGTGTCACCCTTCTAAAGAAACTGGGCAGACGATGGGATCACCTTGGGGTTTTGCTGGGATGAGGACTGTGGACTTCCTGCTCAAGTCTGGAGTTATTCTTATTTAAATAAAAAGAATGGGTGACCTCTATTCTACCCGCAAAATATCCCTCACATCCATGTCCTCAACCCTAATTCAGCTTCACTTTATTTTCGCCCTGAGTTACTATAGTACATCTCACCATATCCAGTACCCTCCCCTCCAATCCATCCAGCATACTATAACCAGTTATTTTCCTAAAGCACAGATCCAATCACTTCACTTCCCTACTTGATGTTCCTTTCATAATGCAGTCTCAACTCCTCTGTGCAGGAATCAAGACCTTTATCAATTTGAGCCCCTACCCACCTTTTCACCCTCATCACCATGGCCTCTCTACTAGGCATTCCATCCTCATTGACTCCAGTCTTCCAAAGCGCCATGCACTTTCTCACCTCTGTGTCTCTGTCCATGGTATGTCCCTTGCTTAACTACCCTCTCCTCCTCTCATCCTTCAAGGCCCAATCAAATAACAGTCTTTTCATTTATGAGCTTTCTGCCTTGTCCCTAGAGTTTGTCACCATTCAATCAGAGCCACCATGTATTTCTCCACATACTTTTATGTCCTG
Source organism: Rhinolophus sinicus (assembly GCF_057876585.1). Classification (NCBI taxonomy): domain Eukaryota; kingdom Metazoa; phylum Chordata; class Mammalia; order Chiroptera; family Rhinolophidae; genus Rhinolophus; species Rhinolophus sinicus. The sequence goes on along the minus strand of NC_142517.1, from coordinate 51,715,793 downwards.
TCTTGATGCTGTAAATGACCTCCTGGAGGTAGAGGTCACATAGCATTCATGTTTCCATCCCCAAACTCAGATGAGTTTCACTCAGTCATTCACAAGTACATATGGCACATGGTGTTGAATAAATAAACACAGGTATATAACATATAGATGCACAAATGTGTCTTTAGGGTCCTGTCTGGCTGCCATTACTGGAACCCTAATATTCTCCAAGTAACACTGCTAGGCTGTGGCCAAGAAGAGAGATTTCCAGGTTGGAAATGACAGACTACTGGAAAGCTGACCTACCTTTCACCTCTTTCTAAGAAAAGGTGTCTCTTACCCTCCAGGTCACTGCAGTTTGCCTTTCCCATGAGTCAGGGCACACCCCGCCCTCTGCATGGCAACTCCCTACTGCATTTCCTAAAAATGCTTCCTTTTCATACCAAACAAGACAGAAGCTCTAGATGCCATCTAAGTTTTCTTCTTCTTCTTCTTGTTTCCTGGGCATTAAACAACAAACATATTCAGTGGAAATTCATTAGGAAGAGTAAGTACAGGTGACTCTGCTGACCAATTGGCACAGACTTTAGTACTGCATTGGGCTATGGCAGTTATAGTTAGAGATCTTTATCAACGTGGGCCACTGGATGGAAAATAATAGATTCAAAAACCCAGCTAAAGTACACTCAGGGCCAGAGAATCAAACGTCTTTCTTAACTATTAATAGCCAGAGCAATTTTAGCTACCCATCACATCTTGGAATAAGACTTCCTATCCTTCAATGTCTAACCCAACGCCCCGCACTCCCAACAAGCATCTGCACGTTTCAGTGGACACGCACACTCCCCTAGTCCTTATTTGTACTGTTCTCGTGGCACTTTCTTATGTTTCAAACAGGTATGGACACGTTTTATCATGTCAACCCTGACAAACTCTAAGTACCCCCAATCTAGACATCCCTTTCAAACATCGTCATCCTTTAACCTTCATGAATGCAGTTCAAATGAACAAACATTTCTTGAGCACCTAGCATCTCCTCTACCAAAAACAGCAGAAGTTTGCCGAGTCCTTAGCTTAGGCCTGGCCTAAAGCGTATTACTTACACTACCTTGCTCAATGCTCTCCCACAAGTAGGATGATCATATGATTTATCCCCCAAAGCAAACACTTCTGAGAGTGAAACGGGTCACAATTAATACTAAACCAGGACACAGGCATAAATCAGGGCTGTCCTGGGCAAACCAGAAAGTACAGTCCCTCTACCTCTGAATCAATTACTGTTGCTACAGCCATTTTTACAGACAAGGAAACTGAGGCTGATATTAAGGGCAGGAATCCCTTAACATCCAAAACGGGGTCTCCTAAAACTGCCAAGGAACTCATACTACATTTGCCCATGACCATCTTCTCCTAACGAGGAAGGCCCTCCACCTCCTGAGCTCTAGGCAAGGCGGCAGCTGAGCTGCCGTTTGATGTGACTCAGGAATGCTGACAACAGCTATGGCAGGGAAAGTGTCCATACTGGAGGTGGAACAAGGCCAAAGCACATTTCCTGAAGGTCAGTGAAATAACCTTGCCCCATCTCGATCCTTTCACTTGCCAGTACCATGAAAGGTTCCCACACAAGTTTCTGAGGAAGGGCTGACAGCACCCTTGAGCACTAGCTTTCCATTTGAACTACAGAGGGCTTTGATGTGAAGCAATGGCACAAGCAAATACTGCAGGAGAAGCAAAGCCTGCAGGGCTGAAAAACAGACACAAACAAAACCCAAGAGAGTGGGACGGTCACAATGGAAGAAGGAACACTGCACAGCCATTCACTGGTGATGAACCATCTCTCTCTGCATAGCCTGGAAAGGGCCGTGAATGTCTGTGGCACTCACCCCACTTTGTTGAGTGCAGTATCCTCAACAGTGGTGCCCTCATTAATAAGAGGTCTAAAAAACGAATAAGTTGGTAAAACAAATCATGTCTGTGACCACCCCAGGGAGCATCCTCCACTAAGTGGCACAGCTAGGATTTGAACTTGGAGCTGCCTGGGTCTAAATCCCATATGACCACCCGTAGAGTAAGGTGCCATCCCTGTGTGCTAAACACTACACGGGGCACCAGAAATGGCAACATTACTGTTTATAAAGCACTGTCATGGAAACGTGTCTGCTTCTCACAAATGCACTGTGATATATCACATGATCTCTATTTGAAGGTAACTAAAGCTCACTCAGGGATATTCTGGAACCTGCTTAAGATCACAGGCTAGTGGGTGGCTCGAACACAGGCCTTTGTTTTTCCTATACCAAAAACCAATGATGATGTTACTGCCGAAATGACAGCATGGGAAACCTCAGACCCTCGGGATTCTGGAGTCTCTAAACTGATTCTCAGTTGCTTCCCAATGTCACAGACACAGGCAGCTAATGTTACTAATTAGCACACAATGAAATAATAATAACAGTTTCTTGCCTGTGTATAGGGTTTTCTAAGGACTTTCACATTTCTTTCTCCAGGGCATTTACAGAAGTTAAGAAGCAGGACAGGAGTTTTTAAGACAAGAGTGAGATTCTCACTCTGCCACTTAAGGCCAAGCATGCCGTGGGAAGGTTTCCCCACCCCTGAACTCTTGCCCACACTCTGCCAGACAAGACTGACACTGCAGACCCATCTCTTGGATTGCAATTGGGAGCTCAGTAATAAAACCAATTGCAAAATGCATTCGCTACGTAAAAAGTGCTATGAAGGCTATGAAATACTAACAGGTTCTGTGAGATGGGTTACAGGGGGCAGGTTTAAGAGGGAAAGAAAAAATAGGAGGATTTACCCTGTAACGGATTGGATGAAAGAGTGGCAGCCTGAAAACCTTTAGGCAAGCAAATATAAGTAAAAATAAAAGAGGAGGGTCTGGGTGGAGGTGGGGCTGTCACAAGCAAGGAACCTGGGAGTTACCAAGGAGGCAGAAGCTTGGTTCTTGCAAACAAGCCACAGGCATAAATGGCAGTAAAAGAAATAAATCCCCAAACCACACACAAACTCAAGCTGAACCATCTTAATCACTTTGTTTTCAAAGTGCAAAGCACAAAGTTCAAGACCAGTAACAATGATTTCTAAGTTATATCTCCTCCCAAACTCTCCAAAGCAAAGCCCCTGGGGGTGGGGGTTAACAGAGAAGGAATGTGTCAGGCCAGGCTCAGCAGAAACAGAATCAAAAACACCTTTGAAAGAGGGCTGGCCACAGCCCAATTCCAGCTCAGCTGACAAAGGTGTGACTGAGCAAGTCTGTCCCTTTCCTGGGCCCTCAGTTTCCTCGCCTTGTCCAATGAGGAAGCGGATCACTCAGGGCACCAAGGCCCCAGCCGCACTTCTAAGTCAGGAACCGGCTGCCAGCGAGTTCTACTATCTGTAAGCTTTGGTCCCATAAAACAGGTTTTCCAGCCAAGGCTGATAAGCTAACTAATAATTAGCAGGACAAGCCTGAGAACTAAGCTGCCTGATAGGATTCTAACAGCAAACCGCTTCCAGAATCCCTTTTTCCCTGTCTACCCTGCTGACCCGGTACAGGCCCAGTAGTTCTGTCCTAGAACATTTCAGCAGCCTGCTAAGCGGGTCCCGCCTAGCGGGTTGACCTGCTATCACTCTACCACCAGAGCTCTCTGAAGCACGGATCCAACAAGGCCCTCCTTTGCTCAGAAAGTAAGCAAACCTTCCTGCCCCCCACTCCCAACCACTGCCATCATCCTAAGCTCATCCTATCAGCCTTTACCATCTAACCCTCACACTAGCCAGCGCCATCTTTCACAGTGATCTCCAAACACATCCTTCTGTTCCCCAAACACTCTTAGACCTTAGGCCTATACATACCTATCAAGGTCTCTCTGCCTGGAAAGTTCTTCCACCCCTGTGCACCATATGAAATCCTACTCACTCTTCAAAACCCACCCCAAATGTCTTGTTTTTCACGAGCATTCATCAGTTCTTCCAGGTGCTTGGTCACTCCTTTCTTACTGCTCCCACTAGGCCTTTGATCATCACTCTAGTAGGACCTTACCATGTTCTATTTCGATCTCTCTCCTATGCTGGAATCAAAATCCTTGAAAACAGACCCTTGTCTTTATAAGCCAGTATGTAGCATTTCTGTCTAGCATATGACAGTCACTCAGTACGCGTGTGCTGAGCTGACTACAAGAGGTTGAGATGGATTTCATCACACATATATGTGGGGCAAAAGGGGGCAAGAAATCTAGGAATGGCTTCATGGCACAAGGTGGGTTTTGGCTTTGAACTGAAAGGCCCATAGATTTAAAACAAGCAGAGCCAGTGGAGAGAGGCCAGGAACTCCGGGTAGAGAAAAACAGCATTAGCAAAGGCATGGATAAGGAAACAGACGAATGTTCAAAGACAACAGAACCACCTGGCTGTGTGAGAGAAAAGTGAAAGAGCAGTTTTAATTGCAATTACTCTTAGGAGAGCTAGTTTAGAGACTCAACTCTGCATTCCCAGTCCCCGAATCGTGACCCTGACAGTGGAACTGCCCAATACCGCCTGTGGCTGGTACAACATAGGTGATTCTCTATCCAGTCCTGGGACTCCAGAGACTCAAGCATCTGGGTCAGTAAAAATAGTACCCCTTCCCTCACATTGCTATCTATGCTTACAGTGAACTAAATCAATCCCTTTCTTCATCTAACAAGTATTTCTGGAGCACCTACCATGTGCCAGGCACTCCTCTGGACACTGGGAACATACCATTAATGAAGGTATCCTTGCAATCCTCATGAAGCTTATTTTAAAGTGCAAGGGAGACAAAGACACGCAAACATACAAGATCAAGTGGTGATTCGTGCTTGTATTGTGTCACTAAACGCTGTTCATTCATTTCACAGCTACTGAACATCTTCAGGGCACCAGAGATGACAGGGATTTGAAGATGAGAAAACCAAGGTCTTGCTTACTTTGCTGGGTGCCACTCCTAACGTTGGACTCCTCGCTCCAGAAAATGCCTCTACTGTGTTCCCCCGAACACATTTAAAAATAAATAAGACCTAGGTGGACAGTCAGCTCTAATGCGTCTTTTGGAGCAAACATTAGTATAAGACCCAGTATTATATTAGATTATATTATACCGGGTCTTATAGTAAAATAAGATGGGGTCTTATATTAATTTTTGCTCTGAAAGACACATTAGAGCTGATTGTCCGGCTAGGTCTTATTTTCGGGGAAACATGGTATCTATGAACCATTAAAACACAAATGACCCACCTCAGGCAGGTACACAGGGCATAGGAAGGATTGGAGTTGATCCCTCAGAGTCCTGAGCCTATAAGACTTCTTGGAAGGAAGGGTCTGCATGACTCAGGGAGGGCAAGACCCAACAGGAACTATTTCACTCTACTACAAAGAACTAGCATTGTCCTAGGAGGCATAGATCAACAGCAATGACTGAGTTCAAGACCCTCTATTACTTCCCTACTTTGTTATTTGAATGCCCCAACTGCCTCGCTATAGGGATACTTCAAATCCTTATCACCTAAGTACCAGGGATGTAAGGTACAACATGGTGACTATAGTTAAAACTGCTCGATGTTATATGTGAAAGTTAGAGTAAATCCTAAGTGTTCTCATGACAAGCAATTTTTTTTTCCTTTTTTGCTTTTTATTTCTATTCTATCAATATGAGATGATGGATGCTAACAAAACTTATAGCAGCAATCATTCTACAATACATATAAGTCAAACCATTATGCTGTATACTTCAAACTTATACAGTGATGACAATAATATCTCAATAAAAAAGAAAAAAATCCTTATCACTACAGAGGACTAGGGAAGGGAGGAGGTGGTGGGGGTCGCAGGGGAGGGGGAGGCTGATGCAGATGGTTTGCTAGAGAGGCTCTGGCTTCTCCAGTTAGCTTTGGGGAAAGAAAACACCCAAAGAATACAAAAAATGGTACAGTCTTAAGAGAGGGAATGGTGGGAATAACTAGTGTGGAATTGAGAAGCCTGCTCACCCAGGTAAACCCTCAACGATGAACCTGCCGGGGCCTAATAAATGTATACCGAATTCAATTCCTAGGAAGAACACTGAAAACCAGTATTTATTTGAACTTTTCATTCCGTGGGCATATAAAAGAGTGGTGACGAGGCTATATAGATCAGTCAAATGTTAGAAACTCAGCCATGTCACTAAGTAGTTGTGTAACCTTATTTAACCAAACTCATTGTCTCATCTGCGAAATGAAATTGATAATCATAGAACCTCCTTTAATGAATCAGTATAAGAATTACATTAAGTACATGTCAAGTACTCCAAAAATGTTCAAAGTTCTTATTCTTACTATTATCACCAAGAAAGAACAATAGGAAGAGTAACATTTTCTAGCCTCAATTCTGTGGTTTAGCTGCTTCCAAGCATGAATCCCATTAACCCTCTGGCCACCCTCTCATCCTATTTGTGGAGTCATAAGAGAGAAGTCCTCAAGGATACATCCGTGTCCTTCATTTCTGTGATCTGCATTAGGAATGCACTGGCCATTTCCTCCATGCCTCCAGGGAACCCAGAGCTGACCCACAACACACTTCCATTCCTTCCTCCCTTTCTCTCACCCTCATGTTCTCTGCCTCATACACACCTTGAACTCCATGGATTTCCACCCAGATCGGAGCTTCCTGCACGCAGCACAACTTTACCTCCCCTTCCTCACCTCAGTTTCTTCCAGCAATGCACAACCTTCTATGCCATATTCCAGGAAAAGTCCCCACCCACCAATGCACACACTGAGCTAAGACTTCTAATTACTGCCCAAGGTCAAAGTCTCAGTTTCACTCAACTCAACGGCATTACTATGCTTCCTGCATTACTATCCAAATACCTATTCCCAGAGATGGTTCCAGAGCTCCTGCCCAGGCTTGTTCTCATGTGAATCTCAAAAGAACCATTCAGTGGCCCCTATAAGCTACAAGATAATTTAAGTCTACTTGGCAAAAAAAATAGCTTTCCCCTTTCTCCAATTTCCCCAGCCCCCTTCATGCTAGTCATTCAAAATACAGCCTCAAGAATAAACCTTCCCTACATCAGCATTGGCCTCACAGGTCGTCTCCTACCTGTCTGTCTTCCACTTGGGCAACTCCTACTTGGCCCAAAAGACTCTCTTCAGACACTACTCCCTCAGTGGTGACTTCCCTGAAGTCAACCCTCCTCAGTTCAGAGCGGTGGAAACATACCCCTAGAACAGCATGCGCACAGGTGCACACATGCTTTCACATACACACGCATGTGTGTTCCTCAAAAACAGGGACCATTTTTCGTTTCTGTACTCCTTGGGCCAGCCAGTTCCTGGTTCACAGTAGGTAGGCTCCAGAACTTGTGTGCTTCCTGCACTGCTCTTCTCCTTTCTGTGTATAAATAGCCGTGTGTTCCATCCTCTGGTTTTACCATGTTACCTGGCATCTTCCATTGCCCTGTCAGTTTTCCGTTAAATGCAGTAAATCTTTGGGCTCAGGGGGCTTCCCAATCCCTGTGGGTTACACTCTGCCCTTCCAAAAACCCATCATCATTCCAGCATTTTAACCATAATTCTGAAATCAAATCCAACTGGGAACTTCCCCAGTTCCCAATTAACCCATGCTAGTTCCACAGCAGGGTAAAATCACATATTAACACCAAGAGTCAAAGTTCTGGGTTGTAATTCTAAGCACATTTCTAATTAGCTGTGTGACCATGGGCAAGGGTTACAGTGGAGATGACAGTGTCTCCAGACCCAATTCTCAGGGGATTTTTGAGATTCAAATGGAACATCTGATGGGAAAGTGCTGTATAAAGTGCAAAGTACTTGTATATTCATACAGGGTATGATTAACAAATTCTATCAAATCTAAACCATTGACTGTAAGATGTACCATCATCAACTTAGAATGAAAAATTGCTCAACTATGACACATCTGTGATCATAAGACTACTCAATTTCAGGAATATTAAAATTTGAAAAGTATGTTTTAGAAGTGACAAAACACAACTTATCTGTCTCTAGTCGGTTGGTGCAAAAGTAATTGCGGATTTTGGAATCAGTTTTAACCTTTTAAACCGCAATTACTTTTGCACCAACCTAACAAAATACAGGTACAGGAGCCTGCAATAAAATCTTCAGATTTGCCAAAGGTGAATAATAAGTACTCAGTAATATGGGTCCAGTAAACGAATGAACACCCACTGATAATATTCTCAGGCCAAATTATTGCCACTCTCACTAGAAATGGGCAGCAGAAGGCGTCCCAGTGCCAGTCCCTCTCCTCTCAATTATGTCCCCGTCTATTCAAAACCCTCAATTGATGGCTTCAAGTCATATTCAAACTCCTGAGCCAGGCATTTCTAAGGCCCTTCATAATCAAGCCGCCTTTTCCACCACTTACTGCTTGGAACTGACTGTCTACTTCCCCCAGAGCGAGGACCTCTCCACCAGACTATGGCGCTCCAAGGGTCTCACTCAGTCCCAGCCACAGTAAACTAGCTCAGCAGCTCAGCTTCTCCTCCCTCTGCCCACCTCCAAAGGCAGCCGGCTGCTTACAGAGTATATGACACTGGGGGACTGCCTGACCCAAAGCTCTGAGGCCTGTACCCCTTCCATTCAGACAGCTAACCCCAACTACTTATCTGCCATATAGAGTCTACAATCCAGATTGTAAACTCCTGGGTGTTGGAACTGAGGGACTATCTTGCAAAGATTAAATGTAAGACACACACTCTTCCTTTTAACATTTCCCTAGTACTGGCAGGAACCCTGGAGGGAGGGAGGAAGGTTGGTAATGGTGTAGAGTGAGCCCTATTGGGAGTTCTGCCCCTGACACATACACTGTCCACCATTATTCACTGCAGGCTCTAAAACTAGCACCCACCTTCTCTGGGCCTTTATTTTTATTTCCCTATCTATGAGGGACGGAGGGAGAGGATTGAGAAGGGCAGTGGGGAGGAGTTAGATGCTTTCCTTCCCTCCACTTAAAGGCTTTCTTAAAGTGTACAAGTTCTGGGAGAGGTAAGCCATTAAGTCACTAACACCTTAGTGAGAATGAGTTTTATTGGGAGGCAAGCCAGAAAAAGGGGAGGAGGAAAAAAGAGAAAGAGGTTTGGAAACAAAGTTAAGTGAGTCTAATACTAGGAAAGTGACTCAGAGATGACCCTAAATTTTTGCATTTTGTGTAAAGGGCTGGGAGGCAGTGGATCCCTGCCTGGGAAGGTGAGAGAAGCCAGAAAAATCTTTCTATCCCAGTACCCCAAAGCTCCAAAGACACTGTTCTGACCTAATACTTAGGCACAATTCACTTATCATCTCGTCTCGTGTACCCCATTCCTCCAACCCCACGCCCCCAAAACAGTAACATTTACAATTCATCTCCACTCTCCACATTTTATTGAGTCTTTTCTGGTCTACAGTCTCCCCACCCCCACCGCACCACTGTGCAAATGCCCTCCTTCCATGTCAGTGGCTGGATTCAGACAACTCCCATCCTTCAAAAGCCATGCTCAAGCATGGGCTCCCCCCAAAGGCCCATCTCTGTTCCCTCCCCAGGGGCCAAAAATCAAACTCCTTTCTCTGAGTCGCTTAAAACTTTATCTATGCCTTTTCCCCAACACTCAGCCTTTTCCATCTTGGGTCCGGTTTGGTTCCTTGGTTGTCTGAGTGCTCTAATCGCAGGAACTGGGCCTCATCTGCCTTTCTGACTCAACAACCCAGCACAGTGCCTGGCACACAGTGGGTGCTGGGGAAATGCTGGGAGACAGACAATTTGAAATCAGGAGCCACCTATTTTAATTGCAACTTGGCTTTTAGTGACTGACTTCGGAGGAAGCCCTCCTTCTCTCTGTACCTCAGTTTCCCCAACTGTAAAATGAGGGGCTTGGATGCCTGGGTTCCTAGGCCCCTTCCACTGTGACAACTGGGATTCCGCGAAAGCTGTAAGCGGCTGGGTGTGGCCCCGCCCCCTAGGCGCCCAGAAAAGCCTGGGCAGGGGGCGCTTAACGAAGGGCTCCAACCCCGCCCAGCTTGCGGGCCTCGCTTCCCGAAAAGCTCGGGGTCCCCCTCCCCCATGGCGTGCACCCCGTGATTGCGCGGCGGACGGCACTTCCGTACCGCGGCCCTGCGGCCCGGGCAGGGCGCGCACTCCACGCCCTGCGCCCGCGCTCCTGCTACCCCGGAGGCGCTTGCGCCCGGGGAGGGCTGGGGGTTCCCGAGGCGCCCGCGGGCGGAGGGTGGGGGGAAGGAAGGAGGATTTGCAACAATACCTCTGGGAGGAGGCAGCAGGGGCAGCAGCGGCGGCGGCGGCTGGAGGCGGAGGCAGAGGCGAAGGAGGAGGTGCCCGGGCACTCCCCCTCCCATTGTCCCCAGCCCCGGACAGGCCCGGCCCCGCGCCCCGCACCGCGCCCCGCGCCCCGGGCGGTGCAGCCAGCCCTTACCTTGCAGCGCCCGGCTGTCCCCCGCTCGCTAAAGCTACTTATATCCCGGGAAAGCTCGCGCGGGGCCCGGGAGCGAACCCACAGACAAAAAGTGAAACTTCGGCAGGGCTGGAGCGGCTGCTGGTTGGTGCCTTTCCCCCTCCTTCCTCCCCACCGTCCCCACCCCCTCCCCTTGGTCTCCCGTGCGGTGCCCTGAGAGCTGGAAGCTGACGTCAGGGGCCTGAATTCCTGACTTTGCCTGCACGCATTTGTCCATGTAAGGTATGGGAAGGCGGGTGCCCGCGGGGCCGCCGAGCGACGCTCGCCTGCCGGAGGAGGGGGTGCTCGCAGCCGGCAGTGGTTTGGCCAAAAGGTGGGCTCACAACGGGCATTTTATTTCTTGGGAGAAAGAGGTGGAGACGCGGGGATGCAGGGAGCTTGCAAAGGAGGAAGGAAAAGAGGGAGGTGTGGGGGCTTTGCCTGCACTGCAGGAAGAGGAAGAAGACGTAGCAGGAGGAAGTGGCCAAGTTGAGGGGCTGAAGAAATGACAGAACCTGCGTCTGCTCTTAAAGCGCCAAATTAGGGCGCTGAGCCTGAGCAGCAGAGATCCTTCCCTGGAATCCCCTTTTGAGATGTGGCTCCTGAGCCCCGCCCTGGATTCCCTGCCGACTCAAAATGTACTGGATCTCAGAGCGGGCAAAAATCAGCTTCCAAACCTTCCACTTTACACATGAAAAAAGTGAAGCTCTGGAGGAGAAATGACTTACACAGTCATACACACCACGAATCCAGGCGCAGGACACGCGTACTCAGACTCCCAGCGGTGTTCCCGCCTCTAGGCAGGGCCCTTACTCTCTCCTTCCCACTGAACAATGAATTAGGTTATATGTCAGCTGGACACACGGACCACCCAATGGATGAAGAGATTTGGAGCTTCCCTTGACCCGGGAGTCAGTTCCTGGAAGGTCTTATTGACAGCCCTGAATAGCAGAGAGTCAGTTGTTTCAGGGCTACTTCCTCCGTTCTGTGCTCAAATAAAGGAACCCCTGGAAGTTGAACATTCATTCCCCCAGATCTATCTGGAAGCCCAGAAAGCTTACTCTGCCTATAGCTCAAAAAAAAAAAAAAAAATCAGCGAACTGGGTGAACTGGTTTGAATAAAGGCAGGCCTGTTCTTGGAAAGTTTGAGGGATTTTTTTTTTCCTCTGACATTTGTAAATGTGAGCAACCATGAAAACCACCATTTACTGAAGAGGGGTTATAATGTGCAGCAGCCATTGCCTGAAAGGCGTTCCAAGGCTGGAGGCTTTGTTTCCTTGTATTTGTATCCTATTAATATCTACAATAAGAATCCCTCACCTCAGCACATAATTAGTTCTCCCTCAGTGGTTTATTAGATCTTCATGTTATAGGACAAACTATAGTCCCCCTTTCACATCAGAGAAAGAAACTCTGGTAAAGTGACTTGCCCAACACAAAAGCACCTGAACTCACCTCTGCCTAGCCAGGTCACCTGACTAATCCCATGACGTATCCACCCAACCAGGAGACCCTGACCTCCAGCAGGACCTAATTCCCAGTCATGAATGCTGAGAATACACTGCAAATAACTACTCATGAAACTCCCAAAACTTGGTTCTTTTTGGGATTTGGTGACAATTTTTAACCAAGAATTAAATATATATATTTATATATGTGTGTGTGTGTGTGTGTATATATATATATATATATTTGCCCTTAGCATTTATTTAACACCTTCCCTGTGCAAGGTCTTTGAATTCAGACATTCCTGGGTTCAAATGGCTTAATCTGTCTCCCTCTCAATTTCTCATCTACACATACAAAAGTATGAAGACAGTAGCAGAGCGATAAGGTCAAGAGTACCTATTCCATAAAATAATGACATATTTTTCTCTTTGCAACTAACATGGTTTGAATAGGAAATATGAGCTCTTAAAAGGGGATCAAATGCATGGTGATGGAAAGAGAACTGACTGGGTAGTGAACACACAATGTGATCTATAGATGATGTATTACAGAATTGTACACTTGAAACCTATGTAACTTTACTAACAATTGTCACCCCAATAAACTTTAATTTAAAAAAAAAAAGATTATGTTGTGGGATTTTAAAAAGATCCGATCCGATTACAACACAATTCACTTACTCTGTCTTCAACATTTCAGCAAACTGATGTTCTGAGTGCCACTGTTTAGTATGAAAAAACCTTGTATCACTCAAAGAATGGATTCACCCAATCTTCATCAGCTATAACGGGACTTGACCAGCATTTCTTTTTTTCTTTTCTCCATTAACCCACTTATAAAGAATAATAGGGTTCTAATGAGGATTAATAAGATTTAATAAGGTATAATTAGAGTCATTCATTTCCTCCATCATACACATTATAAGAGTGCTGTGTTGGATCCAGAAATGCTACTAATTATGTTGAAACTGTTATATGAGTGTGTTGGGGAAGATCACTGTGTTTCTCCTCCTGAAATATTTATGAATTGCTCAGGTGGGCATGGTGTTAGCACAAGCATTATATAAAGTTAATCACAAAAGATAACTTCAGCTCATGAGGCACTCACCAGGAGTATAAGAGGCAAAGTCATAAATTGGATTCTTGATGAACCACATGCCATGTTGCCAGTTCAAACTCAAATATAAAGCCTCAATTTCATTTGCTGATCTGGTTTGTTATATTCTCACTCTTCTCAACGTCCCTGTTAAAACCTGTTGTGTGCAGGGGCTTGGGAAAGAAGGGAATGCTGTGTAAATTTGCAGACTCAATGCTAGAGAAATACAGATTTACCAATTCAAAGACTAAAAGAAGCACAGAATTTCAGGTAGGGCATAGGTCATGTAATCAGAGGATTGCATACTTGAGGCTGAAGGCCTACCGAAGCGTTCTCATTGTTCCAGTGATGGCACACGAAACTTTGCGGAAGACCAGGCTCTCGTCCCACCATTCCCTTATATACATTACAGCTCCTTACCCAAAGGCCTTTGTCTAGCCCACGGCAGTCTTTTCTTTGTACCAAACAATATTCGAAGGATTTGTCATATGCATTTCATTTAATTCTCACAAAGCCTTTCTGAGTTTGGCATTATCATTTTCTCTCTTTTGCCCAGAAACTGAAGTCCAGAGAGGTTAAGTAGCTTGCTCTTAACACAAAGCTAGTATGTGGGTAAGCTGAGATGTCCCCTGAGCCCAGGCACCCCGGTGCTTAGCTCACTCACTGGTCTCAGTTGGAACACTCCAATGTGCATAACTCATAATCTCCCACAGCTGACCAAGAGGAAAAGATACGAAGAAGCTATGAGAGAAATAATAAAGATGAAAGGGGCATGGAATACGGAAGGTAAATACCAACCTGAGGTTGCCGCTCGCCAGTTTAAAATCCATCAGACCAAACTCCTTAGTGTCATTTGCACAGCCCTTCAGACATTTCTGCCAGTCCTTTACATACCCCCCATTCTCCAGCCAATTGAAGTTCTAAAGGTTTCCCACATCTTACCTGTTTGTGCTTATCTGTCTTTACACGTGTTCTTCCTTTTCCCAGGAGCCCTCGTCCTTCTCCACCCACCTAGCAACACTTACCTAAGCTCTTCAGACTTTCCTTCAATATTCCCTCCTCTGAGAGGCCTCTGGGCCCTACCACCACCTCCAAAGGAGACACGGCCCATCACTCTGCTTACTTAAGAGTGACTCTGCATAGTAGCGTTGGTTGCCTTGTCTTTCTCTGTTTCTGGACTGAGAGTCGAATTCATCTCTGAGTCGTTAACACAGTGCTTGCCTTCACCAATGTAGATATTCAACTGTTTGTTCTCTTCTCCTCCTCTTCCTTCCTACAGAAAGCAGAAGAAGATGCAGAAGGTATAGGGCCTGGACATTTAAATAAAATCAGCTAACTTCCTCAAGAGATGAGACCTCAATGTAAGCCGACCACTGGGAAGGGAGAGGAAGAGTCAGAGGAGCTCAACCATTTGGGATTAGAACCAGGACTGGCAAGGGGAGGCAAAGGAGACGGGGTGTCTAGTCCTTTCCTTGCCCTAAAACTGCTGTGTAAACTCGCGGCAAGTCCCCTCCTCTCTGGTCTCAGTTTCTTTATCCATATAATTAGGTCCTTAGATCTCATGTTCTTTAACAGTCTCCCAGATCTTCAATTTGATGCTACTTGCAACCAGTTGACCAAATTCTTCTTCCCCTTTGGGGAAGGCGCAGCTGAAGAGTTTCGACTTAATTCGGTTGACATCATGGAGCCAACTTGTAAAGGCTCCATGATGTCAACCGAATTAAGTCGAAACTCTTCAGCTGCGCCTTTCTGGTTCTATGCTCGAGCCCTAATAGGCTTTTCCACCTCTAGCCTGTAGCTCCCGCCCTCCACCATCACCACCACGTTCACACGCACACACAGCTTCCTGCACTTCTTGCCTCTGACTCTTTCTCGTTTCATTTCCTCCTCCTGAAATACTTTCCCAAACCCATCTGCCCTGATGCAGATTTTACTTGTCCTTCCAGCGCTCTCTCAAAGGAATCTTGTCCCTGTTGCTCATTCCCTTCAAATCTTCTCCGTTGATAGGAAATGATTTCTCTATTTCTAAGAAAGGTATATACTGAAGTGTCCCATTACATCATAATTTTTCATAGGTGTGTTTGAACTCCTGTCAAACATAAAACCCTTTACCGTTGGCTTCATTCACAGCTTGCTCATTTCTGCTTCCCAGTAGCCAAGGTAGGACCTGGGACTTATAACCAAATGTTATCTACTAAGTGAGTGAGTGAATCCTTCATCTTGGCTAGAAAAGCCACACAATCCCATCTCTGGAAGACTGGTGATGTTATCTTAGACCATGACTCTGGACAGGCACTGGAAGGGTGAGGGAGACAAAGAGGATTAATGTTTGTCCCTTGTTACAATACGCCCTGCATGTACTATTCTAGGCCTTCTCACATGGATCATATATAAATTTTATAAATTATCTAAAGATATAGTTCTGCTATAGGAATAGACATGGAATTAAAGCAATGGTTATTTTACAACTTTACATTAAACAAATTCTTGAAAAACATACCCAAAGCCATTTTTTCCAGGAAAAACTAAGTACAATTGACAGTTTTAATATTAGATGTACCAGCTCTATAGTTGAGCTGGGTTTTCTTCCCAAGACTATTGTAACAGTGCATGATGCAAACAAGACCCCCGGCGCAGTCAGATAAGCATCAGCCTTTTGTAAAAAGATGAAAACTTGGTATGGTGAACAGTAGTGGCAGGCTTTTAGTACATGCAGCATTACAGATAATGAAGCAATTTACAAAAGGTTTGTTTACTTTGTGTTCTGTACACTTCATTGTACAATGGGGAAAAATGATCTCCATGTAAAACGAATATGTCATCAGACTTCTAAAAGGAATATTTTCTCTTTTTTATTTTTTATTTTTCTTGAGTACTGTCTTTTCTGGAGGGGAATATCATGTCACAAGTTACTTTCTTTATTAATTTAGAGGAATCAAGTCAGTAGGAACAAATGATGACTTGTGTCTCCCCATGGGTTTTTGCACAATTTTACTCAGTTTCCAGCTCGTGGTTGTAGTAGTAAGCACTGTTTGCATTTTGCCACAGCATAAGATCAGATCACATGAATGTATTTTGGCTTATCCCAACTCAGCCCCCCACTCAAGTCTGTTAGCTTTTGACCTCAGGTCAGCCCACATCATAGAAGAGTTGTGAGAGTGCCTGGAAGCCGATGAACCTCAGAGGTCAGGCAGTCCAGTCTGACCTGGGGCCAGTCTATGGTAGCAGAAATGTTGATGGATGGAACTTTAATCCCTGTGGGGTCCACTACTAATGAAAAGTTTCAGAGAGATTCAATCACAAAATGAGACAGTTCATACCACCTTTTTATTTTCACAAGTATTTACTATGCACCTACTAACTGTACGAGGCCTAGGAATATAATGTTACAAACACTAAACGCAGTACCTATCCTACATGCTAATATAAAGATAATACAGTCCACCCTTGAACAACACAGGGGTTAGGGGGCATTGACCCCCCCACGTGGTGGAAAATCCATGTATGACTTTTTGACTCCCCAAAAACTTAACTACTAATAGCCAGCTGTTGCCAGAAGTCTTACCAATAACATAAACAGTTGATTAACACATATTTTGCACATTATATGTATTATATGCTGTAGTCTTACAATATAGTAAGCTAGAGGGGAAAATGTTATTATGAAAATCATAAGGAAGAGAAAAATACATTTACAGTACTGTACGTATTTATTGGAAAAAAAAAACAGTGTATAAGTGGACCCATGCAGTTCAAATCCATGCTTTTCAAGGGCCAACTGTACATTATTAAAAAGAAACAAAAGACCCAAAATGGAGTTGCTCTTGCTAAGTCCACCAAGACTTAATACCTAACTTAATTGCAGTTTCAATCTCTCGCAAGAGTGGGATTTTAAATCACTCACTCTGGAATCTCCTGCTCAATTCTGGTGAGGTACTCTGCCTGATAAGAACTTCTGCCTTCCCCTAAGGAAAGGGGCCCTTGTCTGAAATAATCCACTCCTTTAACTTCCCTTGTCTCATCCTAATTTCAACCTATAAAAACCTTCCAAATTGTACAGCTCCTCAAGAGCTCCTTTCTATTTGCTAGATGGGATGCTTCCTGATTCATTTAATAAAGCCAATTAGATCTTCAAATTTACTTAGTTAAATTTTGTTCTTTAACAATATCAACTAACTGCAAAGAAAAGGGTTGGTAAGATAGCTTGGCTGAGGCTTCCCAAGGGACAGCTGGATGAACTGGAGCTGCTATTTCAGTGCTAGCCTTCTTTGATGGTGATGGAACAGGCCAGGAAAGAGCTGGAAGACACAGCCCAGGAGACCCGATGGAGGAACACAAGCATGGAGCACTTTTGTCTTCACACAACAGAAGGAGGTACAGGATAATGTGCAAGGATTCAAAATCTGTGCCTTGGTCTTGGTGGCCTCACTGGCTCCTTTAGGAAGTTACGTGGAGTTGTGTGACTGCTAAAGAAGGTCTGTGAATTCTTGGTGATCTGGGCATCTGGAGAGAGGCTTTAGAATGTGCTTTGCCTTATTATTTGTGGCTGCAATGCACAGCCTCACCCCCTCCTGGGTAATTACAGCCGATATCAGGGCAAGAGGAAGTATCTCTGCCCAACAATAAAGATTTGATTAAATTTATATTTCCAACTACAGATGTATGTGAAAGAAAAGAGGTCCATGGTATATGTTTTGACAGCTTAATTGACATATAATTTATATGCCATAAAATTCATTCATTTTAAGCAAATGCATGATTTTTAAAAAATTTATGGAATTGTATAACCATCACTGCATTTAATTTTAGAAAAGTTACATCATCCCCAAGGAAACCTGGTATCCATTTACATTTATTCATTCCCCATTGCTAGTTGCAGCCCCAGGCAATCACTAATCTACCTTGTGTCTCTATAGATTTGTATATTCTTGACATTTCATATAAATGTAATTCTACAAGGTGTGGACTGTGCATCTGACTTCTTTCAGTTCACATAATGTTTTCATCCATGTTATGGTGTGTATTAGTACTTTACTCTTTTTATGGCCAAGTAATATTTCATTGTATGGATATATCATATTATGTTTATCCATTCAGCAATTATTGACTATTTGGATATTTTAACTTTGGGGCCATTATGAATGGCACTGCTATGAATGTTTCATGTATAACTCCTTGTATGGTCATACATTTTTATTTCTCTTGAGTACATGGTATTTTAAAGTGAAAAAAATGTAGAGGTGTATAAAAAAGGATCTGCAGTGGTATGAATCAAGATCACAAAAGTGATTATCTTTAAGTGGTAGGAAGACTTCTTTTTACTTATCTAAGTTTTCTTACAATAAACAGATTATTTTCAATTTTCCAATTTGTCTGTAACAAAACAAAGACAATAGAAAGCTCTTCTTTCTTTAAGACTAAAACCAAGCAAATATTTGGATAGTTGCAATCCCTCTTTTGATGATTGACTCTTCTTAGGAATACATGCTAGTTTGTGGTAGCCATATATTTGAAATATTTAAAGAGATTTTCACCTACATTACTAACCTTTACTCACCCGTTTAGCTTAAGACATTCTGTGTTAGTGCATTTCTGGAGAAAGGATGGGGTAGACACCAAACTGAAGGAGATTAGGTTTTTCCTAGTTTGCAGAATAAATTTAATATTAATTGGAAGCTCCCAATTATAGACAATTTTCAACTTTTTATTTCTTGCTTTTGAGTTGTGGACTAAAATGAATACCCTCCATAGGTTCTCCAACATTTATTTGAGAACGCTCTAACTCAACATGGCTCTAAATTGAACATGCCCCAGTTCTCCCTTCTACATGCCTCCCTATTTCCATTCATAAAACACCAACCTCCCTACTCACAATCCGGGGTCATTTTTGACTTCTCTCTCTCTGCGAATTTCTCTCTTCAATCAGTTGCCAAGTCTGGTCAAGTCTGCCATAAAAAAAATTCTCTCCAATTGTCCCCTCTTCTGAAGTTAAGTTTTCATTAAAGTTCAGTCTGAACCTTTGTGCATTTAACATTCGCATATTCAATGTGAGAGCAGAGAGAAGAGAGAGGTAACAATGCAAATGCCAACAGTGGTCCTCTACACCCAGCTTTCCTGAGCAGGAGATGTGAGATGTGAACCTGCTCTCCCAATGTCTGCCATTTACCACAGTGTGTTCGCTCTCACCCCTCTGATTCTGTTGTTTAAAGATACACATTTTTTATTCAGCATGGCCCCCAGTTAAAAGCAAGCTGCTTCTTCTGTTGCTCAAACAATAAACATTAATTAGTCCCAAAGCTGGAGGAAAAATGGGCTTTGCTGACCTCCTACATGACACCTTTCTAAGTATTTTTCAAAGATAATTTCAAGCAAAATTTTTCACTGTACATTTTCATTTCAATCACTAACACTAACATTAGATGGGGCTCCACTGGTCACCAGGAAAACTCAAATGCATTTTGAATACACAACATTACCACGATTATACAAAAAAAAGAATAAAAATAGATATTCATAGAAAACAATCAATAGTTCATGCTTGTATCCCTAAAAATGATTTTTGTAAATGAAAGAGGCTGCTGTTTTCACCTTCTATTTGAACCTTACAGAGTCCCAGTCAGGCACATGATACTATTTCATCTGTCAGGGTGACTCACGGAGAACCACACCACCTGAATATCTCCCCTAAGATTCTGATCCCCTTTAGTTCCAAATTTCACAGGTGGATGTGGCTGTGTAATTTAAAGCTCAGGCACATGCAGGGCACAGAGAAGTCTCTGGCTAAAGATCTAGCTTCTTTTTCGCAGGTTAGTTTGTTATAGGCTTTCTCGTTGCCTATGACACATGGCATAATAGGCAGGGGAAAAAGCAGAATCCTTCAGGACATTTGGTGGCATTTGCAAATTCCAAGTAGGACAAGTCTCACTTCTTTACGTCCCCATACCATGCACACATGAAGCACAGCCGGGGATGCTCAGGGTAGGTTCTTGTACCAACTCTGCTATTATAATAAAGGTGTGACCCTGAGCAAGTCATTCCCTGTCCCAGGGCCTTAATCATTCAGTCATCCATCTACTGGGTCAGGATCTACCGTTTCACATTCCCCTGTATTGTTATGGCATGGATCCAATAACATTATAAATGTAAAAATACATTGCAAACTGTAAACACTATGACACTATTGCTATTGGATTTCATGATTCTAACACTGCTTTTCTTATTCCCACCCAACCTTTTCAACACTACTTTCAAAACTAGTCTCCAGTGTTCTCTCATGGTCTATTTGGCCCTTAATTTGTCAGTATTGATAACAATGAATCTATTGAACCACAAACGGATCCAAATGTAACATATATATAGCCTTGATTTCCCCCAAATAGAGCACAGATAACAGGTCTTTCTAGAATCAAGCTCTGAAATAGAAGATGACTAAACTGATGTCTAAATGCTCTAAGTGCTTTTCTTTAAGGAGAAAAAGAGTGGTTGCTGCATTGGGATGATGGCGAAATCTCCAATTAAATTATTTAAAGCACACGGCTTGGACATTTTATTCCTATCTCTGATTACAACTAAGGGATTCTGCTTGGTCATCATGGCAGAGGTAGGAAGAAGGAACAGATCTGATTTTGTTTTCTTCCATTTTATAGTGACTATTGACAGTACAAAACTCGTCTAAATTGCAATGTTTTCCATTGCATGTGCCCCACTTACTCAAAAGGCAAGTAGCATTCATTGGGGTAAAGAATAAAGAGGATCAAAATTTCTGGGCATTTTATTTATCCATGTCTCTAGCTTACTGCTTACTGTTTGGCAATGAGATAATAATCTTTCATACTCAGTTTGTCCTCCTAGAAAGTGGGTATAACACCAGAAGCTCTCCCTGACCCAGCACCTTCTGTCTTAAAGTCTACAAAGTAACTATTAATGATCTGGCAAAAGTGTGTTGCCAGGTAAATAAGGTGCTCATACGTCCCACTTGCCCTGGAAAATCCCAACTTATGCCTTTTGACTCAGAGTGATTATTAATAGCACTACCTTTCACTCTCAAAAGTGTCCCAGTTTGGACAATTGATTTTTTTGTTGTTGTTGTCTACCGTATAGTACAGGACTTCTTCAAGTAAACATTTCTTGAGTACTTAATAATGTGGAAGTCCCTGAACATGACATTTACTTGAACTAGCCATAGATTCTACTCTAAAAGAACAGAGTCTAAGAAACTGTGTAAAAATACTTTACACAAAGATGAAAGTCATTGCCTTTTAAAGTGCTATGTATGTTCAGGGTTGGAGAGGAATTACTTCTAATTATTCTTGTACTCTTTCACAAATATTTCAAGTACGTATTACAAGGCAGGCACTTGACTAAATATTAGGGATACAACAGGGGATAAAGCATAGCCCAGTGGGTTGCTAGATGCTAGTTGGGGTTATACGCATGGGAGAGCATCGGAGGGGCACATAGGTCTTGAGGAGGAGAAGGGCAGGGGGAAGATTTGCTAAAAGAAACAATAGAAAAGATGAGATCAGCGAGAAGAGTAGACATTCGTTAGGAGAGGAAATGTAGAGCAAGGAAGAGTGTTTCAGGGAAAAGATGCATCACAAAGACTGAGAAATGGGAGCTCATGGCAGAGTCAGGGAATTAAAGATAGTTCATATGGCTTGAGAACAGAAAGTGGGCAGAATAAGAAAAGTTGAGGCTTATGAGGGAGGAGGCAATGGAGCTAGCAAAATTTGGAACAAGGTGAGGAGGGGACATAATACAGAGAAAGGAACAGGGTAAAGCATTAGGGTGTGGCAGAGCGGCAGGCAATCTATCCTGCACACGGACGACTTTATCCAAAGTCCATAGAGGATTTTTTATCAAGGGATGGGCTTCCCAGAGCTGTGCTCAGGGTGGTTGTTCTAAGCAGTGGGACTGGGAGTGTGTGAGTTCAGTTCCTCTCTCTGGTCCCACGTAGCCTGCCTCATCACCTGTGGGTCAACCTGCACACATATACAAGTATGAAGCCTTTAGAAATCACTGCATCTTATCCTCTGACTTAACAGGTGAGGACACTGAGCCTCTGGGTGAGGTCTGTACCCGACAGAGTACTGGGTAGCTATCCTTTTCCTCCATCAGGCCTCTGTTTCTACTTTCTCAGAGCTAAAAATCCCAGCCCTAACCAACAGACCTGCACAGAATGAAAGCCTGAAGACACCAGGAACTAGCCAGAAATGGAGTATGACATCCAGCTCTCCTCTGGGAATGGTTTGACAGGGATGCAGGTGGACAGAGTAGAATCAATCAAGTGTCTACCATGTAAGAATAGCAGATAATCACCCATTTGAGAAATGGTATGCAGAATGTAAGACCTTTAGGAGACTATTTAAAAGATACTGATGTATCATAGAGTGTTCTTAGTTGTAAGAAGTGAATTAGAGTCTGACAATATAAGCAGAAAATAAATTTATTAAACAGTTGTTGAGACCTTCTAAAATCTACTTTGAGATTAAAGAACAGGTTCAAAACTATGCGACCAGGAAAGAAGCTCTTTAATTGGTCCCATGGTGACACTGCCAATGCCACAACTGACACCCTCAACACTAAGTGCTGCCTTTAGAACTGCCACCATGCTGTCTCTGGAAACTGGAGTTGGCCAGTTCTGCTCTGCTTCCTTGAACCACTTATGTTAATCAACACCGGGCACAAATACATCAAAATGGCAGAGCATACCATGTGCCCTAACTGTAAGGGAGACCCGAGAAAGTGAGTTTCTGTCATTTTCAGTTTTCATATGGAAGACAAGCTTTGCTTCATAAAATGGGAGAGTCCCCAAACATAGGGAGGGAGAAAGAGGACATTCAGATGCTGAGATGCAACAAAGAATGACGCATGTTCATCATATTATGAAACAAGGGAAATGAGTACGTTATCCTGGAAATACAAAGGAAGAACAACCTTCTGGAAATGATTTGCCTCAGGGACCAGAAGAAAATGGTAAAGAAGTTCTTGGCATTCTCTAAAAGTTTAAAGGCAAGGCCTTTGAAACAAAAACATAAGTAATAACGAGAGAGTCCAACATGAAAAGACAACAGAATAACTACATCGGGCAAAATGGAAAAATAACTTAGGATATTAAAAAAGTACAATAGCAGAATTAACGTCCACATTGGGGGCAAGAACAGAGAGCAGAAATGACCTGGAAATAGCTAGTCTATGATATAGAGGATAAACTTGAATCTCTTTTAAATTATAGAGAAAAGCCTAAAGAGATTAAAATAAAAGAAGAAATGTATCTATGTAAGACAGCGAGTCAGAGATCCAAAGTGAGAATTATTGAAGGTCTTTAGGGAAAAAGCAGGACCTTGGGCAGAAACAATCATTGGTCAGAGACAATGATCAAGGGCATAATCACAGGAACTGTTCCTTAGCTATAAAGAGTTTACCTGAGCACGGACACGGAAAGATCCGCTGCATTCAAGGCAAGGTCATAGATAAGAGATTCATGAGATTATAATGCTAAGCAAAATAAGTCAGACAGAAAAAACAGAGAACCATATGATTTCACTGATATGTGGTATATAAACCAAAAACAACAAAAGAACAAGACAAACAAATGAGAAACAGAAACTCATAGACACAGACAATAGTTTAGTGGTTACCAGAGGGTAAGGGGGGTGGGGGGTGGGAGATGAGGGTAAGGGGGATCAAATATATGGTGATGGAAGGAGATCTGACTCTGGGTGGTGAACACACAATGGGATTTATAGATGATGTAATACAGAATTGTACACCTGAAATCTATGTAACTTTACTAACAATTGTCACCCCAATAAACTTTAATTAAACAAAAAAGAGATTCATGCTTAGTTAGACACATCTGGGTGAAATGTTTGAGGCACAGGAGTGAAGCACAGTAACAACCAATCTTTTATATACCCAGATGTTTACCTAGAAAGGAATAAAAATTGCGTTGGACTCAGCATTTTCAGACACAATAAAATATCAAAAGTAAATAAAAAAATTTACATAGGTATGTGGAAGAAAGTTTTTGACCAAGTGAATTTGTTTTACTCATGTGAAAGCAACAAGAAGATATCTGAGATAGGAAAAAGAAAACACTAAGATCTTGCTTCTCAAAGTGTGGTCTGTGGACTGGCAGTATTGGCTTCATTTAGCAGCTTGTTACAAACACACAATCTCCAGCCCTTACCTACTGAATCAGAATCTGCACTTAAATCAGTTTCCCAGGTAATTCCTATGCACCTGAAAAACACCACTTAACATACCAATCAGACCAAAAACAGAACCAAAGTAAGAACTTAAGAAAGTGAAGTGATGGCTTAAGTGATTGACAGACTGCTCTGTGAATGGTCAATAGAGGCCCCACCTCGTCGTTGGAAGGTCCCTGAAGAGTAAGGTCAAGATCACTGTGATTGAACAGATGCCTCTGCAAGAACAGGGAAGGTTGGCGCCTTCCTGCAGCAACATCTGGATCAAAGGTTCCCTTTTATCCCTTTCATTGTGACTTTTTCTCTTTCGAGACTAACGCTATAATTGGACATAAGAAATTTCTCTTGTAGGACTGATCCCTCAGTAAGGTTTAGCATTATTGAAATAACCAGCGAACTATGATTAGAATAGTTTTTTAAAAAATCAAAACACCTATGTCTGTTAAAAAAAAACTGGAAGAAAAATATTATTAAATAAAATTATGTTTTAAAATCTCTATATTTTTCAAGAGTTCTTGAATGAGTTGATTAACAGATTTATAAAAATAAACATTTTTTAAAAACGTGTTTTCAATCATCATGAGGATACCTAAACAAGAAAACAAATCATAACTTATATGTGATGTTTTCCCTAAGCCTTCCTTTCCAGCAGTCTTACTGTTCCCCTTCCTGAACTAGGTGTTCTAATAAACCTACTTTGGGCTTTTCCACCTCGGTATCTTTGCTCACTGAGAAATCCACCTCGCCCAGTGAAAAATATCTGTGGGTACACAGGTATTCCATAGTCCTTCAAAGCCAGGTCAGGAGATGCTTTCTCCATGAAGACTTTCCTGATAGAATCACTTGTATTTTTTAAAAGACTTTTATGAAAATATAGCTAACATACAATATTATAATAGTTTCAGGTGTACACCATAGTTATTAAACATTTATATACCTAAAGAAGAGATCACCATAAGTCCAGCAACCATCTGACACTGTACAATGCTATCATGATATTATTTACTATATTCCCTATGCTTTACTTTACATCTCCATGACTATTTTGTAACTATCAGTTTGTACTTCTTAATCCCTTCAACTTTTTCACTCACTCCCTAACCCCCTCCCATTTGGCAAGCATCAATACGTTTTCTGTATCTATGAATTTGTTTCTGTTTTATTTGTTTATTTTGTTCTTTAGATTCCACATATAACTGAAATCACATTGCATCTGTCTTTGTCTGACTCTCCATTCAGCACAATGCCCTCCAGGTTCATCCACGCTGCCACAGATGGCAAGTACCCATTTCTTTCCCTGGAAAAGCAATATTCTATTGTACATATGTACCACCTCTTCTTTATCCATTCATCCACTGACAGACATCCCCGCTGCCTCAATATCTTGGCCATTGTAAACAATGCTGCAATGAGCATAGGGATGGACACGACCCCTTGAAGTAGCGGTTGGGTTTCTTCAGATAAATACCCTAAAATGGGATTAAGGGGTCCTTCTTTATCTCTTGTCGTAGCATTTGTTTTAAAGTCTGTTTTGTCTGGTATATGTATTGCTACCCCAGCTTTTTGTTTGTTTGTTTGTTTAATTTCCAGTTTTATGAAATATCTTTTTCCACCTCTTTACTCTCCGTCTGTGTTTGTCTTTCAATCTGAAGTGAGTCTCTTGCAGGCAGCATATGTAAGTCTTGCTTTCTTATCCATTCAGCTCTCAAGTCTTTTGAGGGAAGCATTTACTCCATTATGTAGCTTTTGCCATTTTATTATTCAAATTTTCTTATTATTTTTTTCTTTTTTTCTTCTTTTGTCCGCATAAAGAAGTCCCTCTAACATTCCTTGTAATACTGGTTTGGTGGGGATGAACTCCTTTAGCTTTTCTTCTCTGGGAATTTCTTTATCTGTCCTTTGGTTTTAAATGATAGTTTTGCTGAGTACGGTAATCTTGGCTGTAGGTCGTTGCTTTTCATCACATTGAATATTTTGTGCCAATTCCTTCTGGCCTGCATAGTTTCTGTTGAGAAATCAGCTGAAAGTCTAATGGGAGCTCCCTTATAAGATACTAGTTGCCTTTCTCTTGCTGTTTTTAGGATTCTCTTTGTCTTTAAACTTTGGCATTTTAATTATGATGTGTGTTTGTGTGGGCCTGTTTGGATTCATCTTGTTTGAGACTCTGTGCTTTCTGGACTTGTATGTCTATTTCCTTCACCAGGTTAGGAAAGTTTTCTGTCATTATTTCTTCAAATAGGTTCTCAATCCCTTGCTCTCTCTCTTCTCCTTCTGGTGCCCCTATGATGTGAATGTTGTTACACTTGATGTTGTCCCAGAGGTCCCTTAACCTATCCTCATTTTTGTAATTCTTTTTTCTTTTTGCTGTTCTGATTGGGTGTTATATACTACCTTGTGTTCCAAATAGCTGATTCTATTCTCTGCTTTATCTAGTCTGTTGGTGATTCCTTCTAGTGTATTCTTCATTTCAGTTATTGTATTCTTCACTTCTGACTGGTTCTTTTTTATGGTTTCCCTATCCTTTTTTATGCTTGGTATCTCTTTGTTGATATTCTCACTGAGTTCCTTGAACATCCTTATAACCACTGATTTGTAGGTTGCTTGCCTCCATTTTGTTTAGTTCTTTCTCTGGAGTTGTCTCCTATTTTTTCATTTGGGACATATTTCTTTGTTTCCTCATTTTGGCTGCCTCTCTGTGTTTGTTTCTATGTATTGTGTAGATTTGCTACATCCATCAATCTTGGCCAGGTGGCTTTATGTAGTAGGTGCCCTGTGGAGCCCTTGGCACAATGTCCCTGGTTACCTGCTTTGGGTGCTCCATCAGTATCCCTTATGTGGGTTGTGTGTGCCCTGCAGTTATAGTTGAGCCTTGATTACTATTGGCATGTCGGTGGATGGGATCGACCCTCAGGCTAATTGGCTGTGGGGTTTGACCATGTCCACATCTTACACGCGGCTATGTGGGGATCTTACTCCAGTGAATGGGATTCACCCCAGTGGGCTCTGGTGCCTGTTGAGACCACCCTTTGGATGTGCTGCTAGTGGGGCTAATTGCGCAGCACTCTGCTGTGGTCTGAAGCCAACATCCAAATATGTTGGTTCTGGGGCCTTTTGTGAGGGACCCCAAGACAGGCCCAGGTCATTCAGTGCCTGTGACAGGCTGAGGACTACCTGGTAGGAGCTACAAAACTATCCACAGTTGTTTGCTGCCTGTGCTAAACCTGGAGGCACATGGCAGAAACCATACTGTGAACTGAGGATATCTGTCACCAGTACCAGGCCTAGGGCAGCTCCCCAAAATGTCAGGACACCCCGAGATTGCTGCCACCTGCTGACTCCCTTAAGGTCTGCCTATGATGAACCCTAAAATACATCCTAATGCATCTTTTGGAGCAAAAATTAATATAAGACCCGGTCTCATTTTCTGGAAAACACGATAATCTCAACATGGCTTCTTTATACCTTTAGTTATAAAACTTCTGTTCAGCCAGACTTCAGATGGTTCTCCACACTGATTGTTCTTTCATTTAATTGTAATTTTAATTTGTTCATGGAAGGAAGCAGGTACAGTGTTTATCTACTCTGCCATCTTGGATCTCCGCAGAACCATTGGTATTCTAACCCTCCTTCAACTCTCTATATATCTCTTCAGGTCTTTAACACTTAGTTTTTCTATAATTATATTGTTATCGTATTAGTACTAATAGTAGCAGCAGTGATATTCTAGTGCTTTTGTTGTACTGTGAGCTTTTTAAGTCCTTTTGGAATTTTGAAAATACCTTGATTATAGTGAGAATCAATAGGTGATTGAGAGAATGATTAATTTGTCCTTGTATTTGAAGCACATCCAAAAAATTATGAAAACATTATGCCATTTCTTCTCTAAGCTTTTACCAGCTGTGTAACATTACTTTAAATTTGGTTAATAGACCAACTCAGTTTAAGTATAACTAGCTTTTTAGGTTTGACAAATAGAAATCCCAAGAAAATACTTAAGTGAGTATATTTTTGAAAAACACCAAAAGAACATGTTGTATAGTTCTTTATTTAGAACAACTTAGTATCCTACCTTGGGCAACTTGCTTTCTGGGCTCCAGAGGAACTGTTTGCTTTAAAATGAGAAGAAATGAGTTTGAATTAAGAGCTCTCTGAGGCCCCTTCCAAATCTAGTCTTCTATAGTGCTAAATGATTGGCTTTTAGGGACTTCAGTTGCTGTTTTCTAGAATATTGTAGGGTCAACATACCATAATTATTAATAATGCTTAGTATTTACAACATGCTCAATCTGATGCTTTCTTTATTCTCATATCATCTAGTCTCTGCTATAGTATTATTTTTTTCTTTCTAGAACAACCTAAATTGAAAAGCTTCCTCTTTGACGGTTTCCTTTCTCAAGTGGAAACACGCCTTCTGAAAGCTGTCCTCAGTTAACCTTTCCTCCTTGTTTCCAGCGCATGGGCCCCCACAATGCAGCAATCACAGCCTCTGAAGAGCCCATCATCATAACAAATAATCAACAATTAGATTTTCCCCCATTCTACTTCTAAGTTAGGAAACTACCATTTTCTTCACAATGTGTATTTCTAGCTCCAACAAAATAACCATATTTTAATACATTTAATGGAAATTTTACTGATAATATGTTAAGCACATTGTTATACCTCATAAACTGTGGATGATACATAACACATAATCTACCATAACACAAACAGCTAACATTTATTTGCAATTTTATGTTTATGGGTCGTTTCCACATATAAGTGTGACAAATTATCCCTTAGGATTGATTGCTGCGTTGATTTTCAAATGTGTTGTAGTTAAGAATTATCAAGAGAGGTCTGCTCCTGACACTTTGTTGTGTGCACCACAGAGCAGAGTCCAAAAGCACTGCTGCTTACAGATGAAGACACTATTTTATTCATAGGTATATCCATATATCATCTCAACCACCCAAGTTCAAATCAAATTTCTCTTTTTACATAAAGCCTTTCTAGATCTTCACCTCCACAACCAGAAATACCGTCTCCCTTCTGAATACCCATAGCGCTTTTCCTGTACTTCATCTATTATAGTTTTACTTTTATTAGGCTTTTAAAATTTGTATTACATTTTTTTCTTCTTATTCATATTTTGTATTCTATACTACTCTAAAAATACCTACCCTACACCATTTCAATCTGTAATTATGAAGAGACTCATTGTTCATATGGGGAGTCAGGGACATCTGTGTTCAGAGCAGGAACCACATGCCTAAGTCACATGTCCCTTGAGAGACAGTAGAATATAGTGGTTAAGAGCCCAGGCGCTGGCATGCCAGACTGCCCAGGTTCACATTTCAGCTCTGCCACTTACAAGTTAGGCTTTTAGCAAGCCCCCTAACCACTGTGCACTTAATGTGTAAATGGGTATATAGCAGTACCTGTCTCATAGGCTTATTGTGAGCTTAAATGAGTCAACATGTATAAGTACTAGGAGAGTCGGGCACTTAGTATGTGCTATGTGTGTCAGCTCTTATTGTCTTCTATGGTAGTCTGTGCCAGGAGCTGCTTTGTGACTGAGTAGATAAAGCCACACACAGATAATCCTATGGACGTGAAGCACAACCATGTGTATATTCTATCACATGATTTCTCAGGGGATTTAGGAGAGCTAATTAATTTAGATTAATAAATCAGAGCCCTCTGTGATATTTACAAATCATACACAGTAATATGTGCACTATTTCATTTTGATGTGTTTTACAACTGACCACTTTCTTCTCTTTGTGGCAGAGTTCATTCATGGACCATGTCTTTGTCAGCAGGCAACCAGCAAAGAGCATTTCTGAAGGTTTCACTGGCCCAGTATGCCATGGGTTGAGAGCCCCCATCAGAGGAACTTTCACGGGTCATTTCCCAGTGACATGTGACAATCTGGAATCCTAACAGATGCCTCAGATAAGTTAGGCAAGTGAGTGCACAAGGCCAGACATGAGGAAGCTGTGGGCAGGAGATTAGGCTTTACAGTAGTGCAGATGAATGAAGGACTCAGATTTATTTTTACTTTGTCTACAACTTGTATATATTTTGGTTCCCAAACTGCATTTTTCAGACACTATACCTTGTTTAAATATCAGGGTTAAGAAAACCAAATGTAACATCTGCAAAAAGTGCCATTGGTTAGAGCAGTAGCTGGTTTGCAAAGATAGCTCCAATAATCTCACTTATCCCTGTATGCTCACGCTTTTGCAGTGAGACTTTGACATTCCTCCCATAGAGAGGTGGAGTCTACTTGTCCATCCTTTGAATCCAGTCTGGTCTTGTGGCTTTGACCAATAAAAGAATATAGCAGAAATAATATTTTGCAACTTCTGAGCCTAGATTTCAAGATGTGCAGCTTTTGTTCTTACCCTCTCTTTCTGTGTTTACAACTCAATCACATATGCAAAAGCCTGAGCTAGCCTGCTAGATGCTGGAGACTCACAGCCTAGCTAAAAGCCAGCACCAATCAGCGCTAAGTCGACCTGCCAAGTCGACGAGCAGCTGTATGAATATACCCAGGCAAGTTCATCCTAATGACCACTCAGCTGAGTCCAGCCCAAATTACCGACCACGGGATTTGTCACCTAATAAATGAGTATTTTAGGCCACTAAGTTTTAGACTGGTTTGTTACACAGCAAAGACTAACTGATACATGATAGTGCGTGTCATTGAAAGAAAAATCTGTCCTTTAGTTCAGTGAAGATATTTGGACTTTTGACAAGCCTCCTAGGCCTTTTAAAAGGGGTCTGAAATGAAAGCGGCCATTGTAAGAGAGTAGGCACGAGCTCACCACAGAGGAAAAAAAAATATGTAATGAGTGGTTCCAAAGGACAGAGTTTTCACTGCAGAGGCTCTGTTTTTGTCTTTGTTTTTGTTTGGGGTTGGGGGGTGGGATGAAGTAACTGCATACTCAGGATTTACAAAGAATTGGCTCTTCAAAGTGATTTATAATAATCTTTATATTTGAGTCCAGTTTATAGGTTTATCAAATACTTTCAACTATAACATATCTTATGGTTTGAAATACAAAAATTGTTAGAGCTGACCAGGGTCATAAATTCAGGGGTTTTTGAACTTGGCATCATAGAGTTAGAAATGACCTGGGGGCTGTAACAACCTTCCCTTTTTCCAATTTTAAATATTAAAGATCCAATTAAGATTTCATTTGAAGAAAGATTTCAGTGGCTACAAATGTGTGAAATGACACTTGCATAGCTCAAACAGCTCATTCACAAACAGAAACTAAAGTGAGTTCATGACCATCCCCCACACGTATACAGATGTGAATTCAGATTTCCAGACTTCTTTACCTAGATGCTATAGCTCCACTGTAGAGCAATGTCCATTTTCCACAGATAAGGGACCTGGGCTCAGATACTTGATTGAGATCATTCAGACTGGGCAAGGCTCTAATACAACTTGACTAATTCTAAACACAGATCTTTCACCCTTGCCAGTGTTGTTTGGGAACTGGGAACTATTGAGCTAAAGCTCAACCACAGGAAAATTATTATATATATATATGAATTACAAGTGGGCAATTACTGTATATATACAGTATATACTATATATATATATAGTAATTGCCCACTTGTCATGGTCACCATAAACCAAGATTCATGATTAATTTTTAGAGAGTAAAATAACCTATGTTTTAACATTCTTGTACAAACCCTTTGCCCTAATGTTAGAAAAGCGATGACTTTCTTCTTTTAGCCACCCACAGAGGAGGAACAAACTTGTCCCTGTGACCCCAGAGATATAAATGTACAATAAAAAGTTGGAAGTAGCAAGAGGTAGGTTGCAGCTTATATTTTTTTAAAAATGATTTAACAAAATAACAAACATCCTAATTGCTGCCCTAAAATTGGCAGCTCCTGTCCCTGAGTTGTTCAGAATGTATAGATAGGACTCCAGGGCTAGTTAGGAGGCTGAATAATCAGACATCTAAGATTCCAATAAGAAGGTTTATAAAAGCTCCAGTCCTTGGTCTTAAGTAATGAGGATTACTGGTTTTATTGATTATCTGAAAAATTTTGTCCCCAAAGTAGAGACCTGTTTCATGTTTCCTCAAACACTGAGGAACCCTTTATTCAGGACTCTTTTAGAACATAAAGAATATTTGTTCTAACCAGTTAGCTTTGCACCTGAAATTCAGCAGCTTTCCAGATGTGCACATTGTTTTACCCAAAATATTTATTGTAGGGTCTGCAGGGTTCTTGAGTATCCTTAGCCAAATGCCTTCCACATTGGAGAGACAGGCTTCTACAAGAGAAAAAACCTCCTCGTGATTTTGTTTATTTCACTTCTCTCACACATGCCAACATAGAAGTGAGGTGGGGAGGGTACAGGAAAGGAAGGAAACTTGTTCCGATCCTTGAGGGTAGGCCATGAACTGGGCTAGGGGTTTTGTAAAATTGATCTTCTTTAATCCTCCAGACAACCATATAGGCAGCTGGTTTTAGTCTGTCTATTTTGCAGACAGGTAAAGTGAAGCCGTGAGAGACTAACTTGTCTAAGGTCACACTGCTAAAAGCTGTCTCTAAAGCCCTCACCTTTTACCCCAGTGGCCCCACAGGAAGGCTTTGGTGAGAATAGCTCAGTTTCTTTACTGGAGTTCAAAAGAATGATGCATTAGTAATCTTTAGCCACTTAGTCTGTGTCATACACGCAAACTCTCACCACCTCAGGAAGCCCCGGAGGAGGGGAAAACTGTTCTAATTCAGTGGAAAGCCTGCTGGGCTAACCAAACACCCTTCTCTGCTCTGAGCTCCAGTTTGTCGACTTGTAAATAAAGGGATTTGGACTATTTGCTTTCTCAGGACCTATTTCTAGCTCTAAAAAATTTCCATGGCATCAATCAAAGAAATTATTACGAGTCATGTGTGTTAAGGAATTTCTTTCAATAGCAGAGAATCCCTACCTGTGTAAGTTTCATTTTTAAACTGTTTTTTTTTTTTTTTTTTTTTTTTTTCACATGCGTACTTGGTATGAGCGGAAGGTGTTAGAGTGGGGACCTTTATTTATTCCCAGGGTGTTTGGGGCATAAGTAGGAACTGAAGTGAGAGCTTCCTCCACACATGAGCGTCAGAGACACCTCTTCAAGGCAGTGCGAGCAGAGCCCCACTCAGCCTTTGCTGAGAAGGTAGCAGCCTGCCAGGTAGAACTGAAGGTGACGGAATGTGGTGGGAGACAGCTGAGAAAAGCACAACATTAGACATCAAGTGATGTTGTTCTAATGTGGACCACACCTCAGAGTGTGATATTGGGCAAGGCTTGGTTCTTTCAGGCCTCCAGTTTCTCAGGTATAAAAGGAGGCACTTGGGCTGACAGATGGCTAAGGAACCTAGTAAGATGGCCCCTGCATGATCATATAACTTCATTCATTGGTTATAGACTTCAGTCCTTTACAGGTGGCTTTGAAAATATGCCTTATGGTCCCTCTTTTGGACTGATAGATCATCGCAGCTTAGTCTATTTCATCTATTAGTTAGCTAATAGGTAGATTATCTGATTCTAGATTGCAACCACAGGAACAAACTAAGGTTTTATCCTTTATAGAACAAAAAGGCATTGTTAATCATGTGCAGAGAACCAACTGGAAAGCACCTAGAATTAGACACAAATGGCTCTGGGGAGATTACCTATTAATCACTGAGAATTGGGTTCCCTGCTCCTCACAAACAAATAAGTAGTTGATCTAGATTTAACTCAGTCTTATGGAGACCAGCGAAAGCTGTTAACCTCAGCCCTTCCCACTGGTGCTCAGCATAAGTTCTTAGTCTTCCAGCCTGACAGCCTTCAGTGGGTCACAGCCAGCTGAAAGGCATAGATGTGCAGGACCGTAGGTCTCCAGCACTTGGAAAATATGTTCATTAAACCTGTTGATGAGATTCTAGTCCATTCTTTTGCCAAGTCCAAGAATCCTTCCAGAACATCTCAGACCAATGGTTGTTCCCTCTTCGTTTCCAGCAACTGGAAACGAACTGCTTCAAATGTGGCAGTCAGTCCCGTTCTTGTACAGTAATACATTAGAAAGTTAGACTAAGGGAACAGTCTCTCCATACTGAGTAAATGTCATTCTATCACTTGTCTCAAACTTCCTAAGGAAGGAATTGAAATAATAATAACTGTAGAACTAATTAAGATTGTTGTCTGCAAGTTAACAGAAATGAACACTGGTTATCTCACATGAAAATGTTCTATACTAAAGTGATATTGGGATTACAAAATAAGTGAGAGACTAAAAGAATGAACTTGGGAAAAAGAGGGATCTACAAAGTCAAGGTCATATGTCAGGAAGAGTCTGATCCATGTGTAGGTGCTCTCAACTGCCTGACCTGCAAATGTTTCTTCTATGTGTACCTCATTCACTAAAGATTTGTAGTCCTGGGTGAAAGTATGTGATCAGCTAACTTCAAGTCACATGGTTTATACGAGGTGAGTTTACAAGTCAGTCCTTCTTCTAAAGGGGTGACCATAAAGATTTTGTCACTGAACTCTCTGAGCATATATATGTGGCTTAATCTTTTGTACCTTAATTTTGCCTTTGCTCGGATGAAGTGCCCACCAGTTGTCTCCAATAGACACGCATAGCTCTTTAGAACACTGTTTCGGAAAGGTGAAGAAATGAATTCCGCCACCAAATCCAGTTGTACCTTCCAGCTTGTTAATGCCATATATAACTTTACCCTTCCATTACCTGCTCTAAAACACACCAATATCATTTGATGAACTTTTAAATTGGCTCTTTAAAATAGTAGTGCAATCAGGCTCCTCGTTTGATACATGCACAAAAATCTGCAGACAGGCTGAAAGGAAAAATGTGAATCACAGTTTAAATAGATGATTTTCAACTGCTCTGTAAGACAAACAGATGTATTAATTAGCACATACTTTAGGGCATGTTTTATACTTAAATGGAGGAAGGAGAACAGAATATCATCTCACCAGAAGCAATAAGAAAGATTTGAGCTGTGAGCCCTGAAACAAAAATGGCATTTTGTTTTCAGAAATGCCTATTTCTTAGAACAATGAGTCAGGGGCTTAGAGTAGGGCTCTGAGGGCCTGAACAGGCCAGAGAAATGATCTCTGGATTTATGTAACAAGGAGGCTGTTGTCTGAGAGCCATATAAGAAGTAGACCACAGCCTTAGTAATGTGGGGAAAAGCCTTGTAACGTAGATAGGTATGAAGAAACCCAGTAGTCGTAGACCTAAGACATTTTAAAAGGTCTTTGGTAACACAATTGTGCTCTTATATGCCCAGAACTTAAGTATAAGAAGATTTAGACTGAGGGTAGAGGTGAAATTCTGGGCGAACATGGTATTATGCTAAGTGTTATTGAGATAATAAAAATGACAGGGTCGCTACCTTGCAGGAGATTTGAAGGGATCACAAGGACACAGGCATATATTTTATGTAGCATGTTTTCTTATTATGGTAAATTAGTGTGTTAACTAAAGGATGAGAAAAACACTTTTTTTTTTTTTTTTTTTTTTTTTGCAGTTTTTGCAATTATTTCTTTTTTTTTTTTTTTTTTTTTGAGAAAAACACTTTTCCTTAGAATGATGAGCATGTGATTCTTTCTTTTAGAACTGCTTTGGCATCCATCCCTACCCTGGGTCACTATTTGTGGGTTAGTCTTACCTTACTGGACTTCAGGCATGAGAAAATTACTATGTCCCCTTCCTTACTTTTCTTCCCTCCACAATGCTTGCCTAGCACATAGTAGATGCTCAGTATGTGTGTGCTGAAAGAATGGATCGTGACACAGAATAAAGAAGACACAGGGCTCTGTATAGTCCAGGAACAATTCTCCCAGATCACTTTAGACAAGTTGTGTGAACTTGGCAAGTCAATTCATGTCTCTGGGGCTTCCTTGTAAGATGAATGGGTAAAGTATTGGCTAGAGTGGGAACGGTAAATAGACTTTACTTTACACGCCTACTCAGATTGGCAGTGGCTGAACTGAGCTCTAGTTTGAGAAGAATTGGGAGGCCACATCTGGGCTTTGCCAACAGGGCACTGTGATTGATTAGCCATGCCTGTGATGCGCATTAGAGCAGCCAGTGTTTGCAAGCGTCATTTCTCAGCCAGAAGATATATGCATCTAGGACCTTTTAACGGCTACTCAAACTAACGGCTTCCATGGAAAATAAGACAGAAATGAACCAAGGAGATGGTCAGATACTCTGAGCTCTTAGATTGAATGTTCTCTTTGGCCAGATTGCACACTTCTGGGATGGGCAGGCAGGGTGTTGCCTGATGAAAAAGAAACAGGATATTTTGACACTTCTGTGTATCTGATACCTCATATGCCCAGCTCACCTCTAGGTTGCTGTATTTACATTGTTTTATAGAATGAGGAAGTAAGTGATTTGTAAAAGAAAAATATTAACAGAATGCAAAAGGTATGGGAGATTCATTGTCTGCCCTTCCATGTAGATATCTTCTTACCCTTTAGACAGTGTGGGGCCAGAGCCAGGAGTGCAGTTTCCAGGCTCTTGGCCTCACGTATAAAGGTGCTGGCTCAGGTAGTAAATGGCCACCAACTGTGATTGGATGGCCATCAGCTGTGACTAGTTGGTCTTCAGCTGTAACCAGTGAGCCACTGGCCACTAATATAACTGCTGTGGCTACACTAGCAGAAAATGGGGGGCGGGGGGGCTAGCAACAAGATGGTGGCTGAGCTAGCAGGAGTGGATTGCAGTTAGCAAGGCGGATTGCAGCTAGCAAGTGAGGTTGGTTGGCAGAGAGAAGTGGATGGCAGGTCGCGGATAGTGCGGCTCCTGCTTCCTGTGTCTCCAACCCAGCTGCCAGCGAGACTATACTGGTATGACTCCCCTATCTATGGCTCCGTGGGTGTTCCTTTTTGGCCTCACAATGTCCTGCGTTCCTACATGGGGAGCAGAACCGGAGACCCCACATGACACCCTGCATGACAGGCAGTTCCCTCGAAAAACCATGTTTATCAAGCATGCAAGTAAAACTGAGCAGGGGAGGTTGTAGTATAGCCTGGATTTCCAAAGGCAGGCTAATGAATCCTGATGGGCTGGCTAATAACCACCTAGATCAGGGGTGTCCAAACTTTTTTCAATGTTTTTTACCAAGGGCCATATGTGGTAAAATACACAAACAACCAGGCCACTCACTCGAGGTGAAGTACGTATTGCCTCACCTGGTTTATTTCAGTAAACTAAATATATTTTTGGAATTTGCTGCGGGCCAATTAACAATGGATGGCGGAAAAAAAAAAAAGAAAAAAAAAAAACAAAACAAAAAACAATGGATTGCGGACCGCAGTTGGCCCGCAGGCCGCAGTTTTGACACCCCTGACCTAGATGCTTGTTTTAGAGATAGCTTCCCAGGTCCTTCCCTAGAACAAATGAATCCAAATATTGATTCAGGAGGAATTTTTATGCTCAAAAATTTTCCACAATGATTCTGATATGAAGCCAGGAATGGAAAGCACTGTTTTTTGATGGCTGAATCATAGTCCAAAGGTGTCTGAAAAGGGTGAACAAATGAAATAAAATGTCAGAGACAAATGTAAATTCCTCAACTTTACAATAACAAGAACTGAGAAAACATGGGCTCAGACAACAGCATGTGTAATCAATCTGCAGTATGTAGTTGTCTGTAAGCTCAGGATGAACTAACTCTGAGACACAGCTTACCAAATCAGTCATGGTGGTCTTAGGCTGAATGCATTTGAATGCAACATCCAGAGCAAGGGATGAGAGCCGCCTTTCCTAGACTATATTCTCAGAAAACAACTGGATTATGTTCTTGATTTAATAATAGCAATTGTTATGTTTTAGCAGTAGTAGCTAGTAGCAGTAATAATTTTTCATGGAGCACTTCATCATTTCTAAGCTTTCCGTGTCCAACATTTTATTTACCCTACATAAAAACTTCAATTCAGCTGTGTTGATAAAATATGGCCCACTGGTGAATGCACAACTAAAAACCTAGGTCTTTTATCCCCCAAGTCCCATGTCATGTTTGAGAACTTGGAGAATTTACAGAGGAGGAAAGTAAGGTAGATGAAAACAATGTGACTGGAAGAACTAGACTACTTTATCCTGGAGAAGATTTAATAAGGCCTTGCCTGTCTCCAAAAGTCTGGTGGGTTTCCATGGAAAAAGAGGGGAGAGACTTGCCATAGGAGGCCTCAGAGGAAAGACTGGCCAGTGGTAGAAATTACATGGAGACAGACCTTGATCCACACCTTGACCCAAGGTGTTCTTTATAATTAAAACCCGCTAAGATGAAACAGGCTGTCTTCAGGCAGAGGCTGAAAAACTATCAGGAGTGTTCAGGCAAGAAGTTTGGACTTGGTGACATCAGAGTTCCTAGAAGGGACACTGAGTTGTTGTGGAAACCAGGCCCACCCAATCATCGGATGATCAGGGTTGTAAGAACAACTGATCTGGAGGCAGGGGTCGTGGGGGGGAAATGGGGACCTCCGATGTGGGAAGCTCCCTGTGGGAATAGAGTCCCAGAGAGCAGTTTTCAGGCTCTCAGGCTCTCAGCCTCATGTGAAAAGGTGCTGGCTTGGTTATTAGATGCCATCAGCTGTGGCTGGGTGGCCATCAGCTGTTACCGGTTAGCCATTAGCCACTAATATAACTGCCGTGGCTACGCTGGCAAGGGGATTGGTTGGTTGGCAGAGAAGCGGATGGCAGATTGCGGCTCCTGCTTCCTGTATCTCCAACCCAGCTGCCCGTGAGAATGTAGTGGTATGACTCCCCTATCTATGGCTCCATTCGTGTTCCTGTTTGGCCTCACCATATCATGCATTCTTTTTTTTTTTCTTGTTAATTGTTCAGTTTATTTGGTGACAGTAATAAACACAGAGAGCTGGAACAATGCCAGGACGTCATGGATTAATACAATAGAGATGATTTTGTCCTGGGACACTTTCTGGTGCCATGTTCCTTTTAACATGCTATAGTAAAGAGATTTTTAAAAGACTGCATTGTGGACATATTGAATGCTTTCATCCAGAAGGATTCGCAATGCCCTCAGATGGAAGCACTGAGCATCTCCACAACAATGGGCACCCCTTACCGCACCCGCCTCCAAATATTATGCGTTCTTGTGTGGGGAGCGGGACCAGAGATTCCACATGACACGCCCACTCTGCCCAAGTGGCCAAGAACCTCCCCCTTTTGTCCTCTGACCTGGACTGGAGAACCTAATGCCTTAGGCAGTACTGAAACATTAGGAACAGCCTGCTTTCTCTTATGCTTTTGGCAACTACAGCTGCTCTCCTTTCACATCTGTTTAGTGACCCTGATTTAGTCATAGAAACACAAATTTCCAGAGCTAGAGGCCACTTAGAGGCCATTTGGTCCAATCTGGTCACATTACAGGTGGGAAAACGAAGTAAAATATGTGACTTAAGTCACAAATACCATTAAGTATTTGGTTGGAAGAGAATCTTAAGGACCACCTGGCTATGCGCCTTAATTTTCCTGAAACCTGAGGAGTGATTACTTAGCATCACAAAGTGAGTGATGAAATGGTCGTGGCCAAGTCCCTTGTCTTTCAGTATGGTGTTCTAGTTGGTCACACATTTCGCCTCCTGTTTTTCACTGAGGATCTGTTCTACCTGTCCCACTAGAGACAGTACCCTCTCTAGTGGGATAGAGTGAAGCTGGAGCTGAGATCACAGAAGGCCAGCCCTGTCATGGACTGTGCCACTTTCACTCCAAGCTGGGAAGAAGTGTAACACTACCATGTCTCCATGCAGAGTTCTCTAAGCCCACAGAAAAATTAAGTGTCTTATAAGCTGCCACATCACTAAGGTTTTCAAATAAACAGATGAAACATTTTTGGATAATTCTATATATTAATCTTTCCCTGGGTTAGTTTTGTGTGTGTATTGAGTGTTGGAAACCAGAGCTAGAATTATGGGTGGGAAATAGAATTTAGAACAGAATAAAATGTATCCTTATAATAGTTGAGAATTTTTTAATGGGGTGAGGAGAGAAATAGCATTTGGCAATTTTTTTTTCATTCCCTCCCTTGCTCCCTCCTTCCCTCCCTCCCTCCCTTCTTCCCTCCCTTCTTCCTTCCTTTCCTCCTGAATTTTCTAACTCTGGGCTGCAGGTGTTCATCAGTTGAACAATAAGCATCCGTATAAGAGCTAGTACGTATTTCTCTAATGTAAGGATGTTCATGTTCTATTCCACCTCTCAGCTTCTTTGCCCATCTAAGAACACAACGCTAGAGAATTAGGCCATCAGACACTTTTCTTTATGAAAGTCTGTACCCAAGGCCAGTGCAAAATCCTTCTTAAGTCTGACTAACACACTCATTTGTTCTAAAGTTATCTCTGCAAGGCCTAGCATTTGTAGTAACTAATACCAGAGGTTACCAAACACCTGTTCTGTCTGTTTCAAAATTCCTCTTTGCAATTGTTCACTGCTCTTTGAGAAATTTTCCTTTCTCCACTGGAATTTTCCGTAAAGCACTCTACCAAAAGGTGCTTTTTTTTTTTTTTTTTTTTTTTTTTTTTTTTTTTTTTTTTTCTAGTGAGGAAATGTGAATATCCCATTTACAGGGTTTTTTTTCTTAATTTCTTTTTAATCATGACTGTGTTTGCCATTTTTAGTAGGAAAAAAGTTCCCAAACCAGAAGACTCAACTTTTCAACATCTAATTGCCTTAGGAAGTGACTCTCTAGGGTAAGAACAAGTTTCCCCAAATGTACTCAAGAAAGAAGAGTTTGTAAACTCGTCATGTCAACATCTGAGAGAATGGAAAATGAATGTGAAAGAGCAGGGGCCTCCTTAGGATGGAAGACCTGGGTTTACTTCTTGTGTCTACTCTGTAT
The DNA here is from genome assembly GCF_057876585.1 of Rhinolophus sinicus. Classification (NCBI taxonomy): domain Eukaryota; kingdom Metazoa; phylum Chordata; class Mammalia; order Chiroptera; family Rhinolophidae; genus Rhinolophus; species Rhinolophus sinicus. Next base: position 51,674,738 of record NC_142517.1, on the reverse strand, counting down.
TACCTAGACTGCCAGGTCTACCATTTACGAGTTATGTGACGTTGACTGAGTGATGTAACCTCTCTGTACCTCACATGGGGGTAAGACTTCTACAAATTTCATAAGTCTGTTGTGAGGAATAAATGAGTTGCTAGATCTACAGCATGGTGAGAGGGCTTCCTGGGAAATGAGCAAAGCAGAGGCCTGGAGGCTGGAGTGAGGTGTGTGTTTGGGGGGCGGGTGGGGGGGTTAGGGAGTGGCAGGACAGTGAGAAGAAAGGGCATGTGATCTGGGCAGGACTATAGCAAGGAGCAGTGGGGTAGCAGGAGGTTAGGACAGGCCAGATCTACTTGGGAAATTCAGGCTAACGAAGGATGCATCAGAAAGCTGGGCTCCCTCTTTTCAAATGAAGAAATAAAATTCATGGCTGAGAGTAGAAGTAGGGTCAAACATTGCTTTAGAAATTAAACCATATAACAAATTTCTATAATAGGAAAGAGTGTTGGCCCAGAAGGTAGGAAATCTCAACCTTGTCTCAGTGTGCTAGGAATTTGCTATTTGACTGTCGTTGGTAACTTACTTTTTATAAGGCTTAATTTCCCAGTTGCTCAATAAAAGGAAAGGAGCTAGATTACTAGATTTTCTTCTCTGGCTCTGATACTCAGTGATTTCTTATTTGTGAGCATTCTCCTTAGTGCTTAACAAGGAAAGAAAACATTATGCTGAATTGTAATGAAAGAAAAGGAAGGAAGGGAGGGAGGGAGGGAGGGAGGGAGGAAGAAAAGAAAAGAAACCCTTAAGATTTAATAGAACTAATAAACAGTGCACCATTTCTAGCAATTCCTGGCAAATGTTTCATAACAGTAGCAGCTTGCTTACCCCTTATGGAATGTTTGTAGAAAAAGAGGTACAGATTGTAAGCAGGAAGACACTCGAGATGTTGAATGTCTTTGATTGAATGTCTGATAAGAAAGAAGGGGAAATGGCATTTGATGTTAATTTTATTCATTCAATAAACATATGTCAAGTGCACACTGTGAGCCTATGCACCCAGCCCATGTGAATCCCACTTGCTTTGGATCCTCAAGAAGTCACAGTTTAGAATAGAAGACAGATGTGTTATAAAAACCCCACTCCACAGACTTAGTGAAATAAGAGCTGGAGAAAGAAAGGATTCATCCCAACTGGGGGGTGGGGGTAGGAATGTCTTCAACCGGGGGACGTAGATTAGCCCTCAATGAGTAAGGCTTTGATAGATCAAAAATGAGGAAAATGGGGCATTCCAGGCTGAGATAATGGCATGAATAAAGGGCTGCAAGTGGGAAAGTCTGGGTATTTTTAGAGCACAGAGGTAGGCCATGTTGCTGAAACGGAAGCATGGGTGTTCTTGGAGAAGGGGCTAGAAAGGTAGAATTTGTTTTGTTTTTTAGTTACTTTAATTGTAATTGACTTTCCTAATGGTTCTGAATAGAGAATTTTACCTAAAACTCCTTCGAGGGACATTAATAAGATGCTTGGGAAGGTGATGTCAATATTTAATCCCACCAATGTGTGATCTGCAAGTTTCGAGTACAGAGACATATGGAAATGGTTGATATTCTTAATAAATGGATGTTGGCTTTCATTCTTTTGCTTGCTACTAATAGTAATAAATCTATTGTGCTCAGAGTGATAGACTGGAGACTCAGTGATTGTGGTTAGGGCACTTAGAGAAGTCAGTTTATGTCTCCAGGTCTCTCTAGATAAATGACCTGGAGTGAGTTAAGGATGCTTTTTAAAAATAAAGTTTCTGTGGCCACATATTCAAAGCTAATCTGACCATGTTACAAATAAACTCTGTGAACTTAGGCCCAATCAGCTGACCTTTTGTTGTGAGCTTCTTCCTCAGAAAACTGTGGCAATGCTGTAGTGCCCTGAGTCACTGTGGGAGGACAGGGTGGGGGGGTGAGGAGCATTGGAGAGGGAATCAGGAGATGGGGCTTCAGGGACATGCTTCAGGTCACTCAGGCATTAGACCTCAGCCTCACATAGACCTATAGGTAGACCTACTCTCCTCATTCTAAGAGTAGTGATAGCACTATCTATGGCACAGCCTTGCATGTGAATTAAACGAGATCATGAACATGTAATAAAAACTATAACAAGACTACAAAAATGTGAGTATGTATGATTATTAAAAAATTAACTAATTTATATATATGTGATTATTTTAAAAATTAGTTAATAAACATACACTCTTGGCCATGTCCTGGTTCTCTGAAACCACTGCTGACTCTGTGGCATTAGGCCCAATTAATTGGTATTCACATCTTAACGTCACAGAGCAGAGTCTTACCTGCCTTTGATTTGTTCATCTCTCAAATATATGGAACCCCAGAATTATCTGCTTTTTTCCTTCAGCTAATTACTCCCTATTGCTTCAAGCATTCTTCATTTCACCCATTTCCCCAAACGCTTCTTTATGTTGGGGACCCCCCTCTTAACTTCTGACTCAACTGCCTCTCCCCAACATCTTCCTATTTGAGTCCTCACATTCTTGGAAGCCTAGGCCTTTCTCTGAGATAATTTTCCTACTCCCTAGTCCCCGAGAAATTATCATTCCTTCATTCAGACTGCAGTCATACTCTACTGTCTATCATCTTCATTTTCTGCCTTGCCTAGATTTCTCTGACTATATATTAGAAGGAAAGGTCATACTCTTTTCTCGTTTACTTACATTTTGGGGAGTATTGAAGTCATCATTCACCCTCAACTTGGGGTGCGTGTAAAATTATCTATGTATAAGCCTTGGCTAATTATGCTACTTAATATTTACATCCATGGTGGGGGTATTGCAAAGGGAGCATCATTCCATGATTTACTGTTACAAGAAAATGAGGTGAGATGGCAGACTTTATGGAAGCGGTCATATGCTGTCATGAGCACACACTAGAAGATCTAGGTGTCAGCAGATGGACAATCTTGGGTCTCCTGCTTAACCTTCTTATGCTTCATTATTATGTCAACTCTAAGATATAGATAATATTATCCTCAGGATAGGGCTGTTTAGGAGATCAAATGAAGTACTATGTGACAATGCCTGACTTACAGGAGCTGTTCCATAAATGTTAGATGAAGTCAAATAAAGTAGAATTGAAATTCAGTCTGGCCCCTTAAAGTAGAGAAGTTGACATGAATGTGCAGGATTGTGCTTAATTGGGGGGAAATGAGTTATCTGACAGGAGAAGAGTAAACAACTATTATACAAGATGAAGGGATGACTGCTTATGCTCAAAATAAATATCGGAGAACCATATAAATATCAGGAGGTATTATGTAAAGAATGCAAAAAAAAACCAGTTAAATATTTAGTGATACATTATTATCACAATTTTGTAGATCTTGTTTAAAATTCTTTGTCTCAACACTATAACTGCGTAACCTTAAGCAAGACCATATGCCTCAGAGCCTCAATCTTCTCATGTGCAAAATCTAAATGTTTGGAAGAAGTGATCTCTAAGATCCCATTCAGCTCTAAAATTCTCAGCCTGTAGCATTTTTAACTCAATGTAAAAACTTTTGGATTAAGAAAAAACAAACCCCACTGCTTTATGTGCAATGGGCATTGGGAAATGCTCCGGAAGAGTTATCTCAATACCAGCCATAAGGCATCAGAAAGGATGTTACGGTAAGGGTGGGGGTGTGGGGGTGTGTTTCCATTCTCATTGAACACAGAGCTAAAGCAAACTCACTTAAATTGCATAAGGGAGGTCTTTCTAACCACTTGGGTTTGTAACCCAGAAACAGTTACCAAAGAGAGCTTGGGAAATCAGATCCTTAAGAACAGCCAAGGAAACTTTCAGCTTTCAGCAAATGGCTCTGTGAAGGTCTTCCCAGCCCATGGGCTCTTAAGCACATCTCTGTGTTAGGTAAGTTATTAGGCCCCTCCCGGCTTTGTATCCTGGCCTTGGTTCTGGTTCCCCTCACTTTCACTCAATGTTACTAGGGAGTGAGACTCGGTGCCAAAGGGGGTATGCTAGGTTTCTACTTGCTCAATGTTTTATTAAGACCCTGTTTCCCTGAAAATAAGACCTAGCCAAACCATCAGCTCTAATGTGTCTTTTGGAGCAAAAATTAGTACAAGACCCAGCATTATATTATATTATATTATATTATATTATATTATATTATATTATATTATATTATATTAAATAAGACCCAGTCTTGTAATAAAATAAGACTGGGTCTTATATTAGTTTTTGCTCCAAAAGACACATTAGAGCTGATGGTCCGGCTAGGTCTTATTTTCGGGGAAACACGGTAGCTGTTAGATAACACTGTGTGTGGTGCTCATGTGCTTTGCAATGAGTTTTACTAGCGTTCCTTGTGATGATTTTGAAGCACATTGCTCTTTCCCCCCTTTTTAAGGTGGAAATGCTGATACCCAGAGAGATGAGGACAAAGGCAGAGATGGTACTGAAGTACAAAATTGCTCAGGTCTGAATGCTTAACTTGGTCTTTTTATATTCATGTTACCTAGTAAGTCCTTTGAAGTCCAAATAAGTACCTATTTAACAAATAGGAGAAATGGAGCATGATGGTGTGAGGGGCAGAAAATGGATCATCTACACACTAGAGAACTTCTCCATGCATATCCCAGAGATATGAAGAGGATATGGACAATCCAGCTGAATGTTATGAACATTTGGTGTCATTAGAATCATTGTGATAGAGGAAAACATGGTCTTTGGCCTGTGCCAGGTTTGTAACCTGGGTACCTGGGACCATGGAACTATGGGAGTACGTCCAACACATGCTTCTTTAAAAAGTCCAGGTTATCTTAAGAGAAAAAATGTGGTACAGATGGGTATCAGAGACATAGGTTCTAGTCCTGGCAGGGCCATGAACTTGCTGTGGGAACTCGGTCAACTCCCTTCGTGGCTCTGGGCCTCAGTTTCCCTCTCGGTGCTGAGGCAAGTCTGTGGGTGTTGGGGAGCAGGAGTTGTGGTCAATTCATAGGTGAACAGCCTCTTTCTGCTCATGAGTGACATCAGTTCACAGTGGACATGTGGATGATGCTGGAGCCAGGTGCTGTGGCAAGGTGGGCCTCACAACCTCTGAAGGAACAACTATCAGACTCATCCAGGGTGGTCAGGCCACAGCCAGCACCACCATGGATGGCAGTGCCATGCACAGAGTGGGTACTCAGCAAGTGTCTATTATAGGACTGCATTAGGCTCAGCTGCAGACAACAAAGACCTGGAAACACAATGGTTTGGACAGGATAGAAGTTTATTTCTCTACCATTGGTAGGAAGAGTAATGGCCTCACAAAGATGTCCATGTCCTAATTAGATCTAGATAATTTAGGTTGCATACAAAGGGGAATTAAGGAGGCAGGTGGAATTAAATTTGCTAATAAACTGACCTCAAAATATGGAGGTAACCCTGGATTATCTAGGTGGGCCCAGTGTAATCCCAAAGATCCTTAAAAGTAGAAGAGGTAATCTGAGGAGAGAACCAAAATGATGGCAGCATGAGAAGGATGGGCCTCACTTTGCTGGCTTTGAAGATAGAAGAAAAGGGCCATGATCTAACGAATGTGGGCAGCTTCTAGAAATTGGAAAATATAAGGAAATATATTTTCCCCTAAGTCTCCAGAAAGAAATACATCCTGGTGACACTTTGATCTTAGACCAGTGAAATCTTGTCAGAATTCTGATTTATAGAGTTGTAAGATTTTAAAAAAATTGTGTTGTGTTAAGCCATTAAGTTTGTGGTAATTTGTTAAAGCAGCAATAAGGAACTAATATAGTCACCTGAAAGACATCAGGGGTAGCTAGTCTGAGATAGGGAGTCACAGTCCCATGGATCAGAGACACCGGCTCCTTCTCTCTTGTTGCTCTACTGTGTAACTCCCACTCAAGGACAACAATGGGTGCTGGAGCTCCAGCTAGTACATCTGTAGTCTGAGCAGAAAAAAGGATGGAGAGAGAAAAAGTTCTCCCTCTGAGAGAGTTTTTGGAAATCACACATATATCTACTGACCTCTCACTGACTAGGACTTAGTCATATGGGCACACCAAGTTGCAAGAGAGGCTGGAAAATCCAGATGACTGATTTTGTGCCGAGTCAGAAACCCGGCTGACACTGGATGCTGGGAGGCAGCCAGCAGCCTCTGTCACAATAATAACAGTCCTTTTTTCTCTCTCTAAAACATGTTTTTTAGGATCTGAGTTCTACTCTAAAAACCTGCTTTTGGTGCACAGTGAAAAAGTATGCAGACTCTCAGTGTGTCATTTACTTGTCTTCCAACCCTTTTTTCTTGTCTAACACAAACTCGCAGTACTCCTCTACAATTAGCCGCCTTTTAGAGCTTATTGCTCTCTAACTTAATTGTCTCTGTCTTTTTTCAGGCAGAAGCTCATCACCTCTTGTCTGGATTCCTTCTGAAGCATTTGGCACTCTGTTGAAGTAGACAAAGTAGGTATACTCGTAATTATCCCTAGTGTCCTCCAGATGAGGAAAATGAAGCATAGAAAGGTGAAGTGACGTGCCTAAGGTCACAGCTGGTGAATGGCAGGGGAACAATGTTAAAAGGTACTTGGCAGGGTGTTCACTGCCTAATTGCATCAGAGTCTTTTTCCATTGCCAGCTAAGCCTCTGGATGGGAAATGAGTTTACTGATCATATTCAGGGCTAAGTTTTGTAACATCAAAAATTGTGGCAATTTATTATCTACTATCTGTAATATAGCATGCTAAGCACAGAGGGTTGGAGTGGAGAAGAACAGATAGAAAACAAGGATAAGTGTTAGCTGTAAGGTGGGCTTTCTCTTTCTTAGTAACCATGTTGACATGCTGGTATTCCTCAAATGGAGTTGCTCCAGAAATCCACTGCCCAACACTTTAACCCCATCACCAATGTCTATATTTCTGTTTCCAGGGTAGAAATGTTGAGGTTATCTTTCTTTGTTTCTTTGTTTCTTTCTTTCTCTTTCTTTCTCTCTCTCTCTCTCTTTCTTTCTTTCTTTCTTTCTTTCTTTCTTTCTTTCTTTCTTTCTTTCTTTCTTTCTTTTCCTTCCTTCCTTCCTTCCTTCCTTCCTTCCTTCCTTCCTTCCTTCCTTCCTTCCTTCCTTCCTTCCTTTCCTTCTCCCCTTCTTTTTTTCCTGGAGAAAAGGGATGTGGGTATTTATTTTATTTTTATATATATATTTTTTATTTTTCAATTACAGTGACATTCAACATTATAGTAGTTTTACATGTATAGCGTAGTGGTTAGACATTTATATTACTTATGAAGTGACACCCCCTCAATAAGTCTAGTAGCTGCTGACACCATCCATAGTTATTACAATATTATTGACTATACAAGGTGTGATCAAACAATACAGTGAATGTTTAAATGAAAAAATGTATTACAGTAAAAGATACATTGCCTTTAATTCCTCTCAAAATACCCCCTCCTCACTTCAAGCACACTTATTCGGGGGGATAAATGGCAATGTGTCTTTTACCGGAATAATTGTTTTTATTTAAACATTCACTGTATTTCTTGAGCACACCTCGTATTCCCTATGCTGTAATTTAAAACCCTGTGACTATTTTGTAACTGCGAATTTGAACTTCTGAATTCCTTCAAGCTTTCACCCAGTCCCCAAACCTATTCCCACCTAGCAACCATCAGTTTGTTCTCTGTATCTATGAGTTTGCGTCTCTTTTGTTTATTCATTTATTTTGTTTTTTGAACCCAAAGAGGCCCACCTCATGATGCATCATAATTAGATGCCAACGGTTAAAGATGGAGAGAATCTTAAAAGCAAAAAGAGAAAAGCAGTTACTTTAGTGCAAGAGATCATCTTTTATTCCTCTCTCTCACCAGCTCCTTCACCCTGTCCCTCATCATCTAGTCATTGCCCAGTCCTATAGATAAATTCCATATATAATCAGTGTCTCTTGTATCTATTTTCTTCTTGCCATTCCCACTGCTGCAGCTCTTCTGTTTTACATTTTGGTAGCTTCTCAAGGGTCTGTCTTCCTCCTGTCTGTCCCTCTCTTATTCTTTCCTACACTGCTGTCAAACTAACCTTCTAACACGTAGCTAATCATTCCACCACTCAGAAAACTTCAGTGGCTCTCTGATTACTCCAGAATGTAGTCCCAACCCTGCCCTTTTCTCCTTTGCTGCTCTTGTTCACGTGGTGCCCTTTGAATAGAGTCACCTTCCTCTGGTGCCATTCAATGTCCAAATCTTACACAATCTTTAAAACTGGTGCACATTGTACTTTATCTACAAAAACTTCTTTATGTCCCTCTCCATGTACCTAAGGTGGGAGCAAGTTCTTCTCCTCCTCTATGATCCTCTAGAATTTTATTTTCCTAATTGTGTATTTGCTTGCATAATTACTTGGCTAAGGTCTACTTCCTCCGATTCTTATGTCAATTCCATGAACACATGGTCCTCGTCCTTTTTTTTCACCGTTATATGACCAGGGAACAGCACTTGGCATATTATAGGTACTCCATAAATATTTCTTGAATGAATGAATGTATCAGTTGGGTTAGTTCCCATTGTTGCTGATCATATCTCTTGAATATTTATATAAATAAATACACATAAATAAAAAATGTAAAGATATCTACAGATATAGATATATCTGTATCTAACTATAGCTATGGGGATATCTTAACACAGCCACAGATACTGAGGCTCCTCACACCCATTCACCCACCAACTAAACAAACAACTAACATCAAAATCGTTCTGAATAAGAAGCTCAAATCGGCCTAATCACTGTGCTGTGCACTTGAAACTAATATAAGATAATATTGAATATCAACTCTAACTTAAAAAAACATATAGTCAGAGGATGTAAAGTACAACATAGGGAATATAGTCAATGGTATTGTAATACTTATGTATGGTGTCAGATGGGTAGTAGACTGGTTTGCATCAACTCATCTTGTATCTCTACCCTCCAGCACCTTGGACGGGTCGGGTCACGCATTCAGGAAGTAAAAGACAAACGAACAAGACGCTGTGGAGGACGGCATGCTGTAAATTTCGGAAACGTCATTTTCTTCTTTTGCCCAGAGCAAAGGAATATTTAGAAAGCCCAACCTCTTGCCTCTGACAGAGAGTGCTTTTGATAAAGAGAATGTTTGGAGATTATATATATATATATATATATATATATATATATATATATATATGAATATGAAAGTTTCAAAGCAAGGGCCAATCATTTCAAAAGGCTAGCAGATGGGCCCTGCAGGTAGCGTTCATTGAACTAACTGGGATGCTTTCAATTGCTCGTGCTAAAATTGGTTCTAGGGGCTAATGTCTTGCCTCATTAGAAAGTCTTTCTCTTTCTAAGACATGTTTCAGGAAAAGAAGAAAAAGAAATGAAGAGGGGGGAAAAAAGACAGCTGCTAGGTTGCCACTGGAGGGAAACAGGGTCTAAAGAGGAAGAACGTAGTTGAAGAACTGACGGATCTGTCTGACCTTTTAATCCTTCTTATTACTACTCCACACTCCCATGCTCAGCTTCATTTCCTATTAGGATCCTTCCAAAGACAGGAGCTTGCCTTTCTTTTGCCTCTCTTAAGCTTGCAAAGGCATTTTTGATCTCTTCAGCTAGATCTAGCTGAGCGGGGCCACGACCTCTCTCTTTCCTGCTGCTATGAGGAGGAATGGAAAGCAGAGGAGGTGACAGGCAGGTGACCTACCTTAGAGTGGGAGTAGGAAATGCTTTGTCCAAATTAGCATCACAGAGAGTTCCAGCCTCTCCTCCCTGATTCTGGCAGCAGTCTGATTCGCAGCGGCAGTCTGAAGCTGGTGCTGTGGGGGTACGAGAAAGGGAGGTAGAAATAGTATTGTAGTGAATTTACCATTCTACATACAGAGAGGGCAGAGGGAAGGTGGCAAAACTATAACAAGTGACAACAAATAGAGGATAATCTCAAATCCACATACATAAACACCTACTGAAGCTGTGCACCGAACTGATTGGGGGTGAAACAAACTGGCTTGGGAAGAAACATTTGTTACTAATTTTCCACAAAGTCAATGAGTGAGAATTTACCCAGTTGTTTGGACAAAATATAATTGTATAATTGTAATACTCTTCTTTATATACACTACTGCTGAAAGGACACTTAATTCGTGGTTGCTTGGCTATTGGTGCATTAATCTTAAACTCGTCCCCCACCCCCGCAGGGAATAACACTGGACTAAGAGGCAGTTCAAAGGATGCCACGAGGAATTATATCTGCTCTAAGAGCACTGGTCACACCATGCATTATTGGGCTCCCTGGGCCTTTCTCTTTTGAGTCATTGACAAGCAGAGGAGATGTCCCGTTTTTAAAGTTTTGGCTTTCACTTTGCCAGGGAAAATGTATAGACCATGTCAAATTGACAACAAAACCACCCTCTTTTCATGGGGAGATGACTATGTGGCAGAAGCAGGAGTTTCCTCCTCAACACACCAGGGTCCATCCTAGAGAAATGACTCAATAGTGGACCTTGGGCCAAGGAGATGTATATGTACCACATAGACACACCACCCCTCCAGCAGAGGTTTTTAGCAAAGAGCTCTAATGGAAGTACACGGCTATCAGAAGAAGCGGCGGGAAACCCATATATCAAGCCTGGAATGACATTTCCTTATTTGAAGATTAGGGAAAAGAAAGAACCTCAGTTGAGCTCTTTTTTTTAAAAAAAAATCTATTACGTAAAAGAAGGAATACATTGCAGTCAAGATGCTGACAGAAGACACACATTGGGAAAGACTTACTGTGGGGCCTGGGTCTATAGTCCTTCCTGATGTTCAGGCTTCCCGCACATAGTTGTGAAACCTGGAGCCAGCCTCTGCAGAGAGGCAAATAAAATCATCTGAGTTGAAATGCAGGCTGCTTTCACTGGACAAGAGCCCTGCTCTCGGAGATGTGGTGCCCTTCATCTTCAGTCTTCTCTCTCTGCCATCCCAGAAGTATGGGCCTTATACTCATGGTTCAAGATGGTGGCTAGAATTCCAACCATCATGTTAACATTCCAGGCAATATAAAAATAGTTACCGAGTTGGTCATTACTAAGTGATGCTGGTAGTTCAGTGGGAGGGACTGCATTTCTAAGCAGCCTTACAAACTACATCTAAAGACTATCCATTCATGGGGGGAGAAAAGAGAAGCAGTTTATCTCCTGATTTGTGTCTCCCATTGCTCAAAGGTTTACTCCACAGGGTTTTAAATCCCCTACACTTTTATCTTGTGCATGTATATTAACAGATAATGACCTGGTCCTGCAGTAATATTAGTAGGAAAGCCCTGAGGTAGGAGATACGCAGTGTTCAGTATGAACAAGACTCACTCTGTACCTATACAGTTCACCAGACTCCACACAAAGCTGAAACACGAAACATGTGAGGCCAAGGGGATCCGCCCTGGTACAAGGGGTGGACTGGATTAGACATCAATTATGTACCCCCTGCATATCTGTTCATTATTCTTATTATATCTGGTTCCCCTACTGCAATAGGGACTCATCTCTGTAGGAACAACATGGCCTCACTTTAGGAACAATATGGCCTCACTTTTCTATGAGGGGAAATAAAAATTCAATCAGTCAGAGTCTTCTTTAAAATGGTCTTGAAGCCATTCGTGATATCTCTCTAACTACTCCTTCTGAATTTTTCTCCCTTTGGCCGGCACTTCAGCTGGTCTGGTTTGCATGCCTGCTGGAGTGGCCAGTTACACATCTTACTTTGACATCCCACTATACCCTCCAGCCATACTCCTGCTACCACTACCTTCAGATCAGTTTCGTCTCTTGCCTCGATTATTGCAATAAGCTTTTCACTGATCTCCCAGCTTTCATCTCTTCAGCTCTCCATTCTATACTATTACCAGATGAAAATTTATAAAACTATAGCTTGATTTATGTTATTCTCCACGCAAAAATGGCTTCCCATTGCTCATGCAATGGAATCTGAACTCTTCAGCTGCAAAATTAAGGTCCTTATTAATTATGATCTGATCCCTACCCAGTTCCCCAGTATTGTCTCCTCCTTTGCATTCCTTCTAATCTTGTGTACTCTAATCCTAGCTAAACTCTCTGGTTCTACACTTTCCTGTTGTCATGCCTTATCACACACGTGCATATCCAAGCCCTACTTGTCTTCCAAACCCAAACATAATGAAGATACTTACTAAACTGGTGGGTGAGGGATAGAGCCAGTGAGAAATTGAGAAGACGTCAGGGGCCATCCCAAGGCAAGCAGGGAGTTCGGTCAATAGCCAGTTTAGGCATTTCTTGCTCTGTCACTGGGTACCCTAAACTCTCTAACACCCTACTCATAATGTTTTTCTTATGAATTTTTGTTTTTTTTAACACACTTCTTTGGTTTTGATATATCACTCCTTGTTTAGGTCAAAGATTTCAGAATGAGGAACAGATTTAATGCTGAAAATTAATATGTACTATTTTAGACTAACAGGATTAAAATAGTTTCTGTGAATTCTTTGATTAAAAGGGAAACCACACTAATATACTCTTATGTTTAATTGACTATGTCATCTAAACCACTTGGTTCTATTTTTTTTAGATAGGCAAACCCAAAAGAGGGATTTAAAAGGCTTTACATATATGTGTGTGCTGAGCAATTAGTCACTTATGTTTTCTGGAATTTTTCTTAAGAGCATATTCAACAAAAAGGCAACAATTATTTGTAGATTAGCTAGTATATTCTAGGCATTGTGCTAGTGGTGAACAAGGCACACACTTTGCCGCTAAGAGACATACACATGAGTCAATAAAACAGACAATTGAATAGAAAGTTAAATATAAGAGGAAAAATGGTACTATAGGAATATATGGGGGGCTAGCAAGGGAATGGGAATGTGCGATACCTGGATAAGGGATTAGAATATATGACATGTGAGCTGAGTCAGTCTAAGAGTAGGCCTATGTGTCAATCATTCATTTATCTGTTTCTTTAGCCATTATTCAGTCATTCACTTATGTTACTTCACGCTGCAGACCTTTATTGGGAGCTGTGGCAGACACTCTTCATTGACCCAACTTTCTTTTCTAACCCTTTCATTTCTAATCACCTTCCAAACGACAGTGGCCATTTGACCCAATAGGGTAGAAGGGTAAAATTGCTGCAGGGGTCTGAAAAATATTTTGACTCTCTTCCACAGATGCCAACATTTTCCTTTTCTCTCGCTTTTCTCTGGATTACATGTATGATGGTTGTAACTGCAACAGCCAATGAGGAAAAAGCCGAGAATTTTAATTTAATAGAATCATAGTGACTTCATTGAGCCTCGAAAGTAGCAGCAACAGGCATCTACCCCTGTATATTTTACACAAGAAAAATAAACTTCCATTTGTTTAAGTCATTGTAGTTAAGTTTTGTGTTACTTGCAACTAAAAACATTCTTAACAAAGTTAGGAGTGTGGTTTGGGCCAGGCCTTTTGTTTGGTGAGCTCTTGATAAAGTTGTTGCAAACAGCTAAAAAACGAGAGCCTACCACAAAGGAGCAGGTGATAAAATCTCTTCAGTAGCTCCTCTTCAGTGAATGAGGCACTAAGATTTATAACTGGGACATTGGGATAAGAGTTATAGGTGTGTGCCCCACCCCATCCTGCCCCTGTCTCAGCACCATTGTATATTTCTTTAATGAAGTGTGAGACCAGAACTCTATAAATTCACATAGTAACAGAAGTGGGCAGCAGCTCGTCAGAGGAGCTATTCAGGGAGCCCAGCATCACTCTTTACGTATTAGAGAAGTTCAAAGCTGGTTAAAAATAGGCTTGGAGAGAAGTCGCTTTTAGACCACAGCTCATTTTGGATTTCTCTGGAGCCCCATTCTGGGCCACAGTGTATTTCCTTTTTCCTTTCATTCAAGTAAGAGCACCCAGGCGGTTCAGAGACAATAGATGTACGGTTATCTTTAGGTCTGTTGTGCACTGAAAGCAGAACTAGGGAGAAACAACAGAACCTGTTGGGTACATGGAGCGTTACAGCTTTAAGTGCCAACATGATTGAGCTTTTACTATGGTCCAGGCTTTTGGCTTTAAATCCTCAAAACAGCCCTATGATAAAAATACTATTAATAGCCTCCTTTCTCTCATGAGGAACCTGAGGTTCATAACAGATCAGCAATTTATTAAAGTCACACAACTAGTAAGTACGCTGACCAGGATTTGAACCAAGGTCTGTCTGATTCCATTAAGAGCCTGTTATCTTAGCCTCCACTCATGCTGGTCACACAGGGATTTCTGCATCACTGCACTTTGATCCTTAGAAGAGTGTTGTGAAGAAGGCAGGGTGGGGAGACTACCCCAGTTTACAGAGAAGAAAGCTGAGGACCAGAGAAATGAATCATTTGTCAAAGTCAACAGTCCATGCACAGTAAAACTAGGACTTGAACCACACCTTCCGACTTTGAGTCCTGTGCTCTTCCAGTACAAGCTGAGTGCTCAAGCCCCTCAGTTCCGAAAGAACATTCTGAATTTTGGGGAGTTGACTTCTGAGATGCAATAGCAAGTCCTATATCAAGGAATCAAATATCCCAGAGCTAATCTGATTTATTCAGTTTTTTATTGATAAATTCCTACCTAGTACATATATTACATAATATTTGGAACTGACATTTAATTTATTTATTTTTCACTTTATTTAGTTTAACTTTCAATATTATTTTACATTGATATCAGGTGTATATCATAGTAGTTACACATTTGTATAATTTAAGAAATGATCCCCCTCACTAGTCTAGTACTCACCTGGCACTATGCATAGTAATTGCCATATTATTGACTATATTCGCTATGCTTTACTTTACAGCTTCATGACTATTTTGGAACTACTAATTTGTACTTCTTAATCCCTTTACCTTTTTCACCCTGCCCCCCAATCTTTCACCCCAATAAATCTAGCACCCATCTGACATTATACAGAGTTATTACAATATGATGGTTTACATTCCTAATGCCATAACCTATATCCCCATGACTACTTTGTAACAACCAATTTGTACTTCTTAATTTCTTCCCATTTTTCACTTACCCCCAACCTCCCTCCCATCTGGCAATCATCAGAATGTTTTCTGTATCTATGAGTTTGTTTCTGTTTTGCTTGTTTATTTTGTTTCTTAGATTCCACATACAAGTAAAATCATATTGCATCTGTCTTTCTCTATCTGACATACTCTGCTCAGCATAATACCCTCCAGGTCCATCCATGCTGCCATGCTGCAGATGGCAAGAACTCATTCCCTTCCATGGCTGAGTATATTGTAGATACTCAAATGGACCACCTCCTCTTTATCCATTCATTCATCAATGAATACCCAGGCTGCCTCCACATCTTGGCCATTGTAAACAATGCTGCAATGAATATATGGATGCACACGTTGCTTTGAAGTAGTGCTTTGGGTTTCGTTGAATAAATACCAGAAGTGGTATTAATAGGTCTTTCTTTGTATTTTGTTATAGCCTTTGTTTTAAAGTCTATTTTGTTCTGGTATAGCTATTGCTACCTTAACTTTGTTTTTTTGTTTATTTGTTTCCATTTTCATGAAATATCTTTTTTCCCTCCCTTTACTTTCCGTCTGTGTGTGTCTTTCAATCTGAAGTGAGTCTCTTGTAGGCAGCATATGTAAGGGTTCTGGTTTCTTCAGCCATTGTTCAGCCACCTTATCCTTTGATTGGAGCATTTAATCCATTTATATTGAAAGTAATTATTGATACATATGTAGCTATTATTATTTTATTATTCATAATTTTGATTTTTTTTTTCCCCCTGTCTCAAAGAAGTCCCTCTAACATTCTTTGTAATACTAGTTTGACGATGATGAACTTCTTTAGCTTTTTCTTGTCTGGGAAGTTCTTTATCTGCCCTTGAATTTTAAATGATAGAACCTTGGTTGTAGGTTCTTGCTTTTCATCACAGTGAATATTTTGTTACACTTGATGTTGTCCAGGTCTCTTAAAATATCCTCCTTTTTTAAAAATTCTTTTTCCTTTTTGCTCTTCTACTTGGGTGTTTTATGCTACCTTGTCTTCCAAATCACTGATTTGATCCTATGCTTCATTGAGTCTGCTAGTGATACCTTCTAGTGCATTCTTCGTTTCAGTTGTATTCTTCACTTCTGACTGGTTCTTTTTGATGATTTCTGTGTCCATCTTTATGCTTGCTATCTCTTTGTTGAAGTTTTCACTGAGTTCTTGTCACCTGCTATGGGTGCTCCAGGAGTGTCCCTTGTGTGGGTTGTGTGTTCCCCTCCAGGGAAACCTCCGTGGCTGAGATACCCCTCCTGATTCTCAATGACCACTTGGAGCTTGTTTTGCATCTCCACCCTTCCTACCATTCTTGATATGGCTTCTTCTTTATATCCTCAGTTACAAAACTTCTGTTCAGTTAGACTTTATATGGTTCTCCAGATTGATTGTTCTATAATCTAGTTGTAATTTTAATGTGTTCATGGAAGGAAGGAGGCACAGTATTTACTCCACCATCTTGAACCTCTCCTGTATTCTTTATTTCTGACTGTTTCTTTCTTTATGTTTTCTATCTCTATTATTTTGTTTCTTATCTCTGTTGAAGTTCTCCCTGAGGTCACTGAGCATCCTTATAACCAGTGTTTGGAACTCTACATCTGATAGATTGCTTGTCTCCATTTCAGTTAGTTCTTTTTCTGGGGCTTTGTTCTATTCTTTTATTTGGGACACGTGTCTTTGTCTCCCCATTTTGTCTGTTTCCCAGTGTTTCTATGTAAGGTTGCTAAGCCTTCCAGTCTTAGTAGAGTGGCCTTATGTAGTAGGTGTCCTATGGGACCCAGTGATGTAGTCTCCCTGGTCACCAGAGTCGGGTGCTCTAGGTGTATCTCCTGTGTGGGTTTTGTGTGTCGTCCTGTTGTAGTTGAGCCTTAGTTTCTATTTGCACATCAATGGGAGGGACTGACCCTTAGACTGTTTAGTTGTGAGGACTGGCTATCGGCTGTGACTACAGTGGAGGAGCTGTGGTGCAGCGCTGACCCTATAGCACAGGTTTCACTTTAGTGGGGCTCTCGTGCCTGCCAAGTCTGCCCTTTGTGTGTGTTGTCCCTGGAGTCCAGGTGATGCTTCAGCTTGTTCCAAAGCTGTGCACAGGGCATGCCAACCCATAGGCTTCCTGGGAGGGGCCCCACCTCAGACCAAATTTAATGGCAGCCTGTGCCCTGTCTGGAGCTACCTGGTATGAGCCACAAAGCAGCCCACAGATGGCTGCTTCCTGCACTGTGCCTGGAGGTGCCTCAAGAGGCCAATCTGAGAACAAAGGCCGGCTCTTGCTAGTGTCAGGCTTCAGGCTGCTCAGCCAGAGGTATGGTACATGTTGAAGCCTGGTGCTGCTTATTTGGGTTTTGTGAACCTTTGAGAGATTTTATGAAAGTCTGCAGTATGAGCTAAGACAGGTTATTTGCACAGAAAAGCCATTGGGAGTGGCTTGGGTCGGCCCAAAATTTGGGTGGGGTGTAGTCTCAGGGAATCACTAGGGAGGGGCAGAGGAAAGGTAATAGCCAGTTTGATGGACTCAGATATGATGTCTGCCTGCATCTGCACAAAAGGAGGGGGAGGACTCAACCAAAACAATGGTTTCCACCAGCGCCTCCCTCTTGGAGAAAGCTGCCCTCCAGCCCTCATCCTGAAGTTAGACAATTCAGTTCCTCCCTGTATGTTCCTGGTGCTTTTGAGCTGCTGTTCCAGTGCTTGAGCTCAGAATGGGTGAGTCTGTCAGTGAGTAAGTCCATGCACAGGCTCTTTAAGAGGAGTACCTGGAACTGCAGCTGTCCTCGTCTCACTCAGACACAATCTCTGCTGGTTTTCACAGCCAGAAGTTACGGAGACTTCTCTTCCTTGCACTGGCACCCTGGACTGGGAAGGCTGGTGTGGGGCTGGAAACCCTCACTCCTCCAGGGGTGACCTTCACAGCTGAGATATCCCTCCTGATTTGTAATGGTCGCATGCAATTTTGGGACCAGTTGTTCCACGTTTCTGCTCTTCCTACCAGTCTTGAGGTGGCTTCTTCTGGATGTCCTTAGTTGTAGGACTTCGTTTCAGCAGTACATCATGTAATTCTCAATGATGGTCATTTTTCAGTTTAGCTGTAATTTTGATGTGGTCATGAGAGGAGGTGAGCAGAGCATTTACCTACTTTGTCATCTTGACTGGAAAAATTGGTAGTGACATTTAAAATCCCAAATATAATATTGTTATCACTGTTAATTTAATAATCCTTCAAATAATGGGATGAGAATGAGCTGGAAAGGATAGGCATCTTTAATAGGGGACTGCCAATTTAATTGATAGAGCTAGCAAAATATCTCTTTGAACATTTAAATTATTCAGTGACAAGGAAGCTGAGAGAATTAGCTAATAAGGGGTAGGGGGTAGGTATTGTACATGTGAATATTTTTTTAAACACCTGAGTTTTGAAAAATAAAAGTGGTCTGCCTATCTTTTCAAGCACAGTAATAATCAAAAGAGAGCTCTATATAGGTAATAATACCTTGTATTTAAATGCAGCTTGTCTCTGAAGAGCTCAAAGCACTCTATAATCATTTCCTTATTATGATTCTCCAAACTTCCTGGGTCAAAAAGTTAAGAAGTTTATATCTTAATATTCTGGCCTCAGTTTCCTCTGGGAATTTGAGGTAAAAAGAAAAAAAAGAGCAAACAAAACAAAAACAGGCTGCTGTTTAAGAACTTTGTCATTGCCAAAATCTTTCCCACTCTCTCCACCTGCCATCTCCTGTCTCCCCAGGCCTCTGTCCCTGTTACCCTACTACCATATTTAGCCCATCTTCTTCCTCCCCCCCTTGATCTAGTTGGTTATTCTCATGGCATAGAACCATACAATATTTTAATTAGAAGAGTTTCACTCCATTGGGCCAGAGGTGAAGCAAATAGGATAAGGGAGGGTTCCCTCATTCAGTGGTTCTATTTTTATCTGATTTTATGCATTGGAGATCTGTATGAGATTTTTATCTTTAAAGAGGATTTTTGTTGCTTAAAAACAATTGAATGTCCAGTCTAACACCTTAATTTTGCTGATGGAAAAACTGAGACCCTGGATAGGAAGTAACTAATTCAAGGTTATACTCCAGCTGTTGGATGGCCTATCTGTCCTTGAGCCCTGGTCTCTGGGTACCAGTCTGGGGTACTTGGAAGGCCACCAGGCTGTTCCCCCTCAGCTGTCACTTTCACTGGCAACCCCAGTCTCAAATGTAGACCTGCAGCTGTGTGCTTACACTTAGGGTGAAATGAATGTTCCTAACAGAAAAAAATCTACTTCCTTTTTAAGAGTTAAGGGACTCATTTTACCTGGGAACATTAGACTAGACCACACAGGAAGAAACAAGTAGAATTAGTATGTGTCCTTTTCACCTAGTCCCGAAATGGTTCTCCACCTCATCTAGGTCATGAAGAAAAAAAGTATAGGTGCAAACATATACATGTGTTTGTATAGCTATTGCCTTCCAGTGAGTACAAAGTGTATATATATATATATATATATATATATATATATATATATATATATATGCTCACACACACACACACACACACACACACACACACACTTTATTCTTTATTAATTCTCTTAGGGGGAAAGGAAGGAAAAGCATTTATTGCCAGCCTCATTTTATGGTGAGAAAAATCAAGGCACAGAATGAACTTGAACCATGATCTTGAATCAGATCGTGGCCTTGACTCAAATCATGGTGCTGTTGGCATAAGAATGTCTAAACATTCATCGTATCATATTGTGCTCGAGGATCACAGTCTGGGAAGTTGAGACCCAAAGCTCCAGACCTGTGTTTGGCTTTGTCGGGCAAGTGCTTCATCCTCTGAGCCTCAGTTTTCCCATATGATAAATAGATAGACGAGGGGTGTTGGTCATTTCCTCTCTATGGTTCCTTCCTTTGTTCCTTCCTTCCACATAACTTTGGAAGTTATGTGTGGAGCAGTTAAAGGGACCAAGGCTGAGCCTGGAGCAGCCCACCTGGATGGGATGTGGCTGTCCATCACGTCCCTAACCCCAGGTAGTCCAGCATTTGCAGAATATGCAGCATGCATTCTATGGCATAGTTTTCCTGGGCCCTTGCACCAGACCCCCTACCAAAGGTTGGGTGGTTCCACAAAGGAAATCTAAGTGTAGGCTGCTGCTACATAATCCTGGAGGTGAAAATGAGAATGGGGTGTGTTTATGTGTTTGTAGTGGGATGCGGTGGGGTAGGGTGTTCAGTGGGTGGCATGCGGTGGGTCCATATTCTACGGCATGGAGCTGCCTGAGCGGTTTTGCTAATGTGGGGCTTGCCACCCTGGCTTCAAAGAGGCAAGCCAGGAGCAAGACGGGGCACTGGCTCTGTTAGACATCCCAAAGGTACCCTGAGAGCTATTAATTTTGAGCTCTTCTCAGTTTACTTTCCTTTCATTATCCCTAGAATATTAGTTACCTCATTGACAGTTACTCCTGACACTGCTCCTGAGAAGATATACAAATAGCCGGCAAATACAGGAGAAAATGTTCAATATTATTAGTCAATAGGGAAATGCAAATCAAAACCACAAAGTAATACCACTTCCCACTCACTAGAATATCTGTAATTAAAAAAGAAAAAGGAAAATAACAAGTGTTGGCAAGGACATGGAGAAATGGAACCCTTTTATATTGCTGGAGGGAATGTAAAATAGTGAAGCCACTGTGGAACACAGTTTGTTGATTCCTCAACAAGTGAAACATAGGGTTATCATATACAGTGATTCCACTCCTATGTATATACTCAAGAGAGTTGAAAACAGGGCCTCAAACAGATACTTGCACACCAATGATCATAGCTGCATTATTCACAATAGTGAAAAGGTAGAAGAAAACACAAATGTCCATCAACAGATAAATGAATAAACAAATTGTAGTAAATACCTACAATGGAGTATTATTCAGCCATAAAAAGCACAGAAGTACTGTAGTTTTAAAATCACACGCTAGATTAGGTTAGATTAGATTAGGATTAAAAATTAGGAACAGAAAGGGGAAAAAGTCTGCTCCTAACATTTGTGAATTCCAAAGTAAGTGCACAAAATGAGTCCCCTGGCTTGTAGCTTGCCTCCTTCTTTTTCCACCTCTGCTTGCTAATGTCCTCTAAGTGCTTGACACGCATGCACATGGTCTCCAGCCTCATGACAAAGATCCATCCACAACCCATTCTCCACTGCAGCCCATCCCTGCACCCTGCACACAGCTGCCCCTTGGCTTAGGGATACACACACTAGTGTCATGTTTTGTCTTCCATAGGATGGACCTGGGAGATAAGGTACTAACAGTGGGTTTAGGATGTGAGCAGGGAATTGTGGAGTCCTGGGTTCAGGGAGTGTGGTCTAGAAGCTGAATTTGACTCTACGTGGGCATATCCTTAGGCCCTGTGGACGCCAAACAGAGTGGAGAGCAGAACACCTGGAGAAGGACCAGCCTAGGCCGTCGAAAGTGTGAGGTCCCACTGATCAGGGGCCTGGGTTGCTCTCCCCTAAAGCATGACTAAAAGGAACTATGCTTTATCGAGCCAGGCTACGGAAGGCACTTTTTGCTTATTATTTGATTCGTGTTACAATCTGACACAGTATTACTTGGCCCATTTTACAAGTAGGACTCGTGAAAGTAGTGACTTATTTAGGGCTACACAGTGAGTAAGTGGCAGTGAGTCTAACGACTGCGTTCTTCTCAAGAACTGTGTTTTTCAAGAGCTATGTTTTTACATAAGACAACTGAAGAAGACACCCGAAAATTCTACGGATGCTTTTTAAGACAGACTGGTAATCTTTGCCATCAGAAGTCTGTCAGCCCACGCAGAATGCTAGGTATGCTTTTGTCCTCGTATTTGCTTGGAGTTTCTCTCACAGGCTTCCTCTGCTTTTCTGCTCAGGTCACCCGGAGCATAGGGTGTTTCCAGAAGTCCCGGGTGACAGTCTGACAGTGAACTGTAGTGCAGCTACATCTGTCCAGGACCACACAGCCTTCTGTCTAAACACTTCCATTCAGCACAGCTGTGCAAAAGGCACCCTTGAGTTCTCTGGTAAACAATGCAGGGTGGTTGCCTTGGTGTCTTTCCATCCCTCTCAGTCTCTCAGGAGATTATCCACATCACAGTCCAGAAGGTGAGAAACCTCTGAGCAGTACAGTGAGATAAATTAAACTAGAAATTTTCTTGTTATTCACAAAAACATTTCCTATTTTCATATGGTGCCTCAGTTTCCTTGTTTGGAAATGAGGCACGTAGGTAGTAACTTCATATGGCGAAATGCTTTAAAATGTGGTCTTGCTTTTTAAATAATCAGGGCAGTTCAAGTTTGGAAGGGTAGAATAAGCTACCTGGGAGGTACGAGTTTCCCCAAACTCTGGAATTTTAACAGATGACAGAAAACTTGGCAGTGGTGTTTAGAAGATTTAAGGACTAAATTATTTCTTAAGTCCTTTAGCCTTATGACTAAATTATAAATATTCTTCATTCTAAAAGAGGAAAAATTGTGTTAAGTACAACAAAGAGGTACAGTCTGGGCCCCTATAAAGATATCGCAAAGAGAAGAAGTTGTTTCTGGCTTGGAGAGTTGTATGAGTCTTCATGGAAGGGATGTCATTTGCATTTGGCCTGTAGAAAAGGTTAGAACTTGATGAGAGACACAGCAGGAACAAAGGGGTGAAGTGTGGGCCAGCAATGCATGAGACAATTTGTGTAGTTAAATGTGAATAGTTTATTCTTTTTGAAATGTCATGTAGAAAATGAAAGATATTGTTGGTTTAGTAACTTAAGGTTAGATGAAAAGATGAAAGATGTTGGAATCTAAGACATTTTTACTTTATCTTGAAAAATATGGGGAGTTATCAGTTTGTTTGCTTGCTCTTTAAGCAAGAGTCATACACCAGTCTTTAATGCTGTTCACTCAATATTTCGGGGTCCAACCTTTTGGATACATGATAGAATTGCACTTCCTGGCCAGCTGTGGGTGGGGCGACGAGATCAGTTCTGCTTGATGAGCTATGAGTAGAAGGTGGCTTTTACCACCTTCACGCAAGCATTTAATTATCAATGTGAGATCATCTAGACTCTCTTCCCTCTTCGACAGATTCAGCAATGCTTCAGATAGTGGTTGGTTCATCAGCCCAGGTCTCTGAGTGGAGACGATAATGACATGGAGCTGAATCTCCAGCTGCCAAGGACGGACATGTAGTGAGAGTGAGAAATAAGCCTTCACTGCTCTAATTCACAGGAACGTTGGGTTTGTTTGTTGCTGCAGCTTGCCTAACCTATCCTGACTGGTACAAGTAACGCGGTCAGGGTTATACTTTAGGAGTGTTAAGCTTGCTGTAGTGTGCAGGATAGGTTGTCTTTAGGAAAGATTAGAGGCTGGAAGAAGAGTTAGGAGGCAGTGCAATAGACCAAACAAGAGATCACGAACATAGGAGGGAGGGCAGTGGCTGGGAAGATGGAGTTGGAAGGTATAAATGCGATGACTTTCAAAGGTGGCTTTGAAAATGGAGCAGTCACAGGACCTGGCAAACAATTAGATTTATCTGTAGACAGAACTTTGACAATTTTCAGCATCCCATTCTGATGCAAAAAGCAAGATTGTCTAAAAATGTCCCTGGGAAAACATTCTAGATTGCTGGACAGTTAATTCTTTGGGACCAGAGGCTTCCACTTCTCCCAGCAGAAGTAGCTGCACCCAAATTCAGCTTCCAATGGGACCTGGTAGGAGGCTTCCTCTCTCAGGTAGGAGGGTCTGCTTCTGGACCCCAGTTCCTATGATCCCCAGGGTTTACAGGTGCTAGAGAGTTAGCTTTCTTAGGTAATTCCTGTAAACATCAAAACTCACTGGTATATCAAAGCCAGACAGCCTGGCACCCATGCTCCTCCTCCCACCCTATGCATGCTATCAAGTATAACCTTTAAAAGGAAACACGTAGCTGAGTCAGATCTAGCAGGGAGGGTACCCTCGCCTTAGCATGCGTGCAAAAGCAAGAGACTGGCCCACATGCCTTCTACTGCTGACTTTCACTCTGTATGTTTCCCTAATAAACCCTGTTCTGCAACCTATAACATGCCTGAGCCCTGTTGCATGTTGCATGACAGGTGTGACAACAAAGGGACACATCACACACAACCACTACAATGCAGATTTACTATGCTGCTCCTCAGACTAGGTTGATGGGAGAACAGAAATGCAGAGGGCCTGGCAGATGTGCCCTGGGCCCAGAGTCAAACACACAGACTGAGAAACCCCAGATCAGAGAAACACAGCGCCTCCAAGATGTATATACACCACGCCACTCTGGTAAAAATTGTTTCACTGAATTCAGTAAATCACCATTTTTTGAAAAGAAGGTCAGTTTGTTCAAAGGGATTAGCCTGTACATTTCCACATTTCAACTCCATCACAGAGTTCCTAGAAGAATTCTGTAAGGATCACAAAGCATGTACAACTTACCTGTGAATTGGCTCTCTGGAACCCAGGGCATGCTTCCTGGATAATGCCTGAAATGGGAAGCACAACCCCAGCCCATCTTTCAAAAGTCTCTGGACCCTATAATATAATTGAAGCATAGTATGTTTGTGTTAAAAATAGTTAAACACCCTCGA
The DNA here is from genome assembly GCF_057876585.1 of Rhinolophus sinicus. NCBI lineage: Eukaryota > Metazoa > Chordata > Mammalia > Chiroptera > Rhinolophidae > Rhinolophus > Rhinolophus sinicus. The sequence goes on along the minus strand of NC_142517.1, from coordinate 51,650,104 downwards.
GTAATTTAAAATATAAGGTGGTATTTTTGTTTTGAGTTTTTAGGTGGCATGTGAGTACTTGAAGAAAACAGAAGATGAGGGTATTGATAGGGACTTTTGCAGAATTTCTCAAAGTAAAGTCTGGGCATTTTCAAGGACTTTAATGGGCTGATGAAAAGGTTCTTTGTAGTGCTAATTTCACTAAAAAATGAAAGTCTTCCTTTGCCTTTCACTTGGGGTATCATTAGCACTCCACTTAGAACTGTCAGTCTGGGAGACTGGGTTAGGGCTCACGCCAGAGTTGAAGAAGGAGAAAGAAGTAAGAAGAGAGATTTTTCTTGTGGTAACTGGAAGAGAGCTGGAGAAGAGATGGGAGGAGGGGCTCAAGAGGCTGTGTTCCCACAAGTAAAAAGAGAAATGGCTTGAGGGGGGTTAGCTCAGTGGTAAGTGATGAAAGGGAAAAAGGGGAAGGTATGATAAATGCAAGATCCCCGGAGGGGAAAGACAGCCCCATGCCAGCCATTTTGGTTTCTGCTAGAAGGTGAGATAAACCAGAAGCCTTGTGTCTGAGAATGTGCCACAGGTGGTGTGTGTGGTATTTGACAGACTGGAGTGTGTATCTCGGTGACCACAGCAGCAGCGTGGTATAAGAAGCCAGGAATCGAGACACCTAAGTTTTTATCCCCACTTTTACTTTAAGTCACTGAATGTATAATGAGTGCCTGCTGTTTCCAGGCCTGGTGATTGGTGCTGGAGCATCAAGAGTGATGAGGACATCTTGAGGAGCGTGGGTCCGATGAGGAAACCTCCTACCCCCACTTGCTGTGTTCCGTGGTTGTGTCACTTAACCTTTCTGGAGAGTGTGGTTTTTATGCCTCTAAGCAAAGGACTTCCTAGTACTAAACCCAGGATTATGTTGACTTATTCATCTTGCCACGAGAGGTGCTGGTCCATTAGAGGCCTGCCACATGCCCAAGGCCTCTATTGCTACACTGGGACCAGAGCAATCAAGAATGTATATTTTCTGAGGGCAGCCTAAAAAGGAGAGGAAGCAGGCAGGTGCACAGCTCATGGTGCCACTTACAAAATGGACCATCAGAGCAGTCACTCGGGTTTTCTCTACTCAGGGAGGGGTGCAGAGAGGACAGGGGTATCCCACCTTTGTAGCTCCCTCCACCGAAGAAACCATCAGACTGGAGAGTAGGGAAAAGGTCTTCGCCTCCTAACAGACAATATGGTAGGGACACTTATTCTAGCCCTCAACTGTCTTATCAATTCCTACCAGGATAATAGTCCTCTAAACTGGATAGGAAATGAGAGTAGAATGGGACCAGAACGCATATATAGTGATGTATGCACCTCAATCTGAACACATTCTACAGGCAAAGAAATAATCAAATACTGACCAAAAGATTGTTCTAGTATCTACCTGGTTTCAGATTATTATAAAAAGGTATAAATTACATTTACTAATTTCAATTATAATATAATAGCTGATCTGTCTGCATGTCCAGTTCTAATTATTTTTGCATATTGTAAACCTCAGCAACAAAGTTCCTCAAAACTGAAATAGCCTGGAGCCCTGACATGATCAATAAAAGAAACTTGGCCACAAAGTGTCCTCAAGCTGTTGGAGCATAAACCTCAACTGCTATTGTGTGTCGGTTGCAATTTGCTTTTATTTAGCCAGCAGCATCCTCTCCAACTAAATATAAGTGTGTGAGAAGAATTGCAGGTACAGGCAGGCGTCGGGGTCTCTAGCCTTATTAAGAATCACTGACCTGTGAAATATCAGTGTTCAAAAGTTCTGATTTCTCCCATGAGGTACTTTTCATATCTTATTTTGATAACTGAATGCAAATGCGCCTCAGTAAACCCTTCCTCACCTGTGTTCTTTGCATGATGCTACAACTGTGTCTGTTCATTACAGACTATTAACAAATATATAGCCCAGTTTAGATTTATACAAATCAACTGCATTACGGGAGTTACCAAAAAAATTTCAAGGTAAAAACAAGCCCATCTTTAAATGCAGCTCTGTTGATTTTTGGCTTGCTATAATTATTACGATTGTAACAGGGTGTGTAGTGCAGTAGCAAGAACTCCAAACTGAGAATGGAGAGTTTGAGTCCAGGGTCTACCGCTTATTAACTCTTGGATCTGCAGCAGTCACTTCCTCAGTCTGACCTTGGGGAAACTGGGATAAGCATCTTTTGCATGCCTATCTTACTGGCTTGCTGAAGGAATTAGAGAACAGGATAGATGTGATAGCTCTTGGTGCGATTATCCAAACACAGAAGGCGGAGCATGACTCTGCTTAGAAGAGCCTGCGTACACAAACGGCACATCTACCTTTTCCTGGGAGATGCACAGACACTCAGAGCGCTCAGGAGAAATTACTTTTGCTGTTGTTTCAGTCATTCTCATTATTTGATCACAGAATGACCACACGTAATAGTAATCCCACCTCTCCCTATCAGGAGCCTCATACATCTTGAATATATTTAATTTGACAAGCACTGATTAAGTGCCTACTACCATTGCCACCGTGAGTACTGTCAGACACTGTTACAGGGGATACGGAGTTGGGTAAGAAACATTCTTACAGCACACAAGTACTCCGAGTGAAAGGCAGAAGTGCCAACAGGCTCTTGCAGCGGCACAGGCTCTTTGTTGAAGGAAGCTTAATTCCCATGGGGAGGATGGGTTGGAGGGCTTTTCGCAGAAAAGGTGGGATTTAAGCAGGTCCCTAAAGGGCCTGACACAAGTGTCTGCTAGATACTTCCTGCATGAATGGACAAAGAATCACTTTCAGCAGTACAGTTAGCTGAATTGGTCCTGGCTGGCAAACTAGCTACGGTCTTCTTTCTCCTTCATGTCTGGATGTCTGGGCTTTAGCAGAGCACCAGCACAGAGTGAGCACTGAACAAACATTGCGGAGGGAATTACTGAGCAAAGTTATATTGTGTTAGAGTATAGTTGGGTAGGTCAGATAACAAAGAGAGGGAGTTCACCTTGCTCCAAGACCTTGACCAGGTCACTTTCCTCCTTTATACATCAGGACCGTGGAGAGGCACATCTGATCTGCTTACAGGCTTGTGAGCAGCTTGCTGCCTGGGAGGTCTCTGGAACTGACTGCCAATAAGCAACCGAGAATAAAGCAACTTCCTGGAAGCAAGTTGGGGATGATAATGACTATCATATGAGAGTTAGAGTAGGGAGAGCATCATAAGGAACAGCCATCGCTGTTCTTTCAGGAGGACTAACCTGAACACGAATACCAGAATAAAAAAGAAGGTGATTAACAAAGGTAATTGTCTACTGCATCGAGGAAAGCTTCCTAGGGCACTTTTCTTGAAGAAGGTTAATTATCTTCATAGATAACTAGAATATTAGGGTTACTAGAGGGGGGATATCTGCTGATGTTTAATCTGTAATTATTAATGGTACACTAATGTGTCGAGGCAAATAAAGCTGATTGGCCCAAAGGCTTAGCATGAAAAGCTCATTGTGGAATAACAGAAAGTGGGATGGTTGGCCGTGAGTTACTGCCATGCAATTATCAAGTAGTCAGTGCTTCTTGTTTTAGCAGAGACAACATCTGAGGAGTAGGCAGAGGTTTGCAATGATTGTCCTTTCTGGGGAGTCTCTGAAAGGTTCAGACAACATTGTCAAAAGTAGCCGATGCTTACATCCTCACCCACCTGCAGCACTAATTTTATCTTTGTTTTGGCTGCTAGTGGAGACTTTCAGCTGCAAGCCTCCCTTGCATAAAGTGTGATGTTTTATGTAAAAACGCTTTTATATATTTGGATTAGTTTTGTCCAGTTTGCAAGAGTCAGAGATGTTGTTCACCTAAGGTTATAGGAGTTGAATGTAATGGAGACATTGCGAGTAAAGCCTCTTTTGTGGCTATGAGACCAGGACTCAAACTGCTAGAAAAAGTTTGCTGCCGTTCTGGAAACAGCTCTCACGATTTCTGGCCATGCCCTCGTCTGTGATGCCCATCGCTGCTCCTCAAGTCACTCCAGCATTCCCATGCCTCACTGGTCCTCCCTCCTAGTACTTCCTCCTGCAGTGGTTACCGACCGCTTCATTCCACTTCTCTCCGGTGTCACGGCTTCTCTCGTCTGGCGCTTCCGCTCACTCCTAGGTCTTTGAACACCTCCATTTTTGCACCATTTTATTGTCCCCACTTGTGTTTGTATTGCCCTCAAGAGAGAAACTGTGTAACCCAGAGGGTCTCTGTTGGCAGGAATGGCTCATAGGTATGCACACTGTGCACCCCACAGTGCCCTGTGCCCAATAGAGACCAGTGCTTGGTTTAGTTTTCTCCTCTGAGAAGACTCTCAGCAGTGTTACACTTTCATAAAAGCACACACTACATTGTAGTGTTGTGATCTGCCTGTTTATCTGTCTTCTCTAATACACTGTTAGTTTCTGGAGAGCAAGAAGCAAATTTCCATTGCTGTGTCCCTGGCACATAACATAATATTTAGCATATAGTGGGTACTCATTAAATATCTGTGGGATGACAATAAAAGCCCACAGTTGGTTGGTGGCACAGTAACTATAATCAGAGTCTCCCATCAACATCTTGCGCTCAGGCAATTGCACCAAAATATTCAAATGGGTTTTCAATTGACAGCTTTTATGAAGATTTTCTTTTTTTTTCTTTCTTTCTTTTTTTTTTTTTTTTTTGGTCATTTTGGAAGTGGGTTCCTAAACTAGCACAATTATACCCATGGCTCAACTCCCTTGAAAGTCAAATCACATTCAGGTGAGCTCTGGATTTCCAGCTGGACAGCACTGCCCACAGGATGATGAGGGCCCAAAAGGATCCAAAATGGTTTAGCATGGACCCCAATGGGGCATAGGTTGCAAGCAAAGAAGAATGCACAAAGAAAATTCCAGTTTTGGAAGGCTGGAAAGGGAAAGGAAATTGTAGAATACAGAGAATGGCCTTTTTCTCTTTCTCCAATTTTCTTGGTTTCTGGCCCGCTTTTGTTATTTAATACTTCTGTGACCTAGAGCAGGTCACATAACCACAACGGAATTCATCAATAAAATTATAATATTCATCAGTAAAATCTCTATTGTCCACCTCATGGTGTCCCAATAGGCTCTAATTTGAAAGTGCTTATAACAATACTTTGTAAAATTTGTAAAGCTTGATGCTCAAATAAAGGTCTGCTATGACTGAATATACTTATCACACATGTGGCTTTCCATGAAGCTCCTTGACAGAATTTTGGCTAGGCTTGACTATCTGAACTGAGCATTCGTTCATAGGGTAAAAGTAGAGATTTTCAGCAGTCATTAAAATGCGGAAGTGCCTTTATTCACATGAAAACACAGATTTAGGCAGGCCTTGTTGTTGTCTCTGGGGAGGATAAGTGTTACCAGCATCAGTCCTTAACACCTTATGGAAGTTGTCTGCTGCTCTGACTTTTCCTCACCAAACCCTCACCAAATAAAGTCAAAATATGTACCGGGCATAAGGGATAATATAAGATACCCTTGTCTAAAGTCTTAAGAGAAAAACTAGAGGCCAAGATAAATAATTATAACCCAAGGTAGATCATAAGTGAAGTAATAGCAATGGTCTTCAACAACTTTGAATAGGAGAAATGGCATCCATTGGAAGGCTGAGGGATGATTTCTGGAATCTATCTCTTAGTCCCATAGTTCTAGGACGCAGTCCCCTTGATAAGGGAAAAGCCCTCCAATGTTCTTACAGAGCTTATTGACCAGTATGGAAAATGCATCTTCAGGAGTCTTTCTTTCTCAGAACCTGAGAGTAGCACAGTCCAATTGTTTCAGTCTCTCTCTCCCTGTGAGGCCCAGAGCTCTGCACAGCTGAAATTTGAAATGCTTGGCCTTCTAGAATCTTGGTTGGGGGAGCCCTAGGCAAGCCCCTTAGACTCTTTAGTGTTCTCATCTGGAAAATGGACATAATCATACTTACTTCAAAGGAATGTTGCAACACTTAATTGATGTTTGCTAACATTCTGAGATCTGCAGATGAAAGACCTTGAAGAAGAACACAGCACGATTATTATACAGTAAATAATCCCTTCATCAGCCTTTGTGAGTTCTCTGTTTGTTCAATCTGTACCCTTTTTTTTTGGGTGGGGGGGCGGTCACTGGACTGCATTTCCAGATGTAAAACATTCTTATAGGAAGAAACAAGTGGTTTTTGATTTCCTGATCACCCTCTGGGAATTTCTCAATTCAAGATCATCCCTAGACCACCACCTTCTCTCTTCTTTTTGTCCCACCCTTGAGGCAAATTTCTTGCCCTTGGTCAGTGGTCAGTATGGTCTCACCCCGGAGCGTGCTGTGAGTGAGAAGAAGCTGGCCCAGTAGTAGTAGTTTGTCCATTTCAAAGACTCAGTATTTTCTGCTTTTTGAACTATAAAGAAAATGTCATGCGCGGTCTTGGATGTCAGTGACAGCTTCTTAGCCCCTAGGAAAACATATCTCCCTGGTCCAGAATCTAATACTTCCCATCTCTTCATTCTGAAAATAAGATGAGTGTTCTTGGCCTGTGATTCCATAGTGGGAAGAATGGGACCTCACTGAAATCGGAAGGTTTCTTTTCATTTGGTCATTGATTTGCTCCTCTCGTCATTTCTTTAGATTCCTTAACGGTAAAATGAGTAAAATAATTCTCAAATTAATTTTCTCAGAAATTTGTCCTGAGGACTTAAGGAAATTACATAATTGAAAGCACATTGTGAACTCTAAAGGGTGTGTAGATACACAGAAGTGAGGCAAAGTATTACATGATCTGTAATGCAGAAATCAGTGGATACAGCAAACGCTTCTAGAAACAAATTTGGAGTGAAAAGTAAAGTCATTATCAGCCCCACTGTTTCCAAGTTTGCTGAAAGAATCTCCTTCACAAACTCCCTATAATCTGGCCTCTGAATACCTCCAGTAATGGGGAGCTCACTACCTATCAATGCAGTCTCTTTCATACTTGGAAGCTTCTCACTGTTAGAAAGTCTTTTCTCTGGCTGAGATGACATCAGTCTCTCTGTCACTCTAAGAACTGGTTTATAATTCTGGTTCTTGGCTCCACATCAAAAAAAAATCCAACTTTCCTTCCCTATAACGGTCCTTCAGATCAGCTCCTGGGTTCTCTCATCACCAGTTAAAACTCCTCAGTTCCTTTAAATTTCCTCATGACACTGTTTCCTGGCCTTTCACCATTCCAGAGGTAGGACTGGAGATTTGCCCAACAAATGCAGGGAACAGAGGCTCTAGGACCAGCAGTAGAGAAGGGTGGGAACAGTTGGATTCCATTGTATTCAAGGTTACAAGGAACAGCATGGAAATGACATTTCTATCACAGACTACAGCCAAGTAGCTCAGCACCCAACACTGCCCATGTGTTGCACACAATTGGAGCTGAATGAATAAATTATGGGAATGAATAAATGCAATGAAAGGTTTGTTGTCCATCGTAGATATATATTTTTATTCCTCCAGAACACTGTGATTTTGGCGGGTCTCAGTAATTTTTCAGCTGCTATATCACTATGCAAGCACAGGACAGCTTTTAGTTTCTTCTTAAACCCTGAGCTATACTGAAACTCTCCAAAGTTCTGCCTTTGGGTCTCATTCTTTAGGTGCACATGACAAAGGTGCACATGAGGTATGAGGACAAATTGGAGAGTGGTTCAGATAGGGTGTCATCCCAAGATCTCTCCTATTGCTATGTGTAGCTCTTTCCCATATGCAATCTTACAGTGACAAAACTTTTGGGCTGGAATAGAAACGATGGTCCCAAAACATTAACAAGGAGCCAAGGCCTGAGTGACAAATCCAAGAGGAAGAGGTATTAGATGTCAGCCAAGGCAGTCCAACACCCAATGATTGATCTCCTGTATAACATCAGATTCCAATTCGGTTTTTATTTATTGAGCTGTGATATTCCGGGTATTGTGCTGGATGCTCCTACTTAATTTTCCCTTCTATGTGGTGAGAAACGTGTTACAGTCTCCCAGAGTCAAGAGAGATTTGACATCAACAACACTGACCTGAAATGAATCTTCTCCTCTTTCAAGGGAGCATGTTTCATTCATTCATCAAAAATTATCTATAAAGCCTTCAGCAATGGTTCCTCAAATCTGGATTCTTTTAAGCCTATGGAGTTATTACACGAAAATCTCTAAATCCATGGTGTGCTAGAGATTGTCCAGAGACCGCAAAAGATAGGCATATGTAACTCATATGTACTTGCATTTCTCGAGTGTGTGTGGGTTGTGATTAATCAAATATGATTTTTAAAACCATGCTACTAAAGCCATGGTGTTTTGTCATCATATATTTTATTAGTCATTAGAATTTTAAAAAGTAATATATATTATTTTTCGAGCAGTTTTAGGTTTACAGGAAAGTTGAATGGAAAGTACAGTGAGTTCCCATACACCCCTTTGCCCTTGCCCTCCCCTAAGTTTCCCTATTATTACCTTCTTACATTAATGCGGTATGTTTGTTAGAGTTGATGAGCCAATGCTGATACATTAGTATTAACTAAAGTCCATAGTTTACATTTTTACACAGGGTTTACTCTTTATCTTGTACATTCTATGGGGTTTTGACGAATGTTTTATCACACATATCCATCATTATAGTGTCATATAGCATAATTTCACTGTCCTAAAAATCCCCTGTGCTGCACCAATTCCTCTCCCTGAACCACTGATCTTTTTTACTATCGCTGCAGTTTTGCCTTTTTCAGAATGCCATGTAGTGCAATCATGTAGCATGTAGCCTTTTCAGACTGACTTCTCTCACTTAGCAACATGCATTTCAAGTTCCTCTGTGTTTTTTCATAGCTTGATAGCTCATGTCTTTTTATCACTGAAAAATATTTCATTGTATGGATGTACCATGGGTTTATCTATTATCCTATGGAAGGACATTTTAGTTGCTTCCAAGTTTTACCAATTTTGAAAAAGGTTGCTATAAACATCCATATGCAGAAGCTTGCATGCATATAGGTTTTCAACTCATCTGAAAAAATACCAAGGAATACGATTCTTTGACTTTGTAAAACCATGTTTATTATTGTAAGAAACTGTCAAACTATTTTCAAAGTGGCTGTACCGTTTTGCATTCCTACCGCACTGATGAGAGTTCCTGTTGCTCTACATCCTCATTAACCTTTGGTGTTAGTGTTCTGGATTTTGGCCATTCCAATAGGTGTGTAGTGTTATCTCATTGGTATGTTAATTTAAAATTCTCTGTTGACATATGTTGTTTAGCATCTTTTCATATGCTTATTTGATGAGGTGTTTGTTCAGATCTTTGGTCCATTTTTATTTTTATTTTTTTGACATTCAATATTATTTTATATTAATTTCAGGTGTACAGCACTGTGGGTAGACATTCATATAATTTAAGAAGTGATCCCCAGGCTAGTCTAGTACTCACCTAGCACTATACATAGTTATTACCATATCATTGACTATGTTCCCTATGCTTTACTTTATATCCCCATGGTTAGTTTGTAACTACCAATTTGTACTTCTTAATCCGTTTACCTTTTTCACCCTGAACCCCAGCTCCCTCCCATCTGTCACCCCAATAAATCTAGTACCCATCTGACACCATACAAAGTTATTACAATACAATTGACTATAATTCCTTATGCTATACCCTACATCCCCATAACTACTTTGTAACAACCAATTTGTACTTCTTAATCCCTTCTCCTTTTTCACCCAAACCCCCAGTGCCCCTCCCATCTGGCAACCATTAAAATGTTCTCTGTATCTATGAGTTTGTTTCTGTTGTATTTGTTAATTTTGTTCTTAGATTCCACATATAAGTGAAATCACATTGCATCTATCTTTCTCTGTCTGACATACTCCACTCAGCACAACACCCATCTTTGCCACCACAGATGGCAAAACCCATTCCCTTCCATGGCTGAGCAATATTCCATTGTATATATGTACCACCTCCTCTTTATTCTTTCATCGACAGACACTCAGGCTGCCTCCATATCTTGGCCATTGTAAACAATGCTGCAGCAAACATATGAATGTACATGTCCCCTTAAGTAGGGTTTTGGGTTTCTTTAGATAAATATCCAGAAATGGGATTACTGGGTCCTTCTTTGTCTCTTCTTATAGCACTTGTTTTAAAGCTTATTTTGTCTGGTATAAGTATTGCTACGCTAGATTTTAAAATTTTTCCTTCATTTCCATTTTCATGAAATATCTTTTTTCCATCCCTTTACTTTCAGTCTGTGTGTCTTTCAATCTGAAATGAGACTCTTGCAGGAAGCAAATGTAAGGATCTTGTTTTTGTATCCATTCAGCCACGCTATCTTTTGATTAGAACATTTAATCTATTTACATTGAAAGTAATTGTTGATAAATATGCAGCTACTGCCATTTTATTATGTATAATTTTGATTTTTTTTTTTTTTTTTTCCTGTCTCAAAGAAGTCCTTCTAACATTCCTTGTAATACTGGTTTGGTAGCGATGAACTCCTGTAGCTTTTTCTTGTCTGGGAAACTTTTTATCTGTCTTTGATTCTAAATGACAGCTTTGCTAGGTAATCTTCATCATAGGTCCTTGCTTTTCATCACATTGACTATTTTGTGCCAATCCCTTCTGGCCTGCGAAGTTTCTGTTGAGAAATCAGCTGACAATCTTATGGGAGCTTCCTTATAAGGTACTAGTTGCCTTTCTCTTGCTACTTTCAGGATTCTCTCTTTGTCTTTAACTTTTGCCATTTTAATTAATGTGTCTAAGGTATAGGCCTGTTTGGGTTCATCTTGTTTGGGACTCTCTATACTTCCTGGAATTGTATGTCTATTTCCTTCACCATGTTAGGAAATTTCTCAGTCATTATTTCTTCAAATAGGTTTGCAATCTCTTGCTTTCTCTCTTGTCTTTCTGGTACCCCTATGATGCAAATGTTGTTACTCTTGATGTTGTCCCCGAGGTCTCTTAAACTACCCTCATTTTAAAAAAAAAATTCTTGTTTCTTTTTGCTCTTCCACTTGGGTGTTTTCTGCTACCTTCTTTTCCAAATCACTGATTTGATACTCTGCTTCATCTAGTCTGCTGGTGATTCCTTCTAGTACATTCTCCATTTCAATTGTTGTATTTTTCACTTCTGATTGGTTCTTTTTTATGGTTTCTATGTCCTTTTTTATGCTTGTGATCTTTTTGTTGATGTTCTCACCAAGTTTCTTGAGCATCTTTATAACCATTGTTTTGAATTCTGTCTCTGGTAAGTTGTTTAGCTCCATTTTGTTTAGTTCTTTTTCTGGATTTTTCTCCTATTCTTTCATTTGGGACACATTTCTTTGTTTCCTCATTTTGGCTGCCTCTCTGTGTTTGTTTCTATGTATTATGTAGATCTGGTATGTCTCCCAGTCTTGGCCAGGTGACGTTATGTAGTAGGTGTCCTGTGGGGATCAGTGGCATGATCTCCCCGGTCACCTGAACTGGGTCCTCCAAGAGTGTCCCTCCAGTGGGTTGTGTGTGCCCTCCTGTTATAATTGAGCCTTAATTGCCATCAGCACATCAATGGGTGGGATTGACCCTCAGGCTGACAGGCTGAGGGGTTTGACCACATCCACAGCTTATGGGCTGCTGTGCAGGAGGCTTACCCCACTGAGTGGGATTTGCCCCAGTAGGCTCTGTGGACTTTCTATGTGACACTTCTGGGGCTAATTCAGCGGTGCTTTGCTATGGTCTGAAACCAACCTCCAAGTATGTTGGTTCTGGGGCCTCTTCAGAGGTGCTCCAGGACAGAACCTTGTTGGCCACTGTCTGTGACTGGCCAGGGCCTACCTGGTAGGAGATACAAAGTGATCCATGGTCGTTCACTGTCTGTGCTAAACCTAGAGGCATGTAGGAGAGGCCACTCTGCAAACTGAGGATGGCTGGCAGCAGTGCTGAGCTTGGGATAACTCTGCAGAAAGCCAAGACGCCCAAATGCCTGCTGCCACAGTTGGCTCCCTTAAGATTTGGCCACTAATAAAGCCTTGGATGGTACACAAGTTGGGTGAGGCAGAGTGTGGGGACAGAATCCCAGAGAACAGTTTCCAGGCTCTCGACCTCACATGGAAAGGTGCTGGCTCGGTTATTGGATGGCCATCAGCTGTAACCAGCTAGCTATTAGCTACTAATATAACTGCCGTGGCTACGCTAGGGGGTGGGTAGGTTGGTTGGCAGAGAAGCAGACTGCAGATTGCAGATGGCGGATTGTGCATTGTGTGGAGACTTCTTCGTGTATATCTAACCCAGCCGCCAATGAGACTATAGTGGTATGAATCCCTTATCCATGGCTCCACTGGTGTTCCTTTTTGGCCTTGCCATATCCTGCATTCTTATGCGGGGAGTAGAACCAGAGACCCTGCACAACATAGGGTCTCAGGAAGTCACTAGAGTGAGAGGAGTTGTGGTCACCAGGTTAATGTAGATTCTGTTTTGATGCCAGTGCTGAGCCTTGAGCAACTCAGCAAAAGTCTCAGAGCACACCAAGGACAGTCACTGCTTGCCTGGGGCCCATGGACTCCCCCAGTTTTCAAGAAAAAGTACAATGCAGGAGGAGCTGGCTACTCTTGGAGAAAGTGCCTCGGGCTGTGTAGGAGTTGGGGTAAGCCAGTCCCAGCTGAGTCAGCAAGGCGGAGCAGCCGAGCTCACCAGGCCAATCAGATTCAGATTTGTCCTGTGGGGGTGGGCTCAACACGTTAAAAATGGCTCCTGCCTGCCAGTTTCATGGGAGGAAGACAACTCAGCGGGGCAATGCCGACTGTCCTCCAGTCCTGCCTCTGAAGCTACATACCTCAATCTGTCTCCCGTATTCCTCTGATGCCCTCCAAGTCATTGTCCCTTCGCTGGAACCCAAGGTGAGTGCCTGTGAGTGTGTCTGTGCGCGGGTTGTTTAAGAGGACGTCTGTGTTTCCTGTAGCGTTCCATCCCACCTGAACGGTTGGAATCCCCATTGTTTTTTCACAGCCAATTGTGAGGGCTCCTTTTCTTCCTGGCACCAATACTCTGGTCTGGGGAGCCTAGTGTGAGAGTTTAGGGTCCCTCGCTCCTCCCAGGAACCCTCTGTGGTCGAGGTAGCCTCCTGATTCTCAGCCGCCACAGGGAGGTTTGGGGCCTGGTCCGCATCTCTCCCCCTCCTACCAGTCTTGATGTGGTTTCTTTATATTTTTAGTTATAGGACTGCTGTTCAGCTAGACTTCAGATGGTTCTCCAGGTTGATTGTTCTATAATTTAGTTGTAATTTTAATGTGTTCACAGAAGGAGGCAGTCACAGTGTTTATCTACTTTGCCGCCTTGAATCTCTCTTTCGCCCATTTTCAAATTAGGTTGTTTGTTTTCTAATTGTTGAGTTTTAAGAGTTCTTTGTATATTTTGGATAAAAATCCTTTATCAAATATATGTTTTGCAAATATTTTTTCCCAGTGTGTGGCTCATTCTTTCATTCTCTTAATTGTGTTTTTCATAAAGGAGAAGTTTTTAATTTTAATGAAGTCCCACTGACCAATTTTGTCTTTCATGGATTGTGCTTTGGTGCTGTTTTTAAATAGCCATCACGAAACACAAGGTCACCAAGATTTTCTCCTATGTTATCTCCAAAGAGTTGTATAGTTTTGGGTTATATTTAGATGGATGACCTATTTTGAATTAATTTTTGTGAAAGGTATAAACTCTGTATCTAGATTCAGTTTTTTGCAAGTGAATGTCCAGTTGTACCAGCACCATTTGTTGCAAGACTATCTTTTCTCCATTGAATTGCCTTTGCTCCTTTGTCAAACAGCAGTTAACTATATCAGTGTGAGTCTGTTTCTGGCCTCGCTCTTCTATTCTATTGGTTTATTGGTCTATACTTTTGCCAGTGCCATGCTGTCTTGTTTACTATAGCTTTATAGTAAGTTTTGCAGTTGGGTAGTGTCAGTCTTCTAACTTTGTTCTTCTTTAATATTGTGTTGGTTATTCTAGGTCTTTTGCCTTTTGATATGAACTTTAGAATCACTTTATCGATATCCACAAAACAACTTGCTGGAATTAATAATCACTTAATTGAGATTGCATTGACTTTATCGTTGCGTTTGGAAGAAATGATGTCTTGGCAATGAAATATCTCTCCATTTATTTAGATTTTCCTTACTCTCTCCCATTAGTTCTATGGTTTTCGTCATATAAGTCTCAGATATACTTTATTAAATGTATACCTAAATATTTCAGTTATTTGGGTGCTAATGTAAATGGTATTGTGTCATTAAATTTTGGAAGTATAACTAGTATCAAGTGGAAGTTTTGTTGTATTTTTCAGGTTAAAATTGTGGTCTGCATAATTCAAAAGATAAAAAATGGATGTCTTATGGGATATTGGACACGAAGTAACTAATGGTAGGGCTCTGAGCTCCTGCTGTTAGAAGGGTGTCTAATGGTGTTACTGAGGCAATGTCACGGTACACCAGAAGGAGAAATCTCATTTGTCGCTCATACTCTAAGAATGAAATAACTTTCTCCATCCAAAAAAGTTTAAAAGTGTTATCCCTTGCCACAGATCCTGTAGAGAAAAATGGACAATAAATGCCTATGCAGAGGGTGCAGGTTAGAGGAACGGAGAGCTGTGGCATCACCCAACTATCTGTATTTTTTTAACTGACAGAGTAAATAACTCACGTTGCTTGTAAGGTAAAGAGAAAAAATTCTTACCGTAGCCTACAAAACTGTAATGATCTGACCTCTATCAACCTCTTAAATCATAAAGTCCCTCCTCTGTCCACACAAGCCTTACACATCATTTTCTTTACCACGCTTCTTCCTTGGAGCCTTTGCATATGCTATTTCTTCCCTCTCTAGTCAGGTCATGTAGCACTTTCTTGATCCTCCCAGACCAGGCCCCTCAAAACATAGTATACTTCTGAGTATGTATCACATTGTGATTTTATACCTATTTATATGATTAGATGATTACAAGACTGTAAGTTCCATGAGGAAAAGCACTATGTCTGTTTTGTTCACCATTATGGCCCTAGTGTTGCTGTAAATGGATGATTAATAGGATATCTGCAGAATCATGAACTGCATTTATTTCTTATGTGAGAGTATGTGGACCGCTCAATGAATCATTTTATTGTCCTAAAGGGCTTTTCTAGGTATTATGGTACATATAGATACCTGGTGTGGGTGGTATCCCACCCAAACACTATAATTAATATTCTGGTTCCTAGAGCAGTGGAAAATGAATCAATAACTTCCTTTACAGAATGTAGGCTTAGTGAGGCTTAGAGTGGTTTGGGTAAACATTAATTTGATTTTTTAAAAAAGTTTATTTAGCAAACAATTATTAACTATCCACTGTCTGCCACACACTGTGTTGAATGAGAACCGTGTATGGAACCGTTTAGCCATCGTTTCCATTTTGGAAGATTGATGTTACAATGTGGGCAGGATGCTCATAATTCCAGGCCAAGCTGAATGGTCAGGGACGGAGTCATAGTGAGGGCTGTGAACTGTTGGCTCTGACGCCCAGTCTGCCTGTGCTTTTTGGCTGTACATTCTTTCTGAAACTTTTGTACCTCAGTGCCGTAGGGAGGTCCTGCATATTTTGTTTCCTACTGTCTCATACCTGGTTTGGAATTTCTTGTGTTTCCACTACCTGCCTGGTCCCTATGTGCATACTGTTTATGACCCTTGGTTGAGTCCAATCCTCCTTTGGGGTCAGTGGCTGGCCAGAGAGAAGGACTGCTTTTCACATTCCTATTTTATACAACGAATTGTGGGAGACACACAGCTGGATGAAGAACTCATAATCTGGGTAAGGAAGTGACATGTATATAATTTCCCAGAGTGTTTACCAAAGCAGCTGTGAGAAGGGCAGCTAATAGAACACATGCTTCTGACCTGTGTATTTGGGGTCCTGTTCACAACACGGTGGAGGGAGGGAGGAGGTGAGGAAAAAGCAACCAGGAACACTCTTACCTTGTCCTCACTCAGTAAAATTAGCTGTGAGACGCTGGGCAAGTATCTTCAACATCACCTCTTTGAGCTTCAGTTTCTGTAACTATAAATTGGAGGTGATGTTAGGATGCAATAGATTTGTTGAGGTTTAAAAAAGAATGCATATGCAAATGCTTAGTATAATGCTTCACGTGAAGAGACAATCAGCAATTGTTGAATTCAAATCCTGCTTATAGGAACTTTTACACAGACTATTGCAGAATATGTTTTGGCAACTCTTGGACCACCCTTCACAGGAAGCCTCAGTAGGGGACCGAGCAGTCCTCTTCCTTGCTGAGCCATCGGCTGCATAGAACATCCTGTGCTGCAGGCAGCAGTCCTGGCCATGTGACCTCTTCCTCTTCTTGGCTGTTCCCACTGGCAAGCCGTGAATAGCGAGAGAGACACCCTCCATGGTGCTGAGAGCTTTTCCCAAGGAGTCCAGAGGGAAGAATGTTCTGTGTTTTTGCAAAGCCTGACCCTCTTCTGGAGCCAATTCTGGTGGAGATACAGAGAACCTAATTGTTTTATGTTCTTCAGGTCCCCTCCACTTGTGGCCAGTTAAGCCCTCCTTTAAACAATGAATGAAATGCTTCAAAGAGTCGGTATCTGACCATCTCAGCTTCCAGTGGTCACAGGAGCACAAAGAGTTTCAGGGTTACAGATTCAGAGTGTCAGAGCAGGAAGGTGTCCCAGGCTTATTTGTCCAATTCTCTCACTTTACAGCTATGGAAATCGAGGCCCCAAAAGACAAAGCCAGTGACAGACCCAGCTCTCCTACCTTCCAGGCCTGGGCTTCTGCCATGACACCAAGCTGCCTTCTGTGTCTGGAAAGAAACACTGAGTATGAGTGTGTGTGTGTGTGTGTGTGTGTGTGTGTGTTTCCACTAGTTCCAGTTACTACAGGTGATAGAACAACAGATTTGGCAAAAAATAAAAATTAAAAAAATTTAAAAAGGAGAGAGAGAAAGAGCATGTGCATGTAGGGGGCATTTTTCAGCTTTTATAACTGACACTTCCATGGGGATATCTGGCTTTGCCGATGTTCTTGGATCTGGTTTTGCTCTCTCATCTGTCATGTCCTCTTTTATATTACCTCCATTCTGAGACTGTCTTTTCCCTCAAGAAGGCCATCAGAAATTCCAGGGCTAAATCCTTTAAGGATCATGTGCCATGGGAAAATATGAAAGTTCTCTGTCCCAGCTTTCTCTGCAAAAATTCCAAGGTTCACTTTGTTTGGGTTTTTGGTATGTGCCCTGATGTAAGCCAATCACTGGGGCTGGAGTCTGCAATGTGCTAGGTGACGTAGGCTCGGGCCATAGGCTCCACCCCAGGCCTGGGAATGGGGCCCACTCAGACCCAGTGGGTCGAGAGCAGGATGCTCCTCAAAAAGGGAAATGGGGCTCATTGGCCAAAAAGATGAAATATTTTTTGTCCTCTGTACCTCTACAGTGTTCTCATGGCTGATATTAAATTTGTGTCTTAGGTTAATCAAATCTTTCATATCCTCAAATTAGGGAATGCTTTGTTCTCCAGCAAATAGTGCAGTTGTGATGGACATTAACTCAGAAGATACTGGAACATTTCTCTGGGTGAAGTGGAGGCCTAGGGTTTAGGTAACATAGTATCCTACTGTTGATCCACTAACCCAGGTATTGTTGTGCATGTGCTCCTATTAAATAAAAAACGAGACAAGCAAACCACACCCAAACCAACCAACCAACCAACCAACCAATAAATAAACAAAAGCTCAAAAGCTTAAACTTTCAGATTGTTAAGGAAGTCTGAATAAATATATTCCAACATAAGGCAGGGTGGTGCTTGGGGATGTGGAACCCACCTCACCAAGCTTCAGGTTGTTCACCTTATAAAATCAGGTGACCTCTAATACTGGCACAGAGCTTACCATTATGAAACACTTTCATGAAAGCAATTTCACAACCTACACAAAGGCAAAGTACTGCCTGTCCACATTCTACAGAAAAGAAGGTGAGGCTGGGAGAGGCTGAGCAGCACTCCAGGGGCTACCCAGCTTGTCAGTGGTCGGTCTAAGATGCCCAACTGAGCCCTTTGACCGCAGAGACCTTTATCTTCCAACTTGTCATGTTTTCTTGGGAGAAAGTTAACACATTTTAAGTGTTAACACTTCTTATCATTTCCCGTTTTAAAGGGAAATATATTTGAAATGCAAATTAACATCATCAATGCATATTATTTTTACTCTCAGATTGGCAAAACAAAATGAAAAGAACTGATGATATCAAGTTTTAGCACAGGTGTAAGAGAATGGGTCCTTTCATATACTGCTGGTTAGTCTGCAAATCAATACAATACCTTCTAGTTCAATCTGGCAATTATCTTTTAGAATGCAATATACAGCATTGTGTGTGTATATGTCTATCTAAGGTGGCACAGAGAAAAATGTTCATTGCAGCATTATTTGTAATAGAGCAAAGATAGAGAACACTAAGTTGCATTTGCAGGGTAATGGCTTCACTGCTGTAGTGATATAGTGAAATCCCAGGGAATACAGTACATCTATGGCCAGCATGGCTAGATCTCCACCATGTGTTAAATTAAAAACTGTTGTAGGACAATATATACAACATTAGGCCACTTATATGAGAAATAAACTGCAAAACAAATCAAGGTATTCCGAAGGAGTGGGGTGTAGTTAAGGAAGAGAAGGGTTGGGAGTTAGCACAGTGTACAAGAGGCAGTCGGATGGACATTTGCTTTTAGATGCTTGAATTTTTCTGTGGTAAAATATAGTTACATTCTATTTGTGTGATTTATAATATTAAAATATAAAATAACATGACGTTCTTATTAATCATTTGGGTTAAGAAATCTTTTATTGGTAGCTACGTTTAGAGGGAAAAAATGCTGGCTGCTTTCACAGTTTTCTGATCATAACAAATACTTATCAGAAGTGTCCTTGGTACCAGGTAGCCTTCAACCTTCTGATAAATTTGTAGATCTATAGAATTTAACGCTAGAAGGAACTTAGAGATCTCTGGTATTCACCCCCAGAGAGACAGGCCACTGGGCACTAGAGTCCAGTTACCTTCCTAGTTCTTTTCCAGAGGACCCATCCGGGAGTCAGCTCAGGGTCACACGCCTGGATGCCATCTCTCAAAGCCTCGGGTTTTGCTTCTGTAGAGAATTGAGATCATCACAGTTTTCATTCTCTGCTTTCTTATAATGAGTAAATCAGCCAGTGATTATTAAATTATTAGGGAGCTGTTAAACACCATAAAATGTTAGACTGTGATGTCATTGCTTTTGTTTCCATTTTGCTGAGCCTCCATGTTGAAACAGTTTGCCCAAGGACACATGGTTGCAGGACAGCTTCGGCTCCGTCTTTGTCGTGGTCCTGGTGGCACTTTGCAGTAATGCTCCTATCACCTTGTCCACGAATGGTACATTTGCCTGTCTTCCCTATGAGGCGGAGGAGGCAGTGAAGTCAAAGACCAGATACCAGTCATCTTCTTTCCCAGTGTCTATCCAATGTCTAGCAAGCTTTCAGGAAATGAAAGTCATGTATAAAACTTCCTAGACTCAGCTTCTCCTTCTCTAAACAAAGAGTGTGGGCTAAATAGCTAATGTCCTTTTCAGCTGTGAAAGTCTGTGACTTTAAGATCTAAGTCTTCACTTCAGCAACACTCCTCATTTTTAATCAGATGGTCAACTCCCCCTAAATCCTCCAAAGCTTGGAAATTTCAGCTGGAGGAGAAGCTGAAGGGTCAGCCAGTCCTTTCGTGGGCAGAGAGAGAAGAGGTTTCTGCAGGAACCCGAACTCGGACATCCTTGGCTGATGCGGTCTTGGAAGTAATAACACCTTGTGTTTATGTAGCCTCTTGCCTCTGAGAAGCTCAAAGGGTTTCCCAGACATTATCTCACTGTTTCTCATTATCATTCCCTGGCACACCCAGCACCGACAAAGTTGAGTGGTTTTCCCACAACCATCAGGTGGCAGAATCAGAAGCAGGACTCAGGTCTCCAGACTTTTGGCATTGCAGCCTGCTCATTGCATCATGGAGCTCGCAGGATCGGTGACCTGCCTCCTGGGGAAGAAACAATTTACTGTAACTGTTGTAAGGGTTTGAGACATCTGCTGGGGAGTCCTGGGAGAACGTGCTCCTGTCTCCTGCTCCAGGCTCATGAAGTTGATTATAGAGAACAAAACTGAGCATGGGGTGACTCGTCCTCTGGAAAACTTGGGCAATCAATCAGGAGACAGTTTATCAAAGCCAGAGTGAAATATGTGGGGACATTGAAAGCAGTGTAGCAGCATTATGGGCTCTGTGGATGTTGTGCTTCAGTAATATAACATCACAAACCTTAGTTGGACCATCCAATCTACTCCTTGAGTATTTTCTAAATGATAAAATTAGCATCATGGAAGCAGGGGCCTGGGGGAAGTACTGTCCTTATAGTCAGGATCTGGGTTTCCTTCAAGTATTATGTTTTCTGATGCCATGTGCTACTGGGAAAATTACTCGATCTCTCTGTTTTTCAGTTTTCCCGTTCATGAAAAGGGGTGACACCTGCTTCATCAGTTTGTCATAAAGAACAAATAAGAGACAATATGCAGCCATGGTTTTCCAAACCTTTGGGATACTTGATAGTGCCAGGGAATACTCAAAGCCATAGTGATACCAAATTTAGCGAAGATTTGGGAGAGATTACTTTTATATTAAAATAAACATAAATGTATTATAAAGTGGAAAGCTAAAATTGAATAAATTAAAAAGAAATAAATTTCCCCTTGCCCCAGAGGTGGAGGGGTCACGGTTGGTCCTCTACGTCCAAATCGCACAGGGTAGCATTTCACTTTGCTCTGCCATTGGGCACTATTTGGAATACTGGGTAAAGAAGTTTGAGAAATGTTGGTCTAAATAGTCCATTCCTTTGATTTTTTTCCCCTGAGTTTTATAGTTTTGTATCAATTTTGGTCACTTAGGTGGCATTAGGTCATGTTCCTGTTGCAATAACTTCATAACTTTCTAAAATTCTTGTGTCTTTAGATTTTTACCAAGGTCAGTATAATAAATGGTTGTATGGAAAATGATACTGCATTGCCGGCAAAACCTCTGTTGAAGACCCGATTCCTTGTGTTACTTAGAGTCTCCTGTAAAAAGATGCAGGTGAATAAAACTCTTCCTCGATTGTCCTTCCAGTAGAAGGTTGTCTCCTCTGAAGAATGGGTATTTGTACTTTTAATCACACAGTGTAAGCCCGGTATCTCATCACTTTTCTATTTTAGCTTTGGCAGTCAGGAAGCTCAGTGCTGTTTTATTTTATATTTAGTAAAAATCGTATCTGAGGTTTCTGGCATGATTATCTCCTTTCTTTCATATGTGGCAGGTTTGTATATTTAGCCATCTGGTGTTTTTACTATAAGTCTTCTCCAGTTTTTTGTTTTTGTTTTTTAGAAAGAGATAGGGTATCAATGATAAGGAAACCATGTCTGAGATAGCTTTATTCCCCACAGCAAGCAGAGCAGGTGCTAAGACTCACCTGTAAAATATAAAATCAAAGGAGCTTGGGTTTGCCTGTGGGCTCTTACAGTGACCCTTAGATAGCTCCTTCTGAGGAAGAGCATCCCCACTTAGCAGCCAGCTCTTCTTCCCAAATATTCCTGAGGGCAGGGAAGAGCGGGAGGTGGAGGCAGAGCTTCCATCACACCTTCTACCCCTATGCATGTCCCCTCACAAGGGTGTGAACCTGGGGCTGAGTTGCTCTGGGGTTGAACCAGGCAGATCAGGTCGGGCCTGGAAGCAGATCTTGGGCCATCTGTGCAGGAAATTTCAGGGTCCCAGAGACCCAGAGTTTGCTCTGGAAGGGGGATGTGGGCTCCAGGTACACACGTTCATAGGCCCCATGGACTTTCTGCCCCACGGGGAAGGCCAGAGCTGGATCCCCTAAGACCTGGGACACAGAGCAGGGGTAGTGGTTACCTGGGTGTACTGTTATGTGGCAGCTCTTGTGCTTAGAAAGACTGCCCTTGTCATCAAAACTGACCTGCTCTGTGTCCCCTTCAGTCATGAAATCCTGGAGTATTGAAGCTAGACGTGATTATGGAGACCAACTGTCGACGTCCTCCTTTAAAAGATGGAAATATTGAGGACTAGAGAGGCAGTTAACTGGCTCAAGTTTTTTCATTTGTATTCTAAATATTTAACCAAGACCTCCAAGAGCAGGGGGTAGAGTAAGGAGAGAGAGAGATTTATAGCATTTTTTAAGGGTGAAAGCATAGCCAGATCCACTGGGTTTCATATATCTATAATTAAAAATTCCTAGAGGTTAGTGGATGAATAAGGTGTGAGAAATGAAAGGTGGGAGGAGAAAAAAAAATTCATATCCAACTTCCACCGTCAGAAAAAGTATTTTTTTCCCCTTGGACATATTGTATTCACTCAAATATGCTGTTGCACAGCAGAGATAAAAATAAACAGCTTTGTTTCCTGTGATCGCTTTATCAGCTAAAGTACAGGCTATGGCTCTCAGTTATTCTAATGGAAAAACTGAAGTTGTATTATCAGGGGATAAGGCTGTGTCAGGTGTTAATTTATTCTCTTATCTCCCTTGTTCAGAGTGAGGTGTTCTAGCCCTGATGGATGAGAAGGGCTACCATGGCTGTGATGTTCTCTGTGCTTGATCTTACTTCACCTTTTGAGATAACTGTGACAGGTGAGAGAGGGGCCAGCTGATGCTGACCACAGATCCCAGGGAAGGCTGTAATGCCTGGGGTCCTTGTCCTAGGACAGGTAGCTTGAGAGCTTTGCGGACTCAGTCATATGACCCAGGTCACCTGCACTGCAGAATCTTTCACGACTCCTCCAGGAGAATTTATTCAGCAAGCACTAACTGGTGATCTGGGATGTTCCCAGTGTAATATCTGATAGAGAGGGAAAGATGAGTCATGCCAGTTCTTGCTGCCCTAGGGAATCTCATGCCAACAGAGGATTGCAAGTGTGATCACATGGAAGGACGCTTAGTCACATCCTCCTCTTCTGGGCTTCCAGAGTACATCTACCTATCTGCCCTGCTTCTGTCATGGTGTGCGGTCATTCATTTGTCTGCGTGTCTGTTTCTTCCTCTATTAGAATGTGCGTTCTTCTGGGGCAGAGACCAGATCTTAGACCTGGTCTCAGGTCCATCTTCAGTGCCCAGCTGAAACGTAATAAATGTTTGTATACTAAATGTGTGAACAAATTCATTTATTTTTTTCATTCATTCATTTGTTCATTCATTATCCAATGTCTGCAGTGAATTTCCACTATATAACATTACCTCTAGTCAGGCTGGTTACCGATGTCAGAGATTTTAAAAAAGCAGTAGCTTTGCTCTGATTCTCAAGTTTGGTTTATGAAACAGGACAAAGGAACCTCCTGCCTCAGCTCCCGTGCCACTCCTGCGAAGGCCCCTGGCTTCTCACCTTTGTGAGCCTTCGCGGTGATTCAGAACAGGCTGTGGACCAGAGAGACCCCTCAGATACTGTAAAACGAGTGCTGACCCCCAGTGGGGTAGTGTGGGTTCTCACTGGCCCAGTTCTACCATTTCTTAGATAGGTGACAGGGGACCGGTCTCTTCCCTTCTCTGAGTTTCGGTTACTTTCTCTGAGAAATGGGGATAATATAACTGTGTCTTGTCTCCATCACAAGGTTTTGGCAAGAGTCATATGTAAATAGGTGTGAATGGTAACATTTCACCAGAGAAAGCAAAGATTATTAGAAAATAAGGCAGTTTCCTCTTTATCTATCCTTCATGTGTTTTGCGAAAAAGCATTTCCATTGTCGTACACCCTGCCTTTCTTTTTCTATTTAGATTAATTATTTCTTCCATTTATTATGTTATAGAGACTCTGGAGGAGTAGCTTGGCAAGCAGTGGGACCAGATCCCCAAACTTATATCATGTGACAACATCCACATTTCACTAGGAGCCCACATGGAGCTCAAGAAAAAGTGCATCCCCAGCAAGGGCTTTCTTATGGGGATTTTACAGTTATTGACTACAAAGCCAGTGACACCGGTCATTGGCTAAAAAGCCAATGTAAGTCCTCCAGGTCTGCATGACTCAGCCCCAGGAGAGGCTCATTCGATGTTAAAATCAAGGTATGCACTGAAGCAAGGGAAGGCACAAGAAGCTATCACAGATAAAAGACAGCGTCTATTAAAATATAATTCCAGACTCCACCTCTTACTCTTGTGAGGATAGAATTGAAATAATGATGATCTCTCCTTTTAGCTGGTCAGAGTCCTGGAGCCCTGGGGCCGGGGAATGAGTCTGCGCGAGTGATCTTGGACAAGTCCTAGACCTGTTCAGTTTTCCAGTCTCCTATCTGTCCAATGAGCAGGCTGATTAACTTCCAAGGTCCCCGCTCACTCTAACATTTTGTGATTCTTTGCTATGCAACTGTTTTACGATCCTTGGGTACTCTGAGGTGAATTTACATGCCTGAATGTACAGGCATGAGTTCCCCAGTATACCTCTGGATGGTCTGAGACCCTATCTCCACAGGAGGCCCCACATATCCATTAGCAGGGCCTGGGGGACCAACAGCAGCAGCCCCACTCCTCCAGGGCCTGCCCCGGCATTAGCACTGACCCCCGCTGAGTGTAAGCTGAATACTGGACAAAAAGGCAGAACATGGGTTTTCGTCAAGATCAACTGTGACTCACTTAATTTCTTCAAGGACTGTCTCCAGGAACTCTCTTTTATGAAGCTTTCTGTTTTTTATAAAGATTTTCCAGGTTTCCATCCAGATATTGTATCCTTTCCCACCCTCCTCTTACCAGTCTGTGAGGGTCGTAGGAGCTGGCAGAATCAGGAGCTGGCAGAATCGTCTGGCTTCCCATAGATCCTGGGAGATTTTTGTATACATGGCAGGTGCTCAATAAACATGAATCAGTGACCTGAGGAATCTGAGATTGAGATTTGAATTAGATACAGCTTTGGATGGTACAGATGTAACAAACACATTTCTTTGGTCTCTTTGGTGCTTGGTTAATGATTCCCAAAAAGGAATTCCTGGAGCCCAGAGATCTGCTAGGTAGTGACAAGGATGAGCGAGGAGAACACAGAATTGTTTGGTTGCAAGTGATACAAGCCCAGTTCAAACTGGCTAAAGCAAAAAGAGGTATTGCTGGAGGCAGAGCTGGCTTCTGTTTGGACAACTAACACTCTTGAGCTGCTGTCAGCTTTTGCTCTTCCTCTCTCACCTTGGCTTCCTTCTACGTTGGCTCTATGCTCAGGCACACCCCTCCTGGTGGCAATCTGGCTGGTAGCAACCCCAGGGAAAATGAAAACCCATTTCTTCTCTAACATTTTCAAAAGAGTGCTGGGCTTATCTCTCAAAGGTCATTATTAGTTAACAGTGCTTGTAGCCCAAGGGGAAACAGACTCTGATTGAGTCCAAGCCCATCCCAGGAGTGGAGGGAGGTCTAGGGACTGAGGTCGGGGAGGGTATACCTAAAGGAACAGGGGGAAACACTGTGATCAGAAGGGGAATTGATGCTCAGGACAAAACTGAAAATGTGTGTCTTCAAAAAATTCGCAGTGTTTCAAAAAGCCCACCGGAAATAGTCCATTTGCTGATGTTAAAGCCATAGAAGCTAAGGAACATGTCAATTTTATTTTTCTTTGTCTGAAGTTATATCAGCTCAGTTTGGGAACACTGGATACCTCTGGTTAACCAGAAGCTCTTGCCTCATAAAAAAATGGACAGGGAAGTTAATTTCTGGCATATCCCACTTAACACAGATTCACTTAAATCCTAATTTCAATGAAATTTTGCTTGAAAAATATATCATAAATAGTTCCCCCTGGGTTTGGAAGACTACCGTGTGCTCGTAGCCAGTAAGGGCTGAATAAACTCGACTGCTCTTTCAGCCAATAATCATTACCTCCCTACACCACAAGTGGCTCTCGGCCAATGGACATGCCAACTGCACTTGGAGAATTGTGAGTTCGGTGGCCTGTGTTCCACCCCCACCACCACCCCGCCCGACTCTTTTTTTCTGCCATGTATGTTGTGCCTGGTCAGCAGCTTTACCTTCTACACGTGAAAGGGTGTGGAATACAAATATTGGAGGAAGATAAAGAAACAAAGTTGAGCAACTTACTGGAGCTTAAAAAGCAAGACTTATGAGGCCTTCAAGAGAAATGGTCCAGAGTCAAGATGTAGAAGCAACTAAGCAGTTGTGGAAGTCTTTTGACTTTAGGAAGGGCCTGGTGGGCACACCTGAGCCCAGTAGGGAAGAACTTGTAATTATTGGGAAGAGAAGCCATGTTCAGAGCCAGTTATAGCTTCAGGGTATTGGAAGGAACCAGAAGATCCATTGCCCAGGAGAGCCAGAGGCTGGGAACAAGCTCTTTCTTGGGCCAATCTGCAATGACTAGTTCTCCAATTTTGAGTATTTACAAATGTTAAGGAAAAATTTTGTAATTGTTTTATGTAACCATTAGGCTATGATAAGAAAAAAAAAAAAAAAAGAACATCTCCACTACCTCGCATCCCTTATCTTTAAGGAACTCATTCTCTTTTCAGGTTTCGTTTTTTCTGTGTCGTTCGGTTTGATTAATCTGGAGCATCATCCTGTGTCGTGGGCTTGTGGGGGAGGGTGTGATGGGCTCTAGATCTGAGGCAGGAATAGGGGTCTAAAGAACCAGCCACTTCCTATATATACCTGCCCAAGAACAGATGGGGGGTTGGGGCGGCACTATCTGAAGACCTGCATTTGTGAAGAGGAGAGCAAGAGAGCACACTTGCGTGCTTCGGTGGTTCACACTGAGTTCTGTGTGAAGGAGGACCTGTATTTGAGTTAAATGCTTCTGCAAGCACACGGCCTGTTTCGCCTACCCAGGTAACCTAGAACAAGGCAGGGACCAGGCCATTCCCAAGTCATGAGATTTTCATTGTGTGAATCAGGAAAATATCTTAGAGATGATGCTTGTCCAGTGTTCTCATTCCACATGTGTGGAAATTGAGGCTCAGAGAAAAGAGAAAGATTTGCCTACAGCTGTCAGGTTTTTGGTGTGTTTGTTTCACCATAGTTGTGTCAGGACCAACCAGGAGTGCTGGTTAAAATGTATTCTTGTGAGCCATTCCAGATTTAGGAGAGTAGATGCTTTGGAAGGGGGCCCAGGAATCTGCAGTTTAGACACTACCCCAGGTGATTCCTAGACACCACGATTGTGAGAAGCAGTGGTCTAAGGTTCCAAAGCTGGTTCATAATTAACTCTGCAGAAGGGCTCCTGCCTCCACACCCAGCGCTGTCTCTGCCCTGATACCAGGAGCCTGCAGGAGCTGGTGACTGTGAGAAAGTTGGATCCAGGAGGGTGACTGGGGAGCTATGAAAAGTGAGGTTTTGTTTTGAATTCTTCCTGCAATTCAAAAAGGCCTGGTTGCATCTTTTCAGACTAGATGTAAAGAAATGCAACAGATGATTCTTGCCTGACTGTCAGGAACCACTGTGTTTAAATGTATGTGTCTTGAAATACTGTTACTCTCTAAATTCCAACTGATCACTTGACAGATGAAAAACCCCTCTCTTTTATTAACCGAATAGCCTCTCTCTGGTCTCTAATTCTTCCTGTGTCACAATTGAACAGATTCGACATGCATCCTTCTATGGCTTTCACACCTCAAACAAACTTAAGTTCTGAAAACTATAAGAGATCCTCTCTAAGTTTTAACTACAGAGATTAAAATGAAAATAATCAGTGCTTTTTGTTGTTTTTAAAATAACATACTTCTTTACTGATCATTAAAATGACATTTACCTCTTGTTGTAGATTGGTGTATATCATCTTGTGTCTCATTATGTGTGGAGACTTCTTTTACCATTTTAAGCTGGATTCCTGTGGGATGTCCTTTGACCTCAATATAAGTAGAGCTTAGTTACAAAAATTTTGTTTTTCAATTGTAAAAAATCAATGGATAGTTCATCAAGTTACTAATAAAGATTAAACACAATAATAAAATAGTTTTTCTCTTAAAAAGCTCAAGTTGTATGTAGTATGTGTTTCTATAAGACATTTGACTGGGACTCAGGTCAGGGGTGTAATGCTGGCTCTGCTCTAAATATGCTGTGTAAACTTGGACAAGCCACTACCCTTCTCTGGGCCTCAGGTTCCCCTTCTATAGCACAAGAGGGTCATACGGATGATTTCTGAAGACCTCTCCAGCTCTGAAAGTTTCACAGTAAAGTACCAAGGGGTTATGAAATGTCCCACAGTGTGGGAGGGAACAAATACGTCATGATTTCGTTCCAGTATAATCTGTTTCACATTTAGTATAGTCCAACCTGTTATAGGTCCTCTGTGGAACATGGATGACTCACTTCCTGTCCTAAGTGGGTCTTCTCTGAGGTGTGGAACAGATACTTCCTTCAGATATCAAGCCAGCCAAAAGGGTCGAAGGCAAATTCTGCATGTTCTTTATCTGTGTCAAATTAAACCCAGTAATCAGTGTATACATATGGACACACACACACACACACACACACACACACACATACACACACTTAAGAACACAGCAGTTTAGAAGCTAGATGTTCCTGAAAAGTGTACCGATCAAGTTTTAATAAACACAATCATGTTTGTAATGCAGTAGAGTAGTTGTCAATTGAAATGAAGATTACGGTGAAACTTTTTATAAAGTGATAGATGTCTTTTGCGTAAGTGATTTTAAAGGCTGAAAAAGCCCAGTGTATTTCCACTTCTTCCAGGGAGTCGCCCCTGCCTACTGGTGCCTTCGCTCATCTGCCTCCCCAGTGAATTCTGCTCTACTTTAAGAGCTGGACCCATGTCAGGAGGTACAAAAATACACTCTGAAAGCCACACACTCTAAAATGTTATAGCCAAAAGGGGGCTTTGAAATGTCAAATCTCCTCATCTCACCTTTATCATTTATTCATTTGCTTATTTGTTCACTTACTTAACAAATATGTGTTTAATACTTGCTGTGCTAGGCTGAAGGCATAGAGCAGAAACACGGCATACAAAGTTCCTACCCTCATGGAATTGATGTTGTGTGTGTGGGGGGAGGAGCGAGTCATAAACAAGTAAACAAAGTATGTGATAATTGAAAGGTTGATGGGATGGGGCTGACTGGTCAGGTAGGGAGAGCTACGTTAGACAGGACAGGCAGAGAAGAGTTCTGTAATGAGGTGACATTTAAGCAGATATCTGAAGAATGAGAAGGTACTAACCATGGCAAGTGCTTAAGGATGGAGAGAAGAAATAACTGGTGGAAGGTTACAGTGAAAGAAGAGCTGAGAGAGTTTAGAGACCTGGAGTGAGGAGAGGGTCAAAAAGGGGCTGGACTAGAGTTATTGCAGTGGGATGCAGGAATGTGGACAGTTTGTGATCAATTTTGGATGTAGATACCCAAGACTTGTTTCTAGATTAAACAAAGGGGTTGAGAAACACGAAGGAATCGAGGGTGACTCCTTATCTTTTAGTTGAGAACTGGGTCGAAGATTATTTACTAAGAAGGAAAGATTGAGAGAATACAATACAGCTTTGGGAGGAAATCCAAGAAACTTATTTTGGATTTAGTGAATTTGATATTTTTATTGAACATTCAAGCAGAGATGTTGAATAAGATACTGATTCTTCTTGAAAGGCCCTCTAATTGCTTCAAAGGTGTAAGTTTTACTTCCTGATCTAGACCAAAATGCCCCTGAAGGTGGGCATGACTAATATTTCATATTTATTCTGTCTCCTCCATAGAATTCAGAGAAAGAAGAAAGTAACAAAATTTTTATATTCCCATGTTCTGCAGTTTGATAGGCCTAGTATGTTGAATCTGCTTGTACTGGCTCACAAAAATCAATTGCTAAAATTTTAGCAATGTTGTGAGTCAGTTGTTAAACCATGCGTGTATTTAGCTACGGTGGAGTACTTAACACACAGAATTTGGCAAATGCTACAAATCAAGACTTTTTTTTTCAGAGTCAGGTTATCCATACATCACAGTAAGACCTACAGCCACCAACTCAAATGCCCTTGGGAAAAAACAAGGTAACATTTATACACGATTTATTTAGGTCTATAAACATTTCTCCTAATGCAATATCAAAGCATCCTGGGCCCTGGATAGGCTCAAATT